>NC_072473.1:7973181-8581931 GCF_027574615.1 Eptesicus fuscus
CTTGGATCAACAAGTGACAACTACAACTGAAACTCTCTCATGCCTGGGAATTGGCGGTCAGAAATGGCATGACAAAAGAAGCTTAAGCTTTTAGGTCCCACACTTGCAATGGTTCCTTCGAAGGCCCTGGAAGGGCCCCTAGCAATGATTCATATGGTCATATACTTTTGTCAAATTCACACGTGCAATTTATTTTAACCACAATTGTTTAAAGCCACTGTCTTTTTGCACTCTGACATTGTCCATCACACTTTTCCCTTGGTTTTTCTGATCCTCCCCTTTGAAAAAGCATGATAATCTAATCACAGCTCTAAGCTATTTTTAAAATTGATTTTAGAAAGAGAGGAAGGGAGAGGGAGAGAAACATAGATTGGTTGCCCCTTGGGGATTGAACCTGCAACCTTAGCTTGTGCCCTGACTGGGAATTGAATTGGCGACCTTTTGGTCCACAGGACAATGCTCCAACCCAGTGACACTAGCTAGGGCATCTAAGCGATTTTCAATGAAAAACATTATCACTGTTTGGACTTCCAAGTTATGGTCTATTGGGGTTTCTTTAAAATAGCCCCCCTTAAAGAGGCAATAATTAACAATAGTTAAATAATTATTCATTATGGCTCTTTGGTGTCCCTATGGACAGGGCACTGTTGGGGAGGGCTGGTATTGGCAGCCATGATTACTTCTGATCCAGGAAATAGGGGGAAATGCAAAATAACAAGAGAGGCTGTCAAATTCTTTAAGGAAGCAGCTACCTAAGCTTAGGAAAAAACTTGAGAAAATCCAAATAAAATTTATCATCACTAAATTTGGAAATTTACAAAGTCACTTTTAGAAATTCACAGGTTTCTATTCATCCCTGAGCTAACCTGGGCCCTGTAATTTAATAGCATTTACCCATCTAAGTACAGTATCCATGAAAACTCCCATGCAGGCCAGTGTTTATCTGTGGCTAGATATGGACACATATGTATTTGAGTATATACTAGTATGTACACATGTAACTACATAAGTATATATGACATCTGTGTAAAACTCTCCCCCCCCAAAAAAAATTCAAATATTAGAAATAGGTAACATCATTGTGTTTCCAAATATAGACTAATAATATAAACAATGACTACCATTCGTTGAAAGCTTACCATGTGCCAAGCAAAATGCAAACCCTTTAAACACAAAACCTTACAAAGTAGGTACAGTTATATTGTCTCAGTTATTCAGATGAAAAACTAAAGCACAAAATATTAAGGAACTTTCCCAATATCAGCTTGTAAGAGATGGAGCTAGGATTTAAAACTAGGTATTTCTGACTCCACAACCTGATTTTTAACTATCACATAGTTGCTTTAACTGTAAATGCCCTGTCAAAAGGACAATGTCTTAGCAAAACTACTTAGAGCAGTGGTTCTCAACCTTTTTAATGCCGCAACCCTTTAATACAGTTCCTCATGTTGTGGTGACCCCCAACCACAAAATTATTTTCATTGCTACTTCATAACTGTAATTTTGCTACTGTTATGAATCATAATGTAAATATCTGTGTTTTCCGATGGTCTTAGGTGACCCACAGGTTGAGAACCGCTGCTGTAGAGCCTAAGACCATCAGAAAACACAGATATTTACATTACGATTCATTAACAGTAGCAAAATTACAGTTATAAAGTAGCAACGAAAATAATTTTATGGTTGGGGGTCACCACAAAATGAGGAACTGTATTAAAGGGTCACAGCATTAGAAAAGTTGAGAACCACTGACTTACAGCCTTGGGAACGTTGCTGTTCACCAAGAGTCTGTAGAAAACTGGGCTTTGTATGTCTGGGCTGGGGCCAGGGTTCAGGCACAGAGGACATTTCCTTCTGGTGTCAACAATCGGGACGGGTTCCAGGACTCAATCTCATTCTGGCTGTCCCATACACTTTCTTCCATTGTGGTGATCACCCCAGGGGTGCTTTAGTTGTCCTTCTCCAGGTTCCATGAGCCTCAGCTTCTGACAAGGAGGTCTATGCTCTCAGACCCACTGAAAATTGGCACCTCACCCTTCTCCACTGGGCATCTTTATCTAAAACAGACACACAGTCTGCCCAAGGTTTCTATATGGGGTAGACAAGTTTGGTTTGTTTGCTTTCGCTTCTAGTAGCAAAGAGATCAGGCTAAAAAATGATGGAGATACAAGAAGTCTCATTAAGTGGCACAGAATTGATTTTTGGTAATGACCTATATGCAGATTATACTCTAGGTGTAATTTTTCTTGGTATTCATAGCAATTTCACTCAATTTCTTTATACTTCTGTTAATGCCTCCAGCTAATGACCACCAGGAATACAATTATAGTCAAAGTTGGATTTATTGACTTATTACAATGAGAGTGAATGTACATGATAGAGAACCATAGGGCATCTCAATAATGGAGTGTTAGAAATGACTTATAGTATTTGGACTTATAGTAGGTGATTTAGGGGAAAGCTCGGGAAGTAGGAATTTATTCTGGATTAGAAGCTGTCAGTAAATGGGGATAATTCTACTACTTGGTATCTTAATAAATCTTATCTAAAGGAGGGAAGACTAGCATGATGCCAAAGCTGTAATTGATAAAGCAGCAGCAGTCACTTATATTACCAGGATAAGGACATGTTTGGGCATTTTTGTGGTTTGAACAATGCTCATGTTTTTATCTGTGTTCAGACATGATTACAAGGTGGTCTTGTTTTTTCTTCTTGATGCATCATGATCTCAAAGTGGGCTTGTCTGTTGGGGTTTTGTGAGATTGCTTATGTTCAACAGGAGAGCACAGTGGACCCACTGTGAGTACCAGGCTAGCTCCTAGAAGCACCAAGAATTAGCTGATAGTTCCAGGCCAACTTCTGGCCATTAAGGATTTTGTAGTTTTCTTATCCTTACGCCAATATTTTTTAGTTTCACCGCTTGGATGAATAAGTCGAAAAAGTCCCCATACACACCTCTCCTGCATGTAGACCTCATAGGGAAAGACAAAATATCTCAAAGATGCTAACAGTGGGCTTAGGCCTTCCAAAGATCTTTCTACATTGCAGTGGAAAACACAGACACAATGTTTTCCTTTCCTTGGTTCTCCATTTCCTCATAACATGGAAATAATTCCATCTGTACCTGGAACAAACCAAAAGATGATGTGTCAAGGCCTATGGGTCTAATGAAAATAGATTAATTAATGAAAAGTCACATCAATGTAAGCTGAAACCTAAAATGCAACAGGTCAAAGTTCACACAATGGCACATATTAACAATGATCAGTAAGAAGAGTGCAGATGAATCTGTATCATAGCAATGATGGTAGCTAAGTGTGGTATTGGAGAATGCAGAAGACTGCTTAAGATGGTTCTCAGAATACACATCTAGCTTTGGAGGCCCTTTATAACTTGCCTTTCCATTGCATAGTAGAGGGGACCTTCGTCCTTCCTTTTATGTTGGACTCTGCCTCCTCTCCAGCCTTTTTATCTTGACTGTCACCCCTTGCCCTTACCCTTTTCCCCCCAGTAGCCACACGGACTGGTTTCCTATGAGCCATAAGCTTCCAAATGCCTTTCTGTGCTGGAAAATAAAGCATCTGATACAGACATACATAGTTTATGTTTCCTGGGCTGCTACTAATAAGAGTTGCCATCTTGATAGTCTCAAATAGAAACTGAAGCTGTCTGCTGATAGAATTTGGGTTTATGTTTCAGACAATACAATTTTTCTCCCTGCACTATAGTGTTTTCCCTGCATGAAAAATATCTGCCAGAACTGAAAGTTGTCAGCTGGTTCTGATTTCTAGTACCTTATATTAATTTGCAACTTCTATGACTTCATATAAATGAAATTTTGCAATGTAATATGTGTTATTTGTGTCTGATATCTTTCACTTACCATAATGTTTGGGAGACCCATTTATTTTATTGTTTGTATCAGTAGTTTATTATATTTTTGTTGCTGGGTAGCATTGTATGAATTTAACTTAATTTGCTTATCTGGTCTATTGACCAATGTTGAGATAATTCTAACTTAGAGCTATTATAGGTAAAGTTGTTATAAACATTTTTGAACAAGGCTTTTTGCGGACATGTTTTCATTTCTCTTAAGTAAACCAGAAGTAGAAATTTGTAGTCATAGAGTGGGGGAGTGTTTAACTTTATAAGAAACTGACAAATGGATTTCCAAAATGAGTATACTGTTTATACTCCCACTAGCAATGAGACTCCTGGCTGCTCTACATCCTCACCAACATTTTATGTTTCGTCTTTTTAAATTTTAGTCATCTTTTAGCAGGGTTCCTAGTACTTTAAAGTTTTCTGATTGTTCACATCAATAAGAATGTTGAATTCAGTTCTTTTTTAAAGTTTTTATTGAATTTATTGGGTGACATTGGTTTATAAAATTATATAGGTTTCAGGTGTACAGTTCTATAATACATCATCTGAATATTGTATTGTGTGTTCACCACCCAAAGTCAAGTCTCCTTCTATCATCATTTATCCCCCCTTTACCCTCTTCTACCTCCCCCACCCCTTTTCCCTCTAGTAATCACCATACTGTTATCTGTGTCCATTAATTTTTTTGTTTTTTTTTTAATTTAATCCCTTCATCTTTTTCAAACAGCCCCCCAATGCCTCTCCTCTCTGGCAGCTGTCAGTCTGGTCTCTGTATCTATGAGTCTGTTTCTATTTTGTTTGTTAGCTTATTTTATTCATTAGATTCCATATTATATTGTTTATAATTTTATATTTTTCAAAGCTTATATTTTGTGAGTGAAATAGAAAAGATGCATTTTTAATGGTTTATAAAACAGTAACCACAAAAAAAGATTGATATATTGGACTTCAGTAAAATTAAGAACATTTGTTTTTCAAAAAACACCTTTAAGACACTGAAAGGGAAAGGCACAGAGAAAAAAATGTATGCATGGAACAAAATGACTCATATTCAGAATATATAAAAGACTCCTGCAAATCAATATGAAAAAGACAATTGACTAAATTTTTAAATGGGCAAAAGATTTAAACAAGCATTTTACAAAGAGAATATTGTAATGGCCCATTAGTACATGAAAAGATGCACAATTGCTTTAATCTCAGGAAAAGGCAAACTTAAACCACAATGAGATAGTACTGTACTATATACTAAGTAGAATAGCCCAAATTAATAATATTGATAATACCAAGTGCTGGCAAGGAGGTGGAGTAATTGAACTTTCATATACATTATTGGTGGCAGTGCAAATTGTTAAAGCCACTTTTACACACTGACATTATCTACTTAAGCTAAGCATGCATCTACTATGTGATCCAGTAAGTCAACTCCTAGGTATAAAACCAAGAAAAATGAGTGCATGTGTTCCAAAGACTTGTGCAAACTTGTTCATAGTAGCCTTATTCACAAAAGTCCAAACTGAAAAATAAAACTCAAATACTTCTCCAGAGGATAAAGATAAATAAATTGTGGTGTATTCATATAATAGAATACTACAAAACAATAAAAAGAGAATGAACTACAACAACATGCAGTGACACTGATGGCTCTCACAGACTTAATGATGAGTGGAGGACACCAGACACAAAATAGTACATACTACATAATTTCCTTTATATGAGTTCCATGCACAGGCAAAACTCATGCAATGATAGCTGGTCAGAACACTGGTTATCTCTGGGGAAAGTGTATTGATTAGGAAGGGGCACAAGGCAGCCTTCATGGTGCTGGAAATGTTCTATAACTTGACCTGGGTTATAAAAAGTCATCAAGTTGTATACTTATGAATAGTGCACTTTATTGAATTTATGTTATACTTCAATATTTTTTTAAAAAAACAACAAAGATTATCCTATATAATAAAAGCCTAATCTACAAATCGACCAAACGGTGGAACGACCGGTCGCTATGATGCACACTGACCACCAGGGGGCAGAAGCTCAACACAGGAGCTGCCCCCAGCCCACAGGCTTCAGGCCAGCCAAGGCGGGTGCCAGTGGGGGCCCCCCTGATTGCCCCGCCGGTCACCCCACAGATCATCCCTGATCACTGGCCAGGCCTAGGAACCCTACCGATGCACGAATTTTGTGCACTGGGCCTCTAGTAATAGACATTTGAGAACTAAAATAAGAATTAGCCCCTTAAAAATAAATAACCTTTGGAATGCTGTGTTATCTTTTTTTTTTTTTTCAAAAGAGCAATTTTTAATTTGTTTCCTAAGTTGAGACAGAAAATACCCTGAATGGATGCTGTCTGGTTCTTGGGATCTTTTCAAGATGGCCTATTAGGTCTGATATGTCATGACTTCATTTGGAAGGATTAGAAGCTCTTAAATGCCATTAACATTCCAATATCAGATTATAGCCCCCCCAAATTAAATCATATATTTCTGGTCATTTGGTTTCACCAACTTAAATTTGGAGAAAATTATATTATAAACCATGCTTATGAGCTGTAACCACAATATTGAGATGCCAAACCTACAAGAAAATGGCAACATACTCAAGCATCCTGGCCAGAAAGTCTGGTTTACAGCAGCATGATTTGATGGTCATCCAGGTTTACATGTGTCATGGTGTGTGTGTGTGTGTGTGTGTGTGTGTGTGTGTTGTGTGTGTGTGTGTTTCCTTAGTGTGGCCTGAGGCAGTATGCTCTCCTTTTATAATCAGAGTTTCACAATTTAAGAAATAGTTTCTGCTGTGTTAGGTCCAAATGGGAGCAAAAACTTCACTGAGTTTTTTCAAAATTACAGTTTATATTCAATATTATTTTGCATTAGTTTCAGGTGTACAGCTTAGTGGTTAGACAATCATATACTTTACAAAGTGTTCCCCCTGATATTTCCAATACGAACTTGGCACCATACATAGTTATTACACTATTATTGACTACTAGAGGCCCAGTGCATGAAAATTCATGCACTGGAGGGGGCGGTCCCTCAGCCCGGCCTGCCCCCTCTCACAGTCCAGGAGCCCTCAAGGGCGGGAGGTGATCCGGCAATCAGGGGAAGGCGACACCTCCATCACACCTCTGCTGCTGCCACTGCTGGCAGCGCAAGCCTCGGCCAGCCCTGGTTACCTGCGTCTCGGGCTGGCCCTGAGCAGCTGGGAAGCCGCCATCTGAGGCTTGCCTGCACTTTGGGACAGCCCTGGATGGCTGGGGGGCTGAGGGGACTGGAGGACTCCAGAGGCAGGCACGCAGAGCGGCTGGACCTGCCTGGGGGCAGGCCTGGCCATGCTGCGCCTGCCACTCCGGTGGGGCTGAGGGGACTGGGCACCACCATCTTGTGGCTGTGGGTGCCACCATCTTTGAGGGTGTGGCAGTCAATTAGCATATTCCCTCCTTATTGGCTGTGGGCCCTGCCATCTTTTTGAGGGCTTGATGGTCAATTAGCATATTCCCTCTTTATTAGATAGAATATCCTCCATCACTGTACTTTGTATCCTCATGACTATTTTGTAACTACCAATTTGTACTTCTTAATCCCTTCACCTTTTTCACCCAGTCCTCCAACCTTCTTCCCTCTGGCAACCATCAGTCTGTTCTCTGTATCTATATATCTGTTTCTGTTTTGTTTGTTTATTTTGTTCTTTAGATTCCACATATAAGTAAAATAATATGGTATTTGTCTTTCTCTGACTGGCTCATTTTGCTTAGCCTAATACTCTCCAGGTACATCCATGCTATCACAAATAGTATGATTTCAGTCTTTTTATGGCCAAGTAATATTATATTGCATATATGTGCCACCACATTTTTAAAATATATTTTTATTGATTTCAGAGAGGAAGGGAGAGTGAGAGAGATAGCAACATCAATGATGAGAGAGAATCATTGATCAGCTGCCTCCTGCCTGCCACACACTGGGGATCGAGCCCCAAACCTGGGCATATGCCCTGACCAGGAATCGAATCGTGACTTCCTGATTCATAGGTCGATGCTCAATCACTGAGCCATGCCGGCTGGGCTACTTTCCTAGTTAGTCTGTCTTTTACCACAGGGCAAGTTCACTCTGTAATTTCTGCTGTAGTGCTGCTCTTATAAGAATCTTTCTTTTTTAAAATAAATTTATTACAGTGACACTGGTTAATAAAATTATATAGGTTTCAGGTGTACAATTCTATAATACATCATTTGTATATTATATTGTGTGTTCACCACACCAAGTCAAGTCTCCTTCCATTCTAATTATTACCAAATTCAGTTTTCTGTGCCAGGAGGTGTGAGGGTCACAAAAGAAGCTATTACCATCATTGTTGCCCTTAAGGAGCCTCTTGTCTAGTTAGATACTGGGTTTTATCCATATACCATTAGAGAGCAGTATAAGGCAAGGATAAGGGAACATTCTGCCCGCTATGGGCACGCCAAACTAAAGTAAATGCTACAAGGGAAAAACACTCCTGAGATGTACCACTAATGCCTCTGGCAGGTGGAAAGAAGAGGAGAGAACAGCATGAACAAAGGTGCAAAGGGGATAAGGCATGGTATATTTGGGAGTGAGGAGACTGGGCTATCTTGAAAAGAGGATGGGCTGGAAGCAAGCTTAAGTAGTAAGAAGATATATTTAAATCTGATTGAAGAACCATAATGGAACTTTGCATATTTGAACACTGAATACCCATAACTACCACAGTGGGAGATGTTTCTGTGAAATCTCAGTCCCACAGATTTGGGGGCTTATCATAGAACTTTTGGTTAAAAAAAATTATCATTTCCTTTATTATATCTTATAGCTCCATAAAAAGTCCTACCCCCAAATTGAAAAGACACTAAATAAAGGTATTGAGTAATATCTTGTTAACTGATTGATTAAAGTATAAAGGACTTTCGATCTGGAATGAGGAAACACCGACTCCAGTCACAGCTCTGCCACCAGCTGTGTGATGTTGGGCAGCTCACTTAGCTTTTCTTGGCCTCAGTTTTCTCAATCATAAAATGATAATATATTAGATTTAAAAGTACTCAATTCTCTTTGGGATCCAGAAGCATAAATTTATTTTCAGTCCAACTAAGGAATCAAGTTGCAAAAGATTTTCTGAAAGAAATGAAAGCTGAAGAGATTTTTAAATATATATATATTAATAAGGAAAGATGGAAAAAGGATTCATGAATCTTCATTTAATTACAAGAGTAACACATTCAGGAAATTAAATTGTAAGCCAAGCTTTTATTTTCAACAAAAGTAGAAAAATGTAAAAATATGTTGAATCCTAATTGGAGAGGAAGCTCTGCATGTGAGGCACTCTCCAGTCTCCCTCCAGAGTAAATATGTTCTCAGTGATCTGGATTTTCTTCTGTGACTTCTACTCTAAGCTGGGAAATCAATAGGGACTTAGCAAAAGTTTCAATTTAGCTTAAATCAATTGGAAAGTTTGAAATCAATTGAAAGTCTTAATTACAGAAATCAATTAAAACCTTCTCACAGAACACAATTCCGATAATTCTCTGCTTGGTATATTGGGGAGGGGGTCAGAATGTCATAATTTCCAAAATTCATCAATTGAACAAACCACTCAAGACATTTGACCTAATTTTTCTTACTATTCAGGGTCTTATCCTAATATAGAGTCTAAGGCAAAAAGATAATATACTTGTACTCCTCCCTGGATTTTTATCTTATTGTGCACTACTTTTTTAATCAATAAGAAAAAGGAAAAAGGCTAGAATGGAAGTGGAAGCATTTCGGATCCACCAGAGGTAATCCTTGGCTTTGTTCCTCCATATGTATAAGGTGTCTGAGACACCAGAGAATCAGCACACAGTCATTTACAGTTAGTCTTCACACCTTCAAGGAAGTTTGTCATGGAAAGATGATCTGGAACAATAAAATTATCTTTCTCAGGCATTACACTGGAAGATATGGAATGCATTAGTTGTTGAAAGGATAGAGATAGGAAATGTCAGAAGGTAGATTTCAAGTAATGAGGTACCATGACAAATTAAAATAGTGAGGCCCTGGCCGTTGTGGCTCGGTTGGTTGGGTGTCGCCCCATGTACCAAGAGGTCTCAGGTTTGATTCTCAGTCAGGGCACTTGCCCAGGTTTCAGGCTTGCTCGATCCCCAGTAGGAGGTGTGGAGAAGGCAGTCAATAGATGTTTCTCTCTCCCTCTCCTTCTCTCTCTCTCTCTCTCTCTCTCTCTCTCTCTCTCAAATCAGTAAAAACATATTTTAAAAAATTTTTAAATAGTGAGAAAGCAGAAACTGAGTCAGCAAAAGTTATGTGTTGAAGGGAAGACAGAAGGCAGAAGAGAATGGAGTAGTCTCAGAGCAATACAAAAATGCCATGGCAAAGCCTCCTCAGAGAGTCTAAAAAGAGTGGATTCCCAGAATCGCCTGTCACCTCCCATTTCAGTTCAGACCACCTGGGTCCTAACCACAGATGACCACTTTTCTTGCAGTAACTTGAGGAAGACCCTATTCCTTGAAGCCACAAAGCCTGACCAACACAATAAAGAATATTTAATGCCCTTTAGTTATAGCCAACAGGTCAATTCCAGAAGTAGAATAAACTTATTAACATCTTGTGAACACCATTGGCAGCTCAGTTCCTCATTTTGCAAATGAGAAAACTGAGGGCCTAGCCAGTGTCACGCTGCTGATTACTGTTACTTAACTGAAATCTAAGTCTCCTATGATGGCAGCTTCTAAAATGGCTTCCAATAATCCTCACTTCCAGGTATTCATGCCCTTGTGTGATTCCTTTGCCTTTTTTTTAATTAGATTTTTAAAATTCTCACTCAAAAACATGGAGCGCACGCGTGCGCCTGAGAGAGAGAGAGAGAGAGAGAGAGAGAGAGAGAGAGAGAGAGAGACACACACACACAGAGAAACATCAAAAGATGATGCTCAACTAATTGAGCCTACTCCAGCCAGGCTGATCTCTTTTCCTTGAATGTAGACTGGTCCTAGTGATTGGCTCCTAAGGAACAGAATATGGCAAAAGTGATGCAATGTCACTTCAATGATTATATTATAAAGGTTGTGACTTTCATCTTGCTTGCACTTTCTCTCTCTGGCTCTTATTGCTCACTTTGATGAATCCAGTTGTCATGTTGTGAGCTGCCCTGTGAAGAGGACCACTTGGCAAGAAGCTGAGCGCTGCCTCTGGTCAACAGCCATGAAGGAAATGAGGACCTCAATCCAACAGCCTAAGAACTGAATCCTACCAACAACCATGTGGATGAATTTAGAAGCTATCAGGCCTTGAGGTGACTGTAGTTTCAGCCAACACTTTGTTTTTGACCCTCTGAGAGATTCTGAACCAGAAGACACAGCTAAGCCATGCCCATATTCCTGACTCACAGAAATTATGAGGTAATAAATATTTGCTTTATTAAGCTGCTTAGTTTCAGTTTAATTTTTTTAGGCAGCAATAGATAGTTAATACACTCTCAATGCCCATCAGTGCTTTTTGCTCTACAGCAGATGCCTGCAGAGTCAACAGCAGCCATGCTTGCGTCCATTCCAATGAAAGCTATGCCTGTGATTAATCTTTGATCCCAACACCAACAGATTTTCACTGCTGACCTTGGCAAGGGAACAATATTAAAATGACATTGGAGCAAATAAAGCTCAGGTGTGAAATTAAAACAAACAGAAACACAATAGAGTTGCTGTCTCTAAAGTGACTGCAGATTTCTGTGATCTGGAAGCACAAATTCAAATTATCTACAGCTGCCCCTTAAACATTTCATCAGTAAATGCACAGCAACAATCTTATTCCTGGTGATGTTCACCATAAAAACAATTGCTCTTGATTGATTCCCTCGCCCCCCAGTAGAATGAATTATCCATGTTCTTCGTCAGTGTAGGCAAACATATGTGCGTGCATGTGCATGCATGCGTGTGTGTGTTGTGGGGGGGAAGTGCACATCTTTCTCACTTGTGCAGTAGAGAGAGTTATGGAAAACTAAGGTTTTGATTCCATTTTCAAAGACTGATAACTAGCAGAACCACAGTATAAATTAAGGGAATGAACATTGCTTAGGAAGAATAATTGTGTTGTTCTTTATGCATTCACCCACTCATGTATTTCTTCTCTCACTTATTCAACAAATACTTATTATGTATCTACTATGTATCAGGCAATGTTCAAGGTCCAGAAGATCAAACAATGAATAAGATAAATTCCCTGAGCCCTGACTGGTTTGGCTCAGTGGATAGAGCGTTGGCTTGCAGACTGAAGGGTCCCAGGGTTCAATTCCAGTCAAGGGCATGTACCTTGGTTGCTGGCACATCCCCAGTAGAGGGTGTGCAGGAGGCAGCTGATTGATGTTTCTCTCTCATCGATGTTTCTGACTCTCTATCCCTCTCCCTTCCTCTCTGTAAAAAAATCAATAAAATATATTTAATTAAGATAAATTCCCTGACATCAAGGAGCTTGCGGTTCAGAGGGGAATGTAGATAAGAAACAGGATCTTCCTATTACAAACCTGTAAAACATGACCAAAACAATTGAGTCTTTGGATTGCTGTAGCTTTCCTTAAATCTAAACTATTACATTGAAATTTAACAGAACACTAGTTCTCGCATTTCTGGATCATACTTTGTAAGATGAGCCTAGCCATTCTGTCAAAACTTTAATAAAGCTTGGTCATTTGAGCTAGAAATCTGCAGTCAACCTACTTGTACTATCTCTGATATGGGGTAAATTATTTGAATCCTCCATACCTCAATGTCCTCATAACATGGTAATAATTATACCCACTTCATAGGGAAGTTATGAGGATTAAATGTAATAATATAGATAAAAACCCAAAACATATTTCCAATACTTGACTCAAGTAGTTATTAATTAAAACTCTGCTAGTCCCTCCCAACATCATCTAGGACAGGGCTTCTCAACATGGTCACTATTGACATTTCGGAGTAGATAGTACTTTGTCAAGCGGGGGGGGGGGGGGGGGAGGGCTGTCCTGTGCAGTGTGGAATGTTAGCTAGCATCCCTTGGTTTTCCTCACTAGATGTCAGTATCCACCCCCTTCTCACCCTCACAGTTGAGACAAACAAAAATGTCTTCACACATTGCCAAGTGTCCAGTGTTGGGGGGATGGGAGTCTAAACCAACCCCAGTTAATAACCACTGAACTAGAATTCTTAGAGCCAAGGAAAAAGCAAACCTACATCCCAGAGGGGGTTTTAAATTTCACATTAATAAAACTTGTCAAGAAAAAATAGCTCTTAGCTTTTGGAATATCTTATTTCAAATATGTAAATACTAGGGACCCAGTGCACAAATTCATGCACCTTGAAAGGAACTGTGGGCTGCGAGGCTGCAGTGGGCACAGGGGCAGATCTCAGCCCATCCTCTGTGCCCCCTTCCAGTCCTTCCCATCATGGCCCCCAGTACCCTGTCTGCAAGCAGCCCTGCTCCCACCACCGCTGCTCCCACACACTGACGACACTGGCCCTGCTCGCACCCTCTGACGGCGCCAAGCGATCGGGGCCAGCACCAGGCTCCAGCAGCGGGTGCGAGTGGGGCCAGCATCGGCAGCAGGTGTGAGTGCCCGGCAGGACCATGGTGTGCAGGAGCAAAGAATTTTCATTAACCACCAGAGGTTCACCCCGATGACAGAAACTGGTGCCCCGCCTTGGTCTGGTGCCCCCGCTCACCTGCTTCACCATCCTACCACAGCCTATGCCCGCCATGTTCCACACGTGCCCCCTGGTGGTCAGTGCACATCATAGTGACCGGTTGTTTGGTTGTTCAGTTGTTCTACCACTTGGTCTATTTGCATATTAGGGTTTTATATATATATAGATTACTCTTTTACAGTGTTGTTAAGATAGGAAGGTTCAGATTTTCTAGAATAAATAAATCTTTAAGCAAATTTAGAATTTGTTGTGACTTCAGGTATGTAAAATTCTAAAATGTAATCCCAAAGCTGCATGCCCCTTCTGGCCTATGTAAAATGTCTCATGTGTGAACAAAAAAAGGGCACTGTCATAAATCTAATCAAAAGTACCTCACAGGGTAATCTGCTCATAATTTCCTAACTGGGTAGGTTATGGTAGGTAGTCATGCCTCAGGCGTATAACTTCTTTAGTGAAAGGTTTTTAATGTCAGAATAATCCTGTTTTCCAGACCTCTTAGAAGGTGTAGCCACCCTCAAGAGAGGACATAATCTTATTAACTAACCTGTAATTCAATCCCTGCCTCACTTTTTCCCATCTTTATGTAATCTTTCTTACATTCCCTCCTTAATTCCAAATGCATCAAAGAAACTGCAAACTGTCATTCTCCAAAACATTTGAGCCCTAGCTGGTTTGGCTCAGTGGATAGAGCATTGGCCTGCCGACCAAAGGGTCCCAGGTTATTGCAAATGGTAAGAGTTCTCATAGTCAATTTCAAATAAATTCTTATAAAAATTCTCTACAGGTTTCAAGGTTCTTACATCCATATGAACCAACCTCAACTTGCTTAATTTATTGTGTTACAGCTAAGCTGCCAGACAGCACAGGAGAATGAACAGCCTGGCTCTCAGAGGATTCAGAAAGAATGTTTTTATTTGCAGAAGCACTAGTGCGGTGACTCGGGGGAATCAGTCTCCAAAGCCTGAGCATTGAATGTAGCGTGTTCTCACATTAAATAGCCCTGAGTTCTTTGTTTCTTAACTTCCGGGCTCTGTGGCAGGCTTTGCAGGCCCCGTGGGTTGGAATGGGGGAAGTGAGATTGCACCCAAAGGCCTGGCCTGGCTGGCGCCAGTGCTACCAACCCCCTCTGGGGATTGTGTATGGTTCATGGTTTATGGCCTCTGTAAAATGGAAGTATTCAGGGAAACAGATTTTGCAAGGCTGGACAAGGATTAATGATAAGAATGGGGCTTAATTATAGACCAGCAAGAATGTGCATCAGAATGCTGGTTGACTGGGCACAGAGTCAGCTTGCTAGCCCCCCTTTATTCCCTCACAATTACTCTAGAAAATCATAATGATCTGTAAATAAATATGCTCTTGTGTTATCTACCTTCTTTTGCTTTATGAAAAATTATCTTTTTTTGGTGGAAAACTTCCAAATATTTCTAAAGAATCGATGTGATATTTGGTTAGCTAATATGGAGTTTATCTTTAGAGATACGCTTGAAACTGGACAACAAAAGGGTCCGAGCTGCCTGTCACTACTTGAGCCAATTAAGCAGAGACAGGATCGAATCACGTATGACTGTTTTTTTTCCAATAATGAAGGTATGATGATTATAGGTTACTAGCTTTCCCGTTGCAGGAAAAATCCTGCAATAGGATTTCCAGCTGCACTCTACCCCACCTCCGTTCCTCCCTTGTCCCCCACCTCACCTCCTCCAGCCCGCCCGCATTTTCCTTCTCCCCTGGCCCTGCCCTGACTTCGCTCCTCCCTTCTCCTCCCCTCCCCCCCCTTCGACGCTGTCTTGATATGCAAATCAGCCGCCATCTTTGTTGGGGTAATTTGCATACTCGTCCTGATTGTTTGGTGGGCGTGGCTTGGATGGTGGGCGTGGCTTAGGTGAAGCGAAGGTGTGGTCAATTTGCATATTTGTCTATTATTAGATTAGATAGGTAAGGTGACCAGATTTTAACATTGGTAAAGCGGGACACCATTGATGGGGGGGTGGGGGGGTTCCTTGATTAACGTAAGTCGTAAGTGTCACTTTTAAGGCCGGCGCTAGACTTTTTGCCGCCACTATAAAATATAAATAATAAGAGTACTGTCTGCTAAATTCAAGAAAATTTATGTATTTATGAAATAAATAAATAACTTACCTAAATTATCTGAATAGCTGATTTGTAATGACATCACTTGTTTAACTAACTTACTAGCACGCAGTACGATGTGTATCGTCTGAGAGACAGTTACAAAATGTTTTCGTCGTTGTCAATCCCAAAAAATGCCATTGTTCATTAAGTCCAAACAATGGTGGTCGAATTCTAACAACTGATCAACAATGCGAACTTTGATAAGCAGTTCTCGATAATCAGTTCTCAACAATTATTTGTTATTATTAAAGTTTAACATTATAAAAGTAACAAAAATAATATAAAACTCATATCCTGGCTAAATAGCCACCTGGCCGCCGAAAACCGTATATTCCCTTCCCGTTCTCCCGCCGTTCCCTAGCTTGTCGTGCATTCTTTCCAAAAATCGGGACTTTTTTAAAACGCCATGGGACAAGGGACAAATTGTTAAAAATCGGGACTGTCCCGCCAAAAGCGGGACGTCTGGTCCCCTTAGTTATAGGGAATATGGGCTGGGGTTGCAAAAGGTGGGCACCTCCAGACGACTCCATTGTTTCCGCAACAAGGTTGTTAATCTTTCAATGATGCATGATGATAGGCAGTTCTTGGATAAAGGGAATGGACTGAATTCCGAGGTTAACGCCCTGGTCCTGGGGTGTATAACTCCCAGCCAGGTCAGAATGTGCTTTTTTTAATCAGAACAGAACAATCACAGTTAACAGAGCATGGTTAATATTTCTTATAACTATAGCCAGTTCCCACTATTCTATTTCTACCCCTAACATGCTCATGAGTCTTTAATATTCATTTTTGTTCTATTAACCTATGTCAATAACTTTTCTTTTCCTTAAATACCTCTATTCTTGGATTCTTCATCTTAACTTTGTAGGAGCCCAGCTGCATCCATTCATTAAAAGGGGCTTGGGACACGGGGAAGGCAAAAATGACCAAGTAAAGGTAATTTAATTCACCTTTATTTATATGGTGGGAGAGGAAAAGTAGTTTTCTCTCTTCCCTTATAGGCTCTTGGCTGAGACATACCTATAATCAAAGACATGTTAACAGAAGAAAAACAAGGAAATTTAGTAACATGTATACTGCCTATATACATGGGAAAGACCCAGGAAAACTGATTAACTCCAGAAATGGCCCAAGCTACTACCTTAAATATCACCCCCAGCTAAAGACAAAAGAAGATAAGGGGTGGGTGGCTGGGGGCTGATTATGAAAGGTGACCAGGAAAAATAGAGCAAACAAGAATGAACTTGTTATGCAGATTTCAGCGCTTGCCTACTCCATTGGTAAGAGTTTCTATTTGGTTATCTTTCCCTTCCCGGCACAGAGGAAGAGACATCTTTACAAATGGAGATTCCCCTTATTAAATGTAAAAGTCTCTTACAAAAGGGCAACTTTTATTCTGATTTCAGAGCTTCTCCTGTGTCTGAAGTTTCTTAAAAATAACCAGTTCAAGATAATCCCTATGCCAAAGAGACATATTTTGGAGTGGCAAATTCCGCTCCCTTTAAATATGAACAGGAATTTTTAACAAAGACTTAAAATCCTAATGTCAAAAGCAGGTAGAGTTTTTTTCTCCAGGAAAAAAAAGGGGGGGGGGGGCAATAGTAAGTATAATTTAAAACTTAAGGAAAATGTGGCCTTAAAAAAATTGAACATTTATTTCCTGTGAACTCTATGCAAGACTTTGAGATAGGCAGAGGGGATACAGAGATGAAAAGATAAGAAATATATGTGGACGAAAGGGGCCACATGCTGACCTGACAAGCTCAGGGAAGGCCTGCATGGCGGTCTTGCAAACTCAGAGACCTAAAGTAACCACAAAGGAAGGTCTGAAATTAAACTTTAACTAAACGCAGTTGTGGTGGGCAGTTACATCCTAGGCCGGTATCTTCACTGACAAGATCAACTTTTACTTTAACTGAGCCTATCTGTCTTTTTGCATCGATAGTAACATACCCTTGAAATGTCTGGGTAACTTGTAACTTCCCTTTTTCTGGACTCTTTGGGGCACAATCTAATGTGCCTGGGCGCCAGGACATATACCACAAATTCCTGCATTATTATCATGTTAATTGTTCCTGCACCCACCTAAGTATGTGTCTATCATTTTACTTTTTATCCAGTCCCAGGGGTCCCCCCTGCCTTTGCTTTCTCCTACCTCTCTAGTCTATCACCAACGGACTTCATGTAACCCACTTTCACCCCTCCTTTCATTGCAATATATAATTATAGATGTAACCTGCCATTCTCCGGAGCTTTATCTCAGTTCGTTGAGGTTCTGCTTCCTGACAATTGTCCACAGATTGGCTCAAATAAACTCAAAAATTCTTTACAGGTTTGAATTTTTTTTTACGTTAAACATATATAAACGTGGCAAAGAGGTAACAAATGGCCTCAAAAAGCATCCCAATAAACTTGGCACACACTTCCTTCCACCCTTAAACCTTTTGGTAGTAGGCATCTGGACTTCAAGCCAAGATCAAGCCTGAGGGGCTGGTCTTTCATGATTGTCTTGATGTAATCTCAAGAGGTTTCAAAACTTGTAAGAAACTAGAAACTTAGATTAGTACTTATCCTATCTAATAAAAGAGTAATATGCAAACTGACCATCACTCCAACACACAAGATGGCTGCCCCCATGTGGACACAAGATGGCCACCACAATATGGCCAGCAGGGGAGGGCAGTTAGGAGGGACCAGGCCTACAAGGGAGGGCAGTTGGGGGTGATCAAGCCTGCAGGGGAGGGCAGTTAGGGACGACCAGGCTGGCAGAGGAGGGAAGTTGGGGGCAACCAGGCCTGCAGAGGAGGGCAATTAGGAGTGACCAGGCCTGCAGGGGAGGGCAGTTGGGGAAAAACAGGCTGACAGGGGAGCAGTTAGGCATCAATCAGGCTGGCAGGGGAGTGGTTAGGGGCAATCAGGATGGCAGGCAGGCGAGCATTTGGGAGCCAGTAGTCCTGGATTGTGAGAGGGATGTTCCAGATTGGAGAGGGTGCAGGCTGGGCTGAGGGACACCCCCCCTCCATGCACATATTTTGTGCATTGGACCTCTAGTAGGATATAATGTAAGAGGACCCAAATCTTCAGTCCATGAGCAGCCATCATCCGTGGGATAGAGGCTGCATCTGCATTGTAATGCCTGAGAAGGTGAATTTGACCTTGCCCTCCACAGTAAATCTGATTACCGTCTGTTAATACCAACCAAACAAATTAAAAGGTTAACTCTATAACTATAACTCTATAACTCTATAACTATATTTGGCTTCTCATAGTCTTTACAAGTATGATTAAAAATCATCATAGATAATTATCCCATCCAGCAAATCAGATAATTCAAGTGCATGCCTCTGATAATTTTTCAGCAGAAATTCAGACACCAGGTAAAAAATGATCAATTATGAACTGCATATGTCAAAGCAACTTGAAAAATAGACTCAAGGGAGAGCTTCCTTGTCTGATAGATATTGCTATTACATAAGAATTCACCTCAGACAGATTTTTGTAACCATTATTGTTCCTACTCTTCTTTCTTCTTCATCAATACTCCTCTATTCACTAAGTGCATCCTATTAATAGACATAGTACTAAGTATTTGACAGGGGACCTGGTTCTTTCCAAGCTTTGCTACTAAATCTAAGATGTCATTGAAGGGGTTAGAACAAGTCTCCACAGAATGTGCCACTTTGGCATGCAAACTATTTTAAGCTGAAGAAAATCAAGGCCCCAAAAGACCTTTTTACCTCCCCCTTAACTGCCTAAAAGAATTTAGAAAACCTGGTCCAGAAAGAAAGCTATCACCATAGATAACTACAAAGAGTGTGGGCTAAGTGTGGTGAGTTGGGAGAGCTTGCAAAATTGTAAATAACGTTGCAATAAACATATGGATGCATGTAGGTCCTGTTTGTTCAAATTCCTCTCTGTATCCCATTGTCTCTGCAAGGCATGGCAAACATTTGTTTACCAAGCATTTGCTCTTTCCATCTTCCTACTAATTGTTTTCTCTCCCTTTGAAGTCCCAGACCCCTACCCCCTTTCTCCCTAGCTCAGGATGGCATAAAAGTCTCAATTGCGTGACTCCCTGTGGGTCTCGTATTCTTATGTATGTATTTAAGTTTATTTTTCTCCTTTTAACCTGCCTTTTGTTAATTTGGTAATTAGACCAGCCAAAGAACCTAGAAAGACATAATGAAAAGTTTTCCCCTCCTACATCATCGATTATAAGATACACAATTATTTATATGATACTATGAAAGAAAAAAAATGTTTCAAATTAAATTAAGACATATTTCCTAATTACTTAGACGGTTTTTGTATAATCCTATCTAATAAAAGAGTAATATGCAAATTGACCGTCACTCCAACACACAAGATGGCCGCCCCCGTGTGGTCAAAGATGGCTGCCCCCATGTGGACACAAGATGGCCACCACAAGATGGCTGGTAGGGGAGGGCAGTTGGGGGCAGTTGGGGGTGACCAGGTCAGCAGAGGAAGGCAGTTGGGGGAGACCAAGCCAGAAGGGGAGGGCAGTTTGGGGGGACCAGGCCTGCAGGGGAGGGCAGTTAGGGGTGACCAGGCAAGCAGAGGAGGGCAGTTAGGGGTGACCAGCCAACAGGGGAGGGCAGTTGGGGAAGACCAGGTCAACAGGGGAGAGCAGTTGGGGAAACCAGGACTGCAGGGGAGGGCAATTACAGGAGGGCAGGCCTGCAGGGGAGAGCAGTTGAGGGGGGGCCAGGCCTGCAGGGGAGGGCAGTTGGGGGAGACCAGGCCTGCAGGGAAGGGCAGTTGTGGGCAATCAGGCCAGCAGGGAGGGTCGTTGGGGGTGACCAGGCCTGCAGGGGAGAGCCGTTGGGGGTGACCAGGCCAGCAGAGGAGGGCAGTTAGGGGCAATCAGGCCGGCCTGGGAGCAGTTAGGCATCAATCAGGCTGGCAGTGGAGTGGTTAGGGGGTGATCAGGCTAGCAGGCTGAAGCAGTTAGGGGCAATCAGGCAGGCAGGCGAGCGGTTAGGAGCCAGCAGCCCTGGATTGTGAGAGGGATGTCCAACTGTCCGTTTAGGCCCGATCCCTCAAGGGGTCCCAGATTGGAGAGGGTACAGGCTGGGCTGAGGGACACCCCCCCCCCCCCCCGTGTATAAATTTCATGCACCAGGCCTCTAGTTTTTGAAATAACTTTTTAGACATATTTCAAATATAGATTTTAATCATGTTCACTATTATACATACATCAAAAGAAAAATGAATGAAATACATTTATCTAATTCTAACATTTAAATAAGTTTTATTTTTTTAATTACAGTTGACATACAATATTATACAGGGATTGGCAAAAGTCAGTTTACAGTTGTGAGTATGCAAAACAGTTTATTCTTGTATTATTCTTTATTAATTATTGTATAATTTTCCATACAAATATGGATGAAAAAGGGGCCACATGGTAACCTAACTCAGGAAAGGCCTGCATGGAGGCCTTGCAAATTGAAGAGACCTCAAGTAACCACAAAGAATGATCTGAAGTTAAAACTTTAACTAAAAGCAGTTTATGGTGGGTAGTCATGTCCTAGGCCAGTATCTTCCCTGACAAAGGTCAATCTTTACCTTAACTGAGCCTATTGTCTTTTTGCATCTAAGATAACATACCTGTGAAATGTCAGGGTATCTTGTAACTTCTCTTTTTCTGGACCCCTCAGGACACAACCAAATGAGACTACAAATTCCTTCATTATTATTGAGTTAAATTGTTGACTGTTACTATCCTTTACCCACCTAAGTAAAAGAAGTATTTGTCTATCATTTTACTTTTTATCCAATCCCAGAGGTCTCCCCCACCCCCTACACACACTTTACTTTCTCCCACCTCCCTAATCTAGTTTGCCTCAAATAAACTCACAAAAATTCTTTACAGGTTTGAATGTTGTTTTTTACATTAACACACACAACTGTAAACCTACTTTTGCTCACCACTGTATTAGTTTCAGGTGTACAACCTGTGGTAGGCAATTTGACAGACATGAGCAGAGCAATGATGATGGGCCAGGTTCAGAAGGTCATCAAGGTGGAAAAGCCCCAGGTGCCTAGCAATGGACAATCAATTGTAGGGTGGAATCTCAACTCCAGGGTGACTTTTCCTTCCCTAGCATATCACTGGCCATGCGGTTTGGACCCCCTGACCTTTCCTTCCCAGAGATAACATCTAGGCCTCAAGTTGTATTTCAACTCCAGGCCCAGATAAGCAACAAAACCAGCCACAGCTAACCTCAGGACCAGCTACATTGGATAATGTAATCAGTGGTGACCACAACCTTGAAAGGTGACCACACCTGGAAAACTGCTGAATATTTTATTAAGATCTTCCCCTGGGACCTCCTCTAAAGTCTCCACCCTTAACACCCTTAGGACAGAGGACCTAGTGTGCTCTCCCTCCAGGGAGCACGCCTGTGCCTTTCCCTTCTCTTCCCCTCCCCCTCCCTGCCCCAGGCATGTTACCATTAGCTTCCTCACACCAAGCTCCAAGGGCCCTTCCTTTGCCTCCATAACTTGTTTCCTAAGCCCATTTCTTCTAGAAATTACTTCTACCGCTGTGATTTACCCAATAAATGTTATCTTACAGTTTGGGTATTGGCTCTGAATTCTTTCCTAGCCAGAACCCAAGTAGCAAGGTTGCTGAATCCAGGTTTGGTCTGACCCCACCAGTCTAACACCTGGTGCTGTTCCTCCCACCTACAACAAACCCAGTGATTAGACATTTATATAACTTACAAAGTGATTACCCCAATAAATATGGTACCCATCTGACACCATGCATAGGTATTACAATATTATTGACTATATTACCTATGTTGTATTTTACATCCCCATGACTCCTCTGTAACTGCAAATTTGTATTTCTAAATTCCTTCACCTTTTTCACCCTTCCCACCAACCCACCTCCCATATGGCAACTGTTCTATGAGTCTGTTTCTGTTCTGCTTGTTCATTTGTTTTGTTTCTTTAGATTTGTCTTTGTCTGACTTATTTCACTCAGCATAATACTCTCTAGGTCCATCCATGTTGTTGCAGATGGCAAGATTTTATTCTTTTTTATGTCTGGGTCACATTCCATGGTATATATGCACCATTTTTTATCAATTCATCTATTGATAGACACTTAGGTTGCTTCCATATCTTGCTATTATAAAAAATACTAGAGGCCTGGTGCACAAAATTTGTGCACTGGGGGTGGGGGTCCCTCAGCCCAGCCTGCCCCCTCTCACAGTCTGGGAGCCCTCAGGAGATGTCCTACAACAGCTTAAGCCGAAGTCTGGCCTCCCTCTGCGGGAGGTGACTGGGCTGATCAGGGGAAGGCACCACCCCCATCACCCTACTGCTGCTGCCACTGCCAGCCACCACAGCAGCCAAGGTGTTTTCATCAACACGGACTCCAGTCCCTTCACCACGAAAAAATGTCTGTGTCCACTCTGGGCCTGTTCAAGCCATGCCTTGGAGGCTCAGGCATGCCTCCCTGTCTGTGTCCGCTCCAGGCCTGCTCAAGCTGCACTGTGGCGGCTTGGGCAGGTCCCCCTGTCTGTGTCCCCACCCACCAGCTCCTGCCTGCATGTGCCTCCATTGGGAGTGGCCTCCACCTCCAAGGCACTGTAACATTAGCGCTGGGCAGGCCTGCCCACGACTCTGCTGAGGCGGAAGTCCCCACCCTCATCCCTGCCCACCAGCTCCTGTGCATGCGAAGCCTGTTGACCGGTCATGACTGGGACACCATTAGGACCAATTAGCATATTACCTCTTTATACGTATATATAGATTGCAATAAACATATGAATGCCTGCATTTTTTCAATTTAGTGTTTTGGGTTTCTTCAACTAAGTACTCAGGAGTGGAATTGTTGGGTCCTTCTTTGTCTCTTGTTATGGCCTTTGTTTTGAAGTCTATTTTGTCTGGTATGAGTACTACTACCTCAGTTTATTTTGTTTGTTTCCATTTTCATGAAATATCTTTTTCCACCCCTTTGCTTTCAGTCTGTGTGTGTCTTTTCATCTGAAATGAATCTCTTGTAGACAGCACATGTAAAGGCCTTGTTTTGTTATCTATGCAGCCACACTATATATGCATAATTTTTTTTTTTTTTTACATTTCTTGTAATACTGATTTGGTGAGGATGAACTCCTTTAGCTTCTTGTTGGGGAAGCTCTTTATTTTCCCTTCTATTCTAAATGATAGCTTTACTGGGTAGAGTAGTCTGAGTTGTAAGTCCTTGTTTTTCATTACTTTGAATATGTTGAGCTAATCCCTTCTGGCATACAAAGTTTCTGTTGAGAACTCAGCTGACAGTCATATGGGTATGCCCTTGTAGATGACTGCTTTTCTCTTGCTTCTTCTAAGATTCTCTCTTTGTCTTTAACCTTTGGAATTGTAATTGTGATGTGTCTTTTCAAATAAGTTTTCAATCCCTTGCTTTCTCTCTCCTCCTTCTGACACCCCCATCATGCAAATGTTGGTATACTTGATGTTGAACCAGAGGCTCCTTATACTATCTTCATTTTGGGAGATTCTTTTTTCTTTTTACTGCTCTGATTGGCTGTTTTTCTGCTTCCTTATCTTCCAAACCACTGATTAGATCCTCTGCCTCAACTACTCTACTGTTGATTCTTCTATTAAGTTAATGTATTCTTCATTTCTGAAGAATCCCCATGACTCCTCTGTAACTGCAAATAAGGAAATTCTTTATTTCTTTTTATGTTTTCTATTTCCATTTTTTTGTTTCCTATGTCTTTGTTGAAGTTCTCACTGAGTTCATCTACTCTTCCCCTAAATTCATTGAGCATCCTTACAATCAGTGTTTTGAACTCTGCATCTGGTACATTGCTGGTCTCCATTTTGTTTTTGTTTTTTTCTGGAGGTCTGTTCTTTCATTTGGGACATGTTTCTTTGTCTCCTCATTTTGGATACCTCTCTGTGTTTGTTTCTAGTGTTATTATGTAGTGCTGCTATGGCTCCCTTTCTTGGTAGAGTGACTTTATCTTATGTAGTACGTGTCCTGTGAGGCCCAGTGGCACAGCATCCCTGGTCACTCAAGCAGGTGCTCCATGTACACCCCACATGTGGGCTGTGTGCACCCTCCTGTTGTAATTGAGTCTTGATTGTTTTTGGCATATCAATGGCAGGAATTTACCCCCAGGCCAATTGGTTTTAAAGACCAGCAGTGACAACAATGGAAGAGCTGCTGTGTAAGGGCCAAATCCATATAGCAGGACTTACTTCAGTGGAGATCCGGTGCCCAACAAGTTCACCCCTTGAGGTCGTTGGGTGGTCTGAAGCTGTCCACCATGTACACTGGCTCTGGGGCCTCCCAGGAGATTCAGGTCACAATCAGCCACAACATGTGCCCTGCCTGGGGCTACCCAGCATGGGCTACAAAGGGAAGTGCAGATGGCTACTACTTGTGCTGAGCTTGGAAGTGCCTGTGAGAGGTCAAGCTACGGAGGCCAAATGCTGCTTGTTTGTGGTTTGTGAACCTTTGAGAGATGTTAGGAAAGTCCTCAGCATAAGCTAAAACAAGACATTTATATGGTAAAGACACTGGAAGCAGCTGGAGTAGGCCCACAGCTGGGTGGGGTGGGTTCTCAGGGAATCATCAGGGCAGGGAAAATAGTGATAACCAAGTTGATGAAGATTCAGAAATGCTGGCTCAGGTCAGGTCGGGGAGGGTCCCAGAAAAGGAACAATAGCCTTACCAGCACTTCTATCTAGGAGAAAGCTGCCTCTCTAGCCCTTGCCACAAAGCCAAATTATTCAGTTCCTCCCAGTATGTCCCTAGAGCCTTTTGAGTTGCCGCCTCAGCACTAGAACTCAGAGTGAATAGGTCCCAGTCAGTCTGTGTGAGGGCCCTTTAAGGGGAATGTCTGGTATTCCAGCAACCCTTTGTCTCACTCAGCTACAGTTCCTGCTGGTTTTCACAACCAGAAGTTATGTGGACTTCTCTTCCAGGAACTGGAACCCTGGGCTGAGTGTCCCAGTGTAGGGCTGAAACACCTTGTTCCTCAGGGGGGAACTCTGCAGCTGATATATGCCACTTGATTTTTTAAAAAATATATTTTTATTGACTTCAGAGAGGAAGGGAGAGGGAGAGAGCTAGGAACATCAATGATGAGAGAGAATCATTGATCAGCTGCCTCCTGCACTCCCCCTACTGGGGATCAAGCCTGCAACCCAGGCATGTGCCCTTGACCAGAATCGAACCATTCGGTTCACAGGCCAATACTCTATCCACTAAACCAAACCAGCTAGGTCTATGCCTCTTGATTTATAAATACCTTATGTGCGTGTGGGGCCAGCCCATTCCACATCTCCACCCCTCCTATCAGTCTCCAACTGGCTATTTCTGTATATCCTTAGTTATAAGACTTTTGTTTGGCAAGACTTCAGGTGGATGTGCATGATGGCTGTTCTGTAGTTTAGTTGTAATTAATTTTGATGTGGTAGTGGGAGGATGTGAGTACCATGTTTACCTACTCCACCATCTTGACCAGAAGCCTTTATGATCCAATTCTTATAAATCAATTTTCAACACAGAATTTCCATGTTTTGTTTTTATATCTGTGTTATACAATAGGATACGCATGATCTTGTCCTCTGTGCCATTAAGAATGTTGGTAATACAGCATTTCTTGAGATGGTGTTTCACTATTATCTTCAAAACATTCTTCCAAGATGCCAGTACCCATTCTGCAAATGCTGGTGTTGCTTGATGAGGTAAAGGCAAAGCTTCTTGCATAAACTGAATAACAAAATGTAACAGAGTTTTATCTACCTGTAATTATTAAATTTACATCCTGGTGCTTTGTTTCACTGCCACTCTGTATTTACAACATCTTAATGTTTCATCATCACGTCATAGAATAATCCATGGAAGATATTTTAAATACTAGTTAAGTTTAACATGTGTGGTAAAAACAGCATATATGTCAATTAAAATGACAACAACATAAAGGCAGTGATCAAGTTGGTGCCCATTCATGCAATAACCACATGACAATGACCACCTGGCTACCAATCATTGTAAGACACCACTAACCAATAGAAACATCTTGATTTCAGGAAAGTTAAAATGGAAGGACGAGTGCATCTTAGAATTGATGAAATATGCAGATTACAAATAAAATCAAGAATGTGTTTAGATCATTTCATTTAAGCCTTAGCTCTAATATTTCCCCTTCCCTCCATGCAGAATCATTAGCAGTTATAAAATGAGTTTGAGGAGGAAATCTAGGGATTCTACCTACATTTCACATAAAATAAAAAACACTATTCAGTGAGGTTGTGTTTCCTAAGAACTGCTGCCTCTGTAAATCAGCAAGGTTTTACATATAACTGAGTCCCAAGTATGGTTTAAAGGGCTTGATTCGAAAACAGACATCTCATTTCAGAATTCTTTTCTCCTGGTTCCCTTCCTTTATTACAAAAGTACATCAAGGGAGCACCTCTCTCAAGAAAAACCCTTGCAGTATTAGCTAATAACATTTGAAATGACTCAAAATCATTCTTTAGGATTATGTGCATTTAATGGGGAATTCTTGAAAGAGAAAATGAAACCTTTAGTACCCCAAAAATTAATCCCCCAAAAAGGATATGCATGGGGTAATATTTTTGTTGGGAGAGATTTCCTAGCATGCCTCCTCTTTCTGCTTACACATGAGGATGGCTCAGCTTCCTAACAAACCTGAGTGTATGAGCTACAGATGTCCCCAGTGAGTTGTCCTACCAAGTCAGTCCCTTGGCCTGGAGTTTTACTGAAATACTTCTTACTTTAAGATATAAAATAACAAGCAGGCTCTTCTGGGGTGTTTACTGGAGGGCCAAGAATATCACTGTCATGCCAATTATCCAAATTTTCCTGTCATTAGTTTCTTATCTTTAAAACAATGTGGATAGGTAGTGATCTCTAATACCCCTTCCCATCTTCTCATTTTGTGGCACAACACAGTGGAAAGAGAACTGAGAGAGAAGAAAGGGTTATTAAGACCTGGTCCTAAATCTCCCACCATCTTACTATATAACCTAGTATAGGCTACTTTACTTCTCAAAAGGATAAAGTTGGAGAAAATTATGTCTAAAATTCTAAGTCTACATTCTGTTTATATCCTTCATTTGTGAGTGACCATGTAATTTCAACTTGTTTAAAACTTTGTTCAGAGACACATCAAAAGTTATTCCATATGCATAGCCCATGGACACAGACAATAGCGTGATGAAGGTCTGGGAGGGGTGGGTGTTGGGTGGAGGGGGTCAGTGGAAAAAAATGGGGAGACAACTGTAATACTTTCAACAATAAAGATTTTTTTAAGTTATTCCAGCTCAAAAAATTTAAAAAAGAAGTTAGAAAAAGAGGAAATTAATAAATGGAAACTGATTTTAGATTCTGTAGATGAGTATTAGAGGAAAGAAAGAGGAAACTTTAAAAGACAGAGAGGTTATGAATCTAAAATAATTTGAACATAGTGTATGATTTTCTTTTGAAAACATTTTAATGAACATCTTCGGAAGAAAAATAAATGAGTACACACTACACCACTGATAGAGGGAAGGCTAATAGCATGCTTAATCAGGAAAAAACCCCACTATGAAAAACTAACTCAAAACCCCTGTGTGGCAGAATGATGATGACTTGGAAGAAGGAGCAGGAGCAGCAGCAGCAGCACAAAGCCCAAGGTCACAACAGGTACAGAGCAGCTCACACTGAGCATGAGATTTCAGAGCAGACGCAGAGGTGGTGATAACAGGCTCTTTGAACATAGTTCCAGTCACAGATTAGGAGGCAACTCTACTATAAGAACCAGAAGAATCAAACTTTTCAGTACACCAACAGCAATAGCTGGCACTTGTAGCCAAACCAATGATCATGTTTGAACTGCCATGCCAAATTTTCTACGAGGTATCCTTGAAGTGGATTTATATCTTTATACTAAAGATATTTATAAAGCACTTGTAAAATAATAAATAAATATAAAATAACATTTATAAAATGATTTCAATTGACTGAAGAATGTGTTCATGCATGTTGATGGTTCTTTGTGGTGTAATGAAAGTAATATCAACATAATAATGAATGCAAGAACGGACAGTTCTTCACTGTTAGTCAGTTATATGTGACAGTGTGGTGTGTGCTGTGACCCCAAACAGGAGAAAAAGATTGAAACATAAAATTAAGTTATGATAGTTGCAGCCTACAAGTAGAGACTATGTTTTGATTATCTGGTTTCTGTCTTCACCCATAAATTCACCCTTTGAGCAATAACTGGCTCACATACAAGGCAATCTTCCTCTGATTAGTTTTTACCTTGTTCCCCCAAAGCAACATCAGAAAGGTACCAATTTAGATGATGAAGCCAGACCTAATGGCCCAAGTACATCGCATGAAAGCTCCACACTGAATGAGCTACATGGGTTTAAAAAATAAAAAGGCAATTCCTAGTTTAGATTTATTTTTTCTTTTAAAGATCAAATTTGAAATCCAGTAAGATACTTCATTATGTTTTTCCTTTTCTGCTGTGTATCTGAAATGGTGACTCAATCTGTAACTCATTAAACAACACCTGGGCCCAACCTTCAAAGAAATTAGAAAATGGCCCCAAAGTTTGGAAAACAATTCATTAAAAAATATATATTGAGCTCCTCTTATAATCTAGGCTCAGGCACAAAAAATGTGGGAAAACAGGATGTATTGGTTTTTTTTTCTATATAACCAATTGCTTTAAAATCTCAACAGCTTGCTACAATGAATATTTATAATCTTGGTTGTGGTGTGTATGTGTGTTTTGTTTGGTTTTTTAATCCTCACCCTAGGATATTTCTCCAATGATTTTTAGAGAGAGAAGAAGAGAAAGAGGAGAGGGGAATAGCGATGTGAGAGAAACACCTACTGGTTGCCTCCTGCATGAGCCCGGATCAGGGCCCAGGCGGGGGAAGAGCCTGCAACCAAGGTACATGCCCTTGACTGGAATTGAACCTGGGACCCTTCAGTCCAAAGGCTGATGCTCTTTCCACAGAGCCAAACCAACTAGGGATAATATTTCTGGGTTTATAAATTGGCTGTCATTTCAATCATATCAGCAGGACTACGCTAAACTCCACACAAGGCTCATGTTTGCTCCACATTGTAGGAGTGATTCTGAAGAAGCAATGACTCTCCGGGCCACGCTCTTTCAGCTGGCAGAAACTTGCAATGCATGCCAGTTATCAATTTATAGCCTCTCAACTCCAAATTCGCCCTTCAATACCTGTTCTGCAATAGTAGATGAGACTCTTTACTCATTTTCCCTTACAGTGAACATGTCCTTTACAGTAAGCTTTGTTAGTGGAGGGGCATCGCAGGAGGAAAGAGGCTCCTTTTCCTGGTTCCAGTGTGCTGTTACTTCTTGCTTCTGTTGCGTGGTGCATGTGTATAAGAACATCTAACAGTACTCTGTCCCAGCTATGTGCTGAGAGTACACCATCACTCAGTGATCTCACAGCCTTGTCCAGGCCCAGTGACTTGCAAGACATGACCCTCCTGAAGTGGACACGGGGGCACTACCAACCTCATGCTTACAGTGGTGCCCCAGCCCTCTCTGCATACCCACCAGTGAGCCTTAGCTCACTCGTACCCCAGAGGCTATTTTTTAGAACTGTCCCAACACGGATACCACGTATCACAGACTGTATACCATCTTGCCAGTGAGTGGGTTCCATATACCTTGACTCCCTCTGTGCTACTGACCATCAGCCTCAGCTTACCTGCATCCCAGAAGGTGGTTTCCTGATACCTGGTGACTTTGGACCAGCCCTAGCCAGGGCAACCCAGCAAACTTCTCCACTATCCAATGGGCTACAGCTATTCCCTCTCCAATGAAATCTAAGCCCATCCTTGGGAAGCAATCCCCTCTCAATTTTGTCCTCCCTTGAGTACTCTCTCTCATTCCTAGAGTTCCCTTTATACCTTTATAATTATTCCTCTATCATCATAGTTTAATAATTAATTATATTACACTTCCCTTATTCAAATAAATGGTTTCTGTCTCTTGATTGGACTCAGACTGATGTACTATGTTTTTAATGCTTCATTTCAGAACTGGTACACTATCATTTCTGCCTATATTGCATTGGTCAAATCAAGTCATACGACCAAACCCAAGTTATGAGTCAGGGATATATCCTCCACTTACTCCAATGGGAGCTACTGCAAAGGCAGGGATGTATAATTCTATTACAGGGAGTTAGTAAAGAATTGGAAATAATAATTCAACCTACCATTTGGAACCTGCCTCATGGAGCATATTGGGAAGGAAAGATATTAAGAAATTCCTGGTAGGGGCTGGGCAGAGGGGGGTAAACGGGTGTGTGTGCTGGGGGGAAAAGGGGGACATCTATAATACTGTCAACAATAAATAAATGAATAAATAGATAAATAAAAATAAATAAGGGGGAAATTAAATTTTAAAAAAATTGCTGAAAAAAGAAGAGTTATGAAAAGAGAATACAGAGCATTTGAGGAGACTAGAGTCTATGATATCACAGAAGATCTCTTAAGCAGAGTCATTATCTCTTAACTGCAAAGAGTAGGGGGAATAGTATCATATGTAAGCAGAAGGAGCATCAGATGTAAAGACCTGAAAGCAAGAGAATACTTCAGCAATACTGAAAGAAGTTGTATGTCACTGAACAATGAGAGAGAAAATATCAGATTTTTAATGACAATTCATTGATAGATGGTGACAAGAAATTGCAAAAAATACATATGTTCCAGGAAACATTGTTTTCAGATTGTGACGAGATTTAGAAATTCCAATACTAAATTATTTTTCATGACATTTGTAGCACATACTCAAGAAAGATATGCTGTCATTGCATAAGTCCAAAGGAAAAAAGTTCATAACTAACCTCACAACTCAAGCCTTTTTATATCACTTGGGATCATTGAAACTGAGGAACAGAAACCTAACTTAAACTGATTCAAATAACAAGGTTATTTTATTGGCCCATATTATTATACAGTTGAGAGTTTGATGAAGTGGCCCCATGATATGAGTAAGGACTGAGTCTCCTGTTAGTCTATTCCATTTTATCTTGAGGCTGCCCATGATTGTGGTCATAGAAAGATGAACTAACAGCTCCTGCCTCCACTTCCATTGAAGTTACAAAGTATTTGTCCAAGCTTCGTTTTATGTCAACATAAAAATCAGTGAGAAAGAGCCCTGGCTGAAGTGGCTCAGCTGGTTGGGCGCCTTCGTCCTGTGCACAAAAAATAAATTGTTGGTTTGATTCCTGGTCAGGGAACATGGCTGTGTTATGAGGTCAATCCCTGGTGGGGAACATGCAGGAGGCAGCCCATCGATGTTCCATTCTCACATCGATGTATCGCTGTTTCTCTTCCTCTCTCTTCCCTCCTCTTTCTCTAAAAATCAATAAAAACATGGCAGAAATAATCAGTGATAAGGAGTGTTATTTATAAATAGGTATATTTCTTCTCTAAACTCAAAGAATGGTAAAAGAAAGTCTTTTGGGGTTTAAGTTTTAAGTAGACCATTAATATTAGTTGATATTAATAACTTAATTTCCCAATATAATACACTTCTGGGTGTGACTTTGGCTTAAGTCTATAGGAAAAACACATTCTTTTCCAGGAGTCTGTTTAGGTAGAAATTACACACTCCATGAGAATACTGTCCAAACTAGATTGAATAAAGGTAACTAGTTTATTTGACTAAATGATTCCCTGACAACCAGACATATTGTGACCTTTTATCATGTGTGGATGATTAGTCATTCAATGGAGGTGGGTCTGAAAGAAATATCAGTCATCAATTGTGAGAGAGTTAATTGTATACATTTTGTGAAATATTAATTTGAAAAAAAGGCAGATAGTAGGAAGATAGGCAGGAATAGGCTAAGATATGTGGCTAACCCCAGAGTCCACTTAACCAATATAATAAAGAACCCAAAAGAATTTCCTATATCTCTGCTGAGATTTCCTGTCTTTCATTTCATTGTGATTGTATTTTTCTTTACCTTGTTGAGCATGATTATAAAGCTGCTTTAAAGTTCATATCTGATTATTCCAACATCTGTTATCACAGGATTGGCATCTATTGATTGTCTTTTCATTTAAGAATGAGTCACATTTTCCTGGTGTTGAGTGATTTTGGATTGTAATGGAAAGTTATAGAGACTGAATTCTGTTAAATTCCTCTAAAGTGCATGGGTAATTTTTTCAGCAGGCATTTAACTGAAATTTTTATTCTGCCCATAGTAGATAGCAGCTTTTATCCCAGTTCAGTTTCTTTAGCCTCAGTTGCAAACTTCTTTGAGTCATCACCATGTGTGTAAAGTCCAGGAGTCAGATTGTGAGCAGGGTTTCAATGTAGAATTAGACATTACCTGCTCTACCTCTCTCCTTTCTGGGCCTCCCTGCAGTTTCCAGCAGCTGTGGCATCCATGAGTTCTATCCTTTGGTTGCCCAGACCAGAAAGAAAGCAGGACAAGGCCATTGTGCCAAAACTGCAAAAACTGGGAACTTTCAATGTGACAGTTGTTTCTCCCAAATTTGAACTTCCCTGTAAAATATGCCTATTTGGTTTATTCTCTAGAGTTTTTATGCAATTGTATTTTATAATATGTCTGGAATTTATAGTTGTTATTCATGGGAGATTAGGTTTATAAGGAGTTTATGCCAACATATGTGAAGTGAAACTCCAGCACTAGATATTCAAATATGAATAAAAAAGCCATCACTTGCCTCAAAGAGCTCAAAGTCTAATAAAGGAAGCCTCCATGGAAACAAATAACTTATAACACAAGGTTACAAAGCTCAATTTCAAAGAGTAGAACAAAAAAAATCAAGAAGACTTTGGAGGTAGAACATCTGATCTGACCTATGGTGAAGAGTAAGGTTGTGGTGTGTGCAGAGTCAGAGTAAAGGGGGAAGGGTGGGAGAGGCTGGCGGGATCCAGAACATGACCTGACATTTGTATAGACCTGACATTTTAAATTGTAATCGCATCCATGGTTTCATGATTTTTGATGAACTCATTGAAGTAAAAATAGTGTGCCAATGCACAGAAATACTTTCCATTTTCTTGAAACAAATACAAGTTTATGTGAGAAAAATAATGTACATATTATCCCCAAGTGGAACTTGAGAAGAATAATATTGTATCCATTGAAATTGTTTCTAAACATAAATCAAATGTGACAATGGCTCCCCAAATATTATGAGCAACACCATATCATACTTGTTTTTAGCGGAGCAATGTTATTGTCTTAAAATCCTGCTAAAACTGCCCAGAGAACAATATTTCTTTCAGATTGCATTTGTTTCTCACTATCTGGGGGGGGGGGGGGGGGGGGGGGGGGGAGTTACAATAACATTATCTTATCGTCTTGTTTGTGCACGCGCACACACACACACACACACACACACACACACAAATACACTCTCCTTATTCTGCAAACATTGAAAGGTTCAATTCAAGACTTACTCCTCTGCCCAGCTGGTGTGTCTCGGTGGTCAACCTATGAACCAGGAGGTCACCGTTCAATTCCAAGTGAGGGCACATGCCTAGGTTGTGTGCTAGGCCCCCAGTAGGGGGCATGCAGGAGGCAGCCAATCAATGATTCTCTCTTCTCATTGATGTTTCTATCATTCTCTCCCTCCCCTTTTTTTCTTGAAACTCCCAATTCTCATACCCTGTGGCAGCTCTCAAATCTGGTTGTGAACCATACTTACCTGGGGGGGGGGGGGCTCCTTTAAAAGAAATTATTTTTCTGGACCCCTCTTGAAATTCACAATCTTGGGACTGGGTCTGCATTTTTAAGTTCTCCAAGTGGTTTTAATATTCCCAGCACCTGTCAACTAAGAACCATAATTAATAAGCATCACATGATTAATAATTGTTGTTGGACTGATTCTTGTATGTTGGTCTGTGTTCTATATCAAACTTTTTCAACTCTGAGGTGTATATGAAGCACTGAAATAAATGTCTTGTTAAAATGCAGATGCTGATTTAGCAGAGAATAATAACAATAACAGTAACAACCAACCATAATGGCCTACATGATGGTTTAATTTAATTTGAATCCTCATAACAACCCTAGGAGATAACATTATTATATGAGGAAACTAGAGAGGTTAAGAAAGTTACCTCCAAGGTCTGATAGCTAATGGGTAGTAGACGGGTCTAGAACCCAGGTTTCCTGACACTCTTTCTATTGTATTTACCTTCTAGTTCCCTTCTCCTACCATAAACTATTTCACTAAAGGGTTTCTTCATTGCTCTCATGTATTCCTGCCTCTATCCCATTCTTAGAAAGAGTCAGAAAAGAGCTGAGAGCCACCAGCACTGAGTCATTCCAGCCCATCCCTTGCTCCACACCTCTTCTTTACCTGTTAGCCAGCCCCACCCTGCCATCCAGGCTGCTCACTTACAGAGGTGGGAACAGGGGTCATTTTGGCTTTTAAGGGATGTTAAAAGATAATGGTCATAAAAGATAAAATCGTGATTGATAACATAAAATGAACAAGTGCCATATATTTTTATTGTCATGAACTAACAGGGAACTAGAAACAATGTCACAAAGACAAAGAACCACAAATCGATTCACAGTAAAGGCATGTTGAAATGAATTTGCAAAAAGTGGTCTAGTCGTTGGTCAGTAATGAAGTGCGTCCCCACCCCCACCCCCCAATACACACACAGCTAGTTTGCGCTTGTATGGACTATCATTATTTACATTGTCATCAGTTTTCTGCCAGTTAACTCCTGTCTCTTTAGAGTCATGGATAGCCTAGTCAAAGGCAAAGGCCAACACCCTGGTATGATGAGCTAATAATCTGAGAGACTCCAGCATTCCGTTGAAAGGATACTCAATGATTTCTTTTGCCCATTCCAAAGAAAGTCTTACATTTTTCCTTATCCTCTCTCTTCCCCTGTCTCAAAGTATGGTCATTCATCATCACAAAAGAAGGTTGGTCTCAGAGGTATGGCCTGATTGCTTACACAGATGTAGCAAGTATTAATTTACTGCAATAGGACTCCTGAAATCAACTTCCCTAAAAGTTCTTATAAGGAAACTCAGACTGGACTTTTATTATTTGCTATCCTGAGGCAAGGAAATCAAGCCCAAGAAACTCTCTGTGCCAGATTTCATTTGTACTATCTATAAATTCTCCTCAAGGTCCTCAAAATGTACCAATATTCCTGGCCTGCCCAGAAGTAACATTTCTGACCTCATGTTAGGCTGTACCTTCTAAGTCCCGTAGGAGTTTTTCTGGGAGATCTTTCATTGTAGGTATTAGCTCCAGAAATAAAATCGATGTGAGTTCCATAAAAGTGTCTGGCCATACCTGATTCAATGAGCATTTGAATATAATGAGCACTAGTTACATTCATAATTGGAAAAATAATTTTAAAAAGAAAGTGTATCAAAATGTTTAATTCTAGCTGTATATCTCATCTCCCCCACTAACACTAATGAAGAGAAATTGCTTAATTGCCTTCCTTGTTTCTCCCCATGGTAATTATTTGCTCCATTGAAGAGTTAAATAATTTTTCCTTTTTATTTAAAAATTTAACTATGCCAAAATGTTAATTTTTATTTCATTAGGTGAAACAAACTGCTTATGCAAACAACAGAAACAAAACTTGCTGTGCAATGGAAATTAGAACTCAAAATCTCCATCTATCCATCTATCATCTCTCAATCTCTCTCTGCCTATATCTATCTATATATCTATCATCTATCAGCATTTATGATGGCCCCAATAACCCCCACATGCTGGTATACATGCCTTTGTATAATGCACTTCCTTTGAGGGCATGCCAGACTTAGTGACTTGCTTCTAATGAACAGACTATGGCAAAAGTCACTTACAAAGTTAGATTACAAAGAGACTGAGCTTTCAGTTTACATAGTAGACACCTTCTCTTGCTCTCTCACTCACTTGCTCTGAGGGAAGCCATTTGCCATGTTTTGATCTATCTTATGGAGAGGCCATGTGGCAAGGAACTGATGCCTCTAACTGTCACCAAGGATCTGAATTCTACCAACAGTCATGTGAAGTGAGCTTGAAAGCATATTCTCCCCCAGTTGAGTTTTGAGGAGACTGTGTCCTTAGCTGACTCCTTGACTGCAGCCTTGTGCCAGCATCACCCAGCTAAGCTGCTCTCAAATTCTTGACCTTCAAAATTTTTTGTTGTTTGGAGCTGCTATGTTTTTTTGGGGGAAGGTGCAAGTTGTTATGTAGCAGTTATATAATTTGTTATACTTCTGGAGCGGGGGGGGTAGGAAGATCTTGGGAATTTTAACTCCTAGCCCAAGTTAGTTAGTTCTACTAACAAGCTATCGATTTAAAGAGTATCATTCCAAACTAATCTGTCAAGGTTGTCGCTATAGTGAATTTTATATCTGTAAAATGTATACTAACATTACTTTCCCTGAGATAAATATCCATTAAAATGTTATAAAAATACAGCAAAAGAATTAAAAACAAAACTGTTTCTCCCTTAAAAATAATAAACTATTGCCCAGCCGGCGAGGCTTGGTAGTTGAATCAGGTCGATCTATGAACCAGGAGGTCATGGTTCAATTCCTGGTCAGGACAGTGTCTGGGTTGCATGCTCCATCCCCACTGTGGAGGCATGCAGGAGGCAGCCAATCAATGATTCTCTCTTCTCATTGATGTTTCTATCATTCTTTCCCTCTCCCTTCCTCTCTGAAATCAATTTAAAAAATATGTATTTAAAAAATAATCCTATATAATAAAAGGCTAATATGCAAATAGACCAAACGGTGGAACAACTGAACAACCGAACAACTGGTTGCTATGACGTGTGCTGACCACCAGGGGTGCATGCAGAACATGGCGGGCATCAGCAGCAGGCGGCAGAGTGCAGAACATGGTGGGTGTTGGCCACAGCAGGATGGTGGAGCAGGTGAGCAGGGGCGTCAGACCAAGGTGGGGTGCTGGTCGCTGTCATAGGGGAGAACCTCTGGTGGTTACTGAAAATTCTTTGCTCCCATGTGCTGTGGTCCAACCTGGAACTTGCACCTGCTGCCAGCGCTGGTCACACTTGCACCCACTGCTGGCAGCCAGCACCAATCGCCCCTCAGAGCTTCTCCACCTCCCCCTGCTCCTGATGGGCGATCGGGGCCTGTAGCCACCTCTCGTACCCACTGCCGGCAATGGCCCTGCTCACACCTGCTGCTGGCTCTGGCCCCAATTGCTCCACACCATCAGCGGGTACGAGTGGGGCCAGCGCCATCAGCGTGTGGGAGTGGTGGTGGCGGTAGGAGTGGGGCTGCTGGCAGACAGGGGACCAGGGGCCATGGCAGGAGGGGCCAGGCAGGAGCATGGAGGATGGGCCAAGACCCGCCCCTGTGCCCATTGCAGCCTCTCAGCCCACAGTTCCTTTCAAGGTACATGAATTTGTGCACTGGGCCCCTGGTAATAAATAAAATACTGCCTTACAGAAGTGTTTGAATATGAGCTTTTTTTTCTAGCTAGTTAGCACAATACAATCCAAAAAGAATTGAGACAGAGAAAAATAAGAATTAATAAGCTTTTGTCTCAGTTAAATTTCAGCAGCAATTCATGCCTTGTTATAAAATATATCCTAATAGAGGTCATTATGTGAGGCACTTAAGTAACTAGGCATGATTTCATGTGATTTTTTTCTCAGAATAACTTGACATTTTCAGGTAAAGACACCAAAATGATAAGAAATGTGGAGTTCTTGCTAAGGTATGTAATCAACAAGCATTTTTATCGAATTCTCAATTATTGGCCTGGTCATTTGGCTTATGAGTTTTCAGAAGGTGAAATGTCACTTTATATCTCAAAGCCTCAGTTTTCTCATCTTCAAGGTTAGGCTGATTAAATTGTTTATCTGGAGGGTTGTTGTGAGCATTAAATGAGGATGCTCTTTGACTTTCCATTAATTCTCAGTCTGACATCCCACTCCTGGCCTCCCTTTCTTCTCTACCCACCCTGGACCAGAGCCTCTTCTATACCCATCCTATAATTATTCCCATCCAGAAAAAATCCTCTAGATTAATATCACAAGTTTTATTCTCTGTTTTTATATCTGGAAGCTGAATCCTGTTAGCAGAAATCACACAACCACACAGTTAGGCACTACTAATACTCATGGGTTAAATCTCAGTTGGGTCCACAGTACCATTCCTTGATCATTTATTTCACTTGTTCTTTCTTGGATTCCTCTCACATTCTTCTCAGGAAACATTGTAAATCTTCAGAATTCTCCTCAAGCCATTATTCAATGCATGAGCCCCACACTTTTAGACAATAATAAAGCCTCTTTCTTTGTGGAGAACGGTTGAGGCCATCAGGCATGACTTTCTTTAACTTTCATCCCAGTCTCTCTGCAAACACATCTTTAGTCATATCCATCCTTAATGCCTGTCCTTCAGGCTCAGAAAGTGCTGCTTTCCTTCTCTTAACAACCAAACAGCCCTTTCTCTGCATACCCTCCAACTCCTTCTTTTCCCCAAGATCCTGCTCCTTCAGTCATAACCTCTCTTGAAAGGCTTTGCCTTTCTGCTGGCTTATTTTCCTTAGCCAATAAATATCCTATAGTCTCTCTCTTCTTGAAATCCCTCTTTGAACGTTTGTCACTTCTGTTTAACATCCAGTTTCTCTCACCTCTGCTTCTCATCTTTCCCACTGGCTATTTCCACCCCCTCACTTTCCATTCATGTCCCCATCCACAGCAACTTGGCTTTCCATTCATGTCTCCATCCATAGAAACTTGGCTTCTATCTATCAAACTGCATTAAAAGTGACTGAGGACCTCCTAATTACCAAATCCATTTGACATTTTCCATCTTTTATCTTACTAGAACACTCAGCTCCTTCTATTTTTCAAAAACATTAGAAGGAAAAACAAACAACTAAAAGCAAGAAACGATAGTGGCTTCTTAAAGAAACAGGCTTCTCAATCCATTTTTCAAGAGTAAATCATTCTAAATAGTCTTTCCACTAAGTTAGAAATGAAAATAGCAACAGAAGCCATGCAGCATGCACTACATTGATTAAAATAATACCATTAATTTAATGATGGATTCTTTGAGTGATTTAAGAATCAAAACTACTAATTATGTACTTATTTGTGACAATAAACAAAAATTGAATGATGGAAATAATGCTATTTAAAAGTCCTGTGTTTTCAATATCATTGAAGCAACAAAAATCTCTCCAAAGTTTTTAATTTAAATAATAGAAGCCTTTCTCAGAAGAGAACGGGAGAATGTTAACAACCGATGAAGAAGCACTGGCAGCCTTGTTCTTTGCTACCAACTTTATAGAATTCACTGAATATGCTACAGACCTTAAACATAAAGTTCTATAGCTACAAGAAAAATCACATGAAATTAGAAATAATAATCTCTAGAACTACATGCAAGGTGCAAATTAGTAATACATCCAAGGATCTGTCCAAGTTGCATAAAAAATGAAAATCAATACTTACAGTCACTTGGGGCAAAGTTAATAACAGAAATGCAATTAGGAGAGAATTTAATAAAAGAAAAGTTTGGGTAAAGTGAAAACTAAAGGTGTTATTCTTAGCAATTTAGAGGCCAGAGGAAGGCAAGTGTTTGATTTCCATGAGCTTCCCTACCATGATATCTAGGGAATCATCACACAGATGAAAATAAGGTATTGACAATTCATGGGGCTAAGGGACACAGAGGGCTGGGTAACTATATTCTAAAAGGATAGCCAATGCTGTAAACTGAATTGACCAATATCACACAGAAAATTTACAATATCAAATAGATACAGACCAAACATGTTGGATACCAAGATAACAAAAGAGTATTCCACATCTTAAAATTGTGGTCAAGGACTCAGTTTCAGAGTAAAGTGTCTACATCTTCTGGAAATTTCCAGCAGAGAACAAACAAGAGGCCAAGAAAGTGAGTAGTAGGGTATCCCATCAGGTACAGAGTGTGAGGACACAGCACACAGGAAAACAGCAGGAGGTCCATCTTTAGATAGAGCCCCCGCAGGATCCAAACGCTCACTTTCAAGGATTTTCAAGACCAAGTCTGGATTCCATGATGGAGATTATATGAATTTCCTAAAACGTAGTGGCTTAGAACAACATAAATTTGTTATCTTACAATTCTGAAAGTCAGAAGTCTGAAATGGGGCTAGGTTAAGATCAAGGTGTTGGCAGGGCTGCATTCCTTTCTGAAGACTCTAAGTGGAAATTGATTTCCTTGCCCTTTCCAATTTCCAGAGATTGTCTAGATTCTTTGGCTTGTGGCCCCTTTCTTCACCCTCAATACTAGCAAGAGCAAGTTGAGTTCTTATCACATCATCACATCATATCACATCACGTCACTCTGACCTTCTTTTATGCCTCCCTCTTCCAATTTAAAGACCCTGTCATTACAATGGTTCCACCTGGATAACTCACTATAATCTCCTTATCTTACGGAGGACTGTTTAATTCCATAAACATAATATATTCCAAGACATCTTTGGGGAGGTAGTCATCATTCAGCCTACCACAGAGATAAAGGCAAATTTCTGGAATAAGGACTTGGAATGAGGGCAAAAGCAGAAATTCAGTCTGATAAAATGGAAAACTTGGTGAAATGCCTGGAGTCTGGAAATTTGATAAGTCCAGTGTCAAAAGAGAAACGACATGGAGAAAATAACTGAGGAAATTTCGTGCTTCAGGAAATCACTTGAAGGCCCATAAGTGATCCCTGGATGACCTTGATAGTAAAGTAGGGGATTGATGTAACTAAGCCTATGGAAGTACTTACCATTACAGGACCCAAAATTGCAAGCTGGTCTGGGGCTTCATTGGGAATGGGACAGGATGGTTGTATTTAGTTTGCAAATAAGATGATTAGGAAAATTATTGTGACAGTTATTTAGGGATATTAGCCTATGTCCTTTATGCTCCAGCTATTTCCCCCTTTCTCACCCTCCTTTCCACTCTCAACCCATTCAGGGAAATACCTGGTGTCTGCTCATTCTCAGGGAAGAGGTGTAGCAAAGTAGACATCAACAAATCTATACATTTCTTCCTGGCTTTTGTGTTTCAAAAGCATATGCTCTCGAGCCAGGAATAAAAATGCTTAAGAACATCATCAGTAAGAACTGGAGATTTAAGGAGAATGAGACTTCCAGCAGAGACTTAGAGATTCCTCTGCATTGTGGAAAAAGAGGCAAAAGAGAAGTAATAAGAGTATATACGTTGGTGGATCCAAGAGCAACCAGCCCTGATGGCAAGTCTGCTCCTGGCGCAGACAGGAAGTGGATTCATGGTGAGTCTAAGCAGGGAAGTGCCATCTCCATGCCCCAGTGGAGTGAGAAGGAAGCAAAAGAATACCCATGTCCTAAACACTGAGCCACAAATAACACATCCGCTAGATGAGGTCAGGACAGAGAAACTGCAGGATCAGTGTTTTCCCATTTCCATCTCCTTAGTAATATTTAAGAATTTTACATCTTAGAAAAAGTGTGTTTTAGAGGAAACTCTTGAATTGACTGAGATAGATTTCTGTCACTCCCACAGAATGGGAAAAAGAAAAAAAAAAACAGATTCCTAGAGACAATGAACAGCTATTCTAGGTAAAATTAACATAGTAGCTCTAATTAGTAAGCTCTTGAATGGGGACTAGCTATAATAGGCATACATCTGAATATACTCTCTTCATATCAACTTACTATACTAGAGATAAAATTAGACATTAACATATTATTGTATACTGCATAAAGTTGATTAATTGGGGCTTGAAATCTGTAGAAAATGCAATTGAAAACAGGTGGGTGATGTTTAAGGCTCTCTGGTGAGCAATGGTGTTTTTTCTACTGCCCCCAAAGGGATAGTGGTGTTTCCTAATGTTTCCATTCAGGGAGATTTTATTCATTTTACCTTGGTGATCATTAGAAGTGAGTAATTTTCTCTCAAATAAGCATTCTTCTCAACCAGGAATAGTAATGATACTTGAGTTAAAGAAAATAGTTTGCATTTATACGAAGTAACATCAAGTGCCCCCAATGGAGTGAAAAGTATTTTCTCACAGCTTTAAAATATGCATGCGAAGCCTATTAGCTATCAGCACCCTGGGCCAGTCAGTCTGACGTGGAGGGTCACCAGATGGAGAGGCGTTGTGCACTGTTGGTGGGAATGCAGATTGGTATAGCCACTGTGAAAAACCGTATGGACCTCCCCAAAAGATGTCAAGAGCCACACACGGTGGGTGTGCAAAGCCCACGGGAGGAACCAGGTCAATGTCTCCTCGGTCGATTAATGGCCACTTCCGTTTCTTAAACAGAAAGGGAGGAGATGTCAGGAGCCAAGAGTTGGTCAAAGGATTAAATCTGACCTTACTTCAGTAAGTTACTGAAACAGAAACTCACGGAAACTAGGCCCACTTCCTCTTGCCTGAGGACAAAGCATTCCTTCTGTAGCCGCCCTTCAACTGCCACACCCTTTATCTATAGTCAGCACCCTTTACGACTTTAGCCGATTATCTAAGTCCACATGACCCGTTCAGCCCCCACCCCTCCTAGGCATCTCCCCTTCTAGTAACCACATATAAGGAACACTGTAAGAATAAAATTTCGAGGCTTGATCAGAAAAAAAAAAAAAAAACCGTATGGAGATTCCTCAAAAAATTAAACATGGAACTGCCTTATGACCCAGCAATCCCACCTCTGGGTATTTATATATCAAAATACAAAACACTAATATGAAAGAATAGATGCACCTCTACATTCATTGCAGGGTTATTTACAATAGCCAAGATATGGAAGCAGCCCAAGTGCCCATCAATAGATAAGTAGATTAAAAAAAAAATGGTGGTACATACATACAATGGAATATTACTCAGCCACAAAAAAGAACAAAACTCTTACCATTTGCAACAGACAGCATGGTTGGACTTAGAGGGCATTATGCCAAGTGAAATAAGTCAGTCAGAGAAAGACAAATACCATGTAATATAACTTATATGTGAAATCTAAAGAACAAAATAATAAGCAAACAAAATTGAAACAGATTCATAGATACAGAGAACAAATTGATGGTTGCCACATGGGAGGGGGGTTGGAGGACTGGATGAAAAAGGTGAAGGTATTAAGAAGTATGGATTGGCCGAAACCGGTTTGGCTCAGTGGATAGAGCGTCGGTCTTCGGACTGAAAGGTCCCAGGTTCGATTCCGGTCAAGGGCATGTACATTGGTTGCGGGCACATCCCTGGTGGGGGGTGTGCAGGAGGCAGCTGGTCAATGTTTCTCTCTCATCGATGTTTCTAGCTCTCTATCCCTCTCCCTTCCTCTCTGTGGAAAATCAATAAAAATATTAAAAAAAAAAACAAACAAGTATGGATTGGTAGTTACAAAATTGCCCCAGGGATATAAAGTACTGCACAGGGAATATAGTCAATAACCCTACCTAATAATAGACAAATATGCAAATTGACCGTACCTTCGCTATGCCCACGATTGGCCAGGAGGCGCTGGGGGGCGGGACTCGGGGTGGCCGGGGTGGCTGATTGGGCTGGCAGGATGCTGAGCTCGCGTTGCCAGCAGCAGCGCGAGCTCAGTGTCTGCGCCATGGCTGTGCTGCAGCACAGAAGGGGCCTCTGGGGCAGCGAGCCCACGTCCCGCCGCGGACCATCAAAAGCGGGGGAGCTGGGTGCCTGTCCACTCCGGCACCAGGCCTTTCAGAAGCCTCCCCCGCGCTGGAGCTTCTGAAAGGCCTGGTGCACCAGTGGACAGGCACCCAGCTCCCCCACGATCGAAAGCGAAAGCGTGGGAGCTGGGTGCCTGTCCACTCCGGCACCAGGATGGCAGGTTAGGCCTAGGGGACCCTACACGTGCATGATTTAATCATGCACTGGGCCTCTAGTATTATAATAACTAAGTATGATACCAGGTGGGTACTGGAAATATTGGGGTGGGGGGACTTGGTAAAGTATATGGCTGTCGAATCACTATGTTGTACACCTGGAACTAATATAAAATAATACTGTGTCAACTGTAAATGAAAAATAAAATTTTAAAAAGAGATAGAGAGGAGTTAGGGAAAAAGCATCTCAAAGATGCCTGCCCTGTATGTACCATTCACCCTGTATACCTCACAAGAATCAGTTGTGTGGGCCCCCAAATTTGTTTATGCGATTTTTACTTGTTTTTCTAATTTTGTGATTGTACTCAATACCACATAAACTGATGCAGTGAGTGTAAAAAGAAGAACATTGTTGTTATGAAAACTTGAATCCCTTTGGAACGACTCATTTAATGCAAATTGCTTTAAAAAGTGTTGCCAAATTAGACATGGGTGAAAGAAAAGTAAAAGATGAAGTGGTTGGAGCAGACAATCTCAAAGGGTGATTCACTGAGATTGCTTCCCTGGAGTCCAAGTTTTCACTTAAGAAAAAACAACCACCCCTAGAAATAATAGCCAATGTATTGTGGGAGTAGATTCTTCAAGTTTGTTTTTTAAGTGAAAATTTCGGCATGGCAGATACAAATGTGAAATAGTTCTTGCTTTGGAGTAACTGCCACCAACTGTGCTCTAGCAACCCCCTTAGGAGTCTTATTTTTATGATAAAACTTCTTAATAACTTTTAGTCAAGAAAGTGGTTTCTGCCCTAGCCGGTTTGGCTCAGTGGATAAAGCATTGGCCTGTGGACTGAAGGGTCCCAGGTTCAATTCCGGTCAAGGGCACAAGTTCTGGTTGTGGGCTCAACCCCCAGTAGGGGGCGTGCAGGAGACAGCCGATCAATGATTCTCTCTCATCATTGACGTTTCTATCTCTCTCTTCCTCTCCCTTCCTCTCTGAAGTCAATAAAATATATATTTTTAAAAAACACACAAAAACCCTCTTAAGTCAAAGGACACAGTACATACCCTCTCTAGAGCACATCTGTGCCTTCTTTCTTCAGGAGTGTTCTTTTGCTTCCCTTTTCCTAAGCTGGAAGTGTCCCCATGAGACTTGCAACCAGAGGAGAAGCAGGCATCGGCAACTCATTCTGGGCCAACCCCCTGAAGTCTCCAAAGGCACTTCTTTTGCTTCTGTAACTTGTTTCTTGAGTTCACACAGCCCAGCTGGCTCACTTCCTTGGCATCTGTGACTTTCTTTCTAAAAGGCCAAGGCAACTCTCTGAGCTGCCTGCTTGATTCAAGTGTACTTATGCTTTGCATGCTAAACAAACTTCCCCTTGTGCTAGAGTTCTTGGCTTTGAATTCTTTCTTTGCCAATTTCAAGAACCGAGAGCCAACATCACCACTAACAAAGTTATTGTGGATTTTATGAGAAAGTTCAATATCAAAAATAGAGGTGAAAACAGGACTTTATGGTGTATTACAAACTATTGTTTGCTTCACCCAACCCCAGTTCTTGGCAATAGATTCTGAAAAGTATAGTAAAATCAATGCTCTGTGAACAAGTAAAGGCCTTTAAATTTTCACTTAGCTTTAAGTTATTAAAAACAAAACAAAAAAAGACACAGAAATGAATACTTCAAAAATAGAGCTTTAACTCTTCAATGTGAATTTGTGTAGCCTTTTCTTTTAACCTTTGACTTTCTCCTAGATGTAGAATGAAACTTGATAGAATGAGAGTTCTGGCTCATTGGTTCCAGTTAAATAAGATTTTACTGCAGTTTGAAAACTGAATGAGTCATTTTGCTCAGAAAGCACAAATTAGCAGACATCTAGCCAATGGAATACCATGAAAAAATGCTCTACCCTGGGCCTTTACATGTTTTATTTTATTTGGGCTCTGATGTGTCTTTTATGCCTGATAGGGAGAAGAAAGAAGAGGAGTTTTGCAAGTAGCATATATAGCAATGGATGGAGCAGTATTATTTTACTCCACCAGTCATCAGCCTACACTTATTTTTCAATATTGTGTCATCTCTCTGTAACCCACCCCACAATTCTTTTAACATTGTTTCTGTAAATGATGACCTGTTAGCTAATATGTGACTGCAGATAAATAGCCTGTTTGCTTAAGAATTCTAGGAATTGCCCAGCTGGTGTCGCTCAGTAATGGAGCTTCAACTTATGAACCAGGAGGTCAGAGTTCAATTCCTGGTCAGGGCACAAGCCCGGGTTACATGTTTGATCCCCGGTGGGGGGCATGCAGGAGGCAGCCAATCAATGATTCATTGACTTTTCCTATTGGTTCTAACTCTAAAATGTCTCAAGTCCATCTCTTTGACCATATTCTAGTCTATTTCATTGTCTGCTGCCTAGATTACTGCAATAGTCTCTTGAACAGCCTTCCCTCTGCCTCCCTTGTCCCCTTCCAACACCATATTCACAGAATAGCAAGATGGTTCTTTAGCAATGTTCACCAGGTCAAGTCACCTCCTTAGATCCCATTCTTCAATTACTCCCCAAAGTACTTAGAAAAATGTCTGAACTCCTTTCCTATCATGGCCTCCTTGGTCTTACTTCTGCCTCTCTCTCCAAGCTTGTCTCATTCCACAGTTGTTCTATAAATGGATTCCAGACACATTAGCCTCAAACTTGCCAATCTGATCCCCTTTCAAGACACTTGCAATGTCTGTGCTCTCTTCCTAGGATATGTTTTCCTAGATCTTTGCATGGTTAACTTGTTTTTATTCTTCAAGTCTTAACTCAAACCTGACCATATAGAGAAGGTTCCCTGATCTTCTTCACCCTATAAAAGTGGATCCTGCCACACCACGTGGTTATTCCTGATACACTACCCTGTTTGTTTTATACATGCAAATAATCAAAAGTTGAAGCCATATTTATTTACCTTACTTTTTGTTTTCTGGTTTCTTCACAGAATGTGAGCTCCTTGAAAACATATACTTCATAAATTAGGGAACCCTTTGTAAGCCAAATTACCCCCACAGAAGTGTTTAAGAAATAATTAGTCATGGTGGCACATGTTTTGTGTCGGTCACTGCTATATCCAATACACCTGCCACCATTTCTGGCACAAGTTTGACATTCAGTAAATATTTTTTTCAATAAATTAATTACTTAATGAATAGGAAAATGGAAGGATTGAAGGAAGAAAGCCTTCAATTCTCACATGTCTCATCCAAGAAAATCAAGTCTTTTGTAATTCAGCCCTGTTTTCCTTTCCCCCAACCCTTCCCTTTTCCCTCCAATCTTGGAAAAAAGAAGAAAACAATGAGGGAAAGAACCAAGGTGGAAGAATTAGCATTATTATTCTCCTTGTGAGGAAAGTCAATCTTTTACACTATCACAGGACTACCCACCCTTTGTCTCTTTCCTCTATATCTTAAAAGAAACCCCTGGGATCACTCTAAGCCCTGGCAATGAGCAAATTCTTTTTCTCAATATTTGCCTTAAGCTAGGGCATTTTGTGCAATGGTAAATATTATCTGGGTAATTCAGTTTGGCAAATTCTATAAAAACATTTTTTATGTGTTAGGCACCATAGACTCTCAGGGCTAAATAAAACTCAGTTTTTTCTTTCAAGGACTCCTCATGCTAATGGTGAAGATGAACAAGAAAGCTACTCTACGTCCCCATTTATTCTAAAATGTAGATCATTTATTCACTTTTATCATCTCTAACATTGAGGTGCATCTTTCAATCAATGGCAATTTATAGCTGCTATCAGCCAGGTGACATTCATGATATAGTTGCCATTGTGCATTCATGATGTACTGCCTGCCTTAGTTATCTATTGCTGTATAACAAATTACCCCAAAACTTAGTGGCTGAAAACAACAACATTTATTCTATGAAAGACTTTTGTAGATCAATGTATCAGGCATGGTTTAGCTGAGTCCTCTAGCTACAGAATTCTCACAAGCTTCAATTAAGGTGTATTCTGGGGCTGTGATTATCTTAAGGCTCAACTGGGTGTGAATCTGCTTTCAAGCTCGCTCAAGGGATTGTTGACTTGGATTCAGTTTCTCATGGGCTATTGGACTGATGTCTAGGTTCCTCATAAGCTATTGGCCAGAGACCTCCCTTGGTTACTTGCTTAGTGGCCTCGTGATAGGGAAACTCATGACATGACAAGTAGCTTTATGAGAGGGAGTAAGCAAGACAGAGAGAGGGAGAAAGAGAGTCTGAGAGCCAGAAAGAAGTCAGTCTTTAGTAACCTAATCTCAGAAGCAGCATTCTATCACTTTGCTTAATTCTATTCATTAGAAGCAGCTCACACTCAAGGGGAGGGGACTACACAAGGGTGTGAATACCAGATCCCTGGGAGCTATTTTAGAAGCTGTCCACCACATTGCTTGTGACTATAGACCTTAGTTCATTCCTAGAGGTATGACAGGCCACTACAATCCCTTGACATTTCAATCGACCATGTGAGGAAGGAAGATGAATCCCGGTTGTCTGAAAACATTTTGTTGGCACCTTCAGGTAGCAGAATGGATGTCAGAGGCTTGGGAGAAAATCCAGAGGCACTAGTAGAGCACACTTTAAAGCAAGCATGTCAAACTCGCAGCCCACAACGAATATTTTTGCGGTCCAGCCAATATAACGGTATGTAAGAAACGTTTTAATAAAAATTTTGTAACTTAATTTTTACAATATCCTGTTATACATAATTACTAATAACGAACTACAATGTTTGCTAATGACTAATTACTCTAATCATGATGCATTCATTTCCCCTACATGCCTTACGAGCAGGCACACCATTTCTCTCCACTAATACCAGCAGCGAATATTTTAGAGCCGATGGCCATGTCATTAGTCTTGGACTGACTTGTTTGGTGTGCACAATAGGAAATATTTCGCTTTTGGAGAACAAGAAAAATAGGTTTATTTGCATTACACTTATTAATTTGTGCAGTTATTCAGTGTCTGGTAAGTTAATGTTCAAGAAAAAATATTAATTTTTATTAAAATGTTCTATTATTTTATGTTAACAATGACTCATTTATTTCAGCCCTTTGTATTCAACATGTCTCTATCAAAATAAACCTACATTTCTATGAACATTGAAGCTTTTGTTTTTTTGCAGCCCACATAAACTTAAACCTTGTTTATTTGGCCCATGATAGCCTTTGAGTTTGACATGCTTGCTTTAAAGGAATGATTCAGCAACAGCACTGTTGATGGGACAATATATGTGAGGAAAGATGGACATGCAAATGATTTTGAAGATTTTGACCTTAAATGAGAAAAGTCTTTAGGAAAACCTCGACCAATTTATTTCATGTATGTTTTTCACTCTTAAATGTATAATGGTGATATATGATTAAAACCTATGTTTAGCCCTAGCCAGTTTGGCGCAGTGGATAGAGCGTCGGCCTGCCGACTGAAGAGTCCCGGGTTCGATTCCGGTCAGGGGAATGTACCACGGTTGCAGGCTTCTCCCCGGCCTGGGCCCTGGACTGGGCGCGTGCAGGAGGCAACCAATTGATGTGTTTCTCTCACATTGATATTTCTCTCTGTCTTTCCCTCTCTCTTCCACTTTCCTTAAAAATCAATGGAAAAATCCATCCTCCTTGGATGAGGATAAAAAACAAACACTAAAATCCTGTCTAAATAAATGTAAAGCAACTTTTAACAACCTTAAAATTTAAAAACTACGTAATATTGAAAGCATCATGTCAGAGTTTAGTTGGCAACATTTTTTTGCTTGTATATGTGTTACATTAAATAATTTCCTACAATTAAAGACATCTTAAATTTAATGAATCAAGAAACAATTACAATGCAACATGATGAATTCAGAAAACAAAAGTGAGTTATCCCTGTTTATGGACTCTCTATGCCTAAGAGTCTGCAATCTAGCCAAGGCATGTTTTCAGTGGGTCACCCATCTGGTCATTTAGCCACCTCATTTAAAGTCCAATAAAAATGAACTAGAATTTCTAAAACACTAGGGAAAAGGAGTTAAAGATTATCATAAATAATCTCATATATTTGTGCAATGAAAAGGAAGACTTATCAAGCATATTAAAAGTAACTTTTATGAAAGTGAGATAATTTTCTATAACTCTCAACTATGGTTCCCAACCTGCAATTTCAGACCCCAAGAGTGAGGAATTCTTGTCAAGGGTCCATGTAACCATATGCAAGTGAAACATTTCATGTAGAATGGCTAAATAATATCTCAAACAGTTTTGAAACACTATTTTTCAAATGTATCAATGATGTGCCCCGGCCAGCGGGGTCTTCTAACGGGGGTACCGAGGCGGCGCACCTAAGAGAATGAGAGACAGACAAGGGACGCAGAAGAATGGAGGCAAGACAAAGGGGTTTCTGATCAAGCCTCCAAATTTTATTTTTTACAGCGTTCCTTATATGTGGTTTCTAGAAGGGGAGATGTCTAGGAGAGATGGGGGCTGAAAGGGTCATGTGGACTTAGATAATTGACTAAGGTCGTAAAAGGGTGCTGACTATAGGTAAAGAATATGGTGGTTGAGGGGCAACTATGGAAAGAATGCTTTGTCCTCAGGCAAGAGGAGGTGGGCCTAGTTTCTGTTTCAGTAACTTGCTGAAGTAAGGTCAGAGTTAATCCTTTGACCAACTCTTGGCTCCTGACAATGATGCTTTATTAATTAAATATATTTTATTTTTAAGTAATTTTTTACATAATCTTAACTTATTATTGTGCTTTATTTAATCAGCAGACATTAGACATACAGCTATTATCCAAGTGGAGAAGAGTCCATGAAATTTTTACTATAGAAAAATACCCTCTCTGACAAAAAATCCTGGGGACCACCATCTCCAGGCTTCCTGAGCTGCAAACCTAAGCATGTACAGAAATGATTCATTTTCTACATAGCCATACCCTTAGGAAAATCATTTATCTCTGTGTTACTGGATAAAGACCTATCTCTTGCTATCACTCTTCCTAGTTAAAATTTCATACCCATAGATAAAACTTGTCATGATTTTCGAAAGAACTCCATTTTTATTTGAACATGTTGAAAGGAAATCCATTTTGTTTCTGAGAATAATAGATTGAATCCTAAGAAGATTCCTTTTGCTCTCTTAGTTCCTTCAAGTCAGATTTTTCTTTTAACTAATGGCAAGCCATCTTTCATTTTTTAAGTAGCATTGCCCTAAGGATGTTGGTTTAATTTTTTTCAATTTAAATGGTTCAGTCACAGTGCAGTGATGATTTTATTATAAAATTAAGAATGCAGAATATCAAAAATTAGCCAAGATGGTAAATCTATTAGGGCTCTGTCACAGCCAAAATGATTCATTTGCTTACCACCAGAGATTAAATTAGTCACAATTTAGCTACATACTTGATAAAATGAAAAGAAAATAATTTAGTAAGTATACTCTTATTTACATGTTTTCTATTTAGGAGAGGCCTCAAGTGGCTCTGGATATGCGATCTAGGGTTAACAAAAAATTTCAAATACATGATCATATTGTTCTGCACATAACTAGATTACAGTTATCATTGATTTGTAAGTTCAAGATCAAGAGAGTGATTCAATTTGAGTATGTGTTGGTTTGAATAAAGTAGGCTTGAGGACCATATCCATACTGATATAAGGTAAACTAAAGGACATCCTACACCCCTGTTTATTTAATAAATTTCTCAAATATCCAGTTGATAAGGAAAATAAAAATAAGGAACTCTATTTTCAATTGGCAATTCAGCATTAGGTATAAGAAATAAATACCACCCTAGCCAGTTTGGCTCAGTGACTAGAGCGTCGGCCTGTGGACTGAAGGGTCCTGGGTTCGATTCCGGTCAAGGGCATATGCCCGGGTTGTGGGCTCCATCCCCTGTAGGAGGCATGCAGGAGGCAGCCGATCAATGATTCTCTCTCATCACTGATGTTTCTATCTCTCCCTCTCTCTTCCTCTCTGAAATCAATAAAAATATTCTTTTTAAATAAAGAAATAGGTATGGATAGCTGGCCAATCCATTATTTTTTTAAATATATGTTTATTGATTTCAGAGAGGAAGTGAGAGAGGGAGAGAGAAACATCAATGATGAGAGAGAATCATTGATCAGCTGCCTCCTGCTGGCCCCACACTGAGGATCAAGCCCACAACCCCGGCATGTGCCCTGACCAGGAATCGAACCATGACCTCCTGGCTCATAGGTTGACACTCAACCACTCAACCACTGAGCCATGCCGGCCAGGCCAATCCATTTAAGTCTTCAATCAACAAATATCTATTGAGAGACTTGCGTGCTCCTAACATGAGGCTAGAGCTGAGCAGATAGCAGTGAATGAGATACCTGATGCCCCTGTTCTCAAGAAATTTGAAATATATTGGGGATTCATAAAGGAAATAAATCATTACAAATTAGTGTCAAAAGCACTACAAAAGGTTTTAATCAGGATAATTTGAAATCATAGGAGAGTTTCCCAATCCAGTGATAAAAAAATCAAGAAAGACTTCTCAGGAAAAGTTAGCCCAGCAACTGGTAGGGGTGTGGGTGGGGATGGGGTAGAGGAGTGTTTTGAATAGTGGGAAGAGTGTGCATGAAGGTCCCCTTGAGACAAGGCATGGGTGGAATTGGGAAGTGAAGCTGAAGGTTCAGCCTATTGCTATTAAGTGAAATAGGAAATAAAATTCACAAGAAGCTTTATTGGCTTTTGTGGTCACATCTACATCCAAAAAAAGTGGCATAGTCAGTGTGATATGTTACATACTTCAGAGACTTTAAAGGGGTGATAACTTCCAGTAATACAAGAGTGAACAATGTGGCAAACTTTGAATACATGAATACTTTGTAAAGGATAACACATATTGTGTTGGATTACCAGCTTGAGAGATTGGCATGTCCCTCTATCACCTAAAGGAAAATATTCTTTGTTTTAAAAAATAAATATGTCTCTTTTTAAAATACATATTTTTTTTATTGATTTCAGAGAGGAAGGCAGAGAGAGTGATAGAAACATCAATGATGAGAGAGAATCATTGATCGGCTGCCTCCTACTTGCCCCACACTGGGGATGGAGCCACAACCCAGGCATGTGCCCTTGACCAGAATCAAACCCGGGACTCTTCAGTCAGCAGGCCGATGCTCTATCCACTGAGCCAAACCAGCTAGGGCAAAAGGAAAATATTCTTCAATGGAGTGCTGAGATGCCTCTCTGAATTTCTCTTCTTACATTTTCTGGGATACATTTTTTGTGTATATACCATTAAGTCAGTAATAAAATATGATCTGACTGTAAATTTTTTTTTGAGACAACAAATTTTAGTAAGTCATCTAGGGCCTATCACAAGATTAGACTGTGGTCAGGGAATTCAATCCAATGTTAGAACATCCATCAATGATGCCTTCATTCAAGGTAACATGTTAGGACATGGACAAAAGTGTGGTGATTGTGTGGGAGGGAAGTGGAGGTAGAAGAAGAGGGCATAGAGGGGACAAACTATGATGGAAAGAAACAAATTTAATTTAATTTAACAAGATAACACGTTAACCTGTCAAGATAGCTAGTCGATTGACATTCTTGTGGAGATTCCAAATTTCTTCTTTTCCTACCCTGAATTCCCACTTCTCTCATTGTACAGGCTTTAAATTAGACACCAAGCCAGTAATGTGACACCTATCAGCAGTCTCTTGGCACAATATTTCAATTTCTGTTTGTCAACTCCAACTCAAATGTAGGCAAAGCAAGCATTACACTGCCGAGTCCCAGATAGTCTAGTGCTGGGGGCTTGGAGAAAGGAAATGAAGCTATGGGTTGTCAGCAGATAATGCAGGTAAAGATAATCCTATATAATAAAAGGCTAATATGCAAATAGACCAAACGGCAGAACAACGGAACAACCAAACAATCTGTCGCTATTTCGTATGCTGACCACCAGGGGGCGTGTGAGAAGCATGGTGGGCATTGGCTGTGGCGGGATGATGGAGCAGGTGAGCAGGGGAACCAGACCAAGGCGGGGTGCCGGTCTCTGTCATCGAGTTAAGTCTCTGGTGGTTACTAAAAATTCTTTGCTCCAGTGCACTGCGGTCCCTCCTGGTGCTCACACCCACTGCTGGCACCGGAGCCACTGCTCACACTTACTGCCAGCGCCCAGCGCCTGCCCCAATTGCTCAGCGCTGTCAGCGAATGCCAGCAGCAGCTGCTGGCCCCGATCCCCCTCAGGGCTTCTCCACCTCCCCCTGCTCCTGAGGGGAGATCATGGCAGCAGCCGTCGCTTGCACCCACTGCCAGCACCTGCCCCACTCGCACCCGCAGCCAGTCCCAATCACTTGGCGCCATTAGTGGGTGCAAGTGGCCGCTGCCGGCCCTGATCACCCCTGAGGGCTTCTCCACCTCCCCCTGCTCCTGATGGGCAATTGGGGCTGGCACTGGCCCCAATCGCTTCGTGCCTGCAGCCGGTGCAAGCGGGGCTGGCACCATCAGCACGTGGGCACGGAGGTGGCGGGAGCAGGGCTGCCAGCCGACAGGGAGCCGGGGGGGGGGGGGGGGGATCAGCAGTGGGAGGGGCCAGGCGGGAGCAAGGAGGATGGGCCAAGACCCGCCCCAGTGCCTACCACAGTCTTGTGGCCCACAGTTCCTTTCAAGGTGCACGAATTCATGCACTGGGCCCCTAGTCATAACATAATAACAAAAAAAAGAAACAAAGATAATCATAACAGAACCACGTGTTCTGTACTTGGAAGTATTAATACTAGGAACAATAGTTCTTCAGCATAAAACAAAAACTAGAGAAGTGCTAGAGCTATTTGACACATCTGTTTGGATTATAGCTAAATTGTAATTAAGGGGTTACAAAGTCTAGTCAGAGTATATTTCTGGGGGTAAATCTTAGGATTTCATTTGCATAAATCATGATGCAAACTGTACCCCCAGTAGTTGTGTAGTGTGGCAGTCCTATTAGCAAGAATATTTACATGATTGATGCCCATCTGCAAAGTATCTCTTTCCATGAGTTCATATGCTTTGGAGGTGGTACCTTTTTTCCTTTCTTTCTTTTTTTTCTTCTAAGGTGCTAATTTATGATAGTGACCCCTGGAAGAGGAGGGGAAAAGTCAGTGGAAAGCTAAAGGGACTTCTTTCCCTATCCCTTTCTCCCCATAGCCTCCTACCTAAACACACACCTAATCAGACAAGCTACTTTTGAACCTCACTGGGAAGGGAAATTGGGCACAAAAGACAAGAGTTGCATTGATAAAAAAAGTTTATAAGACTGGTTTGGTCCGCCAGTGTGGTTCAGTGGTTGAGAGTCAACCTATGAACCAGGAGGTCTTGGTTCCATTCCAGGGCACATGGAGGCAGCCAATCAATTATTCTCTCTTATCATTGATGTCTCTATCTTTCCCTTTCCCTTCTTCTCTGCAATCAATAAAAATATATTTTTTAAAGGGTAACTTTGATTTAAACAATAAGCATATAAACTTAGAACTCTGCTGCTTTCTAACATATCATGAAACTACACACAGTGGTTGTAAAATGAATGAAAAGGCAAAAACAAAGAATGTTTGATGTTGTTTAATAACTATTGCAGATGATCTTTAAAATCCATTGCATCCTAATTATTACAAATTTTAAAACACTAGCATGGGGCTGGTGGGACAGGGGGAGTAGAAACCAAAAAAGATAGAGAGATTCTGGATGGATGAGAAAAGTGAGTCAGCGAGAGGTCCAGCCTCTGCTTCCTGGGGCTGTCTATCATGCCTGGGTTACCCCCTCCTCAAGTGCCCCTTCCTAAAATAACTGGCACCCATCTCCATTTGTCTCAGAGACAAGCCATGCAGAGCTGGCCTGAATAGCTGTATTGATGGATTGGTCTTCACTGCTGTAGGTATTTGCTCAGGTCATCAGCAGCTTTTCTCAGCCTCCAGTACAGCTCAGGCGCTCAGGAGTAATCCATGTCTAAGATTATATTGCAGTGGGATGAGTAACTCTGCCAGCCAAACTGAAACTTTCTTACAACAAAGTACTTATTCAGCTTTTCTTGCTGGATGGAACTAAGCCCCAGAGGGTTAGAGCTGAGAATTTCCTCCTTGTACCAAAGCTGTAACATCCAGCTGCAATATGATTAAAATGTTCTGTCACTAAGCAAAAAAGTAAACAAGCTAAAGCAAGGGTGAGATGGCTGGCTCAGAAAATGGCTTAAGAATAGGACCTCTCTTGTTGGCATTCTGTTTGCTTTAGTACATATCTATCCATCCATCGATGCATCTTATTTTCTTTTTTTATTCATTTCAAAAGAAACAGCAGACAGCACTAAATTTTCCCCCAACACTTAAACTTGAATATCAATAAAATCCTCGGATTTTAAAGTTAAAAGGAAACATTGGAGAAGAACAGGCGCGCTCCTCTCTCTGTGGACTAGGGTTGGCCGAATGGTGCACGTGCCTTCTGTTTGAAACAGTAAATAACATTTTTTAAAAGCTACTTTTCTTCAAAATGTGGTGCCTTGCAAAGTTAGACAATACCTTCCAAGATCCTTGGGATTTTGTTTCTATTATGATGAACAGAAATAAATTCCCTTCAGTAGACATACAAACCAAAGGCAAGCATACACCTGTAAACTCCAAATTCATTCCAGAAGGCATTTCTGGGGTGCAGAACAATCACTGCTTCCAAGTCAATGTGATCCCTGGGGTGTTATTCAATTCAGAGGAGAGGGAACAGCAGACTAGTGTAGGGGGATGTCTTGAGAGAACACCCATGAGCAACAATAAAGGGAGAAGCCAGAGCTGGTGACATTAAAGAAGACTGTGTCTATCTGAGTCTGGGAAAAGCAAACTAAGGGTCATCCATTCTGAATCACATCGCACTGGTTTTTGCTCCCCAAAGGGCTTCATAAGAAAACAAAATAAGAATTTTACAAGGTCAATATTTAATTTTCCAATAAGACATTTAACGTGGCTTAAGTACAATCTGATTTAATTTTTTGTCAGCAATATTTCATTTTTTTTAAATGTCATGTAAGCAATACTAATAAAACTCCCCTGAAATTTAATTCATCTCAAGGTTCAAGTGTATGATTATAATATTTGAGGTACATCTTAACTATATTATAGTTTTTTAATGCTGAAGACAATATGCTAAGCAGTCTTAGTTCAAAGTGTAATCTAAAACACTTAAGGAATGAATTGCTTTTCTTATAGATTATGAGAAGCAATTAAAGGAAATATTGAAGCCTGAAGTTTGAGGTTGTTTTTATAACCATGATATTTAAGAAGCAATATATTCCCGCTCTAACAGACACCAACTCATCATTGTGGAGTTTGAAGTTAAGATCAGCTCTATTCACAAATGAGTAGATGAGTGGTTTCTGGATAGGGTTGATAGATTTAGCAAATTAAAATAAAAGATACCCAGTTAAATTTCAGATAAACATAACATTGAATTTCAGATAAAAATGCATCATTGCTTAGAATAAATATAATCCCACTGAATTTCAGATAAACAACAAACAGCTTTTTTGTGCAAATGTTCCCAAATATTGCATGGCATATACACTGAAAGATATTCTTTGTTTATCTGAAATCGAAATTTAACTGGGTATCCTGTATTTTATCTGATAACCCTATTTCTTGAAGGCATTTGGAAGGCTCACAAGAAGTTCACTCACTTAAAAAGTTCTCCTTCTGAGATTTCAATTTCTCCTATTGGTACTTTCTTTATTAAGCTTGTTGCAGATAAGCTGTCAGGTGGTGTGGGAGGATTAATTGGCTGGGCACTCAGAGGATATTCAGAAAAGTATCGTTTAATTGCAGATGCACTAGTGCCATGACTCAGGGGAGTCAGTCTCCAAATCCTGAGTAATGAATATGGATGAAGCTTTCCCTTTATACCCTTAGTTCCTCTGTCCCCCAAATATGGATCAGGTTTCCTGACTTCTCTCGGGCTTTGCAGCCCCCTCTCCCCTCCTCCCTCGCCTCCCCCCCCCCCCCCCCCCCCCCCCCCCCCCCGTGAGTTGGGATGGGGAAGTGAGATTACACTCAGAGGCCTGTCTGGCGGCCAGTGCTTCCAACCCCCTCAGGGGGTTGTATATGGTTCACGGTTTATGGCCTCTGTAAAATGGGAGTATTCCAGGAAACAGGTTCTGCAAGGCAGGACAGGCATCACAGATAAGAATGGAGTTAATTATAGGTTAGCAAAAGTGTGTATCAGAATGCAAGTTACTGGCACAGATTCAGTTAGCTAGCCCTCCCCACTCCACCCCTCCCACCCCCGCCCCAAATGTCTGTATTTTCCCCTTCAAGCTAAGCATTGATTTCTTCCTGAGGTTGTGAAGGCAATTTGGGCTAGTCTGTGCTCCGCACCCCCCCCCCCAAAAAAAGAAAACAAAAAAACACCTGCATCGTGATGCATATGCTTGCTAGCCTATAATTAAGCCCCAACCCCATTCTCGCTTGTGTCCTGGCCTTGCAAAACCTGTTTCCCTGAATGTTTATCTTGCAAGGGCCATAAAAGCCCCCACAGAAAATTAACTTCTGGTGCCAGCCAGGTCGGTTGGTCGTAATCTTCCTTCCCCCTTACCGCACTCATAGGGGCTGCAAAAGCCCGTGAAAAGCAGACAAAGAAACTTAGGGCTATATAAACAGACGCCCACTGCATTGGGCTGCTCAGCTTTGGGAACCAATTTCCCTGAGCCACACAGGTGCATCTGCAACAAAGTGTTTTTTCTGAATCTTCCAAGTGCCTGGTTGTGTGTCCTCTGGTTGCCTGGTAATTTCTATAACAAGGTGAAGAAAGGAAAAATTTTCCCATTAAAATTCACAATCCCACTATGCAATCTATACAAGAAAGACACAGTTCTACATATTCTTGAAAGGTGAGCAGGGTGGATGATGCATGTGGGTAGACTAAATAACCATCTCAGATGGTAATTAAAGAAAATTGAATTTATTTAGGAAAAGGGGGTGGGGTATATCCAAAGGGAAGGGCTGCACAGCATGGAGCCAGGGAGACATTGGGTCGATGATGGCAGCACCCAGGAGCTGGAGTTTCATCCTTATCTGCAGTCACTGGCGGAAAACTCTTGTCATCAGTGGGTTTGGGGGCTGAGTCAATGGGCTTAGAATGCAGATGGAATGCGGGTGTGCTATCAGGTGCCTTCAGGATGTAACCAGACAAACAATGGGTCTGGGCTGCTTGTCACTACCTGAGCCAATTCAGCAGAGACAGGGTTGAATCATATGAGCATTTAATCCAATCCTGCCGGCAGGATGGGGGAGCAGCAGGTCAGCCACAAACATCTGCTCTGCCCCCCACCATGAGCCAGCTGCTTATATAGGGTAGAAGGACAAAGGTTACAAGGGGAAGTAGGCAAAGGTATGCCAAATGGGCAGTTTACAGGTAATACAGGCTGGAGATTTGCAAAGGTCTGTGGGTATGCAAAGGCTGGGGGTCTTCAAAGGGCCTTTGGTATGCAAAGGGATGGGGGCGGGGTCTTCAAAGGGCTGGCAGCTCTGGTTTCCGCAACAAGGTTGTTAATCTTTCCATGCTAATAGGCAGCTCCCTGATGGGGAGGATGGGCTGCATTTCCAGGTGAGCTCCCAGCCAGGCTAGCATGTGCCTTCCTTAATCCGAACAAAACAATCACGGTTAACAGAGCATGATGAATATTTCTTACAATTATAGTTGGTCCCCAATATCCTATTTCTGCCCCTATCAAGGACAGTTTCAATTCCTTATATGGTCTGACTCCTGGTGTCCAGTGAGTTTTTCCTGGTCTTTTGTTCTCCTGTGGCAAGAAACTTGCAAATGGCCATTAAGGATTAGATTGCCCTATAAGTCCTAACAATTCTGATATGGAATTATCTCCAAATTAAATTAAGTGGAAAAAAAAATCAAGGTTTGGCAACATGTGTGTACTGGGTACTTGGGAGAGTGAGGGACTGTGGAAAGAAGGAGTCTGCTTTTTCGTTCTACTATTTTATACATTTTGAATTTTCTATTGTGCATATATTATTGAATCAAAGACAATAAATAAGTGCAAATGAACAAGCAAAGAAACAAAACAAAAATATTTCTTCCCAAGCAAAACAGAACAAAATATCCCAAGAGATGTCTAATATTTGGTGGAAATTATTAACTTCTTTGATTCCCTGTCTGACCTTATCAGGTCACCTTAAGAGCTCTGGGTACCTAGAGGTAAACTACAATCCTGCATAGATTCTGCCTCGTTAAAAAATGCCTGGTATTTTAAAGTGGAAAAACAATTTATTTTCTATAAAGCTGTAACTTTTATCTGTAAAACTTTGCTTCTTTTATATGTTTTTATATATTTTTCTCTCTGTTTTCTGGACATATTTCTCCTCTCTGTTTTTTACTCGCCATGGGCTTAAGTTCTCTCTCTCTCTCTCTCTCTCTCTCTCTCTCTCTCTCCACTTCTAGCATAAAATGACAGAGAGTCCTTTTGTGAATAGTAGGAAACACAGAGGTCTGTTTCGATATAAGTTTCTCCAGCCACATTTTCAGCACAGACTTCCATTACAAAGTCAATTTTCGGACTACATGGATAAGGGTTATTTTAAAGGAAAGACCAAGCTCATAATTAAATCTAATGCTTGACCTAAGAAAAGCTAACGGAACACACACACACACACACACACACACACACACACACACACCATTAGCAACATTTCAGACTAATTAAAAATGCACTGAGATGTTTGGTAAACCCCAAAATCCCAGTCAGGAGTGATTCAACCTCTCGGTGTACATTCCAAATAGAGCTTTGTTTACTGACCTGAGTTTTCTCCTAGCGCCGTGGTGGGTAAAGTGCGGCTCGCGAGCCACATGCGGATCTTTGGCCCCTTGAGTGTGGCTCTTTCACAAAATACCACGGCCTGGGTGAGTCTATTTTGAAGAAGTGGCATTAGAAGAAGTTTAAGTTTAAAAAAATGTGGCTCTCAAAAGAAATTTCAATCGTTGTACTGTTGATACTTGACTCTGTTGACTAATGAGTTTGCCGACCACTAGGGGATGTTCAATACCTCACACTTCTGAGACATCTCCTCCCCTTCCTGGCTCACATTTCATCTCCTTTTTACTCAACTCTGGTAGCTCCTGATATCCTATTCTGCTCTTGAAGCCTTTCCCAGGTAACAAAAGGGCTGTTTCCCCCTCCTTCCCCAGCTAAACAAGCATCTGCCTCTTTGCTTATTTGGTTACCCTTCTACAATAATTTATTGAGCATCTATTTTTTAAAAATATATTTTTATTGATTTCAGAGAGGAAGGGAAAGGGAGAGAGAGATAGAAACATCAATGATGAGAGAGAATCATTGATCAGCTGCCTCCTGCACGCCCCCCTCTGGGGATCTAGCCTGCAACCCAAGCATGTGCCCTTTACAGAATCGAACCTGGAACCCTTCAGTCCCCAGGCCAATGTTCTATCCACTGAGCAAAACCAGCTAGGGCTCAAATATAATTTTCTTAAAAACAAGAGGTAAGAAAGTTTCAAATATTCAAGACCTTTTAAAATCTACTTTTTAAGGAGTTTACAGTCTGTTGTTAGTGGATTGAATAAGACATTCATCAATAAAACTAAGATATGAAATTTTAAAACAAAAGCAACTTTGTGGACCCCCAGTTTCTTTTTTTCAACTGCTTCCCAGCTATGTGGAATTTTCTCTCCACCTGCTTTAACTGGCTAAGTTTAAACTCTTCCTACTCATCAATCCCTATCTCGGAAAAATTGCTGAGGATCATTTATACTAAAGTATAATTGTCTGATAAGGTTTAAAGGGCAAATACCATTTAAATTGCAATTACATTGCAATGGGATGGCAAAGCACTAAACTAAGAATATAATTGCCGGCATCAACAAATCTGCCTTTCCTCATTATATCTAGCTTTTTCTAAGAGACAGAAAGTAATCTATCCTTCATTTTAGGATACAATTCATTCTTATTTGCAGTAGTTATAGTCTGAAAAGTCACCATGAATACTTGAATACTGTATTAGTGAATACTGAACCATTGCCCCTAGGGAAAATACAGATTTAGGTTCCTGAGAGTCTCCGGTCACAACATTTTCATCAACCGATCAATATTTAACCTTGTTTTATGTGTGTTTCTGTTTAAAGACACCTTATGTTGTATATATTGTTGATTTATTAACATTGAACTCATGACCAACAGCCCCATAACTCATGCCTGAATAAAACTTCTCCGACACACATATTTTCTCCTTATGACACATGGCAGGCAGCCTTCCTGAACTTAAGAACATTAGACAACACTTGAGCACTACACTGGGGGGCCATTTTCAACAGCAAAATTGCCAACAGAGAGCACAAAAATGTAAAAAAAAAAAAAAATGTGGTACTAAACAGATCACAGAAAGGTCATTTGTTTACATTATGAGAGCTAAGACAAGAAGGCAGAGTGTGACCTTTTCAACCTCAGCTGGGAACACAGGTGACTCAAATTTTTTGCTTCTCTGTGCTTGCCAGAATGATCACAAAAGTGCCACAAGTATTGATTTTGGACTTACAAATAAGTTTTAGCAAGTAGGTGAATTTGAAAATACGGAACCCATAAATAATGATTATATATGCATGACTTTTTTTTTTTTACCCTTTCTGCTTTACCCCCTATTTACACACTTAGCAGAGCTGCTCCCACTTCTGTTACTGTGTGCTGGTGTTCCCTCCTTCCAAATCCTGCCGGCACATCTTGTATAAAGGAGCCCCATGACTTTCTCTTGGTTACATCTGCAGGTTGCTTGTATTTTGTGATCATGTCTATGTGTACATCCACACACCACACAAATAAGGCCTTATGCATACTTTTTACATATGTAGTGTATTCTCAAGATGTTTAAATAGCTAGAATGTATTATGCAAAGGACTGAATATATCTTATTCTTTAAATAGAGTGCTGTTTTCTATCTCTTTTTGAGATGGATGACTTGTCCCCCTGCAATGAAGAGATATCTTCATCCTCAGTCAGTATGTGTGTCAGAAATGTTATCAGAGATCCTGATGGATTATTCTATCGTCCACTTTTTATGCAGGGAATTAAGTTTTTCAGAATCTCCTTTCCTGTATGGTTCTGGGGAAGAGTAGGCCAGAGGTGAGTTTGTGCAAGATTTTGGAGGTGGAAGGAAGCAGCACTCATTGTGCTGTGAGGTCATAGTTGGTTAGAGGTGGTGAGACACAGTTGCAGAGGTGTCAACAGGTTCCAGCTGGTCCTCACTCTCCTCACCTCTACCTCCAGCTCTCCAGCCCCTGTTGACCAACAGCAATCCCAGACCCACCACCATATTCTTCTCTGCAACTTACAGAGGCAGTGGCCACAAAGAGCCAACAGCTTCCAATGACAATGTGACCAGCTCCCTTTTTTCTGCCTCTGATGTGTCAAAGCCCCAGGGTTCCCTCAGAAACGCTGACTCGTTCACTGATGCCAAGGCTGGTTAGTGACTTTCCCCTGATCTTCAGCTCCCAGCTCCCACTGTCCAACATTTGCTTCTCCAGCTCCTCCTCCACTGCCAAGATCTAATTCTTAAAACAAATTTATCCTCCCATAATATTCATAGTGGTTCTGCTTCCCCGACTCATACAGTTATCAGCTTCCAATTTCTCCTTTCAGTGCCAGGTACTGCAAAGTGTGTAACAGACATTCCTGTGGACAAACTAAGGCACAGAGCTGGAGCGATGACCTCTGCTCTTTGTAGACTGGTGTTGGGAGGTCACATGGCCTTCAGTGAATCATCCTTAAAATGGCTCAGTGCCTCCATGTTGTGATTCCTAGTTACTATGCCTTGAACATAATCATTCCTTATACTTGCCTGCTCCTTACAACCTACATATTATGTACATATTCCAGGAAGCACCAATAAGGGAAGGGCTTTCTCCATTTTACAGATGAAGAAAACAAGAAAGGTGAAGGTCATGAGGCTGGTGAGTAGCAGAGTTAAGACTAAAACTCAAGCCTCCCAGAAGAATTTTTTCACTTCACTTGGAAGACTCAAACATAAAATCGAATGTAAAATATTAAGTAGACACCTGTTGCTAATGGCTAATACCTTTACAGCAACAAATTTTCCCTAAGACAGCTGCTCCCTCAGTGATTTAATTTATGCCCTACCATTAGCCAATTCCATTAGAAAGAAAAATTACAGACATTTTCAGCAGGACAAGCAGAACAAAATCGAACCTCAGGAAATTTTATGGGGCCCAAAGAGACCTGAGTAATCATCTAACATAGCAGACTCCTCTTGAAAATAAGGAGCATCTAGTCTAAGACTTCCTTGCTTCTTAGAATATGGCCCCTGGACCAGCAGCATCAGCATCACCTGGAAGCTTGTTATAAATGCAGAATCTCAGGCCCCATCCCAGTTCTACTACATCAGAATCTCTAGGGGTAGGATCCCAAAATCTGTGTTTTAAAAAGCTCTTCATGTGATTCTTGAAGAACCACTAAAGTTTGAGATCCACTGAGCTAAGGTCATGTAATTAACTTGTAACATATCCACTCTTCTAATTTCTAATTTTTGTCTATGATACCAAATGGCTAATAATTATCAATGTTACCTCTCACTGTCCATTCACCATTTCCCCAGGCAGATCATAGCTGAAAGCTTTATTTTGTATTATAAAATAAGGAGGTCCCCAAAAACATACTTTATAGAAAACGTTTTGTCTCATGAAATCCTTTAGATACTGATTTTGAAATCAACTGTAAGGAATTCTCCTCTGGCCATGTCAATCCATGGTTTTCTCTGTTTTCGGTATTGACTTGTCAGTGCATTTGTTTGATGCTGAGAAGTAGTTACACTGTGTTTCACACCCCGAGAAAATGTAATAAGAACAATTATGATGTTGGAAAATGTTAAAGTTTCTGGACCAGAAACCCAAGTTATTCTGATCTGTCTCTTTAGGAAGCTTGCACTGCCAACTGTGTAAAGAGCTGGTCCTATTTAAATAACTAGCCCAGTCTTCTCCAAGCTTATCTACACAGGCCTCGGATAACATCTGTCTTGGAACTTCAAATGTATCCATAAAGCTCTTTGGGTGCTATTTTATTATCATGAACCATTTTAGATTAGTTACTCTATTCCAGTTTTGTGTTTGTTTGAGAATAGTTTATTGATTTTTAGAACTAGAGGAAGAGGGTTGCCGTAGCTTGTGTAGCTCAGTGGATACAGTGTCGGCCTGTGAACAGCAGAGTCCCAGGTTCGATTCTGGTCAAGGGCACATGTCGGGGTTGTGGGCTCGATCCCTCCTGTGTGCAGGAGGCAGCTGATCAATGATTCTCTCTCATCACTTGATGTTTCTATCTCTCTCTCTCTCCCTTTCTCTCTGAAATCAATAAAAATATATTTTTTTAAAAAAGAAATAGAGGAGGGGAGAAGAGAGAAACATATATGTGAGAGTGAAACATCAAATGGATAGGCTGCCTCCCACACGCCCCCTACTGGGGATTGAGCCTGCAACCAGGGCATGTGCTCTGACCAGGAATCCAACCAGCAACCCTTTGGTGCATTGGAGGATGCCCAACCAACTTAGCCACACAGGCCAGAGCTCTGTTCCAGTTTTTATGCTATTCCAGAGAAGGCTCATGCAGTTTTATGGTAAGGGGAGGGGGCAGTTGTGTCAGGTGTCCCTCAAATTGGCCTTTATTTTGAAAGCTGGGGGGTTGTTCTTATTGACAAGCTGAGAAGAGACCTCCTGGAGCAAAGCTCTGGCTGTTCAGAGATGCACTTGAATGTCAGAACAAAGGACGCAGGTAGAGAGGTCTTTCTTGTGGAGAGTTCAACATGTCATGTGCCTCCCCTTCACTGTTCTTTGGAAATCTTCTCTGGAAGAAAAAACAATACACAAAAAACCTTCACAAATGGAGAGCATTATAAAAATGCATGGGAGAGGCTGCAAAGTAATGGCCTGAAGTAAAAGTTAGAAACTTTGAAGACTGTCTCAGTACATTCCCTTCCACATCTCTATAGAATCCCAGGGAATCGTTATATGTTAATCATTGCCATCTATTACTCATGTCCTTCTTCAGGATGCCAAAGGTAGGATTTCAGTATCAACTGATTCAGACTTTTTTTTTTTCTCAAGACTCCCTAAAACAAAAACATTCTCTTTCCTTATCATAATTTTTTAATGGAAGATTTTAAAATTTTGATAGTTTTCCCAAAAAAAATTAACAGTAGAACAAACACTTCTGTCAAACAAAATGTTATGACTGAACAAACAAAACAGACAAAAATTATAGGCTAAATTCAGAAGCAGTAAGGCATATAAAAATTAATCTTGAAATGATATTCAAGTAAACCCCTACATGTCATAGCTGAAACTTTCCACTAATTAGTTTTCTGACCTTGAATGAGTTACTTAACTTCACTGGGGACAGTAATATACCAACCTGCCCTTTAAGATTTACTGTAATATAAAAATATGGTATATGTGAAATGTTCTAAAATACAGTATAAAAGTTTTAGGCACATACTGGCTAATTATTACCACTCTGAAACCATGATATTCTCATTTATGTAACCTCAAAAATAAGCTAAGGTGTACCCATGTCTTTTGGAAAAATAAGACCATTCCATAGCACTGCAAACCACCTTTTTTTCCTGTGAACAAAGTTAAATTTATGTTAAAAGTCACATAACGGTCCTGCCAGACAATAGGAACATAGCTCCATTTCTTTCGCTCTATAGCTAACCCTACCTAATAAAAACATAAAAATATGTTGAAGTCATTTTCATCTCATTTTATTTCATGTTCATATGGAAGATCCAAAGAGTAAATGTGTTATCCCTTAAGGAAATATATAACATAATAATACCCTCTATGTGGTTCAGCCAGCTAGCACATCTTGCTTCTTTGGCAAGAATATTTGGGTTATACAAACAGTGATTTGCTCATTTATTGGGCACTACAAATGTTAATTTATTGTGATTTTGAGTTAGAAGGAAACTTAGTGACCATTTACTATAATCCTCTCATTTTAGCACTGCAGGGACCGAGGCTCAGAAAAGTGATGAGACTTGCCCAAAGCTACACAGCTAGTTAGTGACAGAGCCCAGCTCAACTAATCCTACAAACCATGAGAGAAAGGGCACTTAGCAGGGAAATTTTCTTCTGTCATGTTTCTTCTAAATTCAACTGTTTATTTTTAATCAAGGATACTTTTCAGAAGACTTAATCTCACCAGTGAGAACCTTCACAACTAAACCTTAATTTTGTTATTCAGTGCTCATTGAGTTGTGCCAATGCTAGCTTATCTGCTCAAGACTTTGCTCTGGAATGCTTTTTCACCACTTATCTCTAGTAAACAGTAACACATATTTCAAAATAACTCTCCAGTTTCCTTCTTCTCAGCAGCCACTTCTTTAAATCTTCCAGGAAAACTTGGGGGTGATTTTTAAGAGCACATGTTTCCAGGTCAGAGAGCCCTGGATTGAAATCCTGACTCTGCTCTTGACTCTGTGATGGGTTAATTCTCAGAGCTATTGGCGAATTCCATCCACATTCCTTGGTACTTCTTGACCTTAAGTAGATGAATTTTGATTAAAATGAAAAGTTGATATAGCCAAAGAGCATAGACAAAGCTTTTAAATTTCAAAAATTCAGGTTCTGTAGTTATAGAGTCCCAGGCATTGAAGAGCTCAAGGAATAGATAAGATACGACGATTTAAGAGTGAAACTAAAGCCCGGCGGGTGTGGCTCTGTTGTCGAGTGTTGACCTATGAACCAGGAGGTCATGGTTTGACTCCTGGTCAGAGCACATGCCCAGGTTGTGGGCTCAAACCCCAGTATGGGGCATGCAGGAGGCAGCCAATCAAAAAATGATTCTCATCATTGATGTTTCTCTCTCTCTCCATTGCCCTTCCTCTCTGAAATCAATAAAAATATATTTTTTAAAAAGAAGAGAGAAACTAAAAATACTCCTGTCATCTCAAAGACCTGATATTGAGTGGGAAAAAAAAAAAGGCCAGACAATAACTACATGATTCCATTGACGTGAAGTTCCAAGTCAGGCTAAAACTAATATATACTGATAAAAATTTAAAAAGTTGTTGGGGATGGAGTAAAGGGGCATGAGAGAACTTATTAGGGGTGATGGAAATGTTCTATATCTTAATATAGGTGTTAGTTATACAACTGGAAACATTGGGCAAATGTTATTGAACTGTATACTTATAATTATGCATTTTAATATATGTAAATTGTTCCTCGATGAAAAAAATTTAATAAAAAATTCCTTGGAATGTGAATAAAGAAAGAATCAGTAGAGAAGCAAATACAGCTTATGTATTGAGGATGGATGTATTCTCTGAAAGGCAGAGAGTCTCCAAGTCCTGTGCCTGCCACTCCCTGAGGAGCAATTGGAGGAAAGGGGACAATAGAAACCACAACATAGGTTTGGGGAATCTGAGAACAAAAGTGACCTTGACCTGCTTTCCCAGATAGAACCTTGTAAAATGGCAAAACTCACGTGAAAAGAGGGCTATATGGGATGTCTAGGAAGATGCTGAAAGAACAATAGAACAGTCTCTTTACAACCAACAGCAATTGAAACATGGCATTGAGAGCCAGGGCCCCTTGAAAGTCTATGAAGTAGAGATGGGGCATCCTGCATGAAGCAGCCTACATAGACCAGTGACTGAAGACCAAAGAGAGACAAGCATATCTCAGCAGAGGCCAGCAGAAATTTATTGTAAAGTGGAGGAGCATGTTCCTTTTCCCCATTAGTGTCTTGACCACCATGTAATCCCTCTCCCCAACTAAAATAAGTTGCAACCTCAACCACAAAAAGAAGGACCGCTAAAGTAAGTGAGATTCCAATTTTCTACCATCAAATAGATATGATGATCATAACAGAAATAAAGCTAGTAAAAAGAAAAAGTATTTTATATACACCTCAGTTTTCAACTAGAATATGTCCTCCCTACTCAAGCAACATGACATTTGTTAATACCTGCTTCACTAAAACTAGGTATTTCATAGCATTATTTTATATAAAGGGAAAAATAAATAGTTCTGGGTACTAAGGGGCTTCTTTTTGTAAATATATTTTATTTATTTTTTTACAGAGAGGAAGGGAGAGGGATAGAGAGCTAGAAACATCGATGAGAGAGAAACATCAGTCAGCCGCCTCCTGCACACCCCCGACAAGGGATGTGCCCGCAACCAAGGTACATGCCCTTGACCAGAATCGAACCCGGGACCCTTGAGCTCTATCCACTGAGCCAAACCGGTTTTGGCTAATGGGTTTCTTTATGACACTCAAAATTATTTAAATTAAATCTCCAAAGTTTTTTGAAAGGAAATCTAAGCCACATGCAATGTAGGTATAAATCCTTAACTTTGATCCTTTCTTGGTTCCGATCTGCCAACATAATGATTTAGAGTAGACAATGGAAGAGAAAGTCAAGCACTGGCGTTTTGTTGGCCCTCAGGGAGAAGTACACCAGAATTTTCAGAACCAGATAGACTCACATAACATGCACAACTTTTCCATAAGTTGAAGAAAAATACCTTGGGATTTGTTTGTTTGACCAGGTACAAAATTAAAGTACAAGTAGAACATATACCACTTATGGTATGTGAAAAACTCAATATTATTAATATCTCAATTTCCCAGCAAATCTAAAAATTCAATAGAATACTAATCAAAATCGCAGAGAAATGCGATATTTTTTGTAGAAAATGATAAGTTGATTTGAAAGTTTATAAGAAAATGCATAGGACCTGTAATAGCCAAAACAATTTTGAAAATACCAAAGTTGGAGGACTCAGACTTCCTAATTTCAAGACTTGCTATAAGCTACAGTAGTAAAAAAAAAAAAATAGTGATATTTATGTAAGGATAGATACATGGATCAATAGAACAAACTAGAGAATACAGGTATTGGCCCACACATATGTGTCAATTGACTTTCAGCGAAGTTGCCAAGCCAATTCAAGGGGCGGGGGAAAGAAAGTCTTTTCAACAAATGATTCTGGAACAACTGAATATATAATTGAGAAACATAAACCTTGATCCTTACCTCACATTGTACACAAAATTTAACTCAAAATTAATTGTATATCTAAATGTAAAACCTTAAACTATAATACTTTTAGAAGAAAATATAGGAGGAAATATTTATCAGCTCAGGGTAACCAAATGTTTCTCAAATAGGATACAAAAGGAACAAACCATAATAATAAAATGTTGATAAAGTAGACTTCATCAAATGTAATAGTTTTCTCTAAAATACACCATTAGAAAAATAAAAGGCAAAAGCAAGACATAAAAAGAAAATATTTACAATGCATATGTCTTAGGGAGGAGTTGTATCCAGCATACATAAATATCAGCTGAAAGAATCTTTTGAGGGAAATTGAAAAAAAATACAAACACGTGGATAAGGACTATGTATTGGGTTTTTTCAGTGTTTCTCAACCATTCTTTCATTATTACCCACTCCCAGGAAATTTTTCAGTATTTTTTTTCCTAACTGCCCCCAAAAGAAAGGTTACTCCCACAGAATACTACATATCTGTTTATATAATATATGTATATATGTCATATATATATATATATATATATATATATATATATATATATATATATATATATATATATATATATATATATATTGATTTCAGAGATGAAGGGAGAGGGAGAGAGAGACAGAAACATCAACGATGAGAGAGACTCATTGATCAGCTGCCTCCTGCACGTCCCCCAACTGGGGATCGAGCCTGCAGCCTGGGCATGTGCCCTTGATCAGAATCGAACCCAGGACGCTTCAGTCCACAGGCTGATGCTCTATCCACTGAGCCGAACCAGCTAGGGCAGTATATCTGTCCTTTAAATATAAAAAGAGTAAGATTATTTAACACATGCCTCCAAGAAAAGTTTCACCTGTTGAGAATTCTTGGATTATATTAAAGAAATTTTAATATGAAAAAATGCTCAGTGTCACTAATTATCAGAGAAATGCAAATTAAAACCAGTATTAGATATCACCCCATACCTGTCAGAATGGCTATCATCAATAAATCAACAAACAAATGTTGGCAAGGACATGGAGAAAAGAAAGCATTCATGCACTGTTGGTGGGATTGCAATTTTTTGCAGCCACTACGGAAAACAGTATGGAGGTTCCTTAAATTTTTTAAAATAGAACTGCCTTATAACCCAGCAATTCCACTTCTGGATATTTATCTGAAGAAATCCAAAATATTTATTTGAAAAGATATATGCATCTGTATGCTCATTGCAGCATTATTTACAATAGCCAAGATATGGAAGCAACCCAAGTGCCCATCAATAGATGAGTGAATAAAAAGTGGTGGTACATACATACAATGGACTATTACTGGACCATAAAAAAGAATGAGCCGAAGCCGGTTTGGCTCAGTGGATAGAGCGTCGGCCTGCAGACTGAAGGGTCCCAGGTTCGATTCCGGTCAAGGGCATGTACCTTGGTTGCAGGCACATCCCCAGTGGGGGGTGTGCAGGAGGCAGCTGATCGATGTTTCTCTCTCATCGATGTTTCTAACTCTCTATCCCTCTCCCTTCCTCTCTGTAAAAAATCAATAAAATGTATATTTTTTTAAAAAAAGAATGAAATCTTATCATTTGCAACAGCATGAGTGGACCTAGAGGGTACATGTCAGTCAGAGAAAGACAAATACCATATGATTTCAATTTATATGTGTAACCTAAAGAGCAAAATAAATGAATAAGCAGAACAGAAACAGACTCATAGATACAGAGAGTTGCCAGATGGGAAAATATTGGCAGGATGGGTGAAAAAGGTCAAGGAATTTAGAAACACAAATTGGTAGTTACAGAATAGTCACGGGAATGTAAAGTACAGCATAGGGAATGTAATTAATAATCTATGTATATAAAACCCTAATATGCAAATAGACCAAACGGCAGAACAACTGAACAACCGGTCTCTATGACGTGCGCTGACCACCAAGGGGCACACGCAGAACATGGCAGGCGTAGGCAGCAGGCCACAGAGTGCGGAACATGGCGGGCATCGGCTGTGGCAGGATGGTGAAGCAGGTGAGCAGTGGCACCAGACCAAGGCAGGGCGCCAGTTGCTGTCATCAGGACGAATCTCTGGTGGTTACTGAAAATTCTTTGCTCCTGTGCACCTCAGTCCCGCGGGGCACTCACATCTGCTGCTGGTGCTGGCCCTGCTCACACCCGCAGCCGGGGCCCGGCACAGGTCCTGATCGCTCAGTGCCGTCAGCAGGAGCAAGAGGCGGTTGCTGGCCCTGATCACCCCTGAGGGCTTCTGCACCTCCCCCTGTTCCTGAGGGGCGATCAGGGCAGCAGCCGCCACTCGCACCTGCTGAGGACATCAGCCCTAATCACTTGGCGCAGTCAGCAGGTGGGAGCGGTGGCAGCAGGAGTGGACTGCCGGCAGACAGGGGACCGAGGCTGTGACAGGAGGGGCCAGGCGGGGGCATGGAGGATTGGCCAAGACCTGCCCCTGTGCCCACCACAGCCTGGTGGCCCAAAGTTCCTTTCAAGATGCATGAATTTGTGCACTGGGCCCCTAGTATTATAATAACTATGTATGGTGTCAGATGGGTACTAGATTATCAGGATGATCACTTCTTAAATTATATAAATGTCTAATCACAGGGTTGTACACCTGAAGCTAATATATTATTATATGTCAACTGTAATTTAAAAAAATTTTTTTAAAAAGAATAGGAATAAAAACCTCAAACTTTGGACCAGCTCAAGAACCATACTCTGATGGCACCCTTACAGCAAATGACTACACATTTTTATTCCTCTCGGCCATCAGTGTCTCACTTCTCTAGAGTTTGAATGACTCCAAAAAAGAAACTTTTGCATTCAATTTTATATCAAATGCACAAAGTATGGAGTGGGATTAAATCGCTTCTTAGTGCCCTGAGTCTTTTGATCAAAATAGAAGTAGTTCTTCACTTCCTTCATTGTGATAGAGAATAGCATATGACTTATCCTAGAATTGCAGCCAATTTTTCAATAATAATTTTGCTTTCCATTCAGACTAAATAAAAGCACACTATTTCAACCTCTATGAATACTTGTTCAAGTGAGGGTCACACGCCTTCTAAAAGTCTAGGGTTCAACGTCTTTTTTTTTTTAATACCATATTTTTCCGTGTATAAGATGCTATTTTTTTCTAAAATCATTAGACTAAAATTCGAGGGGCGTCTTATACATGGAAAAAATACGAGGAGGGTGCTGCGCAGGTGCGTAGCTGCCCATACCTTGTCAAACAGGCTTCCTCCAATCATGAGCCTTATTGTTACTGACTTCAGCTGATGCCATAATTGGAGGTGGAGGTGGAGAGTGTGCAGATGCAACAGGGACTGGAGAGTTCTGAGCCCATAAAGATGTCAAAACATAAAAAGATAAATACCAGTAAGCGATTGTCTTACTCTGCAAAATTCTAACTGAATGTAATCAGCTTGCAAAAGAGCATGGAAATAGAGCTGCAGAGAGACAATTTGGACCTCCTCCCACTGAGTGTATGATCAGACAGTGGAGAAAACAGGAATAACAACTCTATAAGATGCCAAAAGAGAAGGCCTTAAGAGGAAAACAAGCAAAATGTTTAAAATATTGATTTCTTAATTTTGGGTTGGAAAAGTGGGGGGCATCTTATACATGGGGGCATCTTATGCACGGAAAAATATGTTGTTTTTTAAATTGATTTTAGAAGCTGAGGAAGGGAGAGGGATAGAGATAGAAGCATCCATGAGAGAGAAACATCATCGATTGGCTGCTTCCTGCACGCCCCTTACTGGGAATCAAGCCTGCAGCCTGGGCATGTGCCCTGACCAGAAATCGAACTGTGACCTCCTGGTTCAACCACTGAGCCACACCAGCCGGGCTAAGATTTAGCATCTTCTAGTTAGTACTGACATTATTATTGAACAGCACACTTTTCCCTGTTTAAAACATTGTGAATATTCTCACTTTATCCTAGTATATTTCCCCCTTGGTAGCTAAAGTTAAGACCCCGGATGTCCTCAAAACACTTTCAGACACACTTCCTTTTTCCAATCCTGCAGAACTGAGCTGCTCCTTTACTCACCTACACACAATCTCCAAGCTGGCTTCCTTGAGTTAATGGCAGATCACAGGCCAGCAGCAGTGATTTCATACTGATCTCCTAAGCAAGTGTGTATTAATCACCTTGGGCTGCCATAACAAAAAAACACAAACTGGGTTACTTGAACAATAGAAATTTCTTTTCTCATAGTTCTAGAGGCTGGGAAGTCCAAGATCAAAGTGCTGGTCAGATCAGTTCCTAGTAAGGACTCTCTTCTTGGCTTATAGATGGTTACCTTCTAACTGCATCTTCACATGCAGAGATACAAAACCACTCTCTAGTATTTCCTCTTATAAGGACACTAATCCTAATGAATCAGGTCACCACCCTATGACCTCGTTTAACTTTAATGGCTTCCTTATCCAAGTATAGCCACACGGGGGAGGGGACGGGGTAGAAATTCAACATATGAATTTAAGGGAGACATAATTCAGTCCACAGCATAGCACATCTCACAGTATTTATGCTGAAAGATCAGGTTGGTTTTGTTTTAAGTTTAATCTGTTGTGAACCAATACTTCTGTACAGTTAATGAAAGTGAATCCATAAAATGAAAAATGGGGGGGGAGGGTGGATCTAAAGACATGCAAGATATAGGACCTGATTATTTTTATTACTAGGTTCAATAAACATAAAATTATTCTGTAAGATTTTTTAAAAAACACTTTTTATTATGGTAAAATATATATAACATAAAATGTACTATTTTTACCATTTTAAGTGTACAATTCACTGGCATTAAGTACATTCACAATGTTATAGAACCATCATCACTATCCATTTCCAGAACTTTTTCATCTTCCCTATCAGAAACTCTGTACCCATTGAACACTAACTCCCCATTTCTCCCTCTCCTCAGCCTATGAGAACCACCCTTCTACTTTCTGTCTTTATGAATTTGCCTATTTTAGGTGCCTCATGTAAGTGGAATTACATATTGTTCCTTTTGTGTCTGGCTTACTTCACTTAGTGTATTTTCAAGGTTTATTCATGTTGTAGCTTTTTCAATGCTTCTAAGGTTCTTACTCCCAATGTCTCTACTTGTTGGGAGTGTTCACTTCAGTTTTTGGACCAACATCACTGCGCAGATTGCTGTGAGACCACATTTTTAATAGCACTACTCTACGCTATTATGTAACCAGACATGCTTATACTCATACTTTACCAGATATTATCCCTCAAGTAAAACCTGGGAAGGAAAATAAGTCATTTGGTTAGTCAATAAGACCATCTACATTATGGACACTTTCAGTAGAAAAAAAAAAAAAAGAGAATCTTCTCATATTTACCTGCATGTATACAATAGTATACTAGTATGTATGCCAGCTCACACACTACCAATACAGTGAGCTGATGATCAGATTAGATGTGGTACTAATTAAAATAAACATAATTTGGGCACATTGAAAGCATAAACCTTTTATCACAGACAGTTGTACTTTCTCCTCTTCAGAACCAAGCTTCCAAACTGCTGCCTATAAGTATGGGTTCCATTCGTAAGTGGTCCCAATCTAAAATCATATTTCATTAGCCTTGAGAATTATCGCCAGAGGGTTCAAGATGGTGATCAAAGCACATGTCTTTCTCCTCTTCTTCCTGAGAGACCCCAACTCCTCCAAGATGTACAATTTCCAACCATTTTCCAATCCACAACAAATCTCTCCCCGATCCTTCTTGCTGACCTCAAAAACACTTGCATCTTCTCCCTTGCTCCATCACCTTACCTCAAATGAGCAAACTGAAATTTTCTGGCCTAGAAAAAATCCCTGAGGCAAGGAAATACTAGGGATCATTTGGAATTAAGGAAATGGATAACATGAGGAGAATAAGTAAAAATTCTTATTATAATAAACCATCTTGCCATGTTCTCCCTCAATACTGACTTAGAACTGGACAAGGGGACTCAGGAAGGTCAAGGGGATTTGCTCACTCAAACAAAGCCTATGCTTCCCCACTTTTGGAGACCCCGGATCCTGGAATTCGCTACCCAGAAGGCCTCGGGCCTGCTTCCAGAGCCTGAGCAAATATCTTCCTAAAGATTCCCCAACTAGAATGCACTATGCTAGGCTCCAGGGGTGGCCAAAGCATTGCTCTGTGTTGGGAAGGAGTGGTTGGAGATTTAATATGTGGACTGGGGTATCCACATGTGTGCATGGGATTCTTCTCATGGTGTGGGGCCGATCATAAAGTAAGATGAGAAAACAGGTGAGCCTCTATATGCTCTCAGGATGTGGTATGGAGCCCAATGCTACATTCAAACCTGGCATTCTGGTCATGATGACAAAGGAGTGAGAAAAAAGATTTCATTTAACAGTCCGTTAGCTTAATTTACTACTTACAACTTTGAAACATTTAGGCACATGGTATTATAGTCGAGCCCTTTGTGATGTTAATGCCCCTAGTATTTCTGGCAGCTAGAATTCAATAATTGAATCCTTAACTAGGACGTAGGTACAGGCTCTAACTGAAGGTTTTAGTTGCTTTAGTTGTCACCTAGCTTATAGTCAATGATCAGGAAGGTGTATTAGTCATGTTCTGCAGGCCTGCCTGTGAAGCCTGTTCCAGGGGCCATGTTTCAAAGGACACTTTGCCTGAGATAATCGAAAAATATCGCTAGTTGGATACAAAACAATGATAGCTTACCTTAAACAATGGCAATAGTCACAAAATGCCTAGTTTCTGCTTTTCACTTTAAAGATAACGTCATTGATGCACAATTATGGCATATTTTGCAGAATCTTGCTTCTTCAACCCAGCACCCTTTGTTCTCATAATAGTTTTGTGTTGCTATGCACTGTTTCTTTATCAAGTAGGAAGAGATAACTCCAGGGCCACGAGGAGTCTGATACAAAAACGCATTATTGAGGCACTAGCAGGTTTGACTTAGTGGATAGAGCGTCAGCCTGCGGACCAAAGGGTCTGGGGTTCGATTCCAGTCAAGGGCACATACCAAAGTTGCAGGCTCCTCCCCGCCTGGTGGGGCCTCCTGCAAGAGGCAACCAATCGATGTGTTTCTCTCACATCGCTATTTCTCTGTCTTTCCCTCTCTTTCACTTTCTCTACAAATCAGTGGAAAAATATCCTTGGGTGAGGATTAAAAACAAACAAAAACAAAAAAGCATTATTTAGGACTAAAGAAACACAGACTTCTCTCTCAGTTCCCTGGAACTCTCCCTCCCCTACTCCCTAGCTGCATAAAAACTCCCTACTTTTGCTTTTTGAGAAAGATGCCTTCCCATCCTCTCACCTAGGCCAAATTGAATGAAACTTTCTTTAACTCCATGCACAGGTGTCTCAATGTTCTGAACTACTAGTGCATTGGGTATATGAACCTGAATTGGGGGAGGTAATTCTGCAACAGTATGTAGACTTCCAGTGTACTCTTGCTTCAGACCCCACAAATGTTAACAGGACTCTGTCTCTGTTAATATATTCTCATCCAGCCCTAACCGGTTTGGCTCAGTGGATAGAGCATCAGCCTGCGGACTCAAGGGTCCCAGGTTTGATTACCGGTCAAGGGCATGTACCTTGGTTGCGGGCACATCCCCAGTAGGGAGTGTGCAGGAGGCAGCTGATCGATGTTTCTCTCTCATCGATGTTTCTAACTCTCTATCCCTCTCCCTTCCTCTCTGTAAAAAAAATCAATAAAATATATATATATTCTCATCCAGACAATGACAGTTCCCTTTCTCAGTGCTCTCCTTGCCTTGTCCAACATTACAGGGAATGACACTGAGGATGGATAGTCCAAGCTCTGTGTTCTGAAGTCTCTTGAAATATTATTTCTGTCTATGTGGCCATGTTACCAATTTGATATTGAATTAGAGCATTTATTTCCTTTTATTTTCAAGTTAGGCATTTCTTGACATTCTGAATTATTTTCTTTTTTGAATATGTAAAATGTTTACATGTTTCAATGTATAAAGCATGCAAAGAGGTTAACTCAGATAAGTTAACCTTTCTCTTCCCTCCACTTCCCACTCACTAGAGGCAACCATTTTATTGATTTCAGAGAGGAAGGGAGAGGAAGAGAGATAGAGACATCAATTATGAGAGAGAATCATTGATTGGCTGCTTCCTGCACGTCCCTATTGGTGATCAAGCCCACAACCAGGCATGTGCCCTTGATTAGAATCGAACCCAGGACCCTTCAGTTCGCAGGCCGATGCTCTACCTACTGAGCCAACCCAGCTAGGGTCCATTTTTATGACTGCATAGAACTACATGATATGAGCACACGATAGTTTAGTCCTATATCATGCATGTTTGGGTTGTTTCTAATCTTATGCTATTACAAATAATACTGTACTCTTGAGGAGGCAAAAAGGGCTAATTCCAATGTAGCCCTGATATTTGGGGCTAGTGATCTGAATCCAGGCTAGTAAGACATTCCTGATAGCCTATAATTAAGTCACTGCCTCTCTCCCAGACACTGGTCTTGCAGAACCGGTTACAAAGGCCATTGGAATGTGGACAGTGTACTGGCCAGAGGGAAGGCTCCTAACTCTGATGCCAGGCCAGACCACCAGATATGGCCTGGAGACCCCCAACATCTGGGGGCCTTCTTGAAAGGCCCGCGAAAAGGACCGGAAGCATGATCCATGCTTGTGGGACAAAGAGCACAGGGAGGGAGATATAAGGGAGGGCCCCATGCGTGTTCCTTCACTCAGCTTTGGAAGGCTGTTCCCTGAGTCCGCTGGCGTTATTAAACAGTGTCCCTCCAACTTCCTCAGAAGCGTCCTTGGTCTTCTTGGTCTTCTGCAACACAATGACTTCATGCATCTGTCACTTTATAAATGTGTAGGAATATCTTTTAGATCGATTCCTAGAAGAAGGTTCCTGGGTCAAAGAAGAAATGCACATTTCATTAGACATTACAAATTCCCTTCCATAGGAGTTATAGTTTGCCTTCCACCAGCAGTGTTGTGTGAGTGCTTGTTTCCTCTCCACCTTGCCTACAGGGTGTGCTGTCAAACTTTGAAATAGAAATGGTCATTCAATGCATTTTAATTTGCATTTCTGCTATTCGTGGCGAGCTTGGTCATCTTTTTAGATGTGTACAGCCCTATTTCTTTTGCGATATTGCTCATTTTCCTATTTGTTTGTGGTCTTTTTCTTGTAGGTTTCGGGAAAGATATTAACCTTTATTTAATGACAGGTTACAAAACCTTCTCCCAGTTTGTCATTTGTCTTCTGACTTTTTTTATATTGTACTTTTAGCCATGCAAAGTTCATGGGGGTTTTAATATTGTAGTCTAATATATAAAGTACTCTCTTCTTTTGTGGCTCTGGATTTTTGAGTCATAATTTAAAAGGCTTTCATCACTCCCAGGTTATAAAGAAATTCACCCATAACATTTTATGTTGTTTTGTTTTTAAATTTACATCTTTGATTTGGAGGAATTTTTGGTGTGTGGCATTGACATCAGTCTTGAGGAGGGTTTTGTTTTATTTGGTTTGTTTTTTTATCACAAATGCCAATACTTGCTTAGGTTTTCTTCTTTTTTCTTTTCTCCTTTTTTTTTTTTTTTTGTTTGGTTTTGTTTTTGTTAATCCTCACGTGAGGATATTTTTCCATTGATTTTTAGAGAGAGTGGAAGGGAAAGGGTAAAGACAGAGAGAGGAACATAGATGTGAGAGAGACACATCGATTGGTTGCCTCCCGCACGCACCCCAACTGGAGCTGGGGCTCAAGCCTGCAACCGAGGTATGTGCCCTTGACTGGAATCGAACCCAGGATCCGTTAGTCTGTGGGCTGATGCTCTATCCACTGAGCCAAACCAAGTAGGGCATTGCTTAGGTTTTCTATTTTGAGTGCTAATCCATATACTCAAGGATTTGGCAGTGCTGAGCTTCTTCCCACCCCCATTAGTAATCTGTAATTAGCTTTTCCCATCAACCATCCAAAATACCCCTCAAGAATATTTGTTTGCTATATGCATTAGCTCCATCCTTTCCCCTGAAGACTCTAGAAGCCTCAGTTGTCCCAGGCACAACCCTTATACAGGAAGCTTGACAACTACCTTTTTCATGACATGCACAGGGCACTGAAAGTCCTACACTTCCAAGGATGAGGTTTTGGTCTTTGATGTTATTCCTATTGCTTATGGATCTGTGTTTGGGCTGGAAACTTTTGGGGGATGTCTAGGGAGGCAGGAGGAGGTAGGGAAAGGCAACATGTAAATGATGTGGGCAACGGTGTGATAGTGGGTTTCAATTTGCCTTTGTTTTCTTTGTGGTTCACCTCTGGCTTTCTTCTTGGCCTCACCTTTGTCTTGGTGTTCATTGAATTAGGATGGTTAATCTTCTTCATCATTGGAGCGTGTTTTTCAGAATTTTGAAATGTAAGCCTGACTCTTGAAGTTTGCATAGCAGCTTTTCTCTAGGGAAATGTAAAAGAGCTGTTCCACTAATGAAGAAAGTTTTCAAATGTGGAAAAATAGATGAGTGTTTGCTCTCTGTGAAAAATATTCTCATACTGAATAATGCAACTGTCGGTCCCTGAGTTGGTTTCTCACAAACTTACTGCCAAACAGTTACTTCCTGGTCCATGCCAGCAATGAAAGCTGTTTATTCATTTACAAGTCATATGCCTCATTTGTGTACTTTCTGTTCAAAGCAAAAGGCCCCATGTGGTTAGTTTAAATGGTCTAAATCCTAATTTCTTTACTATATTCTAGAATGTCAACCATTCTGATGACTTAATATGCTCTTTACTTTTAAATGTGGAAAACCATCATTAAATGGACTAGCTTTTTCTTTACACTATTCTTTATTTCAATTTATTTTCAATTTATTCAATTGATCTTTATTTCCATCCAAAATGTGTTGATTTTTAAAACTGATATTATAATTAAGGAGGATGATATATTTGGATTGTACTGCTAGAAGGGAAGCTCTCAAAATAGTGCATGATGAACAAGAGGGGAAAAATATTTCCCAAATGTTTTTGTTGATCATTAAATTGCTATCCCACCAAATGACTCTTTTTTAAAAAATGTTTTTATTGATTTTTAGAGAGAGAGAGAAAGGGAGAAGGAGAGAGAGAAACATCAATCAGCTGCCTCCTGCAGGCCCCCCACTGGGGATCAAGCCCTCAACCTTGCCATGTGCCCTGACCAGGTATCAAACTGGTGACCTCTTGGTGCATAGGACGATGCTCAACCAACTTAGCCACACTGGCAGGGCCCACCAAATGACTCTTGGTTAAAGACAATGAGATGTCCAAGCTTTGTTGGCCTGAAAGTCCCTTGAGGGGCAAGCACCATGTTTAATTTTGAGTGTGCCTGAAAATCATAGTAGGAGGGAATGTATTGTTACATCAACTAAATACTGTAATAATTATGATTTGGGGATAGTATTTTTTCATTTCTAATTTTTAAAATTACTAAACAAAGGAAGTTTAATGTAGATAACGTTGTCACTACAACTTTAGCTATATGTAAAGTACAAAGGAAGAAGTGAGCTAAACCCACACATAACACCCTTTGTGAGATGTGGGAAGTCCATATGAAATATTCTATCCCCCAGAAGCAGACCCTTAATCAAAAATTCAAGCAAAAAGAGTTTATTTGGGAGATGATCCCAGGAAATACCAGGAGTGGAATGAATAAGTAAGAAAGGAAAGGAAAGGCCCAGCAGGTATGGCTCAGTGGTTGAGCACCAACCCATGGACCAAGAAGTCACGATTCGATTCATGCCCGGGTTGCGGGCTTGATCCCCAGTGGGGTGTGTGCAGGAAGCAGCCAATTGATATTGATGTTTCTCTCTCAGCGTTGTTTCCATCTCTCTCTCCCTCTCTCTTCCTCTCGCTCTAAAAATCAATAAAAACATACGTTTTTAAAGGAAAGTAAAAGGAAGGAAGCCAATAAAATGTGTTATCAAGCCAGTACTATTGGGGCAACTGGAGCTAATTCCTCTGAATTATGTAAAATAGTGCAGACTATACCTCAGAGTTGCCCTGACTAAGTGGTATGTTAACTCTCTGGCACTTCTTGCTTGCTCCACAGCTGGACCAAAGATGAGCTTGAGTGTGATTGTCAAGGGGATATGGAAGGAGCAGCGACAACATTTCATCCAAAGTAAAAATGATGGAAAGTGCAGGACAAAAAAATCCCATACTCTTTTTTTCTTTTAATCTTTATTGTTGAAAGTATTACACATGTCCCCCTTTCCCTCCCCCGCACTGACCCCTTCTAGCCTGCCTCCACCCCCCACCTTCACCACACTGTTATCTGTGTCCATGAGTTATGCATATATGCATACAAGTTCTTTGGTTGATCTCTTCCCTTCCACCTACCCACTCAAGCCTTCGCTCTGAGATTCAACAGTCTGTTCCATGCTTCTATGTCGCTGGATCTATTTTGTTCATCAGTTTAAAATCCCATACTCTTGATATACTACTGGGAGTCTTAAAAAAATTAGTTCCTGCAGAATATAATGTGTAATGACTAAAGCAAGAGAGAGAGGGAGAGAGAGGATATCTGAAAACCAAAAGAAATAACTAAAGGTTTCCATTAAAACAATATGTTGAGCTCATTAAATATTCATGAAACCTGTCATAATCCCTTTGTAATGACTCAGGGGGTTTCTAACTACGAAATACTTCTTTAATATGACCCCCAAGATTTCAAATCACCATGCCAATATATAGGCATCCAAAGATTAAAAAAAAAAAAAAAAGATATATTCTCTGCCCTGATTGAAATACTGATTTCAACCTTTCTTTAAACTTTCATAATTTTTAATCTTTTTTTTTGTGTGTGTGTGTGTGTGTTGTTGTTGTTGTTGTTGTAGTAGAGTGGCTCATACATGGGATATTAATTCTCCATCTCAATTGTAAGCTTCAGATTTGGGATGGGGGCATGAAAAGGAAGTAGAGTCATCCAGAAGACAATGACACTGATGATAATATAGCTGCAAATAACGTCATGGGGAAACTAATGACTGAAGATCTTTGTAGTGGAAAGTAGAGAGAGTGAGAGAATTGTCTTCAAATCATGTCAAAATCTGAAATAGAGGTTAAATTGGTCTATTCTATTCTATTCTATTTATATTCTATTTTGCTCCTCTGTGTCCATCAAAATATGTGTGGGGGGGAGGGCATGAGAAGGGAGACTAGGGAAAAGAGAAAGGTTAGGGAACCAAGAACTAGAATTAGAGTAAAGGTTCCTGCTGGCTCAAGACAAGAGTTGGTGATGAAGGCCAGAGGGATGGGCCAAGGTCCATAGAACCAACAAAAAAACATGTCGTCAGAATTGCTAAGAACAAATAGAAAGTCCAAAAGACTGCAGGCAGAATTTAGGACAAAATTACAGAACTGAGAGTTTGGATTAGGGCAAATGCGTCAAAATGAGAGCAATCTAAGAACAAGTGAAGGAGGCCCTAAATGGTGTATGTTGGGCGGGAGGGGGGGGGGGGGAGTGATCTTAACAAGCCAAAAGCTGGGAGGGGCGAGACCTTAAAACTAAGACCATGTGATGGAAGGAACAGAAAAGCACAGTCACCAGACAGTCTGCCATTCTCTGGTTGTGCCCTATGCCTCCCCACCTCTTTGCTTTTGCAGGCAGAGGAAATACTACTTTTCCTTGCAATTTCATTTCAAACTCTACCTCCTTCATGGGATTAGTGGTCATCTTTCCTCTTCTGTGCTTCCTTTGTGGCCCTATGGTAATTTTTAGGACATTTTGCTTTCCTCTGCAAACAGACAGAAATACAGACACACAATTTTTTTAAATTGATTTCTCAGAGGAAGGGAGAAGAAGAGATAGAAACATCAGTGATGAGAATCATGGATTGGCTGCCTCCTGCACGCCCCCTACTGGGGATCTAGCCTGCAACCTGAGCATGTGCCCTGACCAGGAATCAAACCATGACCTCCTGGTTCATAGGTCGATGCTCAACCACTGAGCCACACCGGCTGGGCCAAACACACAGTTATTAATTATCTGAGAATGAAGATTGTCTTGCTCATTTTTCATACCCCCTCACCCAATATATAGCACAATGACTGCATATGGCAGTTCATACTCTCTGAACTACAAAAGCACTTTCTCCATACCGGTCATGGAGCACTTCTTTCTACAAGGAGAAACCAGTGATAATAACAATAATAGTAGCTAGTATTTATTGAGTACTGACTATGAATCAGTAACTGACACTAACCTCCTGAGCCTCACTTTTTCATCTGGAAAATGAGCATAATCATACATACATGGAGATGTTGTCATAGATACATGAAGTGATATATGTGAGTCTTAGTACTGGGACTAATAAATATCAAGCACTTGGTAAATATTTCATCACAATAACTGTTTTATTTAAGAGAAGGAAAAATCTGGAGATCATTAAGTGAAAAGGGATGTTATTGGCTGAAGGAGAAGTGCTAGGGAGTTGCTAAATACCAACATACTTTGTCTAACTTTTTGTCTATTAATTTGTTTATTATTTCTGTTTGAGGAAAAGAGCTCATCTTCTGTGGGCACTATCTTTTTAGTAAGTCATGGAAATATGTTGCTTATTTGTTGCTTAGTCTGATGAAGAGTTATCAGAGGACTTGCATCAAGAAAATGCTGCTCATAAGGGAGCATTGTATTAGGGAGAGGTAATTTGTTCAATAACCATTCATGGAGTATGTTAACATCAAGCACTGTGCCAGAGGCTAGGGATACAGTGATGAACATGACAGCATCTTGCCCTCATGGATATTTTAGTGTCAAAGGAGAAAATATCTAAACAAGTAAGGGTGATATCCTGTAAGTAAATTACATCTAGAAAATTTTTACTTTAGAAAATTAAGTTTAATCTGTAATGCTAACAGCAAGAAACCCATGAAAAACACACATGGTGTCAAAACAAGCCAGAGGAAAAGCATTTGGGGAAGGGAAAAAAAATGAAAAAGGACCCCAAGTCAAATTTATAGAAAATACTAGAGGCCCGGTGCATGAAATTCATGCACAGGGGTGTGTGTCCCTCAGCCTACAGAAATAGGCACAGATGACCTTTGTTGACAGACTGCACCCTCTCCAACCTGGAACCACTGCTCTAGGTCTCTATTTTATGCTTCTATTTATATAAAGTACAGAAATAGGCACAGATGACCTGTGTTGACAGACTGCACCCTCTCCAGTCTGGGACCCCTCAAGGGATGTCTGACTGATCGTTTAGGTCTCATCCCAGTAGGATTGGGCCTAAACAGGCTGTCAGACATCCCTCTCACAATCCAGGACTGCTGGCTTCCAACTGCTCGCCTGCCTGCCTTCCTGATTGCCCCTAACCACTTCTGCCTGCCAGCCTGATCACCCCCTAACCACTCCCCTGCCAGCTTGATTGATGCCTAACTGCTCCCCTGCCAGCCTATTTGCCCCTAACTGCCCTCCCCTGCAGGCCTGGTCACCCCTAACTGCCCTCCCCTGCCAGCCTGGTCACCCCTAACTGCCCTCCCCTGCAGGCTTGATCACCCCTAACTGCCCTCCCCTGCTGGCCTGATCACCTACAACTGCCCTCCCTTGCAGGCCTGGTCCCTTCCAACTGCCCTCCCCTGCTGGCCATCTTGTGTCCACATGGGGGCAGCCATCTTGTGTGTTGGAGTGATGGTCAATTTGCATATTACTCTTTTATTAGATAGGATTCCTTTACTAACTTTTGGTCAAGAATATGTTTGTATATTTTCAGAAAATAACTCCAAGACCATGTGGATTCCTGCAATAGAGAGGAATTGACAGGACTGCTGCAGCCATGAAGACAGAAGAGAAACAGTCTAGAGATGGAAGACGCTGACAACGCCTTGCCATACTAGCAGACAGCAGCTGTGTGCCGCTGAAGGATGCCCAGGACCAAACCAGAGACGGTCGGACCTGCATCACTACCATTTGTCCACCACCCAGAACTGAAATATCATTGCTGACATATACACATAAGGAAATGTTTGACATTGAAATTGGGACTCAAAAGAACTGTTGGCCCAGAAAGAAACTCACTACAGACTGATCCATTTGCCTCCCAGCAAATAACCATTATGGCTTGTCTCATTTTCAGTTCTTATAAGTGTATTTCTTGTATCACATGATCTCATGCATCTAAGGGAAATAATGAACAACATAAGCTGAAGAACAAAAACAGACCCAGCAACAGGGAAGCATCGACCAGACTGTCAAACCTCAGAGGGAAGGCAGGGGAGGGTGGGGGGAAGGAGGAGAGAGCAACCAAAGGACTTGTATGCATGCATATAAGCCTAACCAGTGGTCACGGACAACAGGGGTGTGGGGGCATACGTGGGGAGGGGTTCGGGATGGGAATAGGGGGATGAGGACAATTATGTGATACCATAACCAATAACGAAATTAAAAATAAAATAAAAATAAACAAGTAAGGGTGAGAAATTCATCACATAGACTATATCTCACACACACACACACACACACACACACACACACGCACCATGCATAGTTTAACCCTACTTCTCAGAAATCTGGCCAGGGAAGAAAGTAAGGAGCCAGAGGACACTGGCAAAAAACATGAACCCAAGAGATTGGACCACTCCAGGATGGGAAAAAAAGAGAATAAATATTAGGTGAGGATATGACGGGGAAAGAGTAAGAGGTTATTTGAGTATCTTTGGTTTGGGAAAGTAGCAAAGCTGGAGAAAATCAGTGGTTCCCAAACTTTAACAGAGACAGCGCCAAATATAGTGAGCTTAGCTAATGAAGGACAGAGAAGACAAGGGCTCCTATTTTTATAAATGTCTAGTAGAAAAAGACAAATTTAAAAGGGAAAGGGATGTTACTTGGGGCAGATAATGTAATGTTAATAGATGATAAAGAAAGTAACCCTATTCAACCCAAATCCATATTCTTATTCTTCTCTATTAAGAAGAATGATCGTTGCACTGGAGAGTAGAAATCAAACAGTGTTAACAGTGAATTGGAGACAAAGATGAGCGAGAAGACTATAAGAGGGTATTTTAAGATCTTTGGCTTGAACCAATTACATTGTGAGGCTCTGGAAAAACTTGGACATGAGATTATATTTAATAACTTTGAAGAATCATGATGTGAGAGATGCTGAAAGCATGAATAGACCAGGTGGTCTTAATTCTTAAAAGGGCAAAAAAGAATTCTATATCTATAAACTAATGAGCACTTTGTATAACAAGATGCTAGAGCAGTTTATTAAAAGAACTATTTATGAAGACTGTAAGATGAATGTGGTGCTCATGATGGGGAAAGATTCTCTCAGGACCACTAACATCTGACCATTTTTTAATCTCATTTCTGTTGGAGACATCTGAATGGTAGGTCTAGGAATGTGATAGCCACAGAGAATCTGAAGACTAGCAAAGTAATGGAAAAAGTCTGTCAAGATATCGCTGAGGCCCAGCCGGCATGGCTCAGTGGTTGAGCGTCAACCTATGAATCAGGAGGTCATGGTTCGATTCCTGGTCAGGGCACATGCCCGGGTTGCAGGCTCAATTCCCAGTGGGGTGAGTGCAGGAGTCAGCCGATCAATGATTCTCTCTCATCAATGTTTCTATCTCTCTGTCCGTCTCCCTTCCTCTCTGAAATCAATAAAAAAATATTTAAAAAAAAAAAAAGGTATCACTGGCGACAGGCTGATGGATTTTTAATGCTTGGATATTCTTATCTCATAGCATCTCATTGCTGGGTCAAGGTAGAAGAAGTTCCCAAAGGCCCTGTTCTCACCTCTGACCATTTAACATATTGATCACAGAATTGGAAGAGAATATACTGATGATATACTGACAAAACACAAGAATGACAGGAAGCTGGGTGTGTTAAGTAATACACTACGTGGCATAATCCAGATCCAAAGAAGCTTCAATAGACTAGATTTTCAGTAGTTCATTATACAGTCCATGTCTCATTTACTTTTGCATTCCTCCAGCATGCATCCTAGTGCCTGACACTGTTTTTAAAGAATGTTTTATTAATGGATGGATGAATGAAAGAATGAATGAATGAGTGAATGAATGAATGCCTGATAGAAAGCATCTAAGAGGATGAGGTTAATAAGGGAAACTGATAGTTGACCACGAAAATCTGTCTTCCTCTTCCTACAAAGAAATGGAGTTGTAGTTGGGCACATAATTGTTCAACTAGACTGTGTTTCCCAGCCTCCCTTGATATTAGCTGTGGTCATGTGACTGAGTTTTCATTCATTAAATCTTGGCACATGTGATGAGCGTTACTTTCAGGTCTGTCTTAAGATGTGGTGTATTCTCCTTCTTTTTCTCACTGCTGGAACTGGAATAGACTTCACAGTAGCCCAGCATCAAGGATGCAGATGAAGACAATGCCCTAGGACAGTGGTCGGCAAACTGCGGCTCGCGAGCCACATGCGGCTCTTTGGCCCCTTGAGTTTTTAGCAAAGGCCAGCTTAGGAGTACCCTAATTAAGTTAATAACAATGTACCTACCTATATAGTTTAAGTTTTAAAAAATTGGCTCTCAAAAGAAATTTCAATCGTTGTACTGTTGATATTTGGCTCTGTTGACTAGTGAGTTTGCCAACCACTATGCTAGGAGAAAGGCTGAGCTAAAGGATGGAAGGGTCTCAAGTCCCTGGATCACCCTGTGGACCAAAGCTTCTCTGATGACCTGGATTACTCACATCAGAGCTGTTATATGATATATGAGCCACTGTATGTAGGGTTTCTTTGATATGATTTCTTAGTCTTCATCCTAACATGAGGTTCAAGATGAGATTGACCAGCCAATAAGCAGTAAAACAGGAGTAAATGTCAGAGTGCCCTTTCATCACATGAAAAACCTAATGGCTGTACAAATACTAACATGGGAAATCTTGCTTAACAGCCTCATGTTTAAAAAAGAGTGGAAGGTTTTTGGTTAATCAGAAGATGGATATAACTGTTAGGGTCACCAAAGGAGGAATACACGAGGTCAACCTGCCTGGGATTCCTGTTGGCTGAACCCAACCAGAAGCCAGAGGGCAGAAAGCACACTCATGGAATCCATGTAGGTCAGCTTTTCAGTCCATAAAGGAGAATAGAAAAGGTGGAGAGTTGGTCTCTGGGGGCAAAAAGGAAGCCATCAAAGAAATGCAATATGAACCTGAACTTTCTACTTCACATATCAACCATTCCGTCACACATCTTCACATTTTGTTCCATAGCTAAGCAAGTAATACTAAAGAACCTCAGTGATGACACTGTACAAAACAACCAGTGTGAACTAATCTAAAAGGAAAATGAAAACTCAGCATGCTGGAAGTGAAGCTGGAGGTTTTTCATCTCCCCTCATTCACATGGATGAATACACTCTTCAAATTAAAACACACTTACAAACGGCTATGCTTCTATTATGTGCTAAACCTATGATAAACCAAAAGAGGATAATAAATTTTGCTTCTTTGAAAAATGTTTGCGACAATAAGATGCAGATTTTATCCTCATGAAGCATCAAATGATCCACTGTAAAAGTTTGATGGGTCAGAATTCAAAAAACACAAATCTAGCTGCTTAAAATTAGAGCCCTGAGGGGGGGAAAAAGAAAATATACAATAATATTCTTGGGTCTAAACATTTTGTTTTGAATTAGACAAATATAATTTCACTACCCTTGTTAACTCTGAAAGAGTAAAACCTATCTCACTAGCAATTTTTTAAAATATATTTTTATGATTTTAGAGAGGAAGGGAGAGGGAGAAAGAGAGAGAAACATGAATGATAAGAGAGAGTCATTGACCGGCTGCCTTCTGCATGTCCCACACTGGGGATCAAGCCTGCAATCCGGGCATGTGCCCTGACAGGGAAACAAATGGTGACCTCCTGGTTCATAGGTCGATGCTCAACCACTAAGCCATGCCAGCTGAGCTCTCACTGACAATTTTTATTTCAGCATGACTCCCTTTTGTAAAACACCCTCTCTCAGTTATAGTGCATAAATAAATAAATAAATAAATAAATAAATAAATAAAATTAAAAAACAGGCCTTGGGCAGATTCACACATTTTCTGCTGCTGCTGTGGCTCCCGCGGCATTTTCTTCTTCTTTTTCTTACAGCACTCATCATTGTGTATTGTAATTATTTAACATGTCTGACTCCCCTGCTAGACTGTGAGGCCTCAAGAAAAAGGATCATACTTTGCATCCTGCAATCCCAGGGATACCTTCCCTAGAGTAGGCACCCAATGAATACTTAATCAAATAAATTAATAATGAATCAACCTTGCCTTCCATTTTTTCTCTCTTGAGGGAAAGGATTCTTGAACTAAAAGAGAACACCATCCTCTTGTGCATCCTCGAGAGTAAAGCTTGTGGCTTGGGCTTTCTTTTTAACTTTTGTATTTATATTCACACTAGAGGCCCAGTGCACGAAATTCATGCACGGGTAGGGTCCCTAGTGGCTGCTGGCCACCGGCCCGGGGCCTCCCTTCCCCTGGCTGCCTGCCTCTGGTGCCCCCTGGTGGTCAGCACACGTCTAACTCCCAGTGGGTCAAACTCCCACCAGTGGGGACAATTTGCATATTAACCTTTTATTATATAGGATGTACTATACAAGCATATATAAGAGTTTGTTACATTGAATCACTTAGAGCTGAGGTCAGTAAACTTGTTTTTTAACTACCAAATAAGGTTTTGCTGGCCATATAAGTCACTATTGAAACCACTCAAATCTGCTCCTATAGCACAAAAACAGCTTTCGACAATATGTAAATAAGGATGAGGTGGAGAAGAAGGAGAAGGAGACTGAACAATCATAACTAGTTTGATAATAAGCATATAATATTTGCAACATCTGAAAGTGCTTTCTGAATTATCCAAGAGAGAATAAATTAAGGGCAATATAACTTTAGTTTTAATTATATCACATTATCTGCTAACTCTTGGAATTTGGTCTGGTTCATTTCTTTATGAGAACATGGTAATATTGTAGAATCTACAAGGAATTTGGTGGCCATGAGGCTTTTTTAGTTTCCTTATTATTATAACTGACAACCTAGAAGTTTAAAACATGTGATACTGGCCCAGCCAGTGTGGCTCAGTGGTTGAGTGTCGATTCCTGATTGGGGCACATGCCCAGGTTGCAGGCTCAATCCCCGGTGTAGGGAGTACAGGAGGTGGCCAATCAATGCTTCTCTCTCATTATTGATGTTTCTATCTCTCTTTTTAAAATCAATAAAAACACATTTTATAAAACAAAAACATGTGATACTATTGGTATAAACTAAATACTAAGTAAGCTAGCTAATGCTCAAACCAGAAAATTCAGTTAACTAGACTACCTAATTCTCGGACATTTCTGAAATAATCTGTTTACTCACATGTTATGGCTCTCTAGGTGCTCTCTTAAACATAGAGCTGAGCTAAACTGACTCTTCATTTGCCTTCTGTATTAGTTTCCTAGGGCTGCCATAATAAAGTACCACAAACTGGATGGCATAAAACAAAAATTTATTCTCTCACAACTCTGGAGGTTAGAATTCTAACTTCTGGTGGTTGTCAGTACTCCTTGGTGTACACATCACTCCAGTCTCTGCCTCCGTTGTCTCATGGGTTCTTCTGTGTGCCTCTGTGTCTTCTCCTCTTTTGATAAGGCCATCAGTCATATTGGATTAAGGGCTTATCCTACTCCAGTATGACCTCATCTCTACCTAACTAATTACATCTGCAATGACCCAATTTACAAGTAAGGCTTGCTTAAACACAGATGACTGGACCCCACCACCAGAGTTTCTGATGGAATCTGCATTTCTAGCAAGTTCTCCGATGATGCAGATGCTGCTTGTCTGGGGACCACACTTTTGTGTGTGTGTGTCTGTGAGTTTGTTTGGGTTTGATGTTGTTGTTGTTGTTGTTTTTGCTTATTCCCTTCACCTTTTCCACCCAGCCCCCCGAACGCCTCTCCTCTGACAGCTGTCAGTCTGTCTTCTGTATCTATGAGTCTGTTTCTATTTTGTTTGTTAGTTTATTTTGTTCATTAGATTCCACATATTATAAGTGAAATCACAAGTTTTTACACAGCAAAGGAAACCATCAACATTTGTAATTTCGCTTATAATATGTGGAATGGAAGAACATATTAACCAATGATACAACAATGGAAGAACATATTAACCAATGATACAATTTTTTTAGATATTAACCTAAAATTTATTTAGAAACTTATACAACTCAACACCAAAACAACAAACAATCAAAAAAAAATGGGCAAAGGATCTGAATAGACACTTCTCCAAAGAGAACATACAGGTGGCCAATAGACACATGAAAAGATTATCAAGGTCACTAATCATCAGAGAAATGCAAGTGAAAATCACAACTATATATCACCTCACACCTGTCAGAGTGGCTATCATCAATAAATCAACAAACAAAAAGTGATGGCGAGGATATGGAGAAAGGGGAACCCCCATGCACTGTTGGTGGGAATGCAGATTGGTGCAGCTTCTATGGAAAACAGTAATTCTTTTCAAAGAATTAAAAATGGGAACCACACCTTGAGAACCACTGGTCTAAAGAAAAAGAGGAAAAAAAGCTTAATTAAAATGAAGACTGATTTAAATGTGGGCAATTTATAATTGATAGCAAAGCTTTAAATCAATGGTAGAAAGAAGCTTTTTATATAATCACTAGAGGCCTGGTGCACAAAATTTGTGCATGGGGGGGGGGTCCCTCAGCCCGGCCTGCACCCTCTCCAATCTGGGACCCCTCAGGGGATGTCCGCAATCCAAGACCGCTGGCTCCTAACTGCTCACCTGCCTGCCTGCCTGATTGCCTCTAACCACCTCTGCCTGCCTTCCTGATCGCCCCTAACTGCTCCCCTGCTGGCCTGATCACCCTTAACTGCTTCTGCCCTGCACCCAGGACCCAGGATTCCTTCCTCCGGCAGGCCACAGGCACCCAGGACCCGGGCCAGCTTTGCCCGGGCTGGCCACAGCTGCAGGGGACAGTGGGCAGGCAGCTTCTCCCAGGCCACAGCTGCAGGCGCAGGCTGGGCAGCTTGTCCCTCTCCCAGGCCGCAGGCACAGCTGCTGGTGCCCTGGACTGCAGGGCAGGCGATTTGTCCCTCTCCCAGGCCACATCCTGGCTGGTCCCCATTCCTCTCTCGCGAGCTCATTTGTGCCTGGCTGGTCCCCATTCCTCTCTCCCCAGTGTTGAGTGTCTGAGCTGTTACAGCATGAGGGCGTATTATATAGCTCTTTCTTATATAGGATTTTAGATGAGAAATAATATTACAATGTTCATTAATTTATTGGGGGCCAAACAGGCCCAAGGGAAAGAGTCCTATGCAGAATTTAGAACACAGTATTGAATTTGTTTAATAAAAACACAAAATATTTCCAGAAAGATTTATATGACATGCAATATAAACCATAAATTAATGGTTAGTTTCCTGGTCATCTGTTTTGGGAAGAAATAAAGACAGAAAACCTCAATCTCTCATATTACAGCCTCTAGTCCTACTACCTGTAGTAATAGCTCCCACCTAATCCCTAGCATTTACCTTGCACACCTGTCACTCCATGAGGTATCCTTCCAACTCATGCCTGCCAACTTTCCAGATGTTTGTTTTTTTATATTTTGCTTCTGGCTTCCCAAGATCCCCTATCATTATTCAAATTACTGCAATATACAAGCTTTGATGATATTCTCAGCAAAAATAATAATAATAATAATCTTGCTCTTAGAGCTATTTCAAGGATCCCAGTTTCGCAATTCATATTTCACTGAGCAGTTATTTTCAAAAGTATTTGATGGATAAACCATCTTCCTAAAGTTATGCTTTGATTTCTCATTGCAATCCAAAAATCTTTGAAGACGCATGCATGGAAATCCAGGGGTAAAATTATAGAAGCCAACAAATACTCAAACCAGAATAGGAAGTCTAGTTAACTGCCCTTATTTTTTTTTCTATTTTTTAAATCTTTTTTAAAATATAGTTTTATTGAACTCAGAGAGAAAAGGAGAGGGAGAGAGAGAGAGAGAGACATCAATGAGAGAGAATCATTGAATGGCTGCCTCTTGCTTGCCCCCTACTGGGGATCCAGCCCACAACCCAGGCATGTGCCCTGACCGGGAATTGAACCGTGACCTCCTGGTTCGTAGTCAATGTTCCACCACTGAGCCACACTGGCCAGGCTAGTTAACTGCCTTTAAAATGCTATTTTCACAAGCGAAATTTATCAGATGTCTCCCAATGTTTTTAATGGGAAACAAAGGCAAAACAATTCTGTCAATTGAACAGCAGTTGTTGCTGCTTTTCCCCCATCATAGCATCTAATGGAATTAGAACTCTCAGCAAGTTGAACACTATGGAACAAGAAAGAAGGAAAAGTAGTGACAGGCTCCATCACAGTTCTTCAGTTTCAATAGAACAAGACTTCACCAAGAAGTCTTTTCACAACACAGCACTTACTTCTCCTTTCCCTTGAATGTGGCTTCTGGATCCTCAAAACATCACACCATAACAAAACCTCATAAAAATTATGTAGCTGCGCCTAATTCAAGATTTTGTAGCCCCAGGATCTAATTCAACTAAATAATTTCTACATTAATTCAAGAACTTTCCCCTCTGGTTATGGAAGGAAACAGCCAAAAACTATTATCCAACACCCCTAGGTGTTGGCCCATGGAAAGATAAGAGAGGGAAGTTGCAGTCTGTGACCTGAGTCAGCTTGTTTTTAAAAAATTGGCTCACAAAAGTTTACTAAAATATTGGCATAAGTAAAAGGAAAACCAAACATAAAAATATAGTATAGAGTAGCAATCTCAATTAACTGGAATGGGCTGTTGTAGCTAATGCAGCTTTCTATTCCAAGGAGCTCTAAGTGGAGCGTTGTTTTTTTTCTTATTGCTCCAATATTGTTGCTAGCACATGGTTGCAGTGGGTTTTGTGGACTGGCTTGCTCAATTCTGTTCCAACCCCCTTCTGTGCCTCCCTGGATTATAGACAGCTGAAAGCAACCAGCTCTATTTTTAAGACTCCCTTAGAACTAAAATTGTGGATGAGATTTAGATTCTGCACAACAGATGCACTCATCCAATATTTGGATTTGGAACCAAGTTATGTAGGAAGAGAGGCCAGGTGTGAGAAACTCATTTTGTGGATGCAGATCATAGCTGAGGCAGCCTAGTTCCAATGGCAGCAGCTGAAGCTATGGTTTCCTGACTTAGCAGAAGTGGTTTTCCTATCACAGCAGTGGCAGTGGCTCCCAAACCAACACTTAGTGGTAGTGGCCCATTCAAAAGCAACTTTTAGTTTGTAGTAGGAGCAGCAGTGGCCCCAGAAACCCAGTTTTGTGGTTTTCTTTGAAAGGCGCCCCTGACAGTTCAACTTATCATCTGACTCTTCAGCCCTTCCAATGATATTGCCACTTAATACCCTTACTATTCCCTTTCTGCTGAAGCCAGCCATAATTGATTCTGTCTCTGTAAGTAATCTCCAGTAAACACAGTAGATATTCACTTCCCTGCCTTCATAAATACAGTATAATAAATGTACTTGATGAATAAGTGCCTTAAAATTCTTCAAAATCATTGTTAAGAAAATTTAAAAAGGAGAGCTTTGCCCTAGCCAGTTTGACTCAGTGGATTGAGCATCGGCCTGTGGACTGAAGGGTCCTGGGTTTGATTCCAGTCAAGGGCACATACCTAGGTTGCCAGCTCGATCCCCAGTAGGGGGCATGCAGGAAGCAGCCAATCAATGATTCTCTCTCATCATTGATGTTTCTATCTCTCTTTCTCCCTCTCCCTTCCTCTCTGAAATCAATAAAAATATTATTTTAAAAGGAGAGCTTTGTTCAAATTAAATTAATGAATGCCAAATCACTTTGAACTTCCAAGAGTGACTTGACTTCATTTGAACAAAAATCGCCTTTCACATACTCATAGCAAGTAAAATATTATAGGTAGAGAGGAATAAGAAAACCAAGTGAAGAGAATACTGAAAGCAAAACCTAGAATTCAATCAATACATATGCCTGTGTGTTGGTAGTGGGTTTTATATTTTACTAGAGGCCCAGTGCATGAAATTTGTGCCTGATTGCCCTTAACTGCCCTCCCCTGCTGGCCCAATCACCCCCAACTGCCCTCCCCTGCAGGCCTGGTCGTCTCCAACTGCCCTCCCCTGTAGGCCTGGTCTCCCCCAACTGCCCGCCCCTGCAGGCCTGGTCTCCCCCAGCTGCCCTCCCCTGCAGGCCTGGTTGCCCCCAAGTGCCCTCCCCTGCTGGCCTGGTCACCCCTAACTGCTCTCCCCTGCTGGCCATCTTGTGGTGGCCATCTTGTGACTACATGGGGGTGGCCATCTTGTGCGAGGGTGTGACAGTCAATTTGCATATTACCCCTTTATTATATAGGATTAGTTGCTGATAGAGACCTCAGCAAATGTCCAGCAACTGTCTAATATGGGCTTGAAATGGGGTGAAAAGAAGGGATGCAGAGTAAAGCAAAGATGGTGAGTGTCATAGTTTGGATCCCGCCCTTCCACCCCTCCCCCCACTCCCAAGCAAACCTTGCAAGGACAATTCGAATGCAAGAAGCTTTTTTAAGAAATAAAAATCAGCCCTGGCCGGGTGGCTCAGTTGGTTGGCACATCATCCCATACACTGAAAGGTTGCAGGTTTGATTCCTGGTCAGGGCATATACCTAGGTTGTGGGTTCAATCCCCAGTTGGGACACGTACAGGAGGCAACTAATTGATATTTCTTTCTCACACTGATGTTTCTCTCTCTCTCTCTCTCTCTCTCTATCTCAAACATAAGTTGTATGTCTATACACTAACAATGAAAAATCAAAAAGAAAGTTAAGAAAACAATATACATATAAAACAAAATAAAATAAAATCCACTGAGAATCATTTAAATTGATAGGAAAGTTTAGTAAAGTGGTTGCACACAAGGTAAATATATAGAGATTAATAGTTTTACTTCTGCGAAGTAGCCAAATGGAATAAAAGCTTGAAAAATGGATCACACTCAAAAGAGCAACAAAAACCATAAAATACCCACTTAGTTAATATGCAGAACCCATATGATCAAAATTATAAAAGTTTTCTAAGACATGTAAACACAGATTTAAATGTATAGAATTGAACCATGTCAATTCCTCCTAAACTAACTTAAAGATTTAATGCAATTCCAATCAAAATTTCATTTTTTAATTTTAAAAATAGTTATCTCAAAAATGTATGTTGTGATCCCATCTTTCACCTAACTATCTTTGTAATTTTAAATAAGATGAAAAAACTTAAGACTTGGCCTATGATGACATCAATGGGATTAGAGGTAAATCCTGGGCTTCTAAAGAACACAGGTCTTCCAGAATCAGGAAGCATGATCATGCCATGTCCTCCTATCCCAAGCAAGGCTACTTCCCTTCAGTCTATATTTCCTCTTCTATTAAACAGAGTCACTAGTGATTACTTCCATCTATCTTTCCCCCCTCAATGAGTTGAAATTTAGTATTTATGTACACCTGAGTATTTGCCTAAATTATCCGTTAATTATGGGTATGGTAGATAACCCCAAGGCCCAATATATCTAAAATAGTCCAGATTTGCCCTAGCTGGTTTGGCTCAGCAGATAGAGTGTCGGCCTGCAAACTGAAGGGTCCTGGGTTCAATTCCAGTCAGGGGCACATGCTGGGGTTGTGGGCTCAATCCCCAGTAGGGGGGCATGCAGGAGGCAGGCTATCAATGATTCTCATCATTGATGTTTCTATCTCTCTCTCCCTCTCCCTTCCTCTCTGAAATCATATACATATACTAGAGGCCCATTGCATGAAGAGATTCATGCAATAGGCCTTCCTTCCCTTGGCTTCCAGCACCGGTTTTCCTCTGGCACCCGGGACCCAGGTCTTTGCTCCTGCCAGAGTCTGCCATCTTCGTCTTTGCTGCTTCGCTGCAGACTCCAGCTGGAGTCTGCCGTCTTCGTCTTTGCTGCAGACTCTGGAGTCTGCAGTCTTGTCTTCACTGTGGCACTCGGCTCCTGTAGATCCCTTTGCCCCCCGCCCTCCCTCTCATAGCAGGTGTCCTGCCCCACCTGGCCACTTCGTGCCTGGACCAGCTGGGCAGCCGCCATCTTTGGCCTTCTAATTTGCATACTCACTCTGATTGGCTGTGGGTGTAGCTGAGGTATGGTCAATTTACATGTTTGTCTATTATTAGGTAAGATATGTATATACATATACACTGAGTGGCCAGATTATTATGATCTCTGAATGCATAATAATCTGGCCACTCAGTGTATATCCTATATAATAAAAGGCTAATATGCAAATTGTCCCCTCGACCAGGAGTTCGACCAGCAGGCAAGCCGGCCAACAACCCATGTCCCCTCCCCCTCCCCTGGCCAGGCTGGCTGGACCCCACCCATGCATGAATTCATGCACCAGGCCTCTGATATATATATATATATATATATATATATATATATATATATATGGAGAGAGAGAGAGAGAGATAGAGAGAGAGAGAGAGAGAGAGAGAGAGGCTAGATTATTATGCATTCAGAGATCATAATAATCTGGCCACTCAGTGTATATACATATATATGTAAATATATATGTATATATATCTATAATAATAAAAGCATAATATGCTAATTAGACTGGACATCCTTCCTTCTGGACAAAGCTGCAGTGGGCAGGAGCCGAGGCAGAGGCAGCCGCTGCGGCGGCAGGGGCCAAGGCCCTTGCATGAATATCGTGCATTGGTCCTCTAATATATATATACTAGAGGCCTGGTGCACGAAATTCGTGCACGGGGGGGGGGTTGTCCCTCAGCCCAGCCTGTACCCTCTCCAATATGGGAACCCTTGAGGGATGTCCGACTGCCCGTTTAGGCCCGATCCCACCAGGATCAACCCACCAGGATCGGGCCTAAACAGGCAGTCGGACATCCCACTCACAATCCAGGACTGCTGGCTCCCAACTGCTTGCCTGCCTGCCTTCCTGATTGCCCCTAACCGCTTTTGCCTGCCAGCCTATCACCCCCTAACCACTCTGCTGCCAGCCTGTTTGCCCTCAACTTCCCTCCTCTGCTGGCCTGGTCACCCCTAACTGCCCTCTCCTGCAGGGTTGACCACCTCCAACTGCCCTCCCTTGCAGGCTTGGTCCTTCTCAACTGCCCTCCCTTGCAGGCCGGGTGCCTCCCAACTGCCCTCTCCTTCTGGCCAGCTTGTGGTGGCCATCTTGTGTCCACATGGGGCAGGATCTTTGACCACATGGGGGCAGCTATATTGTGTGTTGCAGTGATTGTCAATCTGCATATTACTCTTTTATTAGATAGGATAGAGGCCTGGTACAGGGGTGGGGGCCAGCTGGTTTGCCCTGAAGGGCATCCCGGATCAGGTGAGGGTTCCCTTGGGGTGTGGGGCGGCCCGAGCGAGGGGCCTGTGGTGGTTTGCAGGCCGGCCACGCTCCCTGGCAACCCAAGAGGAGGCCCTGGTATCTGGAATTTATTTTCCTTCTACAATTGAAACTTTGTAGCCTGGAGCGGAGCTAAGCCTGGGGCTCCCTCCGAGGCCCGCAGCCATTTGTGTTGGGGTTATAATTGAAACTTTGTTGCCTTAAGTGGGCGGGCACGGCCAGGGTGTGCGGAAAGCTTTGCTTCCCCTGTTGCCGGCGGCAGCCCTGGCCTGCTCTCTCAAGCTCCATCCTGCCGCCATTTGTTTGAATTTGTTTACCTTCTATAATTGAAACTTTGTAGCTTGAGTGGAGGCTTAGGCCTGGCAAGGGCAGGTGGAAAGCTTGGCTTCCTCTGTTACCTAGGAAATCTTGCTCTCTGTGGCTGTAGCCATCTTGGTTTGGGTTAATTTGCATACTCGCTCTGATTGGATGGTGGGCGTGGCTTGTGGACATGGCTTGTTGGCGTGTCGGAGGTATGGTCAATTTGCATATTTGTCTATTATTAGATAGGATATACTGTATATATAATAGTCCAGATTCTTCATATGCTGAAGAACCTGAAATGCCAAAAGCACATAAAGAGAACATGGAAGATGAGCTGAATCATCATTTCCAACATCAGGCTGGTAATAACATATCCCTACAGTATTATTCCAGCCCCACTATCATGCACTGTGGAAGAGGTTGTCTAATGCTAGGCTGCTTTGGAAGATTCTTGGCCATTCTATAAGTCTCCATAAAAGACTCATACCCTGGAGACAGGATTAAATTATTATATGGGTCCTATGCAGCTCACTGGTTGCATGAAGGTTCTAACTCTCCCATGTAATTGGTCCTTATATTCCTTTAAATGTCCCAGGATTCCAATAGGCTACACTCCTGGGTGGGCAATCTTGGTCCAGGAGGTGATTTGGTGCTTTACAAAGTCATTCTGGGTCATAGGTCTCTCTATCTGTGGCTCTAAGGTGACCACAACATAGCCCTTATCTCTGTGGCCAAAGCTAGGTTGCCAACAAATCTGGAATTCTGGATAGCAGGAAGAGAGACTTAGCAAAAGAGTTAGAAGCTGGACATATTCAAATGGCATTGAGGAGAACTTGGTCACATGGACATACCTAATCCCAAGGGGGATGTGGGAGTGTAGATTCTAGTGGCCTGGGAAAAAAGGAGAATGGATTCAGTGGGCAACAAGTTGTCTTCCACAGTGTCTGCATGGAGCACAGCAGTGAAGTGGCACAGGCTTAAACATTTGAGGACAAAGGCTAGAGTTCCTGCTTTATTATTTGCACACCATGTGCCCATATTTTGAAAACACTTCCACAGCCCAGCCAGAGTGGCTCAGTGGTTGAGCATTGACCTATCAACCGCAAGGTCACGGTTTGATTCCCTGTCAGGGTACATGCCAGGGTTGTGGGCTCAATCCCCAGTGTGGGGCATGCAGTAGACAGCTGATCAATGATTCTTTCTCATCATTGATGTTTCTATCTCTCTCTCCCTCTCCCTTCTTCTCTGAAATTAATAAAAAATGTATTTAAAAAATAAAAGCATTTCCCCATTGAAATTATTGGTCTTTCCCAGATATGTTGCTGAGTGGAGACTCAAGTCAGACAAAGGGCAACTTGCTAGAGAGATCTCAGGCATTTGGAGAAGGATCTTTACCCAGTACACAAGTTTTTAAAAAAATAACTTTGTGGTAACTGGCCCATAAAACATGTCTTAGAAATTGTCAAGTGGCCTTTAACTACATGTAACTATTTCAAATTTACCAAAGTCCCTTCTAGGTTTGGCTAAGTAACTTCCTCCCTTTTTCTTTTCATATTTTTCTGATATTTCAAAGACAATATCTAGGGGAAGAGCTTGTCAAATTTTTTTATAATTCTTTATTGTTGAAAGTATTACATATGTCCCTTTTTTTCCCTCATTGACCCCCTCCAGCCCACCCCCACCCCAGGCCTTAAGCACAAAGGGCTTGTCAATTTTTACCAATCAAGTCCAAAATGGCCTCCCAAATGTATTTTTCTCTGCTTTGTGTTCTTCATTTATCACATGCTTTGACATTGTTAAACCCAAGGCCACCTTACAGTCCCTCTTTTACGGAAAATGAATCACATCTATTTCTAATAAGACATCCTTGGGGGAAAAGGGAAGAACAAAGTAGCTGGTGTACTTAAGTACAGACCCAAGAGATGCAATATCCTTCTGCAGTTTTTGTCAGCCCCTTCCCAAGGCCATAATTTATTCCTCAAAATAAGCACATTTGACAAAGATGTACAGTGACAGCAGAAAAGGAGACATTGTTCAAAAACACAACCCTTTCACTAAAAAATGTAATAATCTCATTACTTACATCCTATATAATAAAAGGCTAATATGCAAATCGACCAAACGGCAGAACAACCGGTCACTATGATGCACACTAACCACCAGGGGGCAGACGCTCAACACAGGAGCTGCCCCTGGTGGTCAGTGTACTCCCACAGGGGGAGCACCGCTCAGCCAGAAGCCAGGCTCATGGCTGGCGAGTGCAGCAGCAGTGGCAGGAGCCTCTCCTGCCTCCATGACAGCACTAAGGATGTCCGACTGCCTGTGGGGAGCGGGCCTAAGCCCGAGGGCTCCCAGACTGTGAGAGGGTGCAGGCCAGGCTGAAGGACACCCCCCCACGCCGTGCATGAATTTCATGCACCAGGCCTCTAGTAGATCATACTAATCCAAACAATTGCATTTCATATGAAGATTTGTCTAAATGAAACCTGGAATTAATTCTAACATAGGTGAGCGTTTGGAAAAACAAAGCAGTTTTTCGTTAGGTAGCTAAATCTCTGAGCTGCTGATTATACGTATATCTGCATTGGATAACACCTTAAAATGAAAAAAAACACCACATGAATAGAATAAAAAGACTTCTTTGTGTCTGCTTTTCTATAAAGGCTTGTGTTTACTTTTACTAAAGAATGAGATGAATGCACATTGAAAAATGTAACAAATGAAGTGGCTATCGACATATGTTTCTCAGGAATAAATCTTTTTTAAAAAATCAGATTGCTTTTTTTGGATTGGGAGAAAAGGATAATAGATGCTGGCAGAGCCACCAGAGGTAATTTATATGGATCTCAGAAAGATATTTCATAACTTTTGGTACTGTAAACTAATACATAAAATTAAGGAATTTAAAACTCAATGCTAACATCCATGCATGAACATTGTTCTGGCTGGAGTTTGAGGTGCCGTGTCTCAAAGACAATGGTATCAAATAGTCATAGTGACTATGACAGAAAGGAATTTCTGGTATCTGCTTAGGCAAAATTAGCTTAGACCTTGATTTTCAAATGACCACTGAAATCAATGGAGACACAGCATTCACCAGTTAAGAGAAACCAAAACCCAACTCAGATGAATCTTGGGGAAATATATCCAAAACCCTTTAGTAGACAGGAGAAAAATAAAATAGCTATGCTTTACTGAACATTTGATCGGTTCCAGAAACTGCATTTACTGCTCTATGAGCATTGTGTCCTTTTTAAAAAATTAATTTATTTTTAATTAATTTATTTTTTTCATCACCATTTATTCCCTCATACCCTCCTCCACTTCCATCCACCTCTCCTCCCCTGACAATCACCATGCTGTTATCTGTGTCCATGAGTTCTTTCTCTGTTTTTCTTTTTCTCTCAACCCCTCCAACCCCCAATCCAGGCCCACCCACCTCCACAGCTGTCAGCCTGCTCTTTATGAGTGTTTCTATTTTACTTGTTTGTTCATTTTGTTGATTAGATTCCACATATAAGTGAAATCTAAGAAGTAAGTCCTATCATTAGCCTTGGTCCTATCTGTCCCCTCCCATGCACCTACTGGAGGGCCAGGGGAGGGGATACAAAGAATGAGAGTAACTAGATTAAAATCTCTCAGGCACTACCCATCCTCTGTGTTCCATACATCTGATTAGACTCTTGGGTCAGAGACAAAGGACAAAGGACAGCAATAGCAGTAATCAGACTAGCATCACTTGTGCTGGTTCCCAAGCCCCAGTTCCCACAGGGTAGTGCAGTAAGGTCCAGGTGATGCCTGAACGTGCAGTGAGGAACACCGCAATTCTGTGATAAGGGGCTGCTACCAAACCTTCCCTGGAGAGAGACATTACCATTACTATCTTAGAAAGCAAGGAAATCTGCCCTCTGCTTTGGAGGGAGATACTGTCTCTATATTCTAAGGCTTTCATTATGCAAGCATCCTTGAAAAGATAGTCTATAATGCACATCTACTAATGCCTTTGCTCAGAAGATGTACAGAAATGCAAGACAGCCATGGAGAATTATCACCCAACAAACACATGATCCAGAAAGGTTTTCATAGGATCCTTCTGGCATTCCTAGGTAAGTATAAATGTAGGAACTGAAATTAGAATTGTACATATTTCTAAGCTTCTATTTACTTAATCATTTGGAAAGCAATTATAGAATGTCCATAGCCTACCAAGTCAAAAATGATTCACCTATTTTGAAGAAAATACAGTGCAGAAAAATATGTGTATGTGTTGAAGGCTCTTCAAGGCTGGACACATAGATAGGTTTTTCCCAGAACCCTCCACAATCCATATTTCGTCACAGACATTCTATCACTGCACTCTCGAACATTCAGTCATTAAACTCATCAAGTGTACTTTCTGAGAAGTGTTGATGTAAGAAAGGTCCAAACCCGTACAGAATTTTCATCAGCATTCATTTGAGCCCAAACTGATGACAATTGCCAGGAAGCAAGATCTCAAATGCTCTGGAGAATGACAGTTTTGCAGTTTCTTTTATGTGTTTGAGATTAAAGAGGGAGCATAAGGAAGGTTACAGGAAAGTGGAGAGTTAACAAGATGATTCTGTGCTCCCTTGAGAGTGGTTACACTTTCCAGGTGTCTGGAAAAGAAGATTACCTCTGGCATTTCAAAGGTGTGTGAACTTATATGCATAAGAACAATGAGCAGGGCTGGCTTAAACCTTTTACTAAAGAAGTTACTTTAAATTTATCATTGTCTAGTTTCAGGATAATTTTTTTTTTAATTATTGGTTTGAAATATTGAAACCAGCACAGTAACATTTCAGGTTTTTTAATGAAAAAGTCATATTTTCATTATTGACTCTCAATAATGTCAATAGTTTTGCTTTAAAAAGAAAACTCTATACAATATGAAATAAAATCCAGTTCAAAGAGAAAAAAAATAAGTTATAGGCCTGAAGAATTCCTAGCCCCCGCCCCCCTAAGACCTGCCCAGTTAGGAATTTATGATCAGATCACCCTGTGAGGTTACTTTCCATGAAATTTATGACAGTGCCCCTTTTTGTCCACAGAAGAATAAAGTTATTAATGATATTAATGATGAAGTTTATGAATAAATAATTACATGTGTCAATACTTTGTGAATAACTACTGTTGACTACAAACAAAAGTCAACTAGGTCTCCCAATACCAAAAAGGATTTATCCAGGAAAAAGAAAGGATTTCAGCCCAGCCGTAATGGCTCAGAGTTTGAGGGTAGACGTGTGAACCAGGAGATCAGGGTTGGATTCCCAGTCAGAGCACATGCCCAGGTTGCAGGCTCGATCCCCAGTAGGGGGCGTGCAGGAGGCAGCCGATCAATGATTCTCTCTCATCATGGATGTTTCTGTCTCTCTCTCCCTCTCCCTTCCTCTCTGAAATCAATAAAAATATATTTTAAAAAAGAGAAAGGACCAAGGTAAGGTGTGAAAACTCTTCCCACTGGCCCTTCAGATTCCTGTCTAGGTTAAGGTCTCTGTCATAAATTTTGACATTACTAAGAGCTGCAATAAAAGCATCATAGACCAGGAGCAACTGGTTTAGTTCAATCATCAACCTGTTCAATTAATACCTAATTAACCCTGTTGGGCTCCTCTTTACATATAAGTAAACTAGGACTCCCATTAAACCTTCCAAGATCACACGGCAGTGTTATAACAAAATCCTCATCTGTCTCACTCCCCATGTAACCCCGAAATGTATGAGCAGAATTCTTTTGATCACCTTTAGATAAATTAAAATACTCTTAGACACCAGGGACTTTCATAGGTTCATAGTCAGAGACTTGGATTTGGTATCTGATCCCATAAAATGATAACATTGTGTATATTTTTCTAACATAACTATTCTCCAGCCAGGAATTTGCAACCTGAAAATGCCTGTTCCCACATGGAATGGAAAAAATTAACTGTGGCATTTATAAAAGTTATTCAATTGTGAATTAGCCTCTGGGCTATCATAAAACTATTTTCTGGTTTCCTGATTGCTATGAGGTTAATAATAACTTGGGAATGATACCTATAGCCCTCAGTCATTTATTTAGTGCCGGCAATATCCGAGGACAAAATAAAAAAATGCACAGCAATTATTTAAGTCAACTCACATGTGACTTATGAGGGGGAAAAAAGAACAGGATTTTTTTAGTAATTAATAGAATTTCCATCCTTTGAGTTTTTAAACTATATTTAAAGTTAGAGAAAAGTAGGAAATAAATCATAATTATGTTTGCATCATAAATAGCACAGTATAACAGCCCTATAATTTGATTCAAAATGTCTTCCTAACTATATGTACAAATTCCAATGTGAGAAAGCCAAACAATATCTATAACAATAAAAGCATAATATGCTAATTAGACCGGACGACCTTCTGGACGAAGCCGGGGCTGCGAGGGAAGCCCAGGTCCTGGGTGCCTGCCAGCGGCCAGAGGGAAGCCCGGGTGCTGGATGCCAGAGGGAAGCCGGTGCCAGCAGCCAGGGGAAGGAAGGCATGAATTTCGTGCATCGGGCCTCTAGTTATTATACTAGTGTAAGAATGTAGGGAAGCAGAATTTGCCACCCCAAAATATGCCTCTTGGGTATAAGGATTATTTTGAGCTAGTTATTAAAAAAAAAAAAAAACAGTAGACATAGGAGAAGCTCTGAAAACTGAGCAAAAGTTACCTTTTTTTTCTTTTAATAAGAAACATGTGCATTTACAAGGGAACTCTCCATTTGTAAGGATGTCTCCCTCTCTCTGTACCAGGAGCCCAACATACTTTGTCTTTAGCTGAATATGGTATTTAAAGTGGTGTCTTGGGCCATTTCAGGGAGTTACTCAGTTTTCCTGGGTCCCTCCCGTGTATACAGGAGGCATACATGTTATTAAACTTCCGCTTGTTTTTCTCCTGTTAATCTGTCTTTCATTGCAGAGGGATCTCAGCCAAGAACCTAGAAGTGTGGAGAAAAAATTATTTTTCCATCCCTACAAGATGATGTAATTCTCGGAGATATTAAAAAATATTAGAAAACTCAAAAAATATCGATCATTTTGACACGCTCTTTGATAATGTATTTTCAGCACTTTGGAGATATTTATTAGTTTTATTCATTTTCTTCACAATTAACATAGTCTATCTGCATAAGTCTGATGAGCATCCAAATAATGTCAAAGATTATCAGCTTTCAGCATGCTTAAGGATCTATATTGAGTTTGAGACCTACCCTTTTCTCACTGACATTTTTATTAAATAATAAAGACAAAATGTAATAAAACATTCAAATAATGGCACAAGCACTGCTATGCAAAGATGGAGATGCTTCCGAACCTGACTGTTGAATGACAGGTAGTGCCAATATGTGGTGGCTTGAAATACTAATTCATCACCCGATATATGAAAATGTCAATTTGGCTTAGGAAAAGCAGCTCAAAGATTTCCCAATGAATAATGTATTAATGTGTGGGAAATATAAAACTGAAATTTCAAAGGTCAGTACAGCCCAAGTACAAAATACTTCTGTACTTCTCAGGTGCAATGATAGCTAGCTACCATTGTCTGATTCTCCATTCTCATTATTCCTGCAGAACACCCAGTGATGCACAGGACATTTTGATTCACAATAGCTCTGGAAGCTGAGCAAAGCAATCATTGACTTGCCACTCTCTGGGAGAAATTCTGGGGGCTGTACAGGAGATGAGCCTAACCGATTAACTGACCACTTTCTAGTCCTTCAAAACAGGACAGAGTCAGAGAGGAAGCAAGTTGGGAGGGAGCGAGATAGAACTGACTCTCAATATCCACCCCTACCTCAAAGAGCACAGGTCTGAGCCACAACTTTTCTGCAGGAAAATTTTTCCTAGGCACTTAAGGCTGTAGATACCAAAAATGTGAACCTCAGAGGGAAGGCAGGGGAGGATGGATGGGAAGAGATCAACCAATAAACTTGTATGCATATACTAGTATACATAACCCATGGACACAGACAATGGGGTGGTGAGGGTGGAAGAGGGGTTGGCGGGGGGCGGGCAGGGAGCAGACTGGAAGAGGTTAATGGGGGGAAAGGAGGACAAAGGAGGACCTATGTAATATTTTCAACAAAAAAAGATTTTTTTTAATTTGATTAGAATATCTTCATCAACCCACCACCTGAGTTAAAAATCTGAATCAGAAATTGTGACAACCCCCAGTTGGACCAAAAACATAGTAGGGGGAGTGGTGTCACCTTGACTTTTGCAGGCTAGGTCTCTTTCTTCTTTTTTTTTTTTTAAAAATATATTTTATTGATATTTTACAGAGAGGAAGGGAGAGGGATAGAAAGTTAGAAACATCGATGAGAGAGAAACATCGATTAGCTGCCTTCTGCACACTCCCCACTGGGGATGTGCCCACAACCAAGGTACATGCCCTTGACTGGAATTGAACCTGGGACCCTTGAGTCCACAGGCCGACGCTCTATCCACTGAGCCAAACCGCTTAGGGCAGGCTAGGTCTCTTTCAAGGATGAACTAGCAGGAGAGGAAAAAGGAATTCAACATGGAAGGATCAATAAAAATGTTTTGCAACATTAAAAACTGATCATATAGCAGCTGTTTTTCAAATGATAATGTTCCAGGTCCTCGGCTTGGCAGTTTCTCTACTTAAGCAAATTTAATTTTCAGAGCCTCCTCCTAAGATGGAAATTATTACTCTCAGTTAGGGGATGAGGAAACTGAAGTTTGGAAAGGATAGCTAAATATCCCAACGGCTCGTTGGTGGCAAGGCTGAGATTCAAATAAAAATTGAAAGTGTGTGGTCCTAATTGCAGCCCCAGACCATTTTCCAGGGAACCACAGATCTGTGCTTCTTCTCAATCCCTCTCCACCCTATTACACCTACAAATCACCTGGGGCTCCAGTTAGAATGCAGATTCTAATTCAGTAAGTCTGGGACAGAGTCTGAAAAAATACATTTCCAGCAAGCTCCCTGGTGATGTTGATGCTGCTGGTGCTCAGATCAGAGTTTGAGTAACAAAGGTCTAGGAAACGTGTACTATGGGAAAACAGAAGAAAATCGGCTGTCAAAAAATATATATGAAAATGTGAACTCTGTGAAGTAGGTAATGAAAGGTGAAGGCACAAAAGTCTAGCATGAAAATGGAATACACTGAGAAGACAAGGGCAGTGTAAGAGCTGGAAACAATTGAAAAGAATCCAAGTAAACTACAAACAAAGGCAGAAGTAAAGTATCCACCAGAGCCAACAAAAGAGTGGAATCTGCATTAGCAAACAAGTACAAAATGGATGAGACAAACCTGAAGAGTGCTCCAAACTAAGAGGGAAAACAAAAGGATGAAAATGAAAGAAGAGAATATTATGGGAACAAAGATGCAAGCTTCTGAAAATAGGCATAGCAGGAGGGGAGCCAGGACAAGTGGGGCAAATAGTAAACTTGAAGATACAGTAGAAGAAAATATTCCTGCACTAACAATATTAAGACATAACACTGATTCTGAATAATTAATGGCAAGACATTCCCTGTGGCAGACACTGCTGGTGCCCTGCCCAGTTTTACCTCCATCCACTTCGAAGTCCACTTGCAGCTACAGTGGAAGGTTCCTGAACCCTTGGCAGCTCCATACCTCAAGCGCCCATGTCCCTCTGCTACTGAGGGAGCTTTTATTCTGCCTGTGCATGAGGCAGCCCAGACTCACTACCCCCAGATTAAATCAATCAAAGAGAGACAGGAGTCTGTGGCTAAATGCCCCCTGATTCCCCTTTGCATGGGTGTTCTACATGGTCTGAGGTTTATTCTACATTGTCTTTCAATATCCCCACCAGGATTGAGCCCCGGTTGCCCTCCATTGTAATGCACGCATTAACTCACCCTTTATAAGCTTTTCTCTCTTCCTTGCCTTACTTCCCCACTCCCTCATTTGTATAGTCTGGGATCACCTCCCATTTATTTTTATTTTTATTTTAAATATATTTTTATTGATTTCAGAGAGGAAGGGAGAGGGAGAGAGATAGAAACATCAATGATGAGAGAGAATCATTGTTCGGCTGCCTCCTGCACACCCCACACTGGGATCAAGCCCACAACCCCGGGCATGTGCCCTGACCTAGAATCGAACCTTGTCCTCCTGGTTCATAGGTTGATGCTCAACCACTGAGCCACGCTGGCTGGGCTCACATCCCATTTAAATGATCTGTACCCAAGTCCTGTCTCAGCATATGCTTTTGGGGAAATGTAAGCTAAAATGTGTCCCAAATATGTCGAAGGAAAATCCCTATATTTAAAAAAAAAAAAAGCATTCCACTTTTAATAGTGCGTTATTAAGTGAGCCATATGTTTTAAATTCAAAAGCTGGGAGGCTCTGATAAGGGCAACACATAAGCCTGCCCATACTCATCCTTTCTACCACTTTCCCCTCTTTTGGGCTCCATTATATAAGATTTATAATACCCACTATGCTCTATGGCCGCAATTTTCAACTGGTGTCCTGCAAGAATTTTTTTTAAAACATGCAATACCTGACCTCTTTTCCCTTAAATTGTCAAATAAAAAAATTACAACAGCCATCACAATAATAGCTGTCTAGTGACACTATTTTTGTCAGATTGGCAGAAAATAATTTTTTTGGTGTGCCACAGAAGTTTAGTAATTAGTTGATGTGTGCCATGAGAGGAAAAATGTTGAAAATCATTGCTCTATGGCATGATTTCTATTCCTTGTCTTCCCCTCTGACTTACAAACTTCTCACAAATGAAAACTATGTCTTATTAGCTTTTTATCCCAAGCACCTAGCACAGTAGCTTGCATCTAGAAGGCTCTTGATAACTTTTGTTAAATAAACGTTCAATGAATCAATGGGTCCTAGTACTGGCTCTGACACAGACTAGATGTGTGACCTTGGATAACCCACTTAACCAAACTGAGCCATAGTTATCTCCATCTGTAATATTCAAGAACTCAACTCAATATTCTCTGAGATCAAATTATTATATTAATCCATATAAGCAAAATTTCTTCCCACTCGCCAATCTCTTAAACCTGATTAATGTAGGATAAAGCTGGCCACATTATTAAAGGAGCAGCCAAATCTTTGTGGACCACATTAATCTATACCTATGGTATCTCCTAAAATCCTATCATTTGACAGCCTCTTTGGGGACCTAAGTAAAATTATATTGGTGATTATTGATGTATTGTCATTGCTCAAGGCATTGTCTACACTTACATCGTTCAATATGGCAGCCACTAGTCCCATGTGGCTATTGGATACTTGAAATGTGCCTAGTCCAAAAAAAGATGTGAAGTAAATGTAAGACACACACCAGATTCCAAAAGTTTAATACCAAAAAATGTAAACTATCTCAACAATTGTGTTATATTGATTATATATTGAAATGATCATATTTTGAATATATTGAGCTAAATGAACTATATTATTAAAATTAACTTTACCTATTTCTTTTTACTTTTTAATGTAGCTATGAGAACATTTAGTGTGAAGAACATTTAGTGATTCATTGTATTTCTACTGGGCAGTGCTGGTCTAAAAGCTTTGAGGAATAAAAAGATGAGTATCTTAGTCTCTGACCTTTAAGATTATTTTAATGTAGGGGAGAATGAAGTGGAGAGAATAAATCCAACAGTAATTAATAGAAGGCAACGCAGCTATTAGACCAAAGAGTGGAGGGACAAAGTGCTATTCCAGTGAAGGGGAGGGAGGCATTCATTAACTGGGTTTTATTTGGAGGGGGATTTGTATTTGGGTGGGAGCAGATTTCCTACACAGAAAATCATCCTGCTGTGTTTTGTCATTTTTGCTACAGAGATTTGCTTATCACAACAGGCTTTTGCAAACATTTGCAGAGGAACTAGAGAAAAACCAACCCAAACCTGGTCTCAAAGACATTATTGTCCTCAAAATGCTCTGAGAACAAGAAAACATCTTGTTTTTATTTCCTATCTGTAGTGTTAAAATCTATCAAGGGATGGAATGTTATACATTCCCCTAAGTAAAACATTATGGCTTGACTTTCCCCATACTCCTCTAAAAAGACAAACTGTTGCTCACAATGCAATCTCTTGAATTGGCTAAATGGTCTTTCAAATAAACATTTTGAGAACTAGGTCTCCCAGGTGCTTATAAATTCCTCCAGTCCCTTCATGAATGTATCAGTGTGACTTTATGACAACTATATGGAAAATAAAAAGCGTGATGTGTGACAGAGTCAACTGGGGTGGGTTGAATAGACATCCAATTTGTTATTCCAGTTTCACAGTGATTTTGTGCAATAGCAAGTGAGACCTGAAGGCAACAGAATTCTACTTTTAATAATCCAATATCTATTCCCCCATTTTCCTAACAGAATTCTGTTTTTTCTGGAAGAGGCAACATGCCCAGCTAAAAACTTTATTTCCCAGTCTCTCTTGCTGATGGGATCACCAGATGACTCAGTTCAGGCCAATGAAGTGTGTGTAGGTGGAAGTTGTTTCTTTCTGTCTGTCTGTCTATCTGTCTGTCTGTCTCTCTCTCTCTCTCTCTAAAAATCAATCAAAAACTTTTTTTAAAGTTTGAAAAAAGAGCAGCTAAGAACAGTGCATCAATTATCTATTACTGGCTAACAAACCACCTCAAAACTTATTGACTTAAAACAACAACCATTCTGTTTACTCATGAGTCTACTAGTATATGTCAGCAATTTGTACTGGGCTCAGCTGAATGGTTCTTCTGTTGCTCTGGTCTGGGGTCACTCATATGGATGCAGTCCTCCATGGGCTCAAATGGTGCTGGATGGTAGACAGTGGTTATGAAACATTTCTGTCTTGATATCCCTTTACACACTTAAAATTTGTTGAGGACTAGAAGAGCTTTTATTTAACTGAGTTATCTATTGGTATTTATTGATATTTACCATATTAGGAAGTAGAAATGTTTTAAAAACCAGAATACAGCCCTAGCTGGTTTGGCTCAGTGGATAGAACGTCGGCCTGCAGACTGAAGGGTCCCGGGTTCAATACCAGTCAAGGGCACATGCCCGGGTTGCGGGCTCGATCCCCAGAAGGGGGCATGCAGGAGGCAGCCGATCAATGATTCTCATCATTGATGTTTCTATCTCTCTCTCCCTCTCTCTTTCTCTTTGAAATCAATTTTTAAAATATTTTAATGAAATAAAAACCAGGGAGAAACCAAGATGGTGGCATAGTTAAACACCTAAACTGCAGTCTCGCACAACAATTTCAAAAATACAACTAAAAGACAAAACGGACATCATCCAGAACCACAGGAAAGCTGGCTGCCTGGAAATCCTACAACTAGAAGGAAAGAGAAAACCACGAGGAAAATCAGAGGAGCTGTAAAAGCCTGAGGTACGGATACATGGGCGCCCGCGTGCAGAGAGGACGGAGCCGGAGAGGATGGGGCGGCTGAGTGCCTGGCTGGCGTTCTCTAGCGGGAAGGAGATAAAAGCTCCAGACTGCACTGAACCCCAGCTCTGACTGCACTGAACCCCAGTTCCGGGCAAAACCCTGGGGACCCAGGCTCATACTGGAGGAATCTGGGCTGTAAGGCGGAAACTCAGGGGAACGGCGAAAGGCAGAGCTCCAGAGGCACGCACGTGAATGCGTGCAGAGGACGGACTGTTGACTGTGCCGCTGAATTGCCCTAGCAGGAAGGAGACAAAAGCTCCAGACTGCACTGAACCCCAGTTCCAACTGCACTGAACCCCAGTTCTGGGTGAGAATCTGGGAATCCAGATTCACTGTGGGAGAGACTAGACTGTTTGGCAGCAGGCGAAACTCCAGGGCACCTTTCTCTCAGAGGTGCTTGCAGCTAGTACCGAGGGACACTGAGACCCAGGAACCTCATAGGGTGGGGCTGACGGGAAGTCAAGGCTGTAGGCTCCACCCTGAAACTCCGCCCCATCCAAGCTGAGCACAGAGGCTTTTACAATTTTGCAAGTCTAGTCGAATAACACTGTCTCCCGGCATAGACACAGCTGATCCTCACAGCCAATTGGCCTGGAGGTGAACTCCTCCCACTGATACCAACAACAATCAAGACTTAACTACAACAAGGCTGTACAGACAGTCCACAAAGGGGTGCCCCAAGAGTGTCCACCTCAGGTAACTGGGGAGGCTGAGCCACTGGCCCATATAGGACAACTAGCACACAAAGCTACCCTACCAACTCAGGGAAGCAGCAAAAATGCGGAGACAAAGAAACAGATCGAAAACCAAAGAAATGGAGGAAAACAAATGACTGGAGATAGAGTTCAAAACCACAGTTATAAGGTTTTTCAAGAATTTCCTAGAAAAGGCCGATAAATTTAGCAAGACCCTGATGATATGAGAGAGACCCTCAAGGATATGAAAAAGGACCAACTAGAAATTAAACATACACTGACTGAAATAAAAAATATACAGACACCCAAAGCAAACTAGAGGAACGGAAGAATCAAGTCAAAGATCTGAAATACAAAGAAGCAAAAATCACTCAACTGGAAAAGCAAAAAGAAAAAAGAATCCAAAAATTTGAAGATAGTGTAAGAAGCCTCTGGGACAACTTCAAACGTACCAACATCAGAATTATGGGTGTGCCAGAAGAAGAGAGAGAGCAAGATACTGAAAACCTATTTAAAGAAATAATGACTAAAAACTTCCCCCACCTGGTAAAAGAAATAGACTTACAAGTCCAGAAAGCACACAGAACCCCAAACAAAAGGAACCCAAAGTGGACCACACCAAGACACATCATAATTAAAATGCCAAGAGCAAAAGACAAAGAGAGAATATTAAAAGCAGCAAGAGAAAAACAGTAAATTACCTACAAGGGAGCACCCATACGATTGTCAGCTGATTTCTCAACAGAAACTATGCAGGCCAGATGGGAGTGGCAAGAAATAGTCAAAGTGATGAATAGCAAGAACCTACAACCAAGGGTACTCTACCCAGCCAAGCTGACATTCAGAATTGAAGGTCAGCTAAAGAGTTTCACAGATAAGAAAAAGCTAAAGGAGTTCATCAACACCAAACCAGTATTATATGAAATGTTGAAAGATATTCTCTAAGAAGAGGAAGAAGAAGAAAAAGGTAAAGATAAAAATTATGAACAACAAATACATATCTATCAACAAGTGAATCTAAAAATCAAGTGAATTAAAAATCTGATGTACAGAATAAACTGGTGAATATAATAGAATCAAGGGCATAGAAGGGGAGTGGACTGACAACTCTCAGGGGTAAAGGGGTGTGGGGGTGTGGGAAGAGACTGGACAAAAATCGTACACCTATGGATGAGGACAGTGTGGGGGGGGAGGTAAGAAAAGAGGGTGGGATTGGAACCAGGTGGATGGGAGCTATGGGGGGGGGGGGAGAGAACAATTGTAATAATCTGAACAATAAAGATTTATTAAATTTTAAAAATGAATAAATAAATAAATAAATAAATAAATACCAGTATACATAAGCACAGATTTTCTATTAACCAACAGAGCAATGTCATCAAATATCATGTAGCCTCTGAAAAACTCTAATGTACACTTGGGGAAAAAATGAGAGCAAAGAAGGCACATATTTTAGTATTATTATGAAAATAGTTGTGACCTCATGGACCCCCAGAAAGGGTCTCAAGGACCTCACAAGACCACTCTTTGAGAACTGCTAGCCTAAGATGGTCTCACTCACATGTCTGACAATTGGCGCTGGCTGACACCTGGTCCTCTCTCTCATTATGTGGCATCTCATCCACAAGGAAGTTAGCCTTAGCCATGGTGATCTCAGGGCAGGAAATAGAGTGAAAGAGGAAGCTATAAAGAGCCTTGACACCTTGATTAGAAATCCTACAAGGATGCTTCCACTACTTGCTATTGGTCAAAGCAAGTCTGGTGATGGGAAAAGTGCAAAGATATGGCTTCTTTGCAAACAATCTCCCTCGGACAGCTAAGCCCTTCCAGAACTGGGTGGTGGTGGCAGGCCAAGTATTTGATGCTGCTGACCCAGCTAGTCACATGGTGAGCCATCTAGTCCCATATCTTACTCCCTTATTAGCCTGAGAAATACACAAATGAGACAGGTCTCCAGTTAGTGGTGCTGGTGGGAACACAAGACAATTAAGGTTAAGATAGGTGAAATTTGTGTGGGAAATAGAGGCTGGCCAATAATCAATCCTTCTGTAGACTATGTGGAGAGTAGTCTGAATGCTCTTTTTATAGTGCTCTTGCCATTTATGGTAAGGGGTAAATCTCAACCATTTATTTATTTTATTGTTTGGTAAAGTTTTTTTTTTTTTTTTACTTTGCAATAAATTCTTCTGTAGCAGTGAGTTCACAAAAAGTACATGTTTACTAAAAAATTAAGTGCTACCCAGCCAATGTTGCTCAGTGGTTGAGCACCAATGTATGAACCAGGAGGTCATGGTTCAATTCCTGGTCAGGGCACATGCCCGGGTTACCAGCTTGATCCCCAGTGGGGGGCATGCAGGAGGCAGCTGATCAATGATTCTTTCTCATCATTGTTTCTATCTCTCTCTCCCTCTCCCTTCCTCTCTGAAATCAATTAAAAATATATATTTTTTAAAAAGAATGGCATCCCCTTTGTTACAAAAAAAATTAAGTACTGAATTTTCTTTCCTCAAGAAAGGTATTGATGAATGTAAAATTTGCACGAAATATTTATTAGCATTTACCATCTACAAAGAGGACTCTGAAAGCCAGAAGTCCAGCCTACTAAAAAAGGACCGGTAACTGCTTCAAAATGTGTTATTTTAGAAAGTCTGTAGCTAAAGGTAACAATTTAATATAAGCATCTGCTCAAGTTATGAAGACCTAGCACTGTATGCAGCAAAGCTATTCATTTTGACCAAATGACTACTCTTTATTTTGATTTTCCATTCCAAATGTTCTGGTGCACATAACATTGCAGCTAATGTGATGGGTCAATTAGCAGAACAGAACTTTACAGTTAAATTTTGCCAAGTTTATTTCAATGATTTCAGATGTTTCAAATGGAAAATCAGTTAATACCAATTATGATTTCATTGTTCCATCCATTTCATGAAATCAAAGTAAAGCTGAAAGTGAAACATCTGATGTGAATGCTTTTACAAATTCAGTTATAAAGTTCAATATGTCAGATTAAGGTACTTGTTTTTATATGAAACATGCACTTTTTATTTCATGGAAGACAGTGATGTGGTACAAATAATGACATTATTTCATTAAGAAACCTATGGAGAAAATAAGTTCTTGGAATTGGTTTGCCACATACATTATTCATGATTGTGCTGAAACAAGTAGGACTATTCCACTAACCAATATAGAAGCTATAGCTGTCAAAACTTCAAATATGTTTCTATATATACACAGAGTAATTGAACTACAAAATTTTTGTGACAATGTTGAACACAAATATAATCATAATAATCATCACGGCAATACATTCTTTCTTTGCTACCCTCATCCATCAGATTTTAGAGAAATGTTTGAGCTTTTGAGTCTTCCAATGGTATAAGATCTTTGTGTGTGTGAAAAAAGTTCTCTAAATTTGGTTGCATTTTTCCAAAAACCTATTGAAAGTCGTTAGTCAAAGTATTCCACAAATGGAGAACCAAAATATTTAAGCTTTTAACAAATTGAAAACTGATTAAAATAAAGCCTTCAGACAGAAGTCATTAATACATATCTATACAAATGCAAGAAAGAAACAAAAAAATGAGAAAACCTCAGATCATGTACATTATTTAATTTTGAGATTTTATCATTGTGTTTAGGATCACTTGCTATGGGAAGACCCTTTGGATGGCACTCCTAATATTAATTGGATAAATCCATATATTCTTCAGTAAATGTATTCAAATTGATAAAGCTTACCATGTTGCAGCACCTAAATTTGGTGACATTGCAAAAGAATAATAAAAAACAGATAATTTTAAAGGTAAGTTTTGTCTTACAAAATATTTGTTGAAAATACCTGGAGGTACCCAGCCATTGAGGCTCAATGGTTGAGCATCAACCTATGAACCAAAAGGTCAGGATTCACTTCTTGGTTGGTGCACATGCCTGGGTTGCGGACTCAATCTCCAGTGTGGGGCGTGCAGGAGGCAACTGATCAGTGACTCTCTCTCATCATTGATGTTTCTATCTCTCTCTCTCTCCCTTTCCATTCCTCTCTGAAAATAAAAAATAAAAAAATAAAAATTTTAAAGAAGAAGAAGAAAGAAAAAGAAAATACCTGGAGGCAAAATGATAGCACCTGTAAAAAATTACTTGCACTTAAATATGTATACATTTCAATATTCACAAAAATAGAGATGAGAATTTGCCTATTTAGCAGAATTTGCTTGGAATCTATAAAAAGAGTAAATTTTCAATTAAAAATATTATGATCTAGAGACTTGAGTTGATTGATGTGCCAACAATCTCAAGTTATCAACTACATAAATGCAAACTTAAAGAAAATTACAGCCAATTTTATGAAAAAGTAATTGAAAACAATAAAATCATGTTAAAATACATTTTAGATAAGCATCAGTGGCACAGTCTTACAGAAGAGTTATAGCTAAGAAACTAATAAAAATGTGTAAATTATAAATATTGAATCATTATGTTGTGCACCTGAAACTAATATGTTATATGTCAATTATACCTCAATGTTAAAATGTGTAAATATATGCAAGAATAATTGCTGTTTGTTATTTCTAATAACAAAATTATCAGTATACAAATGATTTCATTTTGTGTTAATATATACACATATACATTACTTTTATTTTTGAAAGATTTTATTTCTAAGACAGCTAATTTTAGATCCCTCAGTATGACAAAACCAAATCGTTGGTCAATAAATAAATATTTTATTTATTTTAGACCTTCCCCCCTTCCTGATTTGGACTACAAGTTACATGGTTAACCCAGTTACAATTGTGTGATTTATGTTCCCCACAGAGCTTTCTAATATAACTAGAGGCCCAGTGCATGAAATTTGTGCACTGGGGGAGGGGAGGAGGCTCTCTTGCAGTCCAGGAGCCCTCAGGGGATGTTCGACTGATGGCTTAGGCCCACAGTCAGACATCCTTAGCGCTGCCCTGGAGGCGGGAGAGGCTCCCACCACCACTGCTGCTATACTGGCCAGGCATGAGCCCAGCTCAGGGCTTCTGGCTGAGCGGCACTCCCCCTGTGGGAGAGCACTATCAGGGGACAGCTCCTGCATTGAACATCTGCCCCCTGTTGGTCAGTGTGCATCATAGACCAGTCGTTCTGCCATTCAATTTACATATTAGCCTTTTATTATATAGGATTGTATTAAAATAAGAGAAGCTTTGATGCTATCATAAGAGGGCAGGAGAGATGCTCAATTTTCACTCAACACAAAACATCTTATTTTTTCTCTTCTTTGTTGCCCAAAGGCTTCAGGGTACAGGTTTTGATGTTATATCATTCTGTTAATTATATTTCTCATTCCTTCTCACTATGCTGCATTTTTATGATGCTCAAAGAATGATTTCTCACTCTGGAGTGCCCAAGGGCTCTTCTTGTAATGGTTGCTAAGGATATTTGCCCTAGGCTAGCATAGTGCCTCTTTCCGGAGTGCTCATACCCAGCAAGACCTATCCAACTTTATTTGGATCAAATCCTGAACCAGAAAAGCCAGTTAGAGAAAGCCAATAGCTATTCCCTTACATCTCTCCTTTCTTTCTCTTTCTTCTCCCTACACCCCCAACTTTAATAAGTTACTACAGTAAGAAAAAAAAAAAAGGCAATGAAAAACTTCTTGCTTGAATTATAAATAGGGAAGTATTCTTCTTCATTAAAGGTATGTTAGCTGAAATTTTTTTTTTTTAGAATCAGATTGATTGTTATTTTTGTTTGTCTTTATTAAGGCCCCACTTCAATTATTTCCCAGCATGTGGGCAATTGCTGCATAATATTTTGAAAATAGACTGGCCCAGATCACTACAATGGAAGAGGTCAAGCATGCTTTCATACTTTTGTTGTTTCTGTTTTTACAATTGTAATGAACACGTATGTGTTTCTGTTGCTTTTGTTCTAGAGTATTTTCAGTCTCAATCCTATATGTTAGTTATGATAATGCTAGTTGCCCTGTAATCTCAATGGTTTAAACCATTGGTCGGCAAACTCATTAGTCAACAGAGCGGCAAACCACAGCTCTCGAGCCGCATGTGGCTCGCGAGCCGCAGTTTGCTGACCACTGGTTTAAACAATCAAAGCTGATCAAATAAAGTCCAGTCAGCTGGAGGTTAGGGATGTGGATTGGGTCTCTGCTCCATAGAGTCTCACGGGGGTTCAGGCTGACCAAGACTTTGCCACCTTAGAGTGGAGGATCACAGGGAAGTCGTAATGCGTCAAGCCTGCAAGTGACCCACATAACTTCCACCTACATTCCACTGGCCAGTCCTCAGTCACACCTACCGTATTTTCCGGCATATAAGACGACTGGGCGTATAAGATTTTCCTGGGTTAAAAAGTCATCTTATACGCCGGAAAATACAGTAGTCCAATATATCTAATCCATTATATCTAATCCCATCAATATAGTCCAATATACCATATTTTCCAGTGTATAAAACGACTTTTTAACCCAGGAAATCTTATATGCCCAGTCGTTTTATACGCCGGAAAATACGGTAACTATACCTACTGCAATCTGGGAAACCTAGTCCAGCTGTGTGTCTAGGCAGAAAGAAAACAAGTGTGGTGAATGGCTCACTAGTCTCTGTTACAATTAATTAGACACAGTCAATGTAGTCATTAGAACATCAAAACGGCTGAAGGAAAGCTTTTGGAGGAATAAATCTTAAATACAAGCTCGCTGCCAAATGCACATTGCGAATGCTTGTTAAATGCTGCAAATTGTCTTCAGTTACCAAGGGAAATGGGAATTCATTTTAAGAAATAGTAACATGTTTAGGGACTGAAGAAGTTTGTCTCTGAAGAGAGTGTAAAATTCAAATTAATAATCCTTTATCTTACTACTTTTGAGTATTTATTTGACTGCCCACACACCTTGACTGCCCATTTGAAAACAATTAGCAAACTTATGGCCCCATGCCTCAAAGGCTCACCCTTACTGAACTTCTGGAACAAATTTTACACATAATTACATAGTGCCTAAGTAGGGTGCTCTTTACAATTGCCTGTCTACAACTTCATAGCAAAATGGAGTTCTCTGACATAAGTCTGAAACTGCTTGCTGCTGCAATGATAATTTCACAAAATCTCTTTGTATTTTGCAAATGCCTTGCAATCATTGCAATCATAGCTATTCCTTCACCATCTTTGACAGAATTTCCATTCTCATTTTACAAGGGAGACAGCAAATGGAGTTCAATGGTTCTCATTGTTATGCAGTCCTCAACTGAGCTCCCTCTCCTATATCTATATCTATATCTATATCTATATCTATATCTATATCTACAATTATATTTATATATTTGTATCTGTAGATTCATCATCCTTCTTATTACTGTATTGTAAACATGCATTAATATATCCTAAGTAATAAAAAATTTTGATTACATTTGTTTTCATGAATTTCTGTCCTAATAAATGATAATCATATTGTAGGGGCTTATTTCCAAAATTGTCTTCATAAAAACACTTTAAAAAAAAAACATTTGAATGATGGCAGAGGAAAATTATATAATCCAAACTCTTCTTTTTAAAATTTTTCATTTAAGTATAATTGGTATACAATATTATATTGGTTATATGAGTTTCAGGCGTATAATATAGTGATTTGACAATTTTATAGCTTACAATGTGATTACCCCAGACTCTTCTTTAAAATTATTTTTTGTTAGCCAAGTTCATTTTACCTGTGTGTGAGCTCATTTGTTTAATTTCTCCGTTCAGTCAACCATTCACAAATATGATTGATCTCATTCTTTTAGTTAAATTAAAAATAGCTACAAATGCTGGGGTTCTTTGGGGGAGGCACATTTTGAAAAACATGATTAGGGTTCAAGCTCCATGGACACAAAGCTATAAGCAGAAAGCGCTTGTGACTCTGAGTATGTTGTAGTCATGTGTTATATTTGTACATGCTGCAGAGATATCCATTCACTAATTCGTTTTTTTCCAGCTTTATTGAGGCATAACTGACAAACAAAATTGTAACATACTTATTCATTTTTGCATCTGTTTTTCAGTTACCTATTGAGCAGATACCATGTGCTGGACACTGTCTTAGGTGCTGAGAATCCCAAAGTCTCTCCCCTCATGGAACTTCCATTCCAGTGGGGAAGACATTCAATAAGCAGATGGATGGATGGATGGATGGATGGATGGATGGATGGATGGATATAGATGTACATATAAGACAATATATTTGTTATATTTTTATGTGTATTACATAATATTTTCATTGTAACGTCTACATAATATAATAGCACAGGAACCTTATTTTCTTTAATCAAAATATTTTATTTTGGTTTTTTTCCTCTGACTCAGACTGGCCTCACCTAGTACCTGACTCACCTCCCTCCCTCTCCCTTGCTAAATCATTAGGCCATCAGGACAGTGAGGTTCTGGTCAGCATCCAATAGTCTTAGAAACAAAGCCTCAGGTCTGTTGACCACAGAGACAGAATTTTGGTCAAACCAGAGACAGCACCTAGGCCTCAGTTGTGTTTCAGCTCCAGGCCCAGAAAGCAGCAAAACCAGATGAAGCGACACCATGGCTGACATCAGGACCAGATGCACTGATTAGCTACCGCCTGCCCTAGCACTGACCAATCAGTAGAGACCATGAACTTGACCACTACCCTAACTCTATTAGTCACCATGATTAATGATTTTTCCCCCTATATAACCCATCCCTTGGAAGCCATCAGAAAGTCAGGTCTTTGAGCATTAGCTACCTATGACGCCAGGGATGGTGCCTTCTCCTTAATAAATCCTTACTTTCTTGGCTGCAAACTCCTGCAGGTATCTTATTGGGCTATGATGCATCCAAGCAAGCAGACGCCTTCAGTCCAGTAACAATAGCAATAATATATATTATATCACTGGCAAAGCCAATTTTGTGGCTTTTCTTGCCTACACAACAGCACTATGTAAACATTCTACCTCTGCCCTTGAACATTCAGCACTTTGGGGAAATTCCCGCTGTTGGTGAACAAAAGGGCTCCAGAATAGTAAAAGGTAACAGAAGTGAAGATCATTAATAATTGGAATACAAATACAAGTGCTGCATTTTTGCCATTTTTTATTATATTATTTTAGAACTGCATCCCTCCTCCTTACCAACCCAAAACAAAACTCCAAGTTGTTGCTGTTGAGTTATTTATTTTCTTCCCCTCTAATGAACACAAATTTGTAGAATTCTAAAGTGCTTGAGAGATTAGCTTCAGTCACCACATTATTTTACAAATAAGGGGAGCTGGGTTCAGGAAGATGGAGCAATTTGCCCAAGATCACAGAAGTAGTTGGGGGAAGGGCTGGGTCTGAATTCCAGTTCTGGTTTTCTCTCTCCAGGAGAGCACAACAGTGGATGGCAATCTATTTTGTCATAGTAATGAGAAAATCCTGGGAGACTCAGCTACATAAAGTGTGACTTAGGGGTTATAAACTAGAAAATTGAAAGCCTATTTACAACTTTATCTCCATGTTTTTCTTTTAAGGAAAAAGTTAGATTTCCTTCGCAAAGTTGAATGACTTTATGACATAGTCGGGAAATGGAATCTGAGCTGAAAATTGGGAAAACAATACCCTTGAGAAAAAGAAATTAAAATCAATATAGTCTTCCAAACACAGGCCAGCTGATGTTTTTTCTAAACTGCCTTCTTAATGATTAAAACATTCAATGATTTACAATTTAGGTAAGACGAAGTAAACAATTTTTTAAACAAATAAAATAAAAAGAATTTGTAAGTTAAATAAAAGGAAGTAAACAAATTTCTAAGCCACACATGAAAAAACTTTATTAAATATAAAAAGGTACAAATTAAAATATCAGAATACCTTTTTATTTTTTAACTTGTAAATGTAGTAGGAGTATTTCTAAGGATAATACTCAGTGCTTATGAGGGTTGATAAGATGGGAACACTGGATAATAGATGTGTATATTTATACAATCATCCTGGAAGGCAATTGTTCAGAAAAATATACCAGAAGCCCTGAAATGCCCATGCCCTTTGACTCAGAAATGCACTTTTTAGAATTGGTGCTAAGGCCCGGCCAGCATGGCTCAGTGTTTGAGCATCGACCTATGAACCAGGAGGTCATGGTTCAATTCCTGGTCAGGGCATATGCCCGGGTTGCAGGCTCAATCCCTAGTGTGGAGTGTGCAGAAGGCAGCTAATCAATGATTCTCATCACTTATGTTTCCATCTCTACCTTCTCCCTTCCTCTCTGAAATATATATTAGTGCTAAGGAGATAGTCAGAGATTTCATCATTGTTGTGCTGTTCATAATGGTAATCTATACTAATAAAAGGGTAATATGCAAATGGTCAGGACGCCCTCACATGTAATGACCAATCAGCAGGAGGCTGCGTGCACAGCAGGCACGGGTGGGTGGGGACTTGCAGCTTCAGGGACTTGCGTCATGCCATCACAATCCATCACCTGGAGACCTGGGGCCCACGTGGCTTCGCCGGGGGTCCGGAGGCCTCTGCGCAGCCCAGAGGTGGGGCCCACGGAGGCCTCCATGCGGCAAGGCCTGGGGGTCCCGCGGCTCCGGCCTACCTCTTTGGGGCAATCCATCAAGGAACCCTGGATGGGTGGGTGGGGCCCACCTCTTTGGGTTGATGGATCGCGGGGCTCCTGCACTGTGACAGGGCACAGGCCAGGCTGGGGGACCCCCCCCCCCAGTGCACGAATTTTGTGCACTGGGCCACTAGTATATATGTGAAATAGACTAAACAGCCCAATAGAAAAAAACCATGAGTGAAGAAAGTATAGTACATCAATTACATGGATGTTTCAATGATTATTAATGATATAGGAGAAAATGCTCACAATATGAAGTTATATCAGAGATTCTCAACTGGGGATAATTCTGCCCACCAAAGGACATTTGGCAATGTCTGGAGAAATTTTTGGTTGTCACATCTGTGGGGAGGGGTGCTACTGGCATTTAGTGGGTAGAAGCCAGGGACACTGCTGAACACCCTACACTACACAGGCAGCCCTATACCCAAACAACAAAGCATCTTCCTGCCCAAATGTCAACAATATCACAGTTAGGAAACTGAGTCCGATGAATAAAACAGTGCACACTATTATGAATGTTGATTAATCTCAAGTTTTAAGAGGAAAAAAAACAGGATATCACTTGGTGATAAAATTATCAGTGATGTTTATTTTCTTTTTTTATACTTTGTTTTCCTAAATATTCTACCTTGAACATGCATTACTCATATAGTCAATTAAAAGATTTTAAAATAATCCTTCAAAAGTTTTCTGCAGCCTTTTGAATCAAATCAAACTCATCACCTCCACCAACAGAATCACAAATAATTTGGCCCTGCCTGACCTATGGAAGGAAACCTTATTCCTCCCTAATTTTCATCAAGAGCTCTCCACTTTAGCCCTGGCCAGTGTTACTCAATGGTTAGAGTATCAGCCCCTCCCACTCTCTCTGAGAATCAATGGGAAAAAAATATCCTCAGATGAGGATTTAAAAAAAAAAAAGAACTCTCCGCTTTAATTAGACAAATTTCTCTGGAGTCTCTGAACATCTCTGCTTATTTGCTCATCTCCTTGATTATCTGTGACACAAGATAATTGCCCATCTCACAGGATTGTTGAGAGGATCAAATGAGATAAAATGTGCAGAAGCATTTTATAATTGTCAAGTCCACGTGCTTGGGTAATATAGCCCAGCCAAGTTGACACATAAAACTAATCATGACAGTGTCCAATGTGGACCTGTTGATGTAGTTCATATACATCGGCCTCCCTCATGAGCATGTAGCAGAGTAGAAGAGGGTTGAGGGTGGACCTAGAAGAGCAAAGGATAGACAGAAGCTATCCAGTGTTCCCTGGTAAAATAAATTTGATTAACACTGAGTTAAACAAAGTTAATCCAATTTTTATTTTTTTTATTGAAGAGGGGGCGCATTCTGAAAAGGAGAGGTGGGATATTCAGAGTTTCATGGGTTAATAGGTAGGTATAAATGTGCACTAAAGGTGGGGAGTGTAGGTGGGTTTATGTAGCTGGAGTAGGACATCCAAGTGTAGTGGGGAGGGCAAGGGGGGCATTAAGTGGAAGAGCTTACAGACTGAGGACTTTAGAATATATAATTAGGGTTACTTTTATTCAAGAGGTGATTGACAGTTATTCTGGGCTTCATGGAATGGAAGTGGCCTAATCCAAATAAAAGCTGAAAAAAGTATTCATGCTGCTATGTGTAGGGTGCATTGGAATAAAGTCAAAAAACTAAGAATCCAGAAAGGAGGCAATAGATGCACTGTGGGTCTAAAATAGCCATTGAGCCTGGCCGGCGTGGCTCAGAGGTTGAGCATCGACCTATGAACCAGGAGGTCACAATTTGATTCCCGGTCAGAACATACGCCCAGGTTGCTGGCTCTATCCCCATTGTGGGGCATGCAGGAGGCAGCCAATCAATGATTCTCTCTCATCATTGATGTTTCTATCGCTCCCTCTCCTTTCTTTTCTGAAATCAATAAAAATATATATATAAATAAAAATAAAAACATGAAATGTGCATTGATTATTATGGGATTATGATGGAAATGAAAGGGAGCAGGAGAGTCAGGAAAGATTCCAGAGGAAAAAATGCTTAGTGGCAGGCTTGAAGTAGCACATAAAGAAGGGAGATAATTCTACAATTGGAAAATAACTATAATGTGGTTTCATCATAATTAAAGATCTAGGATACTCACGCATTCCCTCCAACTCCAGTCAGCAACCAGTTGTTTCATCCTACACAAACATTGAAGGATGCTTTCTTTATGTGAGAGGTCAAAGTGACACAGCACCATTCAATCAATTGTGCTACTGGAGAGCCACTTCTTACAATCTTATATAATAAAACCCTAATATGCAAATCAACCAAACGGCAGAACGACTGGTGGAACAACCGGTCGCTGTGATGTGCACTGACCACCAGGGGGCAGACACTCGACGCAGGAGCTGCCCCCAACCCACAGACCCTGATCGGTGGTGGAGGCAGGGGGGCGGGGCCAGCAAGCAGGCGGTGCCAGGCCAGCCAAGGCAGGTGCCAGTGGGGGCTCCCTGATCATCCCGCTGGTCACCTCCTTCTGTGGGGCAACCACTGGGGTGATTGAGGAGCCCCCACTGGCAGCACCAGGCCAGCCAAGGTGGGTGCCAGTGGGGGCCCCTGATTGCCCCACTGGTCGCCCTGCAGATCAGCCCTGATTGCCGGCCAGGCCTAGCGACCCTACCCATGCACGAATTTTGTGCACCGAGCCTCTAGTAATATAATAATTGGGAATGAAATTGCTGAAGCTTCTTAAGGAAATGGCTCAGAAAAGAATAAATTCATAGTGGGAAATAATCTGTACAGTTGGAAAAATGCTGTGGAAGGGCTGTGTTATTATATGCAATAAGAACATGTCTTTCATTACTGCAACTGATGAGGAGCCTCATACTTCAACAAGAATCAGGGCTCATGGAAGAAATACAATGTGTATTATTTTTTTAATCATCACCTGAGGATATTTTTCCATTGATTTTTAGAGAGAGTGGAAGAGAGAGGGAATGACAGAGAGAAATATCTATGTGAGAGAAACACATCGATTGGTTGCTTCCTGCATAAGCCCCGACTAGGACCCGGGCTGGGGAGGAGCCTGCAACCGAGGTATGTGCCCTTGACTGGATTCAAACCTGGGATCCTTTGGTCTGCAGGCTAACGCTCTATCCACTGAGCCAAACTGGCTAGAGCTACAATGTTTATTTTTTTCTGCAAAGTATTGGTCCTCCATCCTGGCAACTGAATCATTCATGAAAATACATAAAGTTGTATCCTGTTCTCTATCGCATCCTCCAATGAGGACACAGGTAAAGCCTCACTCTCTCCAACCACCCAACCTGCCACAGTGGGCAGGGAAGACTCTGGGAAGAAGGTTCTGACTCATATCATGGCCCAAAGGAATGGACACTGGTCTTGAAGTTGGATGGTACAGGCCCTGCTCTGCCACTTGACTCTATCAAATCATTTCACTTTCTGAACCTGCTTCCTTGCCTTTAGAATGGAGATAATTTATCTTAGAGTGATAACATGATTTAGTAAAATAATGTAAATAAAAGCATTTTATGGACTGAAATATATAATCCAATCTATGGTATTATTATTCACTGGGTCCTTTTGCTATAAGCAGTCACCCCAATCTCCATTGGCCCCAACTTGGGTAGAAAGGGGCATTTGGAGCTCTAGACTTGGGTAACTGAGAGCCACAACAAGATGCCACCCACAAACAGATTCCTTAGGGTCCCCAATGAGTCAGAAAAAGTACCTATGGCCCAGAACTTGGTCTCCTCTCTTATTCCTAAATGGTTGCCATGGAAACCCCCAGTCATACTGTCAAGAATTCGATCTGCCATTTTGACTACAATAGAGACAGAAAATTTGGCTTTAATATAGTTAGAATTAAATACTTCCATTAATTGCTTTTACAGCATTTTCTTCCATTTAATAAAGAAGAAAGCAAACAGCAGCAACTTCCCCAAAAGGTCAGTAGACAAGAAATATGGGTAATTTCCCCTCTCTCAGAATGGCTTGATTTTGCCTGAAAAAATACCATCTCTCCTGAGTAATAAGTTACTGCTTCCCCAGATGATGTAGCAGGAAATTAGAAAATGATGGCTTCAGTGGCAGTCCCCTTTACAGAGGGCCTGAGGCTAAGAAAGAATCATTAACTGTGTCCTCTTACTACCACATCAGTCATTAAATTAGGAGAGCTTCAATACCCAAAAGTTTCCAATGATATCAAGGTAGTCTGGTCATCAAACCATGTTAGCAACTCCAATGGCTCTATGAAATTGAGAGTGTATGCTTCAAAGACTGTGGATGTGATAACAAAGATAGCTCACATTTATTGAGCGCTTACAATGTAAGCCAAGCTCCTTCCCTGAAGCAGCTCATTGAATCCTCACCAAAAAACTTCATAAAGTAAGTGCTATTATTGCCTCCATTCTATAAATGAAGAATCAGAGATGTAGGCAGTTAATTAAATAGCCCAAACCACCCTAGCTGGTTTGACTCAGTGGATAGGGCGTCGGCCTGTGGACTGAGGGTCTTTGGTTGGATTAAGATCAAGGGCACATGCCTGGGTTTTGGGCTCAATCCTCAGTAGGGGGCGTGCAGAATCAATGATTCTTTCTCAACATTGATGTTTCTATCTCTCTCTCCCCTCTCCCTTCCTCTCTGAAATCAATAAAAAATGCATTTTCAAAAAAAAGAAAGAAAGCAGATTGGTGGTTGGAAGGAAGAATGGTGAGTAACTACTTAATGGGTATTTGGTTTTATTTTGGAATGATAAAAATATTTTGGAACTAGATAGTTGGCCAATGCACAACATTGTAAGCGTACTAAATGCCACTGATTTGTTTCATTTAAAATGTTTAATTTTATGTTACATAAATTTCACCTCAATAAAAATAATCAGTTAAGCATATTTTGTGGGTCTATTTCTGGTTTCTCTGTTCTGTTCCATTTGGTCTATCTGTCTATCCCTCTACCAATGTTGCATAGACTAATTGCTGTAGCTATGTGGTGAGTCTTGGGGTTGGATGGACTGATTCCTCCTACTTTTTTTTTTTTTTTCAGGATTGTTTTGGCTATTCTCAGTCCTTTACCTTTCCATATAAATTTTATAATGATCTTGTATACACTTACTAATTATGTGCTTGAATTTTGGTAGGAATTATGTTAATACTGTAAATCAATTTGGAGAGAATTGAAATGTGTCTTGAATTTTATTGCTAATTTGTTGAGTATGCCTGTCCATTTATTTGGATCTGCTTTTATTTATTTTTCCATTGGTATTTTGAAGTTTTCTCTCCCTTTTTTTAAGTAATTGTAAATAGTATTGTATTTTTATTTTTTAAATATATTTTAATTGACTTTTAGAGAGATAGGAAGGGAGATAGATAGAAACATCAATGAGAGAGAAACATCATCAATTGGCTGCCTTCTGCCTACCCCCTTTTTACCTAGGGATCGGGCCTGCAACCAAGGCACATGCCCTGACCAGAAATCGAGCTGGTGACCTCTTGGTTCATGAGTCGATGCTCAACCACTGAGCTACAACAAGCCAGGCAATAGTATTATATTTTTAATTTTGGTGTCCTTGTGCTAATTTTAGGTATAGAGAAAGCCATTGATTTTGTATGTTTGTCTTGTGTCCTGTAATTTTGCTGAACTCATTATTTCTAGGAATGGTTTTGACAGATTCCTTGGGAATTTCTGGGTAAACAATTACATCATCTGCAAATAGAGACCATTTTAATCCTTAAAAAAAAAAAAAAAAAAGACTACTAATAGGTAACCATGTACATTGTATGTGTGCTTGGTAGTGAAAGCCTTGCCTGTCTGCTAAGTTCCATTAAAGCCACTAGGATTGCTGCATTGCTGAATGTCTGCTTTTATGTATTTTCATATCCAGGTGGGAAAACTAGCCCTTAGGACAGGACTCTGCCATATCAGAGTGGGACATAACACATGTAGATGAGACATATCAGAAAAGTTGAATCCAGAGATTAGAGACTGTGAGAAATGGCTCACCTGTCCAAATTTCAAATGATGGACTAGGAGACAGAAGCATGGTGAAAATAAGACTTTTAATAATACTCTCCAGAGTGGGCGCCCATTGTACAGGAACACACGTGGGGCCAGGACCATAGCCTATTTATTTAGACCCACCTCCAGTTCCTCATTGGCTAAGGACTATTTGGTCACCTATTTCCTAATAGGCCGCCTAGGTCTTGCTGTCTCCCATTGGGTTATTTTAAAAAAATGGGATGGGGCCTTCTCTAGTTGTCTCCACCTCCCTTTGTCTAGGCTAGGGCCATGGTCGGCAAACTGTGGCTCGTGAGCCACATGCAGCTCTTTTGCCCCTTGAGTGTGGCTCTTCCACAAAATACCACGGCCTGGGCGAGTCTATTTTGAAGAAGTGGCGTTAGAAGAAGTTTAAGTTTAAAAAATTTGGCTCTCAAAAGCAATTTCAATCGTTGTACTGTTGATATTTGGCTCTGTTGACTAATAAGTTTGCCGACCACTGGGCGAGGGGAATCTTCCTAGGATCAGCCACGTGTACAGCTCTCATCCTCTCTCCCCACCCCCACATCCTGTTTGCTCTGGGGAAATTCAGCAGCAGCCTGGCCACATGCTGTCTCTTTTCTATGAAGACAAATCAAAGGCACATTTCTTATAGAGATAAAGACAGCCATGGTGCCCCAGTGGAGAACAGGAGTGGGGTTGGCAAGGGAGGAGGCCTTTACTAGATACAGAGCAATAAAATGTCCTGGAAATTTGAGGGGCACCTACTAACAGAAATTAAGCATATGAAATGATGATGGAAATTTTCAATCTCACAACTTTTTCCTAGCTTCCCTCTCCGTCTCCACATCCCCCATTCTCATTCCAATTGATCGATCCCCACTTGCTATTATCTTAATTCCCCACCAATGACTGACACAGTGACAAATTCATAAGGGTAGTCAGCAAGAATGAATAATGATAAGACCCAGACCCTGAAAATTGGTGAGTGGATCGATTCACTTTTTCCCTGAAGTTTTCCCTATGTCTGAGTGGTTAGGTAACAGATAAACACCATTCTCCGTTATGGAGTCTTCTATAATTAACTTCCTATAAAGTGGTGCTCAACAAAAGGTTATTGGATGGAAGGATGGATGGATAAATGAACACCAAGAGCAGGAAGGAATTCTGACATGTGAATACAGCAGCAGACAGAGATGGAAGCCTGAGGATGGATGGGAAGGTTGCCAAGAGTCTTTCAATAAACAAAAGGCACGAGGAGGATGAAAATTGTCCATCCCTGATGCTCTGGAGCGGCACTCACACAATAGCCAACCTGGCATTTTTATCCCCATCATGTCTCTGAAAAGATTGGGCCTTGTGTTCTAGGGTTGTTTTCATTTTTCACTGACTAAGAGAGGCATTGTTTTAAAACAAAAGCTCTTTTTGAACAATATTTTGCATAGCCTTTTGACTACTCAATGAGTCCTCTCTAAAATTTGTTTCTCATTTCCATATTTATGTCATCCCCAACCTCAACAACATTTTTATTCTGTAAAAGAATAATAAGATCATGTAGCTTATAGACATCTGGAGCTTGTGGTATTTTAGAAATACAGAGCTGGAGTGTCAAAATCTTAAAAGATAAAACTTGTAGTCATCATTTTATTTCTCTGCCTGTGCAATCCAACAACATTATGAAAATACCAATACACATTGCAAACTGTGGCATCAAAAGGTAATTTAAATAAATGAAATATTGTTCTGCATTTTGTGTCTTTAATTATGCACTCCCAAATCTAATTTTAGCTTGAAAAGCCACCTGATTTATTCTAGAATTATACCTGTCAGGAACAGTTACTTTAAATTATATCAAAGTGAAGGATTTTGAAATTTGACTTTTTAAAAAAGTAAAACCTATCCATATCTGGTACCTTTCTTAAGTAGAATCTGGCATTTGATAGCATATTTTATTATTTTATTTCAAGTCAGTATTCAAGGAAAGCTTTTGAAACCATTTTGATTACCCTGACAGCTGAAATGAAATTTTTACATTTTGATTACCCTGAGAGTTGAAATGAAATTTTTACATGAATAGCATATTTGGAGCCTGGATCTGGTTGACACAATAAATGTAACAATGAAAATAATTTTACAGCAGCCCAGCCTAGTATATTAGCTTCATGTAAATTTTATATCAGACAGGTTTTTTTAAAAAACACTCTTCTTCTAAAAGAAACCAGTAGCTTTCCATTTTTTCTGTTGACCAAGAAAAATCAAAAGCTTTGAAGGTGTGAATAGTTACCAGAGTCCCAGAAACTCATTGCCCAGCATCCTATCTTAGAATTATTTTCAGAGGTTTTAGAAGGAAAAGATGTCCCGGGGACCACACAATTAGGAAATTTGTCCATTTTCAGAGTAACAGTGGATTCCTGTAGAGACTTAACAAATTGTGCTCCAAACGTGTGAAAATGCCCACGATAAAATCTGCCCTTTCAAAACTGTTCTAATCAACAAAGCAGTGGCTGCAGATTCAAATTGGCAATTAAATTCAAGATACATTTCAGGTTTTCTTCCCCATTTACATAGCTTGGTGGAAGGATAAAGGACAGGAAACAACCCCTTCATTTCATCATGATGCCTGTGGTAAGCAGGGTCATGGTCCCCCAAAGATGTCCACATCCTAATCCCCAAAACCAGTGAGTATGTTACGTTAAATGGTAAAAGGGAATTAAGCTTGCAGATAGAATTAAGGTTAATAAGCAACTGACCTTAAGATAGAGAGGTTATTCTGGATGGTACAGATGGACCTAAAGTAACCAGAGGGGTTCTTAAAAGTGGACTTTAAGATGGAGGAAACGGGCCATAAGCCAAAGAATGCAGGCAGCCTCTAGAACCTGGAAAAGGTGAGGAAACAGATGTTCAGCTAGAGCAGTGGTTCTCAACCTTTTTAATGCCGCGACCCTTTAATACAGTTCCTCATGGTGTGGTGACCCCCAACCATAAAATTATTTTCGTTGCTACTTCATAACTGTAATTTTGCTACTGTTATGAATTGTAATGTAAATATCTGTCGCAACCCACAGGTTGAGAACCGCTGCTGTAGAGCCTAAGACCATCAGAAAACACAGATATTTACATTACGATTCATTAACAGTAGCAAAAGTACAGTTATGAAGTAGCAATGAAAATAATGTTATGGTTGGGGGTCACCACAATATGAGGAACTGTATTAAAGGGTCGCGGCATTAAAAAGGTTGAGAACCACTGAACTAGAGCCTCCAGAAGGGAACACAGTCCTGCTGACATCCTGATCCTAGCTCAGTGAGATCCGTGTCAGATCCGTGTAGTATATAAAAGCCGACTGGTCGCTATTACGCGCACTGACCACTAGGGGGTAGACACTCAACGCAGGAGCTACTCCCTGGTGGTCAGTGCACTCCCACAGCAGGAGCACTGCTCAGCTGACTGACGGGCACCAGATGCCGGACTCATGGCTGGCGAGCGCAGCTGCAGCGGTGCCTGCAGCGGACCGGCAGCAAGCCTACCGAGTGGGGGCAGTGGCAGGCACAATGGGCTGGGCTCAGGCTCCTCCCTGGCCACCTGCAGCTTCACCCACTGCTACATCCCTCAGGGGATAATTGGACTGCCCGTTTCAGCCAATCCCCGCAGGCCACGCTGAGGGACCCCACCAGTGCATGGAGGGCCTCTAGTAACACTATCAAGTAATTTATGTTGTTTCAAGTCACTAAGTTTGCACTAGTTTGTTATAGCAGTGATAGGAAACTAATACAACACTCAACAGCTCCTTGAGTGCATGGTTTCTTTTGCTCCCACACCCATGCGGGACACAGGCCCCAAATCTGCATGCCAGCTCAACAGCCCCAGTCCAGGAGCAGCCCCCCTAGATCAAGGCTTCACAACAAACAGAACAGGCACAGTAGTCCATGTTTATTGATTACTGCAGTTTCCAACGCAACAGGATTCAGGTCATTTGTATAGGCAGGCTTGGATCAGCCCAGTATTGAAGTTAACCACAGTTGTCATGTCAATGCCATTATATATACACTGAGTGGCCAGATTATTATGATCTCTGAACGAATAATAATCTGGCCACTCAGTGTATATATATATTAGAGGCCCGGTGCATGAATTCATGCATGGGTGATAACCTTTTATTATATAGGATATACACTGAGTGGCTAGATTATTATGTGTTCAGAGATCATAATAATCTAGCCACTCAGTGTATGTATCCATATTCTAAATCTGAGTAATCTGTTATTATATTATTATTAGGTGCAAGTAGAGTCCCTTCCCTACAGACATCAAAGACCAAGTCAGTACTTGCTTTCCCTGGACCTGGGCAGCTAGGGAAGATATGGTACAGGACCTAAGCTCAGCTAATCAGGATGCCCAGAACAAGTTTGAGATCCCTGCCAATATTATCGGTTATAACAGCATTCAGTACCCATTGAGAAGAGCAGTGGAGCTCAAAGACCCATATTTTCTGGCCCATATTTTCTGTGGTTCTACCTGTCCAGAGTCCCTTCATTTCAGTGCATTTTCTGAGTCTGCTTCAACAGCTTTCCCATCAATCCCATTAAACACTTGATATTCCTTTTCTGCTTAAGATAAACACAGTCAGTTTATGTCATGAGCCCTAATTGGATCAGCAATTATTACCAGGAGAAGGCTTCAGACAGCAGATCTTCTGGAGTTGAGGGGAATCTCGGATTGATTACATAACCTAGCTGAAGTAAAGGCAGTGAGCATTCAAGAATGGAAATTTGGTAACTCCTGGCCAAGAGTGGAAAAGCAACCAATCAAATTCTAATTTTTAGAGTATCTGTTGAAAAGCAAGCCTTGAGGGACCACACTGGTACTGCCATATATAACAACACTAGTAGCCCATTTGCAGGAAAATCCTGAAAGCGGCTGTTGCGGCTGCGTGCGCTGCCGCTGCCGTCGCCTTTTCGGCCACTGCCGCCCGCCCCGCTCCGCCCTGTTCCACCCCCGCTCCGCCCCACCCGTTCCACCCTGTTCCACCCTGCTCCACCCTGTTCCACCCCCGCTCCGCCCCACCCGTTCCACCCTGTTCCACCCCGCTCTGCCCCGCCCGGGCTTTCCCTCTGGCAGCCACCTTGCTTTCTGCTTTTCCTCCCTCTTCCAAGTTGTCTTCAGTCTTCACTCCTCCCTCTCTCAGCGTATGCAAATTAACTGCCATCTTTGTTGGGTAATTTGCATACTCGCCCTGATTGGCTGGTGGGTGTGGCTTTGGCTGGTGGACGTGGCTTGGGCGTAGCGAAGGTGCGGTCAATTTGCATATTACTATTTTATTAGGTAGGATGAGAAATCAGGACTGAAGAGTGATGTGACTAATATTTTAAAACTTAAAAAGAATAACACACTCAAATTATTAATTCTTGGCTGAAAGCAAAAACTGAAGCTGGGACTTCCTATGTCTGTGCTAAAAAGAATGTCTGATTTGTTTTTTGTAGCAGCAATATAAAACTAGCCAAAATCAAACCTGCACTTTAATGCAGAGCTAATCTATAATGTCGATTGAATCACAGCCTCAGCAAATCCCTTCTATAAACGTTGGGCATCAATAAAGAGCCTACCTTGAGAATTGCAGTGGTGTTGACTGGAAGGATGTCAAGAACTCCAACACCCAAATCCCAAACTCCACTGGATCTTGGTTTACAGCTCAAGCCACCCTTTCTCCCACATCTTGAAACTGGACAACAAATGGGCCCAGGCTGCCTGTCACTACTTGAACCAATTAGGCAGAGACAGGGTTGAATCTTATATGAGCGTTTATTTCAATACTGCCGGCAGTATGGGAGAGCAGCAGATCATCCACAAAAATCTGCTCTGCAGCCCCCCATAGGCCAGCTGCTTATATAAGACTAGAGGCCCGGTGCACCAAAGATCTTATATGCATACTAGAGGTCTGGTGCACGGATTCGTGCACTGGTGGGGTCCCTCGGCCTGGCCTGCACCCTCTCACAATCCAGGACCCCTCGGGGGATGTCGGACTGCTGGTTTTGGCCTGATCCCCGCAGGCCAGGCCGAGGGACCCCACCGGTGCACAAATCCGTGCACCAGACCTCTAGTATGCATATAAGATCTTTGGTTAATTTCTTCCTGCCCTCCCCCTCCCCCCATCCCTCTGAGATTCATCAGTCTGTTTCATGTTTCCATGCCTGTGCATTGAGCGTCTGCCCCCTGGTGATCCTTTTACAGTAGCTACCAGTGGAACAGTCGAACTGTTGCTTAGGCTTTTATATATATATAGATGGGACAAAGATTACATGGGGAAGTAGGCCATGCAGGCTGGGGTGGGACTCCATTGTTTGGTCAATAAGGTTAATCTTTCCATGATAATAGGCAGTTCTTGAATGAGAATGGACTGCATTCCAAGGTTGACTGGGGGTGTCCCTCCCCCCCCCCCCACCCCCCCCCCCCCCCGCATACAACTCCCAGCCAGGTTACAATGTCCTTTCTTTAACCAGAACAAGGCAAACACGGTTAACAGAGCATGATTAATATTTCCTATAACCATAGCTAGAGCCCAATATCCGATTTTTGCCCCTAACAATCTGATGGGGCAGTCTGGAGACTCTAACTCTCTTTCCTTGTTATAGTTGCCTTACATAGGGACCCTATGTTAGTTCACAGACCCTGAGCTCCCTAATGAAGGAAAGCCAGGGGCCTTAAAGAAGAATCCTGAAATTACTTCACACACACACACAATTATCAACCTTCCACCTATCCTTTCCCAAAGGGGCCTGTCAATATTTATTTACCAAAGAAACTGCACTGGGCAATGAAAAACACCTAGCCTTTTAGAGATTATCGAACACTGGATCTGAATTAACACCACTGCCACTCACTAAACAGAGGGGAGGCTTCGAAGATTCAGGTGATAAAGGAGGTTGAGTCCAAGTCCTAGTGTGCTTTTTTTTTTTTTTTTAATCCTCACCTGAGGATATTTTTCCATTGATTTTTAGAGAGAGTGGAACGCAGAGGGAGAGACAGAAAGAAACATGGATGTGAGAGAGACAAATTGATTGGTTGATTCCCGCATGCATCCTGACCTGGACCAGGGATCAAGCCTGCAATTAACATACGTGCCCTTGACCAGAATCGAACCTGGATCCTTCAGTCCATGGGCTGTTGCTCTATTCACTGAGAGAAACTGGCTAGGGCCCACGTGTGCTTTTAAATGGGCATAATGACAGCCCTCGCTGGTTTGACTCAGTGGTTAGAGCGTCGGCCTGTGGACTGAAAGGTCCCAGATTGATTCCAGTCAGGGGCACATAGGGGGTGTGCAGGAGGCAGCTGATGAATGATTTTCTCTCTAATCATTGATGTTTCTCTCTCTCCTCTCCCGCTCTAAAATCAAATTTTAAAAATGTATATATATTTTAAAATGGACATAATGACACTGAATTCAGCCCATGATGGTTTACCTGTTTGCTAAGGATTTATTTATTTTAATAAATAAATAAAGGTTACCCCTTCCACTCAAAATGGGAAATGAAGAACAATACTGTATATGAGGGAAATATAGCAATTAGCGTCGTCGTGAAATTCCTAAGAAATGCAGAGAGGGTGATTCTTAGTACACCCCCACTTTAACTTTTCAGTTGTGCAGAGGATGGAGGTTTCTTAGAGGAGGGTGGTGGATTAACATAAACTTCATCAGGGGTGACGCCAATTGCCGTTGCATTTCTAGATGTGGCCCATTTACTAGGGAAGGTTAACCCATTGCCTGATGTCTGATCCTGTATTTCCCCCAGGAGCAATGGTTCAACATTCACAAATTCAGTGTTCAAGGTTCCTTTATGGAACATAATTACCACAGATAATAAAAATCACTGTGTTTAAATCATCAAGAACTGTGCAGAAGTAGTGCTGGAAAGAATGACAGAAAGCCTGGAGATACTTTTCTTTTCAAGGAAGAAGATTGACCCGGGCATCTGGAGACGACTGCAAAAAGAAAGAGTAGAAGGTGGTGAAGTCTGATAACTGGAGGGTTTTAGGAGGGCAGAAGAAATTTCTGGGGGTATCATTAAGGAGCAATTAAACACAAGAAATGGGCCAATATCAGAAATGTGAATAGAGTGGTGAAGGCCTAGGGGGGAAAGTGGGGGGGGGGTTGCAGGCTAGAGGGGGTCAATGGGAGAAAAAAAGGACATATGTAATACTTTCAACAATAAAGATTACAATATATCAAATAAATAATAAACTCAGTGTATATCCTATATAATAAAAGGCTAATATGCAAATTGTCCCCTTGACCAGGAGTACTACCAGCAGGCAGGCCGGCCAACCGCCCATGTCCCCTCCCCCTGGCCAGGCTGGCCGGACTCCACCCATGCACGAATTCATGCACCTGGCCTCATAAATACACACACACACACACACACACACACACACACACACTGAGTGGCCAGATTATTATGCTTTCAGAGATCATAATAATCTGGCCACTCAGTGTATATATACAGGGTGGGGCAAAAATAGGTTTACAGTTTTGAGTACATTAAACAGAGTTTATTCTTGTATTATTTATTAATTATTGTATTATTTTCCATATGAACAACTGTAAACCTACTTTGGCCCCACCCTATACAAACATATATTTGGTTCTTGACTAGCTGTAAACCTCACCATGCCCATGGTCATCCTTCCTCCCACCTATAACAGAAACCCTGATTCTCCTCTCCCCAAAACTATAATAGCAGCTCAAACCTCTTCTAAACCTCCACATTTGGAAAAAGAAAAGATTACCTGCAGAGTACAGAAGTATATATTTCTGTTTACAACTCAATGACACAAAATATAATCCATTTTCCTTTGCTATTTCTATGCCCAAAGAAGACAAAGGTAACCTTTTGAGGGAAATTGTTCATAAAGGAAAAAACATTAGAATTTTGTAGCAGACTTTCAGGTGACCTATACAGATGTATAAAAATAGGGCTTCAATCTATATTAGATAACTAACCCAAAAAGAACAAAACATAATCAAATTGCAGTAGCACTCCTCAGTTTAATTTAACCTTTGAGAGGCCTGGTAGATATTCTCTTAAAATTAATTTCCCCCAGTGATTCTCCAAGGAACAGAGAGAAATAGAACTTACGTTTAAATGTATGCATGCAAATTTATGCACATACTGTAGTTAATTTGCCTTTGTTTCTTCTACCACAAAGAATTCTAGACTGCTTATTAAGTCTTTTCAGCTTAAAAAAAAAAATCTTTGGAGAAGAGGCCTTTTTCTGAAAAACTCAAGGATTAGTGCCCAATCATAAAGTACTTTTGAAAAAAATTCACCAAAAAATATAAAATTTACTCTGCCCTAATAATTAAGCCTGCTCTACTGAGTTTTCTTTAAAGTCCTAGCAATTATGAGATTCTTGATTAAAAATTCACCAAAAGTTTGATATCTAATGAATGGGTCAAAAAAAAAATACTTGGATTTGTGTTTCTATACTTATTTTGGGTTTGTCGTTAATTCTTTTAAAAATCTTAAAGTAGAAATCAAAAGATGTAATCAGTTTGATAAAGTACTCCTACCTTTAGGAACAGGAAAAACAATAAATTGTCAGCACTGACCAGAAAAGATTGAATATCTAATTGGCCTGAACTTTAATAGAATAGCTGACCTAGGGGACAATAGGGAGTGGTGTTTAATAGGGGGGGGGGGGAGAATGAACTAATTTATATTAGAATTATTTTAAAGGCATACTTGGAACTCCTGCTTGATTAAATTTAAGAAAGAGAAATATTGCCAAGGACTGGCACAAGTAGAGGGAAGCAAGCATTCTTATACACAGCTGGCAGCATTATAAATTGGATCCAACTTCCTGGAAGGCAATTTGGCAATAGATGTCTTCAAAACACAGACAGTGGGGTGGTGAGGGCCTGGGGTGGGGGGAGGGGGTCGATGGGGGAGGAAAGAGGACATATGTAATCCTTTCAATAATAAATATTTTTTTGAAAAAAGAAAATAAAGCGAGGGAAGCTAAGCTTATAAAATTTTAAAATTTCAAACCAAATTTTTAACCATTTGCCTGCTGCCTGTTGTTCTTTTCTATTTGCCAGACACTGTTCCTCCACCCAGCTGAGTGTCTGGACTTTAAGGCTACAGAGCTGGACTGGAACCTTCCAGGAAGGGGTTAGCTTGCACACCAATGTTCATAGCAGCAGTGTTCCCAACCACCATGGAAACAACCCAAGAGTCCATCAACAGATGGCTGGATAAACAAAATGTGCCACATACAAACAATGGAATGTTATTCAGCCATAAAAATGCTTGAAATTCTGATGCATGCCACAACATGGATGAACTGTGAAAACATTATTCTGAGAGAAATAAGCAGATACAAAAAAAGAAATACTGTATGATTCCACTTATATGAAGTACCTAGAATAGGCAGCGGTGTCAGCCTTGAAGAATCACTGTCTATGGAAAAAAATCAGAAAAAAAAAAATGGAGAAGGAGAAATGTCCCTTGGAGATGTAGCAATAGAGGACAAGAAAGAAGGAAGTAAAGATAAGAAACCTGCAGAAACAAAAAGAAATAAGACATCTTAACCACTCCCAGTCCAACCCACCACGATCATCACCAATATTATCTATTAAAGATACTACATTTTATTATTTCCAAAAATAAAAAAAAGTCCTCATTGACCAGGACTTCCACTTGGAATTTATCTTTTAAAAGTAAAGGGTATAATAACATTTTCCACATCGTTGTTACTTTGTTGCTAAAATTAGAGAAAATTGAAAACAATAAAAACACCTATCAATAAAGAATTGTTTAAATAAATGGGTCTTTCTTCTGCCATCTTCCCCAGCTTCAGCCTATTCTCAACACAATAGCCGGCATCATCTAATTAAAGTGCGTGACCTGATAGTCATGTCACTACCGCGACTTAAAACCCTCCAGAGGTCCCCCTCACTCAGGGTCAAAGCCAAATATTCATCATGGTCTAGTGCCACATTTTGCATGGTGTAGAGTTGCCAGTTAAGTGGTTCCTCCCTGAACAAGTGTATGTGCATCAGGTAATCTGTGGTCTGCACTTTAGAGACAGAAGAACCTAGAATCTTAAGCAGCTCCTTTGTGATATTCCATTTGGTATTTGCCTTGACAGACACACTCCTACGTACATTTTTTACATTTTCTCCAGAACTGTAATTATAGTAGAGACACTGAAGAGAAAGCTGTTTCTCTCAGTCATCACCAAGCAACTATAATCTCTCACCTGGATTCCTGCAAAGCTGCCTACCCAGTTTCTTGACAGCCACCTCAGTCCCCTTTAAATTATTCTCCACAGTATATTCAAATTAACCTCTCTTTAAAAAAAAAAAAAAAAAGTCATGCCCTAGCCGGTTAGGCTCAGTGGATAGAGCATCGGCATGCGGACGGAAGGGTCTCAGGTTTGATTCTGGTCAAGGGCACATATCTCGGTTGCAGGCTCCTCCCCGGCCCGGGCCCTGGTCAGGGGCGTGCAGGAGGCAACCAATCGAAGTGTTTCTCTCACATCGCTATTTCTCTCTGTCTCTCTCTCACTTCCACTCTCTCTAAAAATCAATGGAAAAAATATCCTCAGGAGGATTAAAAAATAATAAATAAATACACAGTCATAATTTCTCCATGCTTAAAACTTTTTAATGCCTTCCCATTTCTCTACAGATGAAGATCCAAATTCCTGATGGTCATGGTTCTAAAACAGTGCTATGCAATGGGAATATATTGGGAGCCATGTATGTAATTTTAAATTTGTTAGTAGCCATATTTTCTCAAAATTTTTCAAAAAGATAAACTAATTTTATACTATATTTTATTTTAGTCAATCTATCCAAACTATTATCATCTCAATATATAATCAAAAATTAAAGTAGATCTTCAATATTCTCACTATAAAAAAATAGTTATATGTAGTGATGTGTGTGTTAACCATGGTAATCATGTCACAATATATTTGTGTATCAAATCATCGCTGTAAAGCCCCTGAAATGAGTGTTTGCCCCAAGTCTTCCTCACTCAGAAGGCACTGTTTCCAGATTGCATATGACAGGGAAGTGAGGAGAGCCCTGGATTTTTCGGTTGGTGGCCCTGGGCATGAGGCCAACTCCACCAGTCACTACCCTTGTGACCTCAGTGAGCCGCTGTACCATTCTAAGATGCAGCATGCTTCTGCAAAAGCAGGTTAAAAAAAACTGTCCTTTTGAAATTACTGGGCAGCCCTGCACATCAAGAATGGCGACATGTGGGAATGTGTTCTTCAATTTAAAATGCTCCACGGGCCGGTTGGTGTGTTTCAGTGGTTGAACGTGGACCTATGACCTAGGAGGTCACGGTTCAATTCCCAGTCAGGGCACGTGCTCAGGTTGTGGGCTCAGTCCCCAGTGTGGGGCAAGCAGGTGGCAGCTGATCAAAGATTCTCTCTCATCATTGATGTTTTTATGTCTCTCTCCCTCTCCCTTCCTCTCTGAAATCAATTTTTTAGAAAAAATTTAAAAAATAAAATAAAATGCTCCACGGAGCTGCTAATTATTGCCTTCCTTGCTAGTTTTCATTTGCACTTTGCCCTAATGTTTAAGTTAATTCATTGGGATCTGCAAATTATCCCCAGTTGCTATAAGACAAAGAACTACTTGAGCCTCTTCAATCTACCTGGAGGCATGTACACAGTAAACTCTATATAAAGGGCACCACCCAACTAAGCACTTAATACACTTATTCCCTGAGTGTCTTGAATGACCTTTCTCCAACAGATGATCGCCATAGCTTGATATACAATAAAGTAGGTTATTGCTAAAGTTGGCACAAAATCGAAGGGTGACACTTGTTCTCTTCTTTAAATCTATCCTTTACTTTCTTTCAATTTTCCACAAAGAACATATATTGCTATGATATTTGAAGGGCAGTCTTGTTTAAAAAGAAAAAGAAAAAACTTTAATGCTGATTTTATTTTAGACCAACCGTTATAGCTAATACTTTCAAAACACCAAGTAGCAGGCCCTGTGATAACAACTTTGTACATAGTAATCCTCTCAACGACTCTAAGAGGTAGGTATTATTATCTTACTCCCTTTTACAGGTGAGAAAAGAGACACACAACGATTAAGCAATCTACCAAGGATCACACAACTAGTAAGTGATGGAGCTGGGATTTGAACCCAAGCACTTTGATGTCAGGGTTCATGCTTTTAATAGTATTCCAAGGACAAAGAATGTGAGTGGCTAGTATTACCATCTACCATGGCTCTGAGCATTCGATTACATAGGCAGGCTCCTTTGGGGAAAAAAAATTAGTGCTCTACTAGTATTAGACTGTGGGGTCCTGAAGGCGAGAACTGTATCTCATCCATCTGTGTTACTGTACCAATTAGCTTTTGCTACATAACAAACCACCCTAAAACTTAGGTACCTAAAAGCCACAACCATCTATTTCAATCACAATTTTGTGGGTTGGCATCTCTGCGTCTTTCTTTTGCTGGTCTTCTGCTATGATGAGCTGAGCCACATCAGTTAGCTGCTAGTCTGCTTCTGGAAGTCGGGTGGCTATCAGCTAGGGTGATTGGAGTCACTGGGCCACAGGTCTCTAACTCTTCAACAGACTAGCTTGGGGTTCTTCATAAGGCGGTGTCCCAAGAGCCTCAAGAATAGTTAAGCCCCAATGAGCAAGAGCTTTTCAGGTCTCTGCTCACTAGTATATCACATTTACTACTGACCCATTTGCCAAAGCCCAGAGTCAGTGTGGGAGAGGACTACCAAAAGGCACAAATACTGAGGGATAAATAATTTGTGGTCTTTTATGCAATCTACCAGTATCTCCATAACCAAACACAGAACCTAATAAACAATAGGTACATAATAAGTGCTTATTGAATTGAATACTAGTACTGTCTCCCCTTCATGAAAAATCAAGATAAAACCAACAATCTCTTCCCTCTCTGCACTAAGGACAGACACTACATCAAGCAGATGGAAGAGGCTGACTGATCCTTCCTCTCAGAGGAATATCTCACCTCGGTGCTGGAGCCTATCATTTGACAGTCACCTCCTAATGCAGGCTCTTCTCAGTTCTTGGATGTGTTCTTACTGGTGGCTACTTCCCCAAAGCTCTTGGAATCCCAAAACTTGCTCTTGTCAATATATATACTAGAGGCCCGGTGCACAAAATTCATGCATGGGGGGGGGGGTCCCTCAGCCTGGCCTGCACCCTCTCCAATCTGGGATGCCTCTCGCAATCCAGAACCACTGGCTCCTAAGCACTCACCTGCCTGCCTGCCTGATGTCCCTAACTGCCCCCCTGCTGGCCTGATGGCCCTAACTGCTCTCCCCTCCTGGCCTAATCCCCCTATCTGCCTAACTGCTCTCCCCTGCCAGCCTGATCCCCCTAACTGCTCTCCCCCACTTGTCTGATCCCCCTAACTGCCTATCTGCACTCCCCTCCTGGCCTGATCCCCCTAACTGCCTATCTGCTTCCCCCTCCTGGCCTAAACCCCTAACTGCACATCTGCTCTCCCTTCCTCTCCACGCCTTCAGACCCCGGTGCAGGAGTGCTGAGAGCTCTCCGCTGAGGCCCCGCCCCCATCCTGATGCCCCCCTCCAGGCCAGGTGGTGCCGCGGGCCTGTATGTGCCTCGGCTTGGGGGGGGGGGGGGCACCCCCGTCCTGATGCCCCACTCTGGGCCAGGCGGCGCAGCGGGCCTGCGTGCGCCTCCACCAGGGTGGGGGTGGGCCGCTGCTGGTGGGGGCCGCTGCAGCCTGTCCTGACAACCCCTCCGGGCTGGGCGGTGCGGCGGGCCTGCACTCACCTCCACGGGGGGTGGGGTTGGGGGGGGGGGCGATCCCGGCAGCAGCCTCATGTCCGGGTGGCACAAGTCCCCGCCCCTGTCCCCACCCACCAGCTCCTGTGCATGCACAGCCTGTTGAATGGTCGTGACTGGGACACCTTTAGAACCAATTCGCATATTACCTCTTTATATAGAGAGAGATTTTTAAAAGACACCTCTATAAAGCTGCTTCAGGGAGGAACCAAGATGGCGCCATAGGTTAAACACCTAACCTGCAGCCGGGCACAACAATTTCAAAAATACAACTAGAGGTCAGAACGGACATCGTCCAGAACCACAGGAAAGTTGGTGGACTGAAATGCCCACAGCTGGGGGGAAGGAGAAGGCCACGGGGACAGTCGGGGAAGCCGTAAAAGCCTAAGGTATGGAGAAACGGGCGGAGACACGAGCACACGCGCCTGCGGGGAGGATGGAACCGGAGAGGAAGGGGCGGCTGATGATCTGGCCGGAGTTCACTGGCAGGAAGGAGATAAAGGCTCCTGAGTGCGCTGAGCGCCGGCTCCGATTGCACTGAACCCCATTCCGGGCGAAACCCTGGGAAACTCACTCACTTTCGCAACTCTGCCGCCCCCGCAGGCCGCCCGGCCCGGGACGCTGGGGACACCGCCGCAGCGGCGGCGCCCGGAGCCCGGCGGCCTCCCAGCACCCGTCTCCGCTGCGCAGCCCCCGCGCGCCTGGTGCCGCGGGCCGCGCGCCCCGCACACCGGACGGAGGCCCGGGCGCCCTCTCCGTGCACCTCCCGGCGGCGCTAGACTTCAGTAGAGTTGACTGAATTCAAGGGATTAAGAAGTACAAATTGGGGGGGACGCCGCGGCGGCGACGCCCGGAACGCGGCGATGGCGGTGCCTGGAGCTCGGCGGCCGCCCAGCGCCCGTCCCCGCCGCGCGGCCCTCGCGCGCCTGGTTCCGCGGGACGCGCGCACCGGGCACCGGACGGAGGCCCGGGCGCCCTTTCCGTGCACCTCCCGGTGGCGCTAGACTTCAGTAGAGTTGACTGAAATGAAGGGATTAAGAAGTACAAATTGGGAAGTTTGAAAAAGATGGCGGCGGAGGTTAAAGGCTGCTCTGTTGCCTCGCACCCAGCGAAATCGGAGGGGATGAGGTGTGGAGGCGCGTGGGTCTGGCTGGAGGCGGGGGAAAGGGGCTTTTGTTCTAAACCTAGGGGAGATTAGCTCTCCATCACCCTGAAATCCATCTTCTGGCGAACCGCGGGAGACCCAGATGCCTGCGGGGAGAGGCGGGACTCTTGCGGAGGTGCGCCCAGCAATCAGTGTTTGCTGCGCTGGAGTGCGGAACGAGGGGACTTAGATACGTGGAAGGCAGAAGGACCAGACTCACAGCCATCGCGGCTCGCCGCACCATGGCCTGTTGGCGCCCTGAGACCCCGCCCCGCCCTGGGACCCGCCCCGCACGTTTTGAAGACCCGCCCTGCAAGTCTTGCAGGCACACCTGCGCCCCAAGCGACGGCTTATGCACGTGGGTGGCCTGCCCTCTGGCAGCGGACCAGATGATCTGCTGTTCTAGTCGGACTGCTCCAGGGCCACTCAGACAGGAGGAAGAAACTACAGTTTTTGCTGTAATCCTTGCTGAGTGCCTAAGGCAGTAGCTGATCTACACCCCATTGGAGACCCAGAAACGAGGGCATCTAGTGGTCTGTGGGAGATGACACCAGATTTCAACCACGTGCATAAGGGACACATTCAACGGGAATATTCAGTGAGCGCCAAAGCTTTGCTGCACCAAGACCCGGCCCATAAACGTGTCTCCTGCACAGCAACTCTTCCTTTATAGACAAAGAGAGCCCCCCCAGTGACACCAACAACAATCAAGACTTAACTATACAAAGGAGGGCCAAGATGGAGGCATAGGGCGGAAGCCTGATTGTTGCCTACCACAACAACTTTGAGACTACGACAAGAGAGCAGAGCAGACACCATCCAAGACCACCATAGGGCTGGCTGAGTAGATGCTCTACAACTAGAATAAAAGAGGGGTATGTGGGATGATGCTGATGCCGGTGACCCAAAGACCACACTTTAAGAACTACGGCTCAGGCGACACAAAAGAACTATGTCTCAGGCGATACAACAGCAGCCTGGAACGTGCTCGGCGCAGTTCCCCCGGCGGTCTCTGGCTGAGGGGACGGCTCCACTGGCAGCCAAGCACGGACAGACGAGCCCCTATGAGACATGGGGTGGGAGACTCCGCGCTTGCTGACCTCCGAGTCCGTCAAGAATCTCAACGCCCCGGAAGCGGCCAGGTGCGCATGCTCGGCGACCGGCCACCGATGCAGACCCAAGGGCCGACGCAGCGATGCCAGACCGGCCCACCGCCATGCACCAGGCGCACCGGAGCTTCGCCGAGCCGCCGCCCGACGAGTTCTGCAGCAGCCATACTGGAGCTCTGGAAGGATGGCCAGGGGAATTGCTGAGGGGGGATTGACCGGCAGGAATTGGGATCGGGAAGACGGGGCCCCGCTGAGACCCGGGTGCGGGCGGGGTTGCGCGCCTCTGGGCTCGGGTGTGGTCACACGCCTCTGGGTATAAGTGAGGCCTCACGTCCCTGGGTCTAGGTGAGGCCACATGCCCCTGGGTCCAGGTGAGGCCATGTGCCCCTGGACCCGGATGACGCTGGATCCCGTGCCCGGGCGAGGCCAAGCGCCCCTGGGTCTGGGAGAGCCCACACACCCCTGGGTCCAGGCGAGACCATGTGTCCCTGGATCCGGGTGAGACCTCGTGCACCTAGGCCTGGGTGAGGTCACGTGCCCCGGGGTCTGAGAGGCCAAGCGTCCCTGGGTCCGGGTGAGACCATGTGTCCCTGGATCCGGGTGAGGCCGCGTGCACCTAGACCCGGGTGAGCCCAAGTGGCCCTGGGTCGGGGAGAGGCCAAGCGTCCCTGGGTCCGGGTGCGACCATGTGTCCCTGGAGCCGGATGAGGCCTCGTGCACCTAGGCCCGGGTGAGGCCACGTGCCCCTGGGTCTGGGAGAGGCCAAGCGTCCCTGGGTCCGGGTGAGACCATGCGTCCCTGGATCCGGATGAGGCCTCGTGCACCTAGGCCCGGGTGAGCCCAAGTGGCCCTGGGTCTGGGAGAGGCCAAGCGTCCCTGGGTCCAGGAGAGACCATGTGTCCCTGGATCCAGGTGAGGCCTTGTGCAACTAAGCCCGGGTGAGCCCAAGTGGCCCTGGGTCTGGGAGAGGCCAAGCGTCCCTGGGTCCGGGTGAGACCATGTGTCCCTGGATCCGGGTGAGGCCTCGTGCACCTAGGCCCGGATGAGCCCAAGTGGCCCTGGGTCTGGGAGAGGCCAAGCGTCCCTGGGTCCGGGTGAGACCATGTGTCCCAGGATCCGGGTGAGGCCTCGTGCACCTAGGCCCGGGTGAGCCCAAGTGGCCCTGGGTCTGGGAGAGGCCAAGCGTCCCTGGGTCCGGGTGAGACCATGTGTCCCTGGATCCGGGTGAGGCCTCGTGCACCTCGGCCCGGGTGAGGCCACGTGCCCCTGGGTCTGGGAGAGGCCAAGCGTCCCTGGGTCCGGGTGAGACCATGCGTCCCTGGATCCGGATGAGGCCTCGTGCACCTAGGCCCGGGTGAGCCCAAGTGGCCCTGGGTCTGGGAGAGGCCAAGCGTCCCTGGGTCCGGGTGCGACCATGTGTCCCTGGATCCGGATGAGGCCTCGTGCACCTAGGCCCGGGTGAGGCTACGTGCCCCTGGGTCTGGGAGAGGCTAAGCGTCCCTGGGTCCGGGTGAGACCATGCGTCCCTGGATCCGGATGAGGCCTCGTGCACCTAGGCCCGGGTGAGCCCAAGTGGCCCTGGGTCTGGGAGAGGCCAAGCGTCCCTGGGTCCGGGAGAGACCATGTGTCCCTGGATCCAGGTGAGGCCTTGTGCAACTAAGCCCGGGTGAGGCCACGTGCCCCTGGGTCTGGGAGAGGCCAAGCGTCCCTGGGTACGGGTGAAGCCAGATCCTGGGTCCAGGTGAGGCCGTGCGCCCCTGGATCCATCCGGGTGAGGCTGGGTCCCAGGCCCGGGTGAGACCACGCGCCCCTTGGGTATGGGTGAGGCCACGTGCCCCTTAGTCCGGGTGACGCCGTGCCCCTGGGTTCGGCCAAGACCAAACCAGAGGGAGTCGGACCTCCATTACCACCATTTGTCCACCATCCAGAGCTGAGGGGTCAGTGCTGACATGTACACATAAGGAACTACTGGACATTGAAATTGGGTCTCAAAAGAACTGTTGGTCCAGGGGGAAGCTCGCTACAGATTGATTCATTTGCCTGTCAGCATAACTATTATTGCTCGTCTCACATTCAGTTCTTATTAGTATATATCTAGTGACATATGATCTCGCTCATCTAGGGGAAATGATGAACAACATAGACTGAGGAACAAGAACAGAACCAGAAGCAAGGAGGCATCGATCGGACTATCGGGCCTCAGAGGGAGGATAGGGGAGGGTAGGGGGAGGGTGGGGGAGGGGGAGAGTTCAACCAAAGGACCTGTATGCATGCATATAAGCCTATCCAACGGTTAAGTTCAACAGGGGATTGGGGCATGCGTGGGGAGAGGGGTGGGATGGGAATGGGGGGATGAGGACAAATATGGGACACCTTAATCAATAAAGAAATTTAAAAAAAAAAAAAAAAGCTGCTTCAATTAGCATTTCTCCTGGCTTTCTAGTGGCTCCCTCACTTTGTGCAACCCTTTGAAGAAAAGTGTTCAAAGCCTCTACAACTGCACCAGAAGAAACAATTATGTGCTTTAGGTCAGTAGTTTTCAACAGGGGGCGATATTTCCCTTAGGGACATTTGGCAGTATCTAGACATTTTTAGTTGTTACAACTGGAGGAAGGGTACTGGCATCTAGTGGGGAGAGACCAAGGATGCTACCACAGGGTACAGGACAGCCCCCATGACACAGAACTATCTGGTTCAAAATGTCAATAGTGACATGGTTGAGAAACCCTACCTTGGGCTCAGAGTGAGCCCTCGTCGGTCCTAAGGATGCACCCACAGCTCCACCCAGGGTTGTTACATGGCTGGATCAGTCACGTGTTCTGGGAAGAATCAATCTCTAGGCAACAAGCCCAAATTTTCTCTATGCATCTGAAATCTCAGTAATGTTTGTGGAGCCTCCCACAATTCCCCAGTTTGTATAGACAAACTAAGCTCTAAATAGGAGCTTGGTTTCATGCAAAAAATGATCTTACTGTCTCTTTATCTATGTTCAATCCTACTGATTCTGAGAGCAATTTTCTCAGAAAAGAGGAGTGCTTAAAGGTGTTTATAGCAATCCAGTTAACAGTCTCAGAAATAAAAAATGGCTTCCAATGGAGAATTGCATGGTAGGACTTCTGTGTGAACCATCCAAACTCTTTCATAAAAATGTACCTTAGTTGCAAGGAATAAATGACAGGCATTCAGTTTTAACAAAATGACATTTATTCTGTGGAAGGAAGGAATTTCTTACTGTCAGAGAGAACACCAAGAACCAAGGGAATGAAAGCTACACAGACATTGATTGCTATGGCAGCTTCCCATACAAAAGCCACAGGAAATGAAAGCCTTGATCTAGTTGCTCATCTTACCAGGCATTTTAGCAATGCTAATTAGAAGAGAGTAGCTGGTATTTCCCTAGCTTGAAAGATGAACTAAAATTTATCTAGGAAATTTACTTCTGAAATTTTCACAGAAGGAATCAATAGCAAAGGGGCTTTTTATTAACCCTGGACTTTAATCCTTACCTGTTGGCTTTTTTCTGGTCCTTTATGCTGGTAGCTAGGAACATCCTCCTCACTCAGAATCTGAAGTTCCTCATTTTAGAGTGAGGCAGAGAGAGCAACAAGGAAGCAAAGGAACCACGGCTCCAGCTGCTCTTTGCCTTACTTTGAAAGCTTTTCTCCACTTCTTCCCAGATCCTGAGACTTCTGAACACCTCCTCTCCCTGCCCTCTATTTCCATCTTCTCTCTTCTTCCTGCCCCCTCCCCCTCTCCGTCTCTGGACTCCAGAGCCCCTGGAGGGCAGAGGGGGACTAGCAGGAATCCCAGATATGGGATGGAGATATCGCCAGTGTTGTGGGAGAAGGTGCATCCCTCCCTCTACTCGACCTCTCCCCCCACCTCCCACCTCCCAGTGTTTGCTGTGTGGCTCAAAATAGAATTTGGAACCAAAAGCCCTCTATTCTGGTCATCCTCTTGATGCAAGGCCAGTTCTGGGATTTAGACTCATCCAAGAAAGAACTAAAAGTCTTTCCCCAGTCCTTAGCATTATGAACCCAGCTTCCTACTTGGACCTCATTCTCTAGCATCCTCTAAGCTGGCTACTCCCTGTCACTGCCTAGACTTCTCCAAGTAAGCTGTGGGGCAGCAATGAAGTGTGCCCAGAACTAGGCCTTGAGGGAGGAGTTTCTCAGTAAAAGTTCCCCAAATGGCTCTTGGTTGGGATTCTGCTGCTACTGGTTCTTGTTCCAGAGGCTTCTCACTTCAGAGGAGAAACTTTGAGGAATTGTGAAGCCAAGCTCTCCATCTAGGCCAGAACCACCTTTGGCTGAACTTCATTAATTTCCATTGTGTCACAATAGAGTCATAATCCCTGTATTGAGTCGTAGCTATCGAATGTAAAGGATAGGGACAGTTGACATGCTGGGACAAAACGGTGGCCTGAATTGGTATTGGTGGAAAGCAAAGCATCAGTTTGTTGGTGCTCTTTCTCAGGCTTCCAGTGCAAAAGCAGCACTGAGCTATTTCTCTTTAAGGTCTCTAGTGAACAGTGGTCCCCCATCACTGGTTGAGCATCATTGATCTGGGCACATTCCAGCTGTGCCTGTTAACCACCATGATCCTTTCCATCACCTCCAGGGCATTCTCTGTGGTCCTCCTACATCTAAAGTGCTATATTCCTGTGAGTTCTGCTCTCTTCCAGTTCTGGAACTTGCAATCCTGGTTGTTCTTCCTTATCCCGAAGATCCACAGCAGCCAAGATCAAGATTCTCCCCTTTTTAAACTCCAAGCAGAAATATCCACCTCCTCGCATTCTTTGGTAGTCCAACCCAGTTATAAGTTGTCTTCACGGCAGCCTTTACACCTCCCTGTAAATTTTTTCTTTTCCATTCTGAGAATGGTAAAAAGGATGTTTATTTCTTGATGAACTTTGACTTCAAGTAAATAAGTCAAAAATTAATTTTGTAATCATTTCCTACATGATTTTCAAAAGGATATTGGCTAATGGAGAGATAAGATACTATAAAGGAAATTCAGTTTAAGGGGAATAAACATCCTTATTTCTTTTCATGGAATATGGAATATGACTTTTCATGAACAATGGCCTCTCATAGGTACTTAGAGGCCACTTAATCTATACTCTCAGATGAAATATTAAATTCTTTCCCAGTCAATTACACCTTTGATGCCACCAAGTGCCAGTAGAATGTCTGATGAAAAGAACATCAAACTCAACTAGTGTGGCTCAGTGGATGAGGGTCGACCCAGAAACTAAGAGGTTGCTGGTCAGGACACATGCCCAGGTTTGGGGCTAGCTCTCTAGTAGGGGGCGTGCAGGAAGCAGCCAATGTTGATGTTTCTCTCTCATCAATGTTTCTATTTCTCTCTTCTTTTCTCTCTCTCTCTCTAAAAACCAATAAATATATATATATATATATATATTTTTATATTATATATTATTTTTTTTTTTTTTTTTTTTTTTTTAAAGAACATCAAGATGGACCTCAAGAGATCTGGACTCTGGTCTAAACTAAGCCTGTATTTGTAGTTTCAGCTTCCTTACTTCTAAAACTCCTTCCATCCTTACCAGTCTGCATTGCTTTAAGAAACAAGGACGAGGAGGAGGAGGAGGGGAAGGAGGAGAAGGAAGAGGAGGAAAAAGAAATGAAGTTAACCTGGCACTATTTCATGACTACATGCAGTAGTTCTCTTAACTTGGCTTCCCATTGGAATCATTTAGGCCAGTGGTTCTCAACCTTTCTAATGCCGCGACCCTTTAATACAGTTCCTCATGTTGTGGTGACCCCAAAACATAAAATTATTTTCGTTGCTACTTCATAACTGTCATTTTGCTACTGTTATGAATCGTAATGTAAATATCTGTGTTTTCCGATGGTCTTGGGCGACCCTGCTAGCGGTTCTCAACCTGTGGGTCGCGGCATTAGGAAGGTTGAGAACCACAGGTATAAAGACTAGTTGGCTGCTTGCAACTGGCTATCCTTAGCCTTAACCTCGAGGCATTTACAGTTTTAGCTTTGGCTTTCTTTCCTTTCCTCCTTTCCTTTCTTTCTTTCATTTCTTCATTTCCTTCCTTCCTTCCTTCTTTCTTTCTTTCCTTCCTTCCTTCCTTCCTTCCTTCCTGCCTGCCTGCCTGCCTTTTCTTCCTTTCTTCCCTCCCTCCCTCCCTCCCTCCTTCCTTTCCTTCCTTCCTTCCCTCCTTCCTTCCTTCCTTCCTGCCATCTATCTATCCTTCCTTCTTTCCTTCCTTCCATCCATCCTTTTTCATTCTTTTTTTTAAAATATATTTTATTGATTTTTTTACAGAGAGGAAGGGAGAGGGATAGAAAGCTAGAAACAACGATGAGAGAGAATCATCCACCAGCTGCCTCCTGCACATCCCCCACAGGGGACGTGCTCGCAACCAATGTACATGCCCTTGACCAGAATCGAACCTGGGACCCTTCAGTCTGCAGACCAACGCTCTATCCACTGAGCCTAACCGGTTTCGGCCATCCTTTTTCTTTTCTTTTCTTTCCTTTTCTTTTTTCTTTTCTTTCCTTTTCTTTCCTTTTTTCTTTCTTTCTTTCTCTCTTTCTTTCTTTTCTTTCTTTTCTTTCTTTCTTCCTTCCTTCCTTCCTTCCTTCTTTCCTTCCTTCCTTTCTTCCTTCCTTTCTCTCTCTTCCTTCTCTTCTTCCTTACTGCCTTCCTTCCTTCCTGCCATCTATCCATTCTTCCTTCTTTCCTTCCTCCCATCCATCACTGCTTCCTTTCTTTTTTCCTTCCTTCCTGCCTTCCATCCATCCTTCCTTCCTTCATTTCTTTTATATAAGATTTGTCTTTTAAAAAATATGTTTTTCTTGATTTTAGAGATAAAGGAAGAGAGAGAAACATCAATGATGACAAAGAATCATGGATTGGCTGCCTTCTGCATGCCCCACATTGGGGATCCAGCTCACAACCCAGGCATGTGCCCTTGAGCAGAATAGAAACCGGGACCTTCAGTCCCCAGGCCAATGCTCTATCCACTGAGCCAAACCAGCCAGGGCAATACTTCACCTCTTGAAGACCTGCTCCCTGACTCTGGCCCTTTAAGAAGACTACTGTCACAGGCCTGCAGACCAGCCCTGGGAGCCATGGAAACATGAGAATGTTTAGTTTCTTTATTTCTGTTACTGCTTGGCAGTGGCTACCATTGGTACCTCTGAGACTTCCTCCTCCTGCCTTTTTGTATTGGTTGAGTAACAATTGCGCTTTATTTTTCTCCCTGGTTAAGAAAGCCCTGAGATTTCTTGGGGCGGGGGGACGGGGGGGCGGGGGGGGGCACGTCACTTTATTTAATCCTTTTATTTGCTCTGTGAACAGGTTAACTGTCATCAGTGCTCTTACAGGAGAGATGAACCCTAGCCACCTTCCTGCCTTCCTTCCTTCTTTCCTTCCCACCTGCTCTACTTCCTTCCTTCTCTCCTTTCCTTCCTACCTTCTCTCCTTCATTCCTTTCTAACTTCTTCACTCTCTTCTTTCCTTTCAACCTTCCTTCCTCCCTCCCTTCCTCCTTCCCTCTCTCCCTCCCTTTCTTCCTTCCCCCTTTCGTTTTCCTTCCATCTTTCTTTTCTTCTTTCCATCCATCCTTCCATTCTTCCTTCCTTTCTGCCTTCTCATTCCTTTCTTTCTTTGTTTCTTATTTCCTTCCTTCCTTCCATCCATCAATCCTTCCTTCCTTGCATCCGTCCTTTCTTCCTTTCTTTCTACCTTACCCCCTTCCTTTCTTTCTTGCTTTGTTTCTTCTTTCCTTCCTTCCTGCCATTTATCCATCAATTTTTCCTTTCTTCCTTTCATACTTCCTATCTTCCTTTCTTCCTTCTTCCATTCTTCCTTCCTGCCACCTCTCTAACCTTCCTTTCATCCTTCCATCTTTCTCTCCTTCCTTCCTTCCTCCTTCCCTCCCTCCCTTACTTCCTTCCTTTCTTCCTTCCTTCCTTTCTTTCTTCCTTCCTTCCATCCTTCATTCCTTCCTTCCTTTCTTCCTTCCTTCCTTTCTTTCTTCCTTCCTTCCATCCTTCATTCCTTCCTCCCTTGCTTCCTTCCATCCATCCTTCCTTTCTTTATTCCTTCCTTCCATCCAGTCTTCCTTCCTTCAATTCTTTCTTTCCCTTCCTTCCTCCTTCCCTCCCTCCCTCCCTTCCTTCCTGTCCATTCTTGCTTCCTTCCTTTCTTCTATTCATCATTCCTTCCTTCCTTTCATCCATTCATCCATCATTCCTTTCTTTTTTCCATCCTTTCTTCCATCTCCCCTTCCTTCCTTCCATCCATCCTTCCTTCCTTTATTCCTTCCTTCCTTCCATCCATCACTTCTTCCTTCCTTTATTTTCTTCCTTCTTTCTTCTTTCTTTCTTTCTTTCTTTCTTTCTTTCTTTCTTTCTTTCTTTCTTTCTTTCTTTCTTTCTTTCCCTTCATTCCTTCCTTCCTTCCTTCTTTGCTTCCGTCCTTCCTTTCATATAAGATTTGTAAAAAATGTGTTTTTCTTGATTTTAGAGTGAGATGAAGAGAAACATCAGTGATGAGAGATAATCATGGATTGGCTGCCTCCTGCATGCCCTACACTGGAGATCAAGTGTACAGCAGGGGCATGTGCCCTGATCAGGAATCGAACCCTGACTTCCTAGTTCTTAGGTTGACGCTCAACCACGCCTGCTGGGCTGTAGCCAATCTTAATTGAGTCTTTTTTTAATTACTTTATTGATTAAGGTATTAATTGAGTCTTTCAACAAATGGCCAGAAGTGGAACTGCTGGTTTGAAAGTTTGTGCATATTTTCATTGACTTTAGAGACAGAGAGAGAGGGAGAGAGAGAAACATCGACGTGGTGTTCCACTGACTGATGCATTCATTGGTTGATTCTTGTATGTGCCCTGACCAGGGATTGAGCTCTGCAACCTGGGCCTGTTGGGAAGACGCTCTAACCACTTAACTGTCCTGCAGGGTGAAAGTCTGTGTACTTTAAGGCTTTCAGTAAATCTTGCCCAAGGACCCTTCGCCAGCAGAGCATGGGGGTCAAGTGTCTCCATTCTCGAATATGGCATTTCCTTCTCCAATATAGCACTGCTCACCCCCGGGGGGGCAGTTCCAGCCCGTGGGTCCCACCCTCATGTCATTCTCTATTGGTTTGCAGATCCCCTGGATACATAGCCATGGCCTTGTTCGACAAGGCCAATTTCCAGGCAGCGAGTTTAGCCATCAACATCCTGGGATGGCTCTTGACCATGGTTTGCATGGGCCAGGCTAATTGGCGAGTATGGTACATGGAGAGCAGCCCCAAGCCTCCCTGGGGGCTGGCCTGTGTAGGGATGTGGAAGGTCTGCACTTACCAGCCCAACAGCCCCCAGACCAGACCCATAGCCTGTCACCGCTACACCTACACTGACACCTACCTGCCAATGGATATCCGCATCTCTCAGAACCTGCTGCTGGCCTCCAGCCTCCTCGGTCTCCTGGGGAAATGGCTCATGGTCATGGGCCTGCGGAGAGTGTACGCGGGACAGCTTCAGAAGGACACCACCTGCAATCTGTTCCTCATTTCCAGAATCCTGAGCATCGTCGCTGGTTCATTTATCTTCATTGCCGTGCTCTCTAACTACTACACGGTGAAGAATGAAGAGGGCATACACTTCCCGCCATCCTTCCACATCCCGTTCAGGCCGGAAAGGCAGGAGATTGGCAGCACCGTGTATCTGGCGGTTCTGGCTGCATGCCTGATGCTGTTGAGTGGGCTGTTTACCATCTCTTTCCAGCTGCCCCCCAACAGCCAAATGAACCCCCAAGTCTTGCAAGTGTGAAAATTCCCGGTTGCATAGCTTTGCAAATCCACGATGAGCATTTTATGGGGGTGAAGTAACTATCAAACAGATCCAAGAACTCATGACCATGACAAAGGTCATCTTGGCAGAAAGTGGCCATATCCTGCTATGTGCAAATTGGGCTCATTGATTGGTTAAGGAATTTTCATTAAAAATTTCCAAAGAAACCACTTTCCACCTGTCTTACTGAATCTGGATTTTAATTATTATTGAGTAAACTCGTGTCCTGGTACATGAAATTTGTGCCCATTAAAAGGGGATTAATTAGAGGAAATATTTTAATATTGCTATTTGCCCTTTCTCTATAATACAAGTATCAGAGATGAAAGAAAATTAGTAAAATGTATATGAAAATATTCCTCCTGTCAGAGTCTGTGGCATACCACGGAACCCAGAGTCAAGTCCCCGCCCACCCACATGAGCCTCAAAATTGTGCGAGACCCAGACCCAGCCAGCCCCCCCTCCCATTGGGCTAGATCCAGACCCGGCTGGTCCCACCTTTGTCAAGCCCCGCCGGATGGGGGGACACAGCATCAGGACTCCTGGCTCGGCGCCGGGGTCGGGACATGGCCTGAGGTCCCCCAGCCTGGGCCGGGGTGGGGGGCGCGTCCTGAGGTCTTCCATCAAACCCTGCCATATCGGGGGCATGGCCTGAGGTCCCCCAGCCTGGGCCAGCTCCGCCAGGTGGGGGTGTGGCCTGCGGTCCCCCTTCAAGCCCTGCCGGGTGGGGGATAAGACCTGAGGTCCCCTGGCTTGGTGCCAACCAACCAAAGTCTGTTTGGGGTCAGACTGAATTAAAATGAAAGTGTCTTTTGGATGTCCCATATCTATATATATAAAACCCTAATATGCAAATAGACCGAACAACTGGTCACTATGATGTGCACTAACCACTAGGGGGCACGTGCAGAACATGGCAGGCATCCGCCATGAGGTCCCCTGTCAAGCCCCACGGGGACTCAGCCTCAGGTCTTGCTGATTGCTTAAGGCTCTTTATGGGAACTTGGCCTATGCAGTGGCACAGCCATCTTGTGTTATGGAAACCCTGCCTCCGCTGTGGGCACCACCTTCTTTGTGGTGGAGTTATGGTCAATTTGCATATTCCCTCTTTATTATATAGGATAATCAATGCTATATATATATATATATATATATATATATATATATATATATACACTGTGTGGAAATGAGAGTTGCTGGGATTCTCACAGCTCCCTCTCAAACTCCCACTTAAAAAAAAAAATGGCCTGAGCTTCCCTGGCATGGCCCTAACACCTCTCCACCACATGCAATTCCCCAGATGTGCAAAAGCAGAACAGCGGGAGGAATCCCCCTTCCATGACCAGACTCAACAGTTACGGCGCTTTTGCCATATTCGCTTTCTCTCTCCTTCCTTCCCTTCTTTTCCTCTAGTTTTCTTTCTCCGAAGAACTTAAACGCAAACCCCAGACATCACGTTCCTTCATCCCTATGCACTTCAAATTTATTCTCTAAAAAAAGGACATTTCCTTGCGACCCACAGGTTGAGAACCGCTAGCAGGGTCACCTAAGACCATCGGAAAACACAGATATTTACATTACAATTCATTAACAGTAGCAAAATGACAGTTATGAAGTAGCAACAAAAATAATTTTATGGCCGAAACCGGTTTGGCTCAGTGGATAGAGCGTCGGCCTGCGGACTGAAAGGTCCCAGGTTCGATTCCCGGTCAAGGGCATGTACCTTGGTTGCGGGCGCATCCCCAGTAGGGGGTGTGCAAGAGGCAGCTGATCGATGTTTCTCTCTCATCAATGTTTCTAACTCTCTATCCCTCTCTCTTCCTCTCTGTAAATAATCAATAAAATATTTTTAAAAAATAATAATAATAATAATTTTATGGTTGGGGGTCACCACAACATGAGGAACTGTATTAAAGGGTCGTGGCATTAGAAGGTTGAGAACCACTACTTTATAATTTGTGCAAAATTTCGATTTACTTTCATGACCCTGTTGGGTCAATGATGTCGAGCAGAGTAAACTTGTAACCATAACTTTTTCAATGAAAGATTAGAATCATGAGTCTGCCTTTCTATGCTTGAACAAGCCAACCAACTAAAGTCTGTTCGGGGTCAGACTGAATTAAAATGGAAGCGTCTCTCGGATGTCCCACATCTATATATATAAAACCCTAATATGCAAATAGACCGAACAACCGGTCACTATGATGTGCACTAACCACCAGGGGGCGCGCGCGGAACATCGCAGGCGGCAGAGTGCAAAACATGGTGGGCATTGGCTGCGGTGGGATGGTGGAGCAGGTGAGTGGGGGCGCCAGACCAAGGCGGCCTGCGGTCGCTGTCCTCAGGTGGAGCCTCTGGCGGTTACTGAAAATTCTTTGCTCCTGCCCACTGTGGTCCTGCCTGGTGCTCCCACCTGTGTCCCCCATCTTTCAGCGCAGTCAGTGGATGCGAGCAGCGGCTGCCCGCCCTGATCGCCCCTCAGGGCTTCTCCACCTCTCCCTGCTCCTGAGGGGCAATTGGGGCCGACAGCCACCTCTCACACCCACAGCTGGCTAAAGCCCTGCTCACACCTGGTGCTGGCGCCCAGTGCCATCCCCAATCACTCAGGGGATGTGAGTGGCAGCTGCTGGCCCCGATTGCCCCTGAGGGATTCTCCACTTCTCTCTGCTCCTGAGGGGCGATTTGAGGCAGCAGCCACAGCTCACACCCACTGCTGGCGCCGGCCCAAATTGCTCCGCGCCATCAGCGGGTGCAAGCAGAGCCGGCGCCATCAGCGCATGGGAGCCGTGGCAGCGGGAGGAGGGCTGCCGGCAGACAGGGGACTGGGGGCCACAGTGGGAGGGGCTGGCGGGGCATGGAGGATGGGCCAAGACCCGCCCCTCTGCCTACCGCAGCCTCACGGCCCACGGTTCCTTTCAAGGTGCACGAATTCGTGCACTGGGCCCCTAGTAATAATAAAAAATATATATATTTGAAAAGACACTTGTAAGAATATCCACCCTACCTGACTTTCCCTAGATTGTTCCCATATTGCACAGTAATCTGAATCTCTGATATCATTCAGCACGATCTGCCTGAGCATTTATAATTACGTGTAATTATTACACATGCACTTCCACCCCAGGCAAATTAAAATTAGTGATATTTTTCTCTTTCACCTACAGAGTTAAAGCAGGCTTTCTTACAGACTTGTGTTCCATGGGCCGTTAATAAATCCTAGAAATTGCCACAGCTAGAGAAACAGCATCAGTGCATGTGCCTGCTTCAATCACACACTTGCTCTGGTTCTAATAGCGTGTGGGTTCAGAGGACACAGCACTGAGCTGGGCTGCTGGCAGTCCTCAGAAATTAAGTGTGTAATCATGCCTCCTGCATGAAAATCACTTTCGTTTCAGTCAATAAGCCTCTGAAGAAAATAAAATCATTAACCGGAATAGGAAAATCTGAGCAAGCATTTTAATGCATTTACTGTATGCTTTCACCACTAGAAAATCCTTTGATTGAGGAAAAGAAAATTGCTGAGAATTTACAAAGGCTAAATGATCTTCAGAGCTACTCAACCTTTTATTCTAGTCCTGCTTCCTGGCCCCTCACATTGTGACAGTCTATATCATTGCTAATTTCTGGAAATCTACTTCAAACCATCGCAAAATGCTGCTGTGCTTTCAGTGTTGAATGTGGTTTTCACGATCTAATTGCTTTCAAAAGCAATCTAGCCATGGTGGATTTGTGGTATATTTCTCTCAGCCAGAATGTTTCATTAACCAGGAGACCCCATTTTCACATGTAGTCTAACACAGTTTAGCACATTAAGTCACAGAAAAAGAACTGTTCTGATTCCATCCCTGAGCAGGGGAGATCAGACCTTATTTTTCACCCATCACAATGTCCCATGTCCCAGCTAATAATCGTAGAGAGGGGGTTTGAACCCAGCCCATCACCTCTGAGCAGGGAGATGAAGCGGGGTTTTTTTTCCCCTCTCAGAGTGCCCACATCTCAGATAAAGATTCTCAGGGTGATTTGACACTCATCGGACTTACTCTAAAGCCCACATTATATATACTTCACAATAATACTGTAGATTATGTTTTAAATGTACCGAGGCCGCTTGCTAATTAAAATAAGGCTGGGTTAAATATTTTAATAAGGCAATTAGTGGCCTAATATTCTCTATTGGTAAAATCCAAAATTAAACACAGTCATCATATGACGTAGCAATTCCACTCCTAGATTTATACCTAAGAAAAGTGAAAGCATATGTTCACACAAAAAATTGCAACATGAGTATACATTGCATTATTATTCACAATAGTCAAACAATGAAAACAATCCAAATGCCCAACAACTGATGCATGGATAAAGGAAACATGGCATTTCCAAGCAATCGAATATTATTATTCACCCATAAAAAGCAATGAAAGTCCGATACATGATACAATATGAACCATGAAAATGCAGACTGAGGCAAAAGTAGGTTTACAGTTTATCCACTCTTGAATACAATAACAAATAAATAAATAATAATACAAGAATGAACTGTGTTTCGCATACTCACAACTGTAAACCTAATTGTGAAACAGAATTTATTCTTTTTTTTTAATTGAATTTATTGGGGTAACATTGGTTAATAAAATCACATAGGTTTCAGGTATACAATCCTATAATACATCACCTGTATATTGTATTGTGTATTTACCACCCCAAGTAAGTCTCCTTCCATCACCATTTATCCCCCTTTCACCCTCATCTGCCTCCCCCACCCCCCTTTCCCTCTAATAATCACCATACTGTTGACTGTGTCTATGGGTTGTTTTGTGGGGTTTTTTGCTTAATCCCTTCACCTTTTTCACCCATCAGAGTTTATTCTTGTATTATTGTTTATTAAATATTGTATTCAAAAGTCTATGCAACTGTAGCCATGGCTGGATGGTTCAGTTGGTTGGAGTATCCTCCCATAAATCAAAGGTTCTGAGTTTGATTATCGGTCAGGGTACATAGCTAGGTTATGGGTTCCATCCCCAGTCAGAGTACATATGGGAGACAACCGATTAATGTTTCTCTCTTACAATGATCTCTCTCTCTCTCTCTCTCTCTCTCTCTCTCTCTCTCTCTCTCTCCACCCCTTCCTCTCCTCTAAAATCAATAAACATATTTTTAAAAAATGGATACAACTATAAACCTATTTTTGCCCACCTTGATTATGCTAAATGGAAGAAGCTTGATCCAAAAGACCACAGACATATGATTATATGAAATATCCAGAAAATGTAGATATACAGATGTAAAAAGCATATTAGTGGCTATCAGGAGCTGGGGTGGTGAGGGGGGAAATGGGGAGCGACTGCTAATGGGTATAGAATTTCTTTCCCAGGTGATGAAATCTTCTGGATTAGATTGTAGTAATGATAGTTGCATAACTTTGTAAATATACTGAAAACCACTGAATTGTAAATTATGAAAAAGATGAATCTTATGGTATGTAAATTATAACTCAAATTTAAAAAGGGAAGGAGGGAAGGAGGAAGGGAGGGAGGGAGGGAGGAAGGAAGGGAGGGAGGGAGGGAGGGAGGGAGGGAGGGAGGGAGGGAGGGAGGGGGAAAGGAAACCCTAGGTCTAAGAGAAAAATACCCGAACTTGGAATAAGGTGGGGGGAGAGGGCTCCCCAAGGCTGGAATTCAGCTCTCGCTGGAGAGGGTGTGGCTGTGGGCCATTCATTGACTGAGGAGTTTGCCAGGTTGCCATGGGCCAAACGTGGTCTCTGAAACAAACCAAAAGGCATGGCCAGGAGCTATGGGCCAGGGCTAGCAAGCTGGGGGCCAGCAGATGATAGGAAGGAAACTGTCCACTGAGGGGTGCTGATGAAATTGGTCAGAAATCTGCTCTTAGAGGTGCTATTGAATTTGCTGAGTAGCTGTCAAGGGCCCTGGCCAGAGTCTCCAGAAAGCTGCAAGGGTGCCAACTCACAAGGGTGCTTCTGAACTCACAGGGAAGCCAGCAGGGGCATCTATGGAGAGGGTTATCTATGAACCCACCACAGCTGGGGCACCTGCAAAACTTGCCATGAAGCTGCCTGAAGTGGTGCCGGGAAACTGGTGGGGTGAGCTCCACTCACTGCCTCATAAGCAAGCCCAGTACCACAGGAGCAAGAAGAAGCAGAGCGCACCAAAACCAGGAAGAGAAGCCCCTTCCTTCTCCAGTCTCCCCAGCACCCTCCACCGATAAAGCTTAACCTTGTGGCAGCTGGCAATGGAGAAACATTCCAGTATCACAATCAGGGCAACAAAGAGTGGATTTGAGCTGTGAGACAAGAGATCAATAGTGGGCATAGATACTAGCAGCTCTTTTTCATATAAAAATTTTTGTGTTCAAATAAGTTTGGAAAACTCTACTTAACAAACCACCCTGATAACACACATTACTGTTTCAGTAGGGCTAAGACGTCCTATGCAAAAGAACCCCATTGAGCTCTGCTCAAGTAGCAATCCAAAACTCACTTGATCACAGTGCTGTTTCTCCTGATAATTAACACCCCACAGGATACTCCCTGTGGGGTGGTGAGACTGCATGAAATAACTGAATAGGAGAGAAGAAATGGTGTTGGGGAGCAGTTTGCATGTCTTCACTGAATCCCATGGAGCTCGTCTGCTGTTTCAGGGACTCCTCTGAAGCGAATGCACACAAATGGAGTCATCTGGCTGGGCTCCTTCGTGGCATTTCCATCTCTTTATTTACTGCACACAAACCATAAGCTCTGAAGACACTATGGAAATACAGTTTATTTAGGCAACTAAAAATATCCCCCAAATGGCATTTGGCCATTGCTGCATTCCCCAACTCCTCCTACTTGCCCAGTCTTTGCTTTAAATTGCTCCTTGATAGTACAATAGAAAGAGGATGGGCCTGGTCGGCGAGGCTCAGTGGTTGAGCATAGACCTATGAACCAGAAGGTCACAGTTCAACATGCCCGGGTTGCAGGCTCGATCCCCAGTGTAGAGTATGCTGGAGGCAGTCTATCAATGATTCTCTCTCATCACTGATGTTTCTATCTCTCTCTCCCTCTCCCTTCCTCTCTGAAATATAAAACTATATTTTTTTAAAGAAAGAGGGTGGGATTTAAAAGCTGGAATTTATGGCATTTGGGTCAGGGGCTTTGGAATGCCATAATCCTGTCTGGCCACTCATCCATTTCCTTTTGGGAGTTCCTGAGGAAAGCAGAAGCGCAAAAAATAATGGATAAGACTCAAAACAAGAAGAGATAAACCAAAGAACTTATATACTTATATGCATAGCCTATAGACACGGGCAATAGGGTAGTGAAGACATGGGGGGCAGGGGGCAGTGAGAAGGGGCTGGAAAGAGGAGGGGTAAACGGGGGGGGGATGGGAGATATCTGTAATACTATCAACAATAAAAAGTATATTAAATAAATAAGTAAATAAGTAAATAAAAGACTCAAAACAGTGTTTTATTATTTGCTCACTAGAAGGGGCAGAATGCAGCTAAGAAAAGAGTGAACTTAGGTGGGCTACACGGGGCGAGAGCCCCTACATCATTCTTGGGTTTAAAATCCAGTTTCAGGGAGGGGGGCGGGTAAAAATAAATAAATAAATAAATAAATATAAATAAATAAATAAATAAAAAAAAATCCAGTTCCTTATGTTAAGTGAAATAAGCCAGTCAATGAAAAAAAAATACCACATGATCTCACTCATTTATGGATAATAAAGAACATTATAAACTTGAACAAAAAGATAGATACAGAGACAGTAAAGCATCAAACAGTCTGTCAAATTACAGCAGGAAGGTTAGGGAGAGGTGGGGGAGATAAGAGATCAACCGAAGGACTTATATGCATGCATATAAGCATAACCAATGGACGCAAAACTCTGGGGGTGGAGGGCATATATGGGAGTGGGGTGGGGGGGCAATGGTAAGATATATACACATATAATACCTTAATAAAAAAAAATCCAGTTCCATCCCACTTTTAGACAGTGTAAGGGAGGGAGAAATGATTTTTCTCTACCCTTTCAAGATCTCAACTGGGGCCCCTATAACTGAAAACAAATTAACAAGAGAAAAACAAACAAAAATGTATTAGCATCTATACCTCATGTATACAGGGGATATATCCAGGGGGAAATAAGTAACTCACTGAGGTGGCTTAGAATTTAAGCTTAAATTCCATCTTCATCTAAAGACAAAAGAAACGAGGGTGTGAGGTTGGCCAGTTATGAGGAAGTAACCAGGAAAAGTACAGAGAAGAAGAGTAAGGTTTGTTATGCTGATTTAAGCTAGTGCCTTCTTCATTGATAAGGGCACATAAGTGGGCAATGTAAGCTACCAGAAAAATACAGGTTATCTATATAGAATGTGCAGAAGTCTAGCCCTCTCTTGGATCACTTGCTCTTGGGGAAGCCAGCTATCATAAGCTGACCTTTGGAAAGGTCCATGTGGTCAGGAACTGAGGGAGGCCTCTGACCAATAGCCATGAGTATCTAAGACCTCCTAACAAGAGCCAAGTGAGTGCGCCATCTTGGAAGCAAATCCTCCAACCTCAGTCAAGTCTTCAGACGACTATAGTCCCAGCTGACAGCTGGGCTACAACCTCATGAGAAACCTTGAACCAGAACCACTGGCCAAACTACTTCCATATTCCTGACCCTCAGGAACTATGTGATGATAAATTTTTGTTGTTTTAAGTTACTAAATGTTGAGGTAATTTGTTGCATAGCAATAGATAACTAATGCAGATTTTTACAAATGTAATTCTGAATAAGTGATTCTAAACTCTGGGGTAGCATCTCATTTTTATACACACACACACACACACACACACACACACACACACAGAATCTTGAATAAATTCTCTGATCATGATATATGGTAAAACCAGGATAAAGATCTCTAAAACCTATTCTATTGCAACTACATTCTTTGCATTTATTCCCATATTCATTCTGTCAACATACATTATCAAGCACTTACTATGTACCAGGCAATGTTCTAGATCCTGAAGATATAGCAGCAAGACAGATGAAAATCTCTGCCCTCGTGAGACTTCCATACTAGTGAAGGAGAAACAATCAGCAATGCATAGAATGTTAGGTACTAATAAGAGCTAAGGAGGTAAAACAAAGCAGTGACTTTGATCAATCAAACTTCACTTCTGGCTCTCAAAATAGCCCTGGTCAGTTTCCTTCCATGTGGTGATTCTGAAATAGGTTCCTTCCATCTCCTGGCTCCACCTTCCCAGGGTCGCAGAGTTCTCAGAAGATGACCAGCAGATGAGTAGAGTGAGGGAGAAGAAAGTACACCTGCTTCTCAATCACATCCAACCAAAAGCAGCACACATCCTTTCCATTCACAAACAATGACAACAAAATGTTGCATGGCTCCACCGTGATGCAAAGCAATCTGGGAAATATAACCCCAACAATAGCTCTATGCTACAAAGGGGAGCAGAACCTTTGGTAGGCAGCATTTTTTCTCTGCTACAGTCTCACTGATCTATCCCAGCTTTCTGCCTTCTCTACTTTCTGGGCCAGACTTAAGCCCAGGTACAGCCATTCCAAGGGGGGGAAATGTCTCCCATCTTGATATCTAAAATCTCATCTCAAGAAATTCAATCCTTGCCCTAACCAGTTTGGCTCAGTGGATAGAGCATCGGCCTGAAGACTCAAGGGTCCCAGGTTCGATTCCGGTTAAGGGCATGTACCTTGGTTGTGGGCACATACCAAGTGGGGAGTGTGCAGGAGGCAGCTGATCGATGTTTCTCTCTCATCGATGTTTCTAACTCTCTATCCCTCTCCCTTCCTCTCTGTGAAAAATCAATAAAATATATTTTTTTAAAAGAAATTCAATCCTTTATCAGAGTCATTTCCCTATTTCCTAACACCTTGCCAAAAGAGCAGTCACCTGCAGTGGTGACATATGGAGTTCTCCCTCAGTCCCTAGAGAAGCTTATCAGATTTCCTTTTTCATTCCATGAGACAGAAATACCAGCCTCGCTAGTAACTCCCTGAGTCTTAATCAGGGAAAGAAAAGGAGGCAGACTTAGCATGTGCCAATAACCATTCACAACTTTGCTAAGAGTAAGTGACTGGGTTCTCCATCACGAACCGTAAATTATCCGGGCATCATCCCAACTGCTTATCCACAGCTACTCTCCCCAAGTCAAGGGAACACTTTACAAATGCATATTAGATGCACACAGTCCTCAAAGAGAAAAGAACAGCCCCAGTTAATTGCACGAGCAGTTAATGTCAGGAATAATCACGGAGATGAGAGTGGCTCATTAAAGCAAGTCGGAAAAAGGAGTCTATTTAAAAAGCTAAATGGGGTTCTGAAAGGCAGACCCTGAAAAGAATGATTTCTGGGCTGATTTTATTTTAATGCAAAGATCTACTCTTTCTTTTCGCTCCCTATGATTATTTTATACAAATTGCATTACATGAGTCCCTTGGGAAACACAGGTACAAGCTTTATTTCCACTTCCTATGAAAATGACTTCCAAGGGGCTGAATTATAAATTTTTTTAACATTCTTTAAACATTCATATGTTCTGGAGGCAATAGATGCAAATGCAGAGACAGTGTGCTGGTTGACAGTTTCAGAGTGTCTGACACCAACCTGTAACCTTTCATGTTAAAGAAATTTGTTCACCCTGAACCATTTACCAACTTCCCCTTGGAAAGGCAAATCATCCGCATATGTCCATAAAAGTGAATTAATTTGTTAACCCACACGAATGAATAAAAACACCCTGGGTTTTTATTAGCAATCGCATCTGTTCCCGTTCTGCCTTTGAAAGCAAACGTGTAAAATGTCACTACACAGACAGAATGTCACAGCCATTTTAACTCAGGAGACACGAAAACACGTGCTGGTCTTGGTGTTTCTGCCTATGACCTTAAAACCAGACACTGCGTGAACACAATACTCTCATCCCAACTTCTTAAAGCCATCTGAGGACTCCTTGTTGGAAACCAGTCTGCAGCTTGGTCAGTGTTTATCATTGACAAAGGCTTCAAGAGAGGATATCTATAAACAATGAGACTGATTTCTTTAGGTGGCTCTGATAGGGGCACATAGAATATTGGAAACCAACTATAACTGTAAGAAATATTAATCATGCTCTGTTAACCGTGATTGTTTTGTTTTGATTAAAGAAGGCACATTCTAAACTGAGTGGCAGTTACACACACGGGACCTGGGAGTTCACCTGGAAATGCAGCCCATTCTCCCCATTTGGAGCTGCCTGTTACCATGGAAAGATGAACAAAAACCAGAATCGCCAGCCCTTTGAAGACCCCAGCCCTTTTGCATGTCACTCAGCCCTTTGAAGATCCCCAGCCCTCTGCTTACCTGTTAACTGCCCATTTGGCATACTCTTTGGCTACTTCCCCATGTAATCTTTGTCCTTCTGCCCAATAGAAACAGCTGACTTATTGTGGGGTGCAGAGCAGATTTTTGTGGATGACCTGCTGCTCTCCAGTACTACGGGCAGTATTGGAATAAATGCTCATATGATTCAACCCTGTCTCTGCTGAATTGGCTCAAGTAGTGACAGGCAGCCCGGACCCATTGTTTGTCCGGTTAGAGCTCCAGAACCAACTTTGAAAGTGGACTCATTTTCTAGGGCTGCTATAGCAAAGTACCACAAACTTGATGGCTTTAAACAACAAAAATGTATTCACGTGGCAGTGACAGCCAAGAGCAGAAGAGCCACCCAGTTTACCAGCCCCGGTGTATGAGCTATAGATCATATTGTTGTCTAAAACCAAGGCTTTGTGCCTGTTTGTCATGCAGCACTATTGGGGCAAGAGATAACTGATACAAAGTCCTAGCTTTTGTTTCTGCTCTTATCCAAGGAATATTCAGAACGCCAAAGACAGCTTCATAATACCTGACCACTCAACAGTTTTGTGGGGCAGCCAACCAATTCACTTCTTGTAGTGTTTTCTCTATCCCTGAAAGGATTCGAATGCGTGGGTACACTCCCTTGGCATCTTTCATTAGTAGACCACCTGAATCATGAATATATCAAAAGACTGAGGAAAGCGTATGCCTGTTAAAGATACTTAGTGATAGCATAGCATGGTTTCATTTACGCAAAAAATTATAACAAAATATACACGAAAAAGAACCTCAAAGGTTACATACTAAAACTCCAAAAAAGGTTTTTTTACCCTAAGAAACTATGTGGGATTATAGGTTAATGTTCTTCTTTTTCTAGTCCATGACATCTGATTTTCCTGAAATGAGCATGAATTTGTTTGTAATTTTAAAAATAGAGAAACAGAAACTAAGAAAAACACTGCAAAACATTAAAAGAAAAAAGCAAATACTTAAATTTATTTTCAGGGGTTGAGCGGGTTATTTATTATCATTTGTGGTTTAAGTCAATTATGCAAACTATTGGATGAAATTAATTAACTGAACTTTAAAAAGCAGAGATCAAGGAAAATTTTTTTAAAAAACAGACAAAATTACTTGCAGACATATAAATAGTTGCCAGGTGCACCTAAATTAGTAATGCTTTAAAAAAAAAAAAAAGGACTGGGTTTGAGCATTTTCCAGTCAATTGTTGCTTAGAGCAGTCAACGAATGTTTTCTATATAAGGCCTGATAGTAAATATTTAAGGCTTTCTGGGCCAGACTGTCTATTACAAATAGTCTGCCATTGTAGCACAAAAGTGGCCATAGACTATCTGTACATGAATGGGCAGGAGTATGTTTCAATAAAACTTCCTACCTAATAATAGACAAATATGCAAATTTACCGCACCTTCACTATGCCCAAGCCACGCCCACCAGCCAATCAGGACGAGTATGCAAATTATCCCAACAAAGATGGCGGCTAATTTGCATATCAAGGCAGCTTAGAAAGAAGCCAAGAGATGCTGAAGGGAGCAAAGCTTCGGAGAAGAAAGCAAGCCGGGGGGAGGAGAAGGGAGGAGCGGAGGCGGGGCCGGGGGAGAAGAAAGGAGAGCGGGGCGGGCTGGTGGAGAAGGCGGGCCGGGGGACAAGGGAGGAGCAGAGGTGGGGCCGGGGGAGAGTGCAGCAGGAAACCCTATTGCAGGATTTTTCCTGCAACGGGAACGCTAGTTATTTATAAAAGCCAGATTTGGCCCATAGCCATAGTTTGCCTATTTCTGATTTAGACAAATTGCTACCATAACAATAATAGCTAATGGTCATGTTGACAATAACTTATTTATATCAGAGTGATGTACAATTCTCTGCACCAGGCAGGCCATGTCCACCTTTGCCTGCTGTTAAATCCTTTTTTCTTCTTTACCAGTATGTCTCAGCTTCCTCTTCCAAGGAACCTGAGACTGCTTACCTTAGAAGGACATTCTAATCACCTGTTTACTCATCTTTCTCCTCCATTATGCTAAGAGCAAGATTATGTCTTAATCTTGTGGAGAGCCTGGATCATAGTAGATGCTCAATAAATAAATGTGAAGTGACTATTCAGCAAAACACAATCATGTAAAGAGAATAAGAATACAAGTCATAGACTTGGTGAAAATAGTTGCAAAGATTTATCTGATAAAGCACTGTTATTCTAAATATACAAAGAACTCCTTAAAATGAATAACACTGTGAGAATAAACAAGTCATCTTTTCTGTCAAAGAACAGTCTAGACAGCCGCCATTTTGGACTGCATGACTTGGCAGCTGCCATGTTGGCCACATGGCTTGCAGCTCCCCTGGGAGCTGCCATCTTGAAACAGCAAAGGCCAGCCCCTCCCTTTGAATTAACCAATCATGAAAGACTGTGTGCCTGAGCTCCAATCAAGAGTGAGGACAGGTCATGTGCGTAAGGGATTATAAACCCAAGCAGCCCTCCTGCTTGGTGTGCACGTGCTTCCAGACCATGTATGTGCACCCTTCTACGTAGAAGTAAAGATGTTTGCTTTGCTGCCTGGCTCCCAAGTATGTTTTGTATTCTACCAGAACCCCTGACTTGGGGGGCTCACCTTATCACCTTATTTCTAACAACACAATTAAAAATTACGCATAGAAATCTGAATAGACACCTTACCAAAGAAGATATACAGATGGCAAATAAGCATATGAAAAGATGCTCCACATCATTTGTGATCAGGAAAATGCAAATTAAAATAACAATGAAGTATCACCACATACTTATTAGAAAGGCCAATTTCCAAAACACCTACAACACCAAATGCTGATGAGGATGTGAAGCAATAGGAACTCTCATTCATTGCTGATGGGAATGCAAGATGGTTCAGTCACTTTGGAAGACAGTTTGGCAGTTTCTTACAAAACTAGACATACTCTCCATACAATCCAGAAATTGCGCTCTTTGGTATCTACTTAATGTACTTGAAAACGTATGTCTACACACAAACCTGCATCCAGATATTTATAGTAGTCTTATTCATAGTTGCTAAAACTTAGAAGCAGCCAAGATGTTCTTCAGTAAGTAAATGAATAAACTGTGGTACATCCAGACAATGGAATATTATTTAGTGCTAAAAAGAAATGAGCTGTTATGAAAAGACATAGAGGAACTTCAATGCATATTACTAAGTGAAAGAAACCAATCTGAAAAGGCAGCATACTATATGATTCCAACAATATAACATTCTAGAAAAGGCAAAACTGTGGAGATAGTTAAAAGATCAATGGTTTCCAGGTTTGGGGGGCAAAGGACAGGGATGAATAGGTGGAGCATAGAGGATGTTTAAGGCAGTGAAAATACTCTACACGGTACTATAATGATGGATATGTGTCATTATACATTCGTCCAAACCCATAGAATGAACAACACCAAGAGCAACCTAATATAAACTATAAACTTTGGGTGATAATGATTTGTCAATGCAGATTCGTTTATTGTAACAAATGTACCACTCTGGTGGGGCATGTTGATATTGTGGGAGCAGGAGGTATATGAAAAATCTCTGTTCTTTCCACTCAGTTTTGCTGTAAACCTAAAACTGCTCTAAAAAATAAAGTCTACTCTAAAAACACATACACACACAGTTACATCATTATTGCAAGTGCTTACTCAGCCTCTTCTATGGCCTTAGGAGGCATTAAAAGCTAATTAATTAGGCAACAGATCTGACACCAAAAGCACATGTGACAAAAGAAAAAATAGATAAATTGGACTTGATCAAAATTAAAAACTTTCGTGCTGCAAATGTTTCCATCAAGAAGGTGAAAAGACAACTCACAGAACAGGAGAGTATTTTCTACAAATCCTTGATCTAATAAGGGACTGGTGGTATCCAGAATACTATGTAAAGAATTCTTGCAATTCAATAAGAAAAAGACAAATATGCCAATTAAAACATGGGCAAAGGATGTAAATACAAATTCCTTCAAAGATGTACAAATACATATTTCTTAGTATAAGAGTGAAATACTGCAATAATAATAATGATTGTTAATACTACTAATTTTCTGTTTAAAAAATAATTATTGCCTTTGCTGGATTGGCTCAGTGTATAGAGCATCAGCCCCGTGGACTAAAGGGTCCAGGGTTCGATTCTGGTCAAGGGCACATACCTCGGTTGCAGGCTTGATTCCTGGCCCTGGTCCAGGAGTGTGCAGGAGTCAATCAATCAATGTGTCTCTCTCACATCCATGTATTTCTCTCTCTCTGTCTCTACCCTTCCTTCCTCTCTGAAAATCAATGGGGAAAATATCCTTTATTTTTAAAAAATAAAAATGTTGGATGTTTTAAAAATATTTGAAACAGAAATTATCATTGTAATCCCTTTTCATCCATTTTAATCCTTTTTGAATTAAGGCAGATGTTAAAATTGATAATTAACATAAACTCCCTGCCCTGGCCAGTGTGACTCAGTTGGTTGGGCATTATCCCATGCAACCAATTGATGTTTCTCAGATCAATGAGTTTCTCTTTTTTGCCCTCTCCCTTCCTCTCTCTCTAAAATAATTTTTTTAAAAAAATTTTAAATAATAAAATAATAATAAACTTCTTTTCTTACATATATTTTTAAAGTGTTAGAAATGACAATGTCAAAAATTCAATTTTTTTACCCACTTCATTGGTGTGGTTTCTATTTCACAGAGAACAGCCACCAATTCATTTTTATCAATCTCCATAGCAAAGTGGACAGACACAGAATTGCCATGGTTTTTTCCAAGTCTGTCTCCCAAGTCTTTTTATTTAAACAACTAGAGGACCAGTGCATGAAATTTGTGCATGGGGACAGTGTCCCTCAGCCTGGCCTGCAACCTCTCGCAATCTGGAACCACTGGCTCCTAACCACTCGCCTGCCTGCCTGATCACCCCTAACCACCTCTGCCTACCTGCCTGATAGCCCCTAACTGCTCGCCTGCCTGCCTGTCTAATTGCCCCTAACTGCCTCTGCCTCGACCCCATCACCTCAGCTTCATCCGGAAGGACGTCTGGTGGTCTAATTAGCATATTGAGCTTTTATTATTATAGATAAGAGAATTCATTTCCTTTAAAAGAAATAGCACTTTGATTAATTAAAAATAGAGGATGAAAAGTTATACTAGATCAAGTCAAACAACAGCCAAGTTTTGCACCCATCTAATTAAACAGTAAAAAAGAAGTTGATTTTCATTCCATTATGATTGTATCAACAGCAGTGTGATAAGCTAAGGAAGACATCATGATCAAATGCAATTACTTAATCCTGATATTTTTAATTATTCCAAATGTGTTTGATTCCATTCTATATTTTTTTAAATATATGTTTATTGATTTCAGAGAGCAAGAGAGAGGGAGAGAAAGAAACATCAATGATGAGAGAGAGTCATTGATCAGCTGCCTCCTGCACACCCTCTTCTGGGGATCGAGCCTGCAACCTGAGCACATGTCCCAACCAGGAATCAAACCTTGACCTCCTGGTTCATAGGTCTACACTCAACCACAGAGCCACGCCAGCTGGGCTATTCGATATTTTCTTAAAGTACTTGCATTTCTCCCAACATTTTACCTTATTATTGGGAACTTTATAATTCTTAGTGCATTGGTTTCCTGCTTAGGTGTGCATTTTGCAAATATAGTTTGCCCATATTAACTAGAAAAGCAAAAGTGATCTTATTACTATCTCTTAGGACAGTAACAAAAGAATATACAAAGATGCTCTTAGGAAAAATTGTCAAAAACTTGTAAGGAGGCAAAGATTACTGAATGTCACCCTGGCCAGTGTGGCTCAATTGGTTGGAGTGTTGTTCCAGTGTACCCAAGTACGGGACCCAAACAATTGATATCCTCTCTCACATTGATGTTTCTCTCTCTCTCTTTCTACCTTCCCCTCAAATCAATGAACAGATCCTTGGGTGAGAATTTAAACAAAAAAGATTACTGAATATCTTTCCAGTAGAGTGCTGGGTATTTTCCAATGGAATCTTCCAGGATTATCTAATTCTATAAGGGTACATGCACCTTTGTCATTCCACCATTAGGCTATTTTACAACTCTATAAAGGTAGCCGTTAAGTTGTAGAAAACTGTCAGAAGTGCAAATAATTGCTACCAATTGAAATGCAAATTAATTTTACCTGGTAGAAACATAAATTTCTGCCCTGTAGAAAGGATGACCTCAAACATTACATTTTATTGTCATATAGGTCAGCACTGCCATATATACATATATCAAGCCACATATATAATTTTACATTTTCTAATAGCATATTTAAAAAGGTAAAAAGTTTAACAGATTAAATTCATTTTAATAACATATTTAACTCGATATACCCAAAATATCATTTCAATAAGTAATCAACTTTTAAAATGTTTAGATACTTTTATTCTTTTTTTTTTTTTGTATACTAAGTTTTCAAAATCCAGTGTGTATTTTACATTTACAGCATGTCTCCATTCATACTAGCCACATTTCAGGTGCTCAATAACCACAAATGGTTAGTGGCTACCATATTAGATGGTGCAGCTATAGTTTTTTTGTTGTTGTTTTTTTCTCTGCATAAGTCTGGATCGTTCCACTATGGTTCCCATGCCACTCTGTGCTAAAACTCTTACGGCATTAACCCTAGATATTTCTTCAGCACCCATTTTGTGCCTGGCTGCTTGCTACTTACTAGAGCAGGTATAAAAACTATGTAATGAACCCTGGTCAGTGTGGCTCAGTTGGTTGGACATCATTCCATGCACCAAAATGTTGCCAGTTTGATTCCCAGTAGGAGCATATGCCCGGATTGTGGGTTCAATCCCCAGGAGGGGGACTGCAGGAGGCAGCCGATACATGATTAGCTCTCACATTGATGTTTCTTTCTCTCCTTCTTCCTTCCTCTCTCAAAAAAAAAATCAATAAACTATTCTTTAAAATAAATAAATAAATAACCCAGTCATCTTACCTAATAAAAGAGAAACATGCAAATTAACCATCACTCTGCTACGCCCACAGCCAATCAGAATGAGTATGCAAATTAACCCAACAAAGATGGAGGTTAATTTGCATATGCAGGTGCGGAGCAGCGTGAAGCCTGCTATGAGGGGAAGGGGGCGCAGCGGAGGGAGCTACTGGAGTGGTGCTCCAGACAGAAGCGAGGACTTGCCGGCTCCGGGCGGCCAGGAAACAGGGACTTGCCGGCTCCCGGGCAGCTGGGAGTGAAGCCAGGGGAAGGAAGGCCTATTCTTGCATGAATATTGTGCAACGGGCCTCTATTATTTTAAATAAATAATAAATAAAAATTAAAACTGTGTAATGAATGTCCCTTACCCTCAAACAGTGAGATAAGACATATGATCATTAAAAAATTTAAAAAGAAGACATTGTATAAATGAATTCTTAAACTTAGTAATAATAGGAAACAAAATAAGTCAATATAGATAGGCATAGTCAAGGAGTAGGATAGTTGGTAGGGAAGAAAGGAGTTAAGGATATTCAAGGCTTAATAAACAGGATGAGAAAGGAAAGTGGTAAATTAGCACCTAGACAAATTAGACAAACAGGAAGTTACTGGCCTGATGTTATCAAAGACTATTTGGTTCAAGTCATTGTTTTCATAATATCTGGATGCTCTTTGTTGGAAAATTAAAATGACTTTAGAATGAAAGTAGATCTTATATGTTACATGTTGTATTCTCTCAACTCTGTTTTAAAAAATGTATTAAAATACAAGAAGGAAACACTCAGAAATGGCCCCCAGATAACTGGATTGATTATAGTGGGGTGATCCTGTTTTTTTGAAGTTTGTAAAAAACAATCATTTAATATGTTTATAAGTTAAAAATATACATACTGTTTTTAATATGTAAAGAAGTTGGATATTTCTGATGGCTCCAAGAAATTCTGAAATGAGATTGGACAAATAGATATGTCTAACCACTCCAGTATGATCTCTTGATGTTTTAAAAACTAGAACAAAAGTCTGGGGCTTTTCACGTATTCCAGAACCATGGGCTATTGGACTGATAAACTGTGGAATAAGCTTTCATTCATTTTCCATGAATTTTGTCTTGCAACTATGAGAAGAGTTAAGTATTGCTCGAGTTAATAAGTGGCCACCTAGGGTTGATTTTAATTTTGAAAAAGCAGCTTCTAAAGGTGACTGCCTCATTGTTAAATAAAGTTCACAGCTAAAGGTTTTGACAAGTAAAATTAATCAACTGCCCAAGGTGATTCGTTTGATCACTCATCCTCTGCTGGCCACGCAACTGTTGGGAACTTTAAACACAGCTTTCATCTTTGAACTTTGTCTTTATGATTTAGTTCATAGAGCAAACTGTTGTCATATTTTCCAGTTAACTTGACCAAGCAGCCCTTGAGGAATAATTGGATCCTTTACTTTCGCTTTGACCACCCTACCTCTAGCACAATCATTAAGCATGTCTTATCCTTATTTGCTTTTGATATTTACTAATTGCTGTTAACCGTTGCCCTTTGTCTACTGCATCCTCTCATTCTGACTCTTTCCGCCTACTCAGCTATTTCTCGTCCTTTCCACTCATTGTCCTGATTTAGCCCATTAGTATCAAGTTTGACTTCCTGAAATAAGCCTGGCATATTTTCAAAATACTAGAAATTCAGAAGACTTGTAATGAGATGGCTGTTTAAGTGTGATAACTCCTTATCAATCAGTGAAGTTGGCAATTTTTACTGATCAACCACTGTATTTATGAATTTATGAAGCTATAGGGTTTGGTTTGGTTTTTTAAGCAAGTGTGGACCTAAAGAAATCCTGAATAGCTTGCTTGTACTCATGGAGCCAAGCTGTGGGGAGTTGGGGGGGGGAGAGACAAGAAAAATGAGCTGTAGAAAATAACATACGAAAGTATATGAGTTCTCTATAGTGTCTTTATGCAAGTGAAAACACTGGAAACAACCTAAATATCCAATAGGGGAATGGTAGGGGAAATTATATTTATATCTAAGCAGTGAAATATACAACTATTTGAATACTGATTATGATATCATTTGAGCAAAGAGCAGAGATGGTGCCTTGTTTATCTATGTCTGCAAAAAAATAGTTCCAAGCACTGACTATGTGATATGCTCAAAAATTGTTGTATGAATCATGGTATGGTAAGCCATTCAAAATATAGTTGTAAAGTCAAAGAACTTTGTGTGTGTGTGTGTAAAGCCCAAATTTATTTCTATTTAAAAATGCTCAAGATACTTTAAAAAGGCCCAAAGGCATCCAGGTTTAATTTAAGATCATCCTGAGGTGGTATCTGTCAGTTTCTTCTTTTTTTTTTTTTTCTGGGGTATCAATTTGATCCTTGTTAATGAAACACCCCGACAATTCCAGTTGGATCTTGGCAATTTCCTGTGACTCCCAATATCTTTCATAAATGGCCATCAGGTTATAAAAGATGAAGAACATAACACCAGAAATAATCACAAAACGTCTGCAGATTCTACTTGAATATCCTTTCTGCATTATCCTTCACAACCAGGCCCAATGATTATCAATTTGAGTAGTGGAGATCATGATGTGTGTACCTGTAAAGCCTGGTATTAAATGCAGCTCTTTCAGAACAGAAACCAGCAAACACCCTTTAAGATGAAACACCCTCAAAGAACTTTTGTAGCATCCAGTGATGTTAATGATTGAAATGATGCCTTGGAGATGTACCATATTGCACCATACTGAGACATCTAAGACAAGGTGCCTTAGGACATGCAGTATTTTCTACAATACTTATCAATGCCATGGAAGTAATGGAAAGCCAAATCTGTAGTGTAGTATAATTACTATAGATATAGTCCACAACAGTTTTTGAAATGAACTTTTCCAAGGTTGTTGGGACCAACAATCACTTTCAAGTTTGTAGTGATAAATAAGTTGTTGCCTGTGGTAGCCACATGGCCAATTTGCACATTTCCTTCATAAAGAAACTTCAAAAATGGTGGTGGGAAGACAGAGGAGATTTCAGGAGCCATTGGAGGGGTGGGTGTTTATACCACTGAGAATTTGTGTCCAAAGCATTGATGTTATTAGATTAATTCAAATATAGGAAGTTATCAGCAGGTTTCCATATAAATAATGTTTATTTTTCTGTATTCATGGCCTCCTCTCCTTACTGCTGGCCCCACTTAACTCCCATTCAGAAACAAGGTCCAATCAGTGTGGCTACAGAATTTATGAAAGGCTCCATGAAAAAGGAAGGGCCTGATTGGGATTTTGAAGAATGGGAAAACCTTTGGTAGGTAGGTATGGAGAAGAGAAAAGCACATTAGTGCTAAGCCATGGGGCTAAAGAGAATAAGGTTCCCTGAGGGTCAGAAAACTCTGACCTGGTCACAGTAATGGGTTTACTTAGGTGGAAATGAGTTATGGTCTAGTTCATGAATGTTTGATGCATGAGTTGAAACATTATTCTGTAGTTGCTGGAGAATCCATGATGCAGTCCTCCACAGTAAGGTATGAAGGAAGAGGCAGGGGAACAGAATATCAGCATCACACATGGAACTCTTCCAAACTACACAGGTCTCCCCTACCCCAGTTGAAAACTAATGCTGAAAGAAAACAGCACTCAGATAAAACCTTCAAAGGCAGAGAAAAGCTCTTGTCTGGGATTTAATAGCAGCAAAGTGATAACTGTGATAAGAAACCAACCCTCTTACCCCTGAGCTTTGTATTCACCTTTCTGTTCCCTATACTTTCCCCCAAGGAACCCTTCTCCCTCCACTCTTTATCTGAACAGCAACTCAGAGAAAATCTTTTTCTTGATGTTTCCATGGCAGAGTGGAAACAATGACATTTTCCAAAATTACATTACAAACCATTAAGATAAGAAACCACAGGAAGATAAGAAGAGCACAAAAAGAGTCAATTTTTCCAAGTAAAGATTTGGAGTTCAAACTTTTCTAAGATAGGTAATGTCATTGAAGCAGTGCACCTAAGAGGTGCTACTGCTGAAGGAGCACCTCCCAAACAGGAATGCCGGTCCCTGAGTAAGGGGCTCCAACTACATAGAACACCCAACTCTTACTAAAGCCCCCTTTCCTCTCCAATTTTTAGGCATACCATCTTTCAATCTCTCTCTCCCTCCCTCCCTCTCTCTCTCTCTCTCTCTCTCTCTCTCTCTCTCTCTCTCTCCCCTCCCCCCATCTCTTCTTTCTTTCCTAAACTAAGACCTTTCCTAAAAATTTTTGCAGGCAGGAAAATGCCCAACTCTATGAATGCCGAAATGTCATAGTTTCATCCAGAGGCCATTCTTCCCAATTCCTCATCTAAGTTATGTGAGCACCAAGCCCTGCCTGTTCTTTAGCACCCAGGAAAAATGTCAATGTTCACAAATCCCACCTTATTCTTTTTTAAACCTCCCTTATCTGCTTAAGACCTATTGCTAAGCCCCAGGTTCCTGATGGAGGTACATACCTAACTTCCCATCCAAAGAAGGGCAGTGGTACCCAGCACCCTTGAACACCCAATGAATGATATAGATGAAATTCCCAAAACTATCTGCCCTGCCACCCTTCTCCTCCTATTGTCTCAGCACCCGCCCCCCCCATACTCCTATACATGTAACTGCAGAAGGTGTTCTCATAAATATAAAAATATAACAATGTTTTAACTTTATTAGAAGACTAAGATAGATTCTGAAAGAAAGCTGGCAGACACTAAGAAGAAGGAAAAGGATAGAAACTTGGGTAACAACTTATGACAAAGGTCTGTTTTGAGAAAGCCTTAAACGATCCTGCAGGTCTTCCAGGGAGCTGCCAGACCGGGCAGTCTTGAACTATGAAACCCTGCTGCCACCATGGACACTCCGGGGTGGACACTCCAGGGCAGCCAGAGCGGGCACAGAGACCACACCATCTTGAAGAATAAGACTGCTTGCGACTAGGACCCTAGCCTCACCACCACCCAATCTGGTCTCAGACACAAGCCAGAACCCTACAACCACTCGGGACAAAGACCTGCAGACCCACGGACACCAAGACTTCAGACATCCTGGCTGCAGATTACTGTGAGTCATGGAGCCCATCCCCCTCTCCACCAGCCCACTGCGGCAGCATAGGACCTGACAGACCTGCTCCGCGCAAGCAGGCTTCCTGCCAACACAGGGCGGCTGTGTGACTTAACTTTGACTCTGGGAGCCTGCACATGGGAACCTGTTTCCCATGGCGAAGGAGTGGGTGTCCCACTGACACAGGGCTGCTACGCTGTCTGCCTTTGACTCTGGACGTGCCGACACAGGGAGTCTGTTTCCTGCAGTGCAGGAGTGGGCCTCCCACCAACACAGGGAAGCTGTGCAACCTGACCCACGAGCAGACCAGGGACCCTGATTCTCTGCACGAGAGGCAGCACTGAGCACCAGTGACTTGACTCTCAGCATGCACACATAGGGACTCTGTTTCTCATTGTGCGTGCATGCATGGGATCCCTGATTCTCAGTGCACACACACTGAGCACCTGTGACTCCAATTCTCTGCACACATGCACACAGGGACTCTGATTCATGGTGCAATGCTGCACCAAGTGACTCAGACTCTGATACTCAATTCTCAGCACATGCACACGGGGTCTCTGACTCCTGGCGCACGCCAGGGAACTCTGATTTTCGGCATATGCCTGCAGGAACTTTTTTTCAGTGCAGAACATGAGGGGCCCCTGATTCTAGGTGTGCGCACAAGGCCACACTGAGTGCTGGTGACTCTGATTCTCAGCGTGCATGGCTCCCACTGACCCACGGCAGCCACACATCTCAGTGTCAGAGCTCTTCAGTGACAGTTCGGTGGCACGACGCTCCCACTGCACACTGCTCAGGCCCCTGCAACTCAGCATTTAGACCTTCTGGTGATAGTTAGAATGGGGAGATAATGAAACAATCCCCAAAGGAAAGAAAAAGAGGAATAGCCAAGAAAGGAAATAAGTGAAACTGAGGTATGCAATATGACAGAAAAAGAATTCAGAGTAATGGTCATACAGTTCATAAACCAGATGGACAAGAAAATTAACAACCTATGCAAAAATCAGGAAGAAATCAAAATGATATAACTACAATCAAAAATGCTATGGAAGGTTTCAACAGTAGACTAGAAGAAGCGGAGGACCAAATTAGTGAGTTAGAAGATAAGGTAGAGAAACAAGCCCAATCTGAACACCAACTGGAAAAAAAATTAAAAAGCATCAGAAGAGCCTAAGGGAGCTTTGGGACAACATGAAACGAAGTAACATGTATAATAGGGGTGCCAGACGAACAAGAAGAGCAGCAAAGATTAGAGAATCTATGAAGAAATAATGACAAAAAACTTCCCTGATATGGGGAAGAAAAAAGTTACACAAGTACAGAGAGTCCCAAGCAAGATGAATCCCAAAAGACCCACACCAAGACATGTCGTAATTACAGTGGCAAGTTAATAACAAAGAGAGAATCTTAAAGGCTGCAAGAGAGAGACAGAGAGTTACCTACAAAGGATCCCCCATCAGATTATCAAATGATTTCTCAACAGAAACACATCAAGCTAGAAGGGAATGAAAGGAGGTATACAAAGTGATGCAAAGCAAAGGACTGAATTCAAGAATACTCTATCCAGCAACACTATCAATCAAAATTGAAGGGGAAATCAGGAGCTTTGCAGACAAAAAAAAAAAGGCTAAGGGAGTTTATCACTACCAAGCCAGCAATGCAAGAAATGCTAAAGGGAATGCTGTAAAAAGAAGAAATAGAAAGGAAGGAAGGAACACAGGCATAAAGCACAAAAATGGCTACAAACAAGTACCTATCAATAACATTAAATGTAAATGGATTAAATGCTCCAATCAAAAGACATCGGGTGACAGAATGGATAAGAACACATGACCCATATATATGCTGTCTACAGGAGACCCACCTCAGAACAAGGGACTCACACAAACTGAAAGTGAAGGGATAGAAAAATATCTATCAGGCAAATGGAAATGAAAAAAAAAAAAAAAAAACAGGGGTAGCAATACTTATATATGATAAAATAGACCTCAAAGTGAAGACCATAACAAGAGACAAGGAAGGCCACTTCATAATTCTAAAGGGATTGATACAACAAGAGGATATAACTCTAGTAAACATATACGCACCCAATGCAGGAGCACCCAAATACATTAAAAAAAAATACTTCTGGAAGATATCAGGGGAGAGATTGACAGCAATACAATCATAGTAGGAGACTTTAATACCCCATTAATATCACTGGATAAATCCTCTAGACAAAAAGTTAGCAAAGAAACAGCAATCCTAAATGACTCACTAGATCATATGGACTTAATCAACATCTTTAGAACATTCTACCTCAAAACTACAAAATATACATTCTTCTCAAGTGCACATGGGACATTTTCAAAGATAGACCACATATTGGGACACAGACAAAGTCTCTCTAAATTCAGGAAGATTGAAATCATATCAAGCATCTTCTCATATCACAATGGCATAAAATTAGAAAACAACTACAATAAAAACAATCACAAAAATTCAAACACTTGGAGGCTGACTAGCATACTATTAAACAATGAGTGGGTTACCAAAGAGATAAAAGAAGAAATAAAAAACATCCTGGAAACAAAAGACAATGAACACACAACAATCCAAAATCTTTGGGACACAGTAAAAGCAGTCCTGAGAGGAAAGTTCATAGCCTTACAGGCCTACCTCAAAAAAACAAGAAAAACTGGTAATAAATCATCTAAATGTGCAACTTGAAGAATTAGAAAGAGAGCAACAAGAAAAACCCAGAATGAGCAAAAGGAAGGAAATAATAAAGATCAGAGAGGAAATAAATGACAGAGACAAAAAACAAAACAAAACAAAACAAAATAAAAAAAACTAAAAAACAATACAAAAGATCAACAAAACCAAACGCTAGTTCTTTGAAAGGATGAACAAGATTGATGAACTTCTAGCCAGGCTCACCAAAAAGCAAAGAGAGAGGACCCAAATAAACAAAATCAGAAACAAAAGAGACAAAATAACAACAGACCCCACAGAAATATGAAGGATGGTAAAAAAAAAAAAATACTATGAGCAACTCTATTCCAACAAACTGGTCAACCTAGAAAAAATGGACATATTCATAGAAAAATACGACCTTCCAAAACTCAACCAGGAGTAATAAAAAAATCTGAATAGGCTGATATCTATGGAGGAAATTGAAGCAGTAATCAAAAAACTTCCAACAAACAAAAGCCTTGGACCAGACGGCTTCACAGTGGAGTTTTATCAAACATTCAAAGAAGAAATAAAATCTATCTTTCTCAGACAATTCCAAAAAAATTCAAGAGGAAAGAACACTTCCAAGCTCTTTCTACAAAGCCAGCATTACCCTAATCCCAAAACCAGATAAAGACAATACAAAGAAAGAGAATTACAGGTCAATATCCCTCATGAACATAGATGCCAACATTCTCAACAACATTCTAGCAAATCAGATCCAGCATTACATTGGAAAGATCATACACCATCACCAAGTGGGATTTATTCTGGGGATGCAAGGATGGTACAATATCCACAAATCAATAATCGTGATACACCACATAAACAAACTGAGAGATAAAAACCATATAATCATATCCACTGATGCAGAAAAAGCATCTGACAAAATCCAGCACCCTTTCTTGATAAAAACTCTCAGCAAGGTGGGAATAGAAGGATCATACCTCAACATAATAAAAACCATATATGACAAACCCACAGCCAACATCATACTCAATGAGCAAAAATTAAAACCATTTCCCCTAAGAACAGGAACAAAACAGGGATGCCCACTCTCACCACTCCTGTTCGACATAGTACTGGAAGTACTAGCCATTGCAATCAAACAAGAAGAAGAAATAAAAGGCATCCAAATTGGAAAAGAAGAAGTAAAACTGTCCTTATTCGCAGATGACATGATACTGTACATAGAAAGCCCTAAAGACTCCATCAAAATATTATTAGACTTAATAAATGAATTCGGCAATGTAGCAGGATACAAAATTAACACCCAGAATTCTATGGCTTTTCTATACACCAATAATGAACTCACAGAAAGAGAAACTAAAAAAGCAATCCCATTTACCATTGCAACAAAAAAACTAAGATACCTAGGAATAAATTTAACCAAGGAGATAAAGGACTTTTACTAAAAAAATTTCAGGACACTGAAAAAATAGATAAAAGAAGACATGAACAAATGGAAGAATATACCATGTTCATGGATTGGTAGAATCAATATCATTAAAATGTCCATACTAGCCAAAGCAATTTATAAATTCAATGCAATCCCCATTAAAATACCAATGGCATACTTCAAAGACCTAAAACAAACTCTCCAAAAATTCATCTGGCATAAGAAAAAAGACCCCAAATAGTTGCAGCAATCTTGAGAAACAAGAACAATGTTGGAGGGATCACAATCTCAGATATCAAGCTATACTACAAAGCCATTGTTCTCAAAACTGCCTGGTACTGGCACAAGAACAGACATATAGACCAGTGGAACAGAAATCTACCCAAGCCATTATGCTCAATTAATATTTGAAAAAGGAGGAAAGAACATACAATGAATTCAAGACAGTGTCTTCAATAAATGGTGTTGGGAAAATTGGACAGATACTTGCAAAAAAAATGAAACTAGACCACCAACTTACACCACACACAAAAATAAACTCAAAATGGATAAAGGACTTAAATTTAAGATGGAAAACAATAAAAATCTTAGAAGAAGCCATAGGCACCAAAATGGCAGACATTTGTCATAGCAATATCTTTGCTGATACAGCTCCTAGGGCAATGGAAACTAAGGAGAAAATAAACAAATGGGACTACATCAGAACAAAAAGCTTCTGCACAGCAAAATAAACCATCAATAAAACAACAAGAAAGCCCACTGCATGGGAGAACATATTTGCTAATATTATCTCCAATAAGGGTTTAATCTCCAAAATATACAGGGAACTCATACAACTTAACAAAAGGAAGATAAACAATCCAATCAAAAAATGGGCAAAGAACCTAAATAGACACTTTTCGAAAGAGGACATACAGAAAGCCAAGAGACATATAAAAACATGCTCAAAGTCACTAATCATTCGAGAGATGCAAATCAAAACAACAATTAGGTACCATCTCACACCTGTCAGAATGGCTATCATCAACAAATCAACAAATGACAAGTGCTGGCGAGGATGCGGAGAAAAAGGAACCCTGGTGCACTGCCGGTAGGAATGCAGACTGGTGCAGCCACTGTGGAAAACAGTATGGCGTTTCCTCAAAAAATTAAAAATGGAACTGCCATTTGACCCAATAATCCCACTTCTAGGAATATATCCCAAGAAACCAGAAACACCAATCAGAAAGGATATATGCACCCCTATGTTCATAGCAGCACAATGTACAATAGCTAAGATTTGGAAACAGCCTAAATGCCCATCAGCAGTGGATTAGAAAACTGTGATGCACTGGGCCTCTAGTAGTATATACACTGAGTCACCAGATTATTATGATCTCTGAACGCATAATAATCTGGCCACTCAGTGTGTGTGTGTGTGTGTGTGTGTGTGTGTGTGTGTGTGTGTGTGTATTAGAGGCCCATTGCATGAATTCGTGCATGGGTGGGGTCCGGCCAGCCTGGCCAGGGGGAGGGGACATGGGCGGTTGGCCGGCCTGCATGCTGGTCGAACTCCTGGTTGGGGGGACAATTTGCATATTAGCCTTTTATTATATAGGTTATACACTGAGATCATAATAATCTGGCCACTCAGTGTATAATATAGCTTTATAAAATTAAAACACACATGCGATTGGCACCAGCAAGAGCTTTATATGTATTGCGCATGCGCGAGTCAATGTTTATTTTTAAATTGCCAGTGCATGTCATATATACCAGCCAGTGGGTCGGTCGGACAGTTGGATGGACCTACAGTCAGTCACTTAGCCTTTTATATATATAGATTTTCTCTTATAGTTGGAGTCTTGGCTCTGAATCCTTTCCTAGCCAGAACTCAAGTACCGAGGTTGCTGAACCCTGGTTTGGTCTGACCCCACGGTCTAACACTTGGTATAGTTAATATAGTTAATGCTTCAACTTTGTCTTTGATTCTAAAGATACTTTGGATTTTATAATTGGCCTAAATTTTAAATTTTACTTTTGAAATGTCCTCTGTCTGTATTCATTGTGATATTTCCTTTGAATGTGTTTTGCAAGTTTATTCATGCTTTTCAAATGTAAATTAAATTATGTGAGAGTAATGCACATTCAGACAATAGCATTCATCAGATGTCACCAGTGAAATGGAAGGATTCTCCAGGGATTCAGCTCTAATCCTTCTCTCTTCCTTATTCTATAAAATCTGTGTGACTTTATCAATGTCAATGACTTCAATTAGCATCTGAAAATGATGACTCACAGATCTAGACTTCCCATTTGAACTTCTCCCCTAAGATTTATATATGGTTCCAACTGCCCATGAGGTATCTCTACTTGAATGCTCTACAGACTTCACAAAATCAACATTTTAAAAATGAAATGCATTGTCCCCCAATACTTATTCTTCCTCTCTTAATCCTTCACTCAATGAACAATAGTAACATTCTTCTGGAAATCTGGCATGTGAGTCTCCCCACCACACCAGGAGCCCTAGGTCCCATTTTATCTCCAAATCTTCAAATCCTAGCACAGGACCTAGCATATTATAGTGCCCACTAAGTGTTTTTTCAACTAATAATTAAATGAACAAGTTTATTCTGGTTCTGGTTACCGCAGTAAAAATATCATCCACTGACTAACCCAGGTAAATATGTCCACACTTTCAGCACCATCTAGTCATGTCCAAGGCAAGTCTTTGTGAGGAACCTTATCACCACCAGCAGGGAGTGTAGGAACCAAGTGAGCTACCATAGGCCACTATGGAGTGGAATCAGCATCTGTCCATTCTGAGTCCTGCCATTTCTGTTTTTCCTCAAGCCAAATACTCACAGCGCCCTCATGAAGAAGTGAGCACTTTTTTAAAATATTTTTTTGTTGATTTCAGAGAAGAGAGGGAGAGATAAAAACATCAATGATGAGAGAGAATCATTAATAGGCTGCCTCCTGCATGCCCCACACTGGGGATTGAGACCACAACCTGGGCATGTGCCCTTGATGAGAATCGAGCCCAGGACCCTTCAGTCCACAGACCAACGCTCTATCCACTGAGTCAATGCTGCTAGAACTGCACTTTATTACTCAGTGATTGAGGAAATGATCCCAGTGTATAGAGTTGGGGGATGGCATGAGAGGGGGAGGGATTGAGATCAAGTATTATGATCCTGGTTTGGCTCTCTTGTCCTTTGTTTTATACATAGAGGCAAAATCATCATTGTTAAAGCCATTGGACTATGTCTCATGTGGATGTCCCCTTGTTCTTGAACTCTCCCACCTCTCCTTAAGTCCTCTCTCTTTAAGAGCTTCTCCATTGAGTGCCCCTTCTAAGACCTCCCTAGGGATTGTTAACCCTCCCTGTAGAGTAATAAAGTCCCTATCTCTTCTTGAGACTTTTGAATTCAGACTTCCCAATAGTGAAGAATTTTTCCCTCTACTTTAGCTGATACTAGCTCTGGTCCTGTGAATGTGATGGGGAAAAGATGACAAGCTGTAGATGATTTCCCTCCTAGGTTCCTAAAAAATGCCACTCACATCCTAAGGCATTAATTGCCTTCCAAAGACTACTTGAAATTTGTGTAATAATATCAATATGGCTTTGGAGCTATTCCTTAATGTTCCTATATCCATTGCTTATAGATCTTTAAAATTTATTAATATATATATATATTATTATTTCAGAGAGGAAAGGAGAGAGAGAGACAGAAACATCAATGATGAAAAAGAATCATTGATTGGCTGCCTCTTGCACACCCCACACTGGGGATCTAGCCCGCAACCCACACACACGCCCCAACTGGGAATTGAACAGTTACCTTTAGATTCATAGGTCGATGCTCAACTACTGAGCCATGGGGGGGTGTCATTGCTTATACATCTTGAGTTTCAGTATGAAACTTCTCCATGATAATGAATGATGAATGGTACCACAGTGAAGTAGTTTTCTAAAGTTCAGTGTTCTTCCTACCTCCGACTCTGATGATGGAGGAAGGGAGTGTGGGGTAGAAGTTTTAGTTCACTCTGCCTTATCCTCCCACTCCCTCTACAGCTGACAAAACTCCATTTTGCATAGATAGATTAACCTTCAATCAAGTTATAGACACATCTTGTGGTCTAAGAACAATTCTGCACCACTAAAATAACCTGCAATGTGTTTTTAAAAACGTTATTGTTGAAAATATTACATAGGTCCTCCTTTTCCCATTAACCCCTTCTAGCCCACTCTCATCCTCTCCACCCCCCCCCCACTTCCAAACCTTCCATAAAGGGAGGTGGAGACAGCTAGAAAGGTCTCAGCCCAATTTTTTAAATGGCCCAATGGAAGACAGAAAGACCTAGGTGACATATTAGGAAACAGGTGACCAAATAGTACTCAGCCAATGAGGAACCAAATGAGAGAGTAAATAAATAGGCTATATTCCCTGCCCAACTTGTGTTCCTGTACGAGTGCCCACTCTCGAGAGTATTAATAAGTCTCATTTTCGCCATGCTTCTATTTCCCAGTCCGTATTTTGAAATTCAGACAAGTGAGCCATTTCCCACAAGCCTGCCAGTTTCATGGATGCTGGCAGAAGAAATAAGACCCCTGGATCAGAGAAAAGGACTTTATTGCTCACAGAATGAGCCATAATTTTTTCTTATTTTAAAAGAAAAACTTATAGGATTAATAGGGGAAAATAAAGAGATCAGGAAGTTACAACTTGTTCTGGACACAGTAGAAAGTAAGATATCAAATTGGTTGAGCATTGACCTATGAACCAGAAGGTCACAGTTCGATTCACAGTCAGAGCACATGCCTGGGTTGTGGGCTCAGTCCCCAGTGTGGGGTGTGCAGGAGGCAGTCGATCAATGATTCTCTTTCATTATTGATGTTTCTATCTCTCTCCCTTCCTCTCTGAAATCAATAAAAATATTTTTTAAATACATATATTTTCTTAAATAGAGAAAAAACTAAATTGATATACATTCTAGCACAAGTTCTTTTACTTATCACAAAATATGACCAATTAGAATGGCACCAATCCTGGTGATCCAAGGCCTTTCTCAAAATGACTTCTCAGAACTGCCAGGGCCAAGACTGGTTCCAATCTCAGTACTACCACCCTTCACCTCGCCAGCATATAAAGCAATGAAGACCTTCACATAAACCCCCTGGGCACATTCTTTCTTCTGCAAACAAATAAAAAGCGTGATTTCACTGCCTTGATATAAGCATCCTATTTTTTCCTGAGTCTCCTTTTCTTCACAGTTGCCTCCTCCAGAGGATTAGTACAAGCCTTTGTACTTAATAGATTCTTTTCTTCCTACTCATTTAATGGGATTGTTATGAGGATTAAATTTTAAAATGTATGTAAAAGGACTTTGTAATCATGTATAGCACAAGCATAGATAGGAAAGTGTCATTATAATAATTACCACTTATTCAGAAGTCAACAATAGCAGCCCCCTTCTTCCTCCCTTCTCCTGTTCTTCCCCCCTTTCCCTTCCCCTCCCTCCATCCTAAATCATTTCAAGCAAAAAGCAATAATCCATCGACTCAATAACCAATATAGACACCACAAGACACAAAATACCAGGAATATAAAAGACCACAATCTCCTGAGGCAATAAATGGCTCTGTGATTGGCCTGAATTCAGAGCAAAGCTATGGCTGTGGTTTTGTATAAGATAAGTCTCCATTTTTTGCCCCATTTCTATTTGTGGGGTAAGCTAAGGGATGAAACACAGCAAGATAAATGCAATATGCTTAGATATTAATGAAGTATGTTTTGCATTGTTCCACTAAATATCAAAATTTAAATATAATCAAATTAAATAATATTAAATATTAGAAAAATAATAAAATGCATAGTTTTCTTTTAGAGGACAAATTCAGCCTTTATTTGCACATCTCAGCTTTTGGGGGTTGCAGAAAGATAGGTCCTCCTGTTTTGGCTTTGCCAAAGGAAAAACAAGTAGGGCCATAGAAAGAATTAGCCTTTCCCAAGGACAGATTATGAGGTGCTTTTTCATATGTTGGCTCATAGCTCAATATACACAACAGTCCTAAAAATATATTATCCTCACTTTAGACACTAGCAAAAGTGAGACTTGGAAAAGGAAGTAACTTTCTACAGGCTTCTGATGCCAAATGGTGATAAACAGAGTGAAATGGAAAGACAAGTAGGAAGGATCACACAGAACAAAAGTGGGAACAGAAGAGTCAGTGAAGTTTTGGGGTCAGTGGGGAAATCAATTACATGACCAAACCAATGTCAAACAATAGAACTAACAAGCTGGAAGCTCTTCCATGCCAAAGTAGTAGCGGATGCTGTCTGCACCCAAACCACATCCCCACTCTTACCATTTCCATGCACACCAATCAGCTTCCAGGTGCCAGTACCTGCCATTATCTGGGGCCAGAGCAGCTATCTTGCTGGAAATGCTGGGGGAATAGCATCCCCAGGGAATAACTCTCCACCAATGACTGACAAGAATAGGCGAATAAATACCCCAGCTCCTTTGCCTCTCAGGAGAGCTGACTTCGAGGTGTATGTTCTACTTAGTTTCCCAGGGCTTCCCCAGTGAGATTGCACCCCGGTTGCCCACAGTAGTAACTGGCTTAATAATACACACTTTATTGGCTGCCCTCTTTTTCCATCTCACTTCCACTTCCTACCAGTGATTCTTAGAACTAACTCACCAGTTAACTGTTTGCATAAAATCTTTGTCTCAAGGTCTTCTTCTTGAGGGAGCCCACACTCAGAAAACAGCCTATTCTATGAAGTTAGAACAATGGCAAACTTGAATTGCATTACTAACTCCAATAAATTCAAGAATTAGTCTGTACAAAATAAGTTACTACATCTCTCATCCCTGGCTGCAATAGCGAGTGGGTACTCTGCAGAGTGTGAGCCACACCTCACTCTCTCCTCAGGCTCTCCTCAGTTAATTTCAGAAATCCCTGAACATGTTTCATGTATGTTGCAAACAAGGCAGTCGGGTCCCTGCTACTTCTGCACCCTGTCCACTGCCCCCAGGGAAGATCACCATCCCTTTTCTGTGTTTCTCACCACTCTGAGGTCACACTGAGCTCCACATGAAGGGGAAAGAGTGTCCTTTTCCTTGCCTTTGTCACACTGGTATTGTTTGTGTTCCAGAGTCACATCAACCCCTTGTGGAAAAGCCCCTCTAGTATCTGCTGTCTGCAGTCCCAGCAAACACAGATATCAACCATGAACCCATGGGGCCATTTTGGAGAGCATCTCCAAGATGGTACCCTGCTGTCTTTACCAAAATCATTTCCCGTAATCATCCCTAAGCTCCCTTGATCGTATTCTTCCCCAAACCCTCTTGCTGAGAGAGCTTTGATGCACCATTATCGTCTTTCCCATGTGTATGTGAATTGCAGGACCAGTCAGTATAGATTATGTGCCAGGAGGGACCCGCGCTTCACCTAGTATCAAACGGAGACCATACACATCATCCACACTCTCTATCTTTACTAAATTGACCTCAAAAATCAGAGCTAAAGTGATTTTGGATACAGTGATGAATCGGTCTGGTAATCCCCATCATTAAATCAACTCAGTGACTTTCATTTGGTCCTGTCTGAAACCCTATCATCTTTTCTGAAAAACACAATGTACCTCTCCTTTGCCCTGGAAAGTTTGCAGGAGGCATTGGTCCAAAGTCATAAACTTCTGACCTGATTAGACTTGGGTAGCCAACGAGAAAAATCAGAGGTCCAAGGGTTTTGAAGTGTTTCAAACAGAGTACAATTGGAATATTAAGAAAATAATCAAGATGTAATCAATTCAACATAGAAGCACAAGAAACCAGAAAGATATATCTCAATGGCTCAAAGGCCACATCCTCTTTAAATCCCATTCTGTTCCCTGTGCATACTCACACACATACACACAGAGTCATGCATGTGCACACGTGATCATTCACTCATTTGAATAGGCGCATAGCACTTAGCTTAACAGACAGGGTAGCATGCTGATTCTAGAACTGGACTCTGGGATTAAATCCCACATCTGCCACTTACTACTTTAGTAACTTGGACAAATTACTTAACCTCTATGTGCCTTGGTTTCCCCATATGCAAATGAAGATAATAACTCTTTTAAAGTGCTTAAAAGAGACTCACAAAATAAGCACTTTATATAATAGTATGTATTTTATCATATTTTCCCTTATTTTAGTCACCTGTGCATTTTGTCTTATCCTTTCAATTACATTTTAGACGTCAGAAGACAGGGATCACATCTTTGTACTGATATTTCTCCTGCAGGGCCTCACATTTGCAAGATGCTTAACAATAAATGCCTACATAATTCCATATAATTTAGTATCCACCCAAACTGAGGCCTCATCCAGCCCCACAGGGAATATTTTTACTATGGCATGAAGCCACAAAGATGAAAATAATTCAGTAAAATAAAAGTAGATAAAAAAGGAATTTGAAATAATATGCAAATGTACAACTCAGATGAGGGATCTACTGAGACTAAACAGAAGTAATGGCAGGGACCACGTCTGATGCCACAAATACCACCCCCCATAATACCAACAATGCTTGAGGAGATCCTGCTTTCTTGTATTTCTCACAAGATCAATTGAAATTGAATACTCATTACAAAAGTAAGAAGAAATAAAGAATTCAAAAATTCATGAAAGCATAAGAAACATGTACATTTTATTTTATTTTATTTTATTTTATTTTATTTGTTAGAGGAAGCAAAGTTTATTGAGAAATAGACAGACTCCCAGCAGCAGGCAAGGAGGTAGCCCAAAGTGAGTTGCCCCCATGTACATTTTACATGTACCAGGTAGAATACTAATAGACTCATCCAAATTTATCAAAAGTTCAATCTCATATAAACAACAATGAATGAAATATATTCATTAATTCCTAGTGCTGTACTAGCCCCAGTAATAATAGCTACAATTTATTGTGTTCCTATTCTGGGCCAGATGCTTTGAATATATCATGGTACTTTCTAAGTTAAAATGACAGATTAAAAACACATCTGATTTTGTTCCTTCCCCCAAACTACACTAAAACTATCAAGGAATGATTTTTTTAAAGTGGAGAGAAAGGAGAGGAGAAAACAACATAAAATTGTGAAAGTTGGGGAAAATACCAAACAAGGTACTGAGACACTCTTTGAAAAGAATACTTTTTTTGTTGTTAATCCTCACCCAAGGATATTCTCTCTATTGATTTTTAGAGAGAGTGGAAGGGAGGGGGAGAGAGAGAGAGAGAGAAACATAGATTGAGAGAGACACGTCAATTGGTTGCCTTCCCCTTGCACCCTGACCAGGGCTGAGGATTGAGCCTGCAACTGAGGCACGTGCCCTTACCAGATTCTAACCCACGACCCTTCAGTCCACTGAACCAAACCAGCCAGGGTGAAAATAATACTATTAATAGTGAATTTTAGTGAGTAAGTTAGGTAACCTAATCTTTTACATTTCAGATTTCACTTATAATGAAATGGTCTGTGGTGTGGAACAGTCTTCAATACCTGAACAGAGAAGTAATATTTGTGCTTTATCAGAAACGTTAATTTAATTATGAGTGAAAGTAATTATCTTTCTTTCAGCATTAATATGCCATTCAAAATATCTGCAGACATCTGTGAATTGCATAAGAAAGGTTCACAGCTTAGGGAACTATTTGTAAAATTTCCGTGGCCAAGGATCTAATCTATTATGTCCAGCAAGTTTAAATGATCATAAAAATTAGATTGTAACCCCTAAATGTATTTACTAATAATAAAATATAATTTTTTAAAGAGCATAACAAATTATATGATCCCCTTATGTTTAAAACCCACATATAAGATACTATTTATTCAATATATATGTGTTGTATTAGGACATTTCTGGTTGCAAGTGATCATAAAACCAACTCAAACTCATTTATATTATTTTTTATTTTTTTTTTAATATATTTTTATTGACTTTAGAGAGGAAAGGAGAGGGGAGAGAGAGAGAGAAACATCAATGATGAGAGAGAACCATGGATTGGCTGCCTCCTGCACGCCCCACACTGGGGATCAAGCCCGCAACCCCGGCATGTGCCCTTAACCAGAATCGAACCTGGGACCCTTCAGTCTGCAGGCCGATGCTCTATCCACTGAGCCACACCAGCCAGAGCTATATTATTTTTTAATATATTGTTTTTATTGATTTCAGAGGAAAGGGAGAGGGAGAGAGAGATAGAAACATCAATAATGAGAGAGTCGTTGATTGGCTGCCTCCTGCGTGCTCCCCACTGGGGATCGAGCACGAAACCCAAGTGTGTGCCCTTGACAGGCCCTGGACCCCTCAGTCTGCAGGCCAACGCTCTATCCACTGAGCCAAGCCAGCTAGTGCCTCAATTATATTAAAAAGAGAAATTTTCGGCTAGGTTAATTGAAAAGTAGAAGTGATAGGAGCAGAAATAGGATATTGGGCACCAACTATAATTGTAAGAAATATTCATCATGCTCTGTTAACCGTGATTGTTTTGTTCGGATTAAGGAAGGCACATGCTAGCCTGGCTGGGAGCTCACCTGGAAATGCAGCCCATCCTCCCCATCAGGGAGCTGCCTATTATCATGGAAAGATTAACAACCTTGTTGTGGAAACCAGAGCTGCCAGCCCTTTGAAGACCCCGCCCCCATTCCTTTGCATATCACAGGCCCTTTGAAGACCCCCAGCCTTTGCATACCCACAGACCTTTGCAAATCTCCAGCCTGTATTACCTGTAAACTGCCCATTTGGCATACCCTTTGTCTACTTCCCCTTGTAACCTTTGTCCTTCTACCCTATATAAGCAGCTGGCTCATGGTGGGGGGCAGAGCAGATGTTTTTGGATGACCTGCTGCTCCCCAATCCTGCCGGCAGGATTGGATTAAATGCTCATATGATTCAACCCTGTCTCTGCTGAATTGGCTCAAGTAGTGACAAGCAGCATGGACACATTGCTTGTCTGGTTACAGAAGGGAGGAATTCTCATTTCAGCAACAGTTATATCAAACAGTGGCATCAGGACTCTCTACAGTCCACACCTTGACTTCCTTTTTTTTTTTTTTTTTTATACCCTCACCTGATTTTTAGGGAGAGTGGAATAGAGAGGGAAATATAGAGAGACACATCGATGTGAGAGAAACACATCAACTGGTTGCCTCCTGCACGAACCCCAACCAGGTTCTGGGCTGGGGAGGAGCCTGCAACCAATGTATGTGCCCTTGACCAGAATCTAACCTGGGACCTTTTGGCCCACAGGCCTACGCTCTATCCCCTGAGCCAAACCAGATAGGGCACCTTGACTTCTTAACATCTATACATCTTTCTTTTCAAACATACTGTTTTAAAAATGTATTCTCCCAACCATATGCAATTATTCTATGTACCACCAAATTGCATTCACCCGCTTCCCAAAAGGATGTGCCCCAATGCCAAGTCTCATTACGTTATTATACTCAAGATCTCTGAGCGATATCTCCCAGACAAGTCTACATGCTGTTGTCTGAAAGCCTATGGATAGGTTATTTAACCACCTCCAACAGACCCAGTACACAAAAGCTAGGGGACAGGTGAGTGGAAAACAGGACCACTGTTATTAAAACAACTCTCATTTGGAAAATAATGGAAAGGAGGGAAAAACCACAATGATCATGAGCAATAGATCCTAATTGGTTTTGCTGTCTGGGAGAAGCCCACTTATTCATTGTCCTCCATATCTGCATCTGAGATGGGCATTGGTGGAAGAGTCTCCTTTTAGGGGGCTGCACCTTTTAGCAGCTTAATCCCCATTATTGCAAGTTATAGGGAGCCTGAAAATAACCTTTTAGGTTAAACAGGAAATCACAGACCTTTGCTCACCGAACTTAGGGTTTCTCCTGCAATACAACCTCCCTAAAAGCTTGAGAAGTTTTTGCTTGTATTCATCCAGTTAATTCTCGGAGCTAGGAACTGAAGAGATCTTGTCAAGTCATAGCTCATGAATTTGGACTTTAACCTAAGAATTACTATCTTTCAGTAACAAATCTCTGTGCTCTGCCTAGCCTCCAGCCTTCAGCTTAATGGCCTCCATCTTGACATCTGATTCAGAGAAATGAAAAACAGTAGCAGAAGTGGGGAGGCACAGCTACTCTGTATCCTCAGGCTGCATGTTCTAAGACTTTATCAGGGAGGAAGCATACTGCAGAAGATGCCCAGGAGGGGCAAGAATATGGAGTGTTTCCCAGGCTCCAATTTTATTACCTCCTATTTCCTGTCTTTCTCTCTTTTCACGTTAGCTTCTAACAGAGAATTCACCTTTTCCAATCCTGCATGGGTCATGATGTTCTTACTTTCAGGCAGCTTCGATGCTGGCTGCAGGCAGAAAGACCTCTAATAGTCAAGTTGAAATAGCTTCCAGTTGAGATGCTTTTCTCTTTCTTGTAAGAACTATTGGGAACCAAGGATAATCTCTAACATATCCCAATACCCTGACTTATTTTCCTACCAATTACCCAAAAACTTCAGTCTCGGTACATATAAGGTGTGAGTCCCAAGATGCCATGGCAACCATTTAACCAACTTCTTTGCTAACACAAAATAGAAACTGCCAACTTTCCAGCCAGGGTTAGAGAATCCTCCTAGCTCCATACCCATCTTGATAAACCATCTGGATTCCACCTTTTGGTTCTGTCACTCATACTGTTAGAAATAAGGCTAGCCCCAAACCAGAGGTCCTGGTAGAACACAAAGCACACTCAGGAGTCAGGCAGCAAGGCAAATATCTTTCCTCCTGCAGGAGGCTGCACACATGGTCTGGGAGCACCCACACACCGATGAAGCTTTACGCTCGGCTTTTTAATCCTGATGCACGTGACCTGTCCTCACTCTTGATTGGAGCTCAGGCACACAGTCTTTCAAGATTGGCTAATTCAAGGGGAGGGGTTGGCCTTTGCCGTTTCAAGATGGCAGCCCCAGGGGGGCTGCAAGTCATGCGGCCAACATAGCGGCTGCCAAGTCACGCAGTCCAAAAATGGCAGCTGTCTAAACTGTTCTTTGACAGAAAAGATGACTTGTTTATTCTCACAATACTCCTGTTAAAAAGCAACAACAGCCTGGCCGGCGTGGCTCAGTGGTTGAACATCAACCTATGAACCAGGAGGTCATGGTTCAATTCTGGTCAGGGCATATGCCCAGGCTGTGGGCTCAAGTGGGGGGCGTGCAGGAGGGAGCTGATCAATGACTCTCTCTCATCATTGATGTTTCTATCTCTCTCTCTCCCTTCCTCTCTGAAAATCAATAAAAATATATTTTTTAAAGCAACAATGGGCCCCAAATGGAGTCACTTGTGCTAAGCCCATAGTAGCCAACTGTCAATGTAAGAATATCCAAACCTGTAAAGAATTTGTATAAGAGTTTGTTTGAACCAAACTGATGACATGTTAGGGAGCAAGACTGCAATGCTCCCAACAATAATGGTTTTGCAGCTCCTTTTTATGCATTTGAAATTAAGAAGGAAACAGAAGATCGAATAGAGGTGGAAAAAAGCAAGGTGGGGATTGGATTACAGGATAGTTAACAAGATTATGTGCTCTCTTGAGGGTGCTTATAGCTCTTTTCAAAGGTGTGTTAACCTAGATGCACAGAAACAATGACAGAGCTTGCCTAAAGCAAAGATAAACCTTTTGCTATAGGCCTGGATCATGATTACCGACCAGGACCTACCCAATTAGTTTATGATCAGATCACCCAGTGAGGTTACTTTCCATGGAACCCTTTTTTTTTGTTCACAAAACCAAGACTTAATTGAAGTTTCAACCTCTCTCAGGAATGAGACCTTTAACCAGTCAATCTGGAAGTTCCTGATCAGCAATAGTAAAGTAATCTGAATCAAAGACACCCCCACACACATCCTTCCTCCAAAAGAAGGGGACCTTGCCTGAAACAATCTTTCCTTTTACTAATAACTTCCTTGTCTCACCCATTTCTGCCTATAAAAGCCTTCCATTTTATACTCAGTTCCTTCCTACTTGCTAGATGGGATGCTGCCTGACTCATGAATGGCTCAATAAATCAATGAGATCATCAAAGGTATTAAGTTAAATCTAATCTAATAATAGACAAATATGCAAATTGACCGCACCTTTGCTACACCTAAGCCACGCCCACAGCCAAGCCACACCCACCAACCAATCAGGATGAGTATGCAAATTATCCCAACAAAGATGGCGGCTAATTTGCATATCAAGACAGCGTGGAAAGAAGCCAAGAGCTGCAGAAGGGAGTAAAGCTTCGAAGAAGCAAGCAAGCCGGGGGGGGGGGGGGGGGAGGAGAAGGGAGGAGCAAAGTCAGGGCCGGGGGAGAAGGGAAAAGCAGGCGGGCTGGCCGAGAAGGCGGGGCGGGCGACAAGGGAGGAACGGACACGGGGTAGAGTGCAGCAGGAAATCCTATTGCAGGATTTTTCCTGCAACAGGAACGCTAGTTTGTTTATAACATATTTACTGGTACACATGTCAATGCTTACTCTGGGCAAGGTACTCAATGAGGCTAATTTTGACATGCTAAGTTTCTTCTACACCATCACAAAGAGTTCCTTCTTTAGTTTTACCCCTCATTTGCCATTGCAAAGAAAGTTTGAGGAGCCCCAAGCGCCCCCAGTTTGGAGGCAGGCCCTTGAAGCCCAACTTACTTTTTCCTTGCAAGATTTCTCCTATTTTTTTCATGCTCACATCCTTCCTACCACCCCACCACATGACTTCTGCATTTAGAGTCCTCTATGAGGTCTCCAGGAAGCAATCACTATATTCCCTCCCCCTACACAACTCTCACCATCACCCCCCCACACACACACACAGGGAAAGTAAAACCACATTTCATTCCCAGTACATACTGGCCTATTCATTGCCTTAATTGGCTTCTTACCCTCACACATAAATGAATACCTAATGTAGTCATTCAGAAGTAAAAAATTCAAGTTCTTGAAAATAAAAAACATAAAGATCTTCCTTGCTATTTAAAAATTATTAATATACTAGAAGCCTGGTGCATGAGTTTGTGCACCAGTGGGGTCCCTCGGCCTGGCCTGCAGGATCCAGCCAAAACTGGCTCTCCAACATCTGCCGAGGGGTCTGGGATTGCGAGAGGGCGCAGGCCAGGCCAAGGGACCCCATTGGGGCCGGGGAGGGACGCGGGAGGTTGTCCAGCCAGAGAGGGACTGTGGGAGGGCTCCAGGGCATGTCTGGCCCATCTTGCTCAGTCCCAATCGGCTGTACCCCAGCAGCAAGCTCACCTACTAGTCAGAGTGTCTGCCCCCTGGTGGTCAGTGCAGGTCACAGCAAGTGGTCAACCAGTTGACTGCCTGCCCCCTGGTGGCCAGTGCACATCATAGCAAGCAGTTGAGCAGCCTTAGCATATCATTAGCATACTAAAAACCCGATGCATGAAGATTCATGCAAGAATGGGCCTTTCTGTTCTGGCCCCGGAGCCACCTCTTTCAGCTCTGGCCCCAGAGTCACCTCTTTCTGCTTGGGCCCCACCTTCCCACGCTGCCCAGAGGCCCTGAGCGGCTAGGGTGGGGCGGAACGCCTGCGTTGTTGCCATGGCGACAACACAAACATCCCGCCCCCAGCAGCTCGGCGCCTGCATATGCAAATTAACCCGTCATCTTTGTTGAGTTAATTTGCATAATCACTCCTGATTGGCTGGTGGGCGTCACAAAGGTATGGTCAATTTGCATCTTTCTCTTTTATTAGTGTAGATTATGTTTTGGTAGGTTGAACAGCCAACTGGTCGACCAGACACTTAGCATATTAGGCTTTTATTTTATAGGATAGCTGCTGTGTGCCCAGATATAATCAACTGCTCAGCAAACCCTAAATAGTATTTTCCTTTCTAAGATATGAATAGGTAAAGAGGGGTTAAATACATGTCAAGATAGCAATGATTATCTATAGGTTTCAGAATAAAGATAATTTTTATTTTATTTTTTCTGCTTTCAAATATTTTCTAAATTATTTAAAATAACTGTCTTGTTTTTTGTAAAAGAGAAAAAAAGTACAAAAATATTTTTAATTCAGTTAGCACAGGAGATCTTGGAGTTATGGAAATGTTCTATAACTGGATTGTAGTGATGGTTCCACAACTCTGAATTTACTGAAAACCATTGAACTATGTACTTAAAGGATGAATTTTATGGCCTATAAATCATATCTCAATAAAGCTGTTAAAAGAAAATTTACATTTCACTAAATTTAAAGGGCAGTAATTCCATCAGAATACCCATATAATAACCTCATAAAATGTTAGGAGAAAATAACAGAAGAGGTGAGATGAGAAAATGATGTGGACAATTAAAGGAAGAAAGGCAGGAAGGCAGGAAGAGAGAGAGAGAGAGAGAGAGGAGAGAGAGAGAGAGAGAGAGAGAGAGAGAGGAGGCAGAGAGGAATGGAGGGTGGGGAGGAAGGAAGGAAGGAAGGAAGGAAGGAAGGAAGGAAGGAAGGAAGGAAGGAAGGGGAGGAAAGGAGGTAGGAAGGAGAAAAGAGCTCAAAAATTAAACAGATGTCCCATAGCATAGTAAAGACTGCCTAGCTGTACAGCTCCATCATTTCCACTTTGTGAGATATATGTGGTCCATCAACATGTTGGCCCTCCAACACAGCAGCAGAAAGCTGGTGCTTTGAAGATGTTGATATAATTTGGAAAATCTATCACCAATTCTGCCAAGGTACCCTATATTACTGGAAAGGGGACCTGGCCCTGAGCAGATCTGCCTAGGGCCGCTGCTGGTGTGTAGGTTTTTTACTTAGTGCAGGAAAAATTTCACAACACGAGTCTTGGTTGATTTTTAGAGGGCATTTATTAAAGCTGGAGACAGTGAAACAAGGAAGGGCCTAGGATAGAAGCAACAGGAGAGAGACTAGGGAGGGAAATGGGCCTAGGCTGGGCTGCTTTAGCTCATTAAGAAGTCAGAGGAAAGGGGGTTAGCCCGGGACAAGCTGCCACAGCCCATTGCTCCCCGGTTGCAAGTCTCTGTGGGGGCCTTTAGAGTTTAGGAGATACATACCTGTGGAAGAAGAAGAGGGGGAAGGGAAAGGCAAGGGTGTGCTCCTGGAAGGCAGAGCAAGTGCTGGGACCTTTGTTTTGAGGGTTTTTAAAGGCTGGGAGTTTAGGGGATGTCTTAGGGGAGGATCTCAATCGAATATTCATCAATTTTATGCTGATGTTCCAAAATGAGATTTATTCCCTTAACTTCATCTGTCCTTGGATGTAGTTGGCAAATGGCACTAATTGGCTTTCTGCTATCTATCTTCCTGAGTAGAGTGATTTAAGCTATTTACCCTCTGGTTGGGGAGAAGTGTAAACCGTTTATTCTTAAGTGTCCTTGGTTATAGAAGATAGATTTTACAATTTACTAGATGGCTGTAAACTGCTTGGCCATTTAACTATCTGTCTCAGTTCCCCTATTCTGCTTGTCCTGGCGTACTAACCTGTGTCACCCCACACATAGCAATTTTGGCACTGTATCTTTGAAAAATTGTACTAGTATACAACAAATAAAATGCTATCATGGTGCCCTAGCTGGTTTGGCTCAGTGGGTAGAACATCGGCCTGGGGACTGAAGGGCCCTAGGTTTGATTCTGGTCAAGGGCGCATGCCCGGGTTGCAGGCTCAATTCCCCAGTAGGGGGTGTGCAGGAAGCAGCAGATCAATGGTTCTCTCTCATCATTGATGTTTCTATCTCTCTCCCCCTCTCCCTTCTTCTATAAAATCAATTGTATATATATATATATATATATTTTTAATGCTATCACAGTGTTGGTGTACAACATAGACACAAACAACTTAAAGTATTTGTTTTGCCTAAATGGAGAAATGCTATCTTCATATAATTTAACTTGACATTTGTTGAACATCTGTTGGATACAATGAATTCCACTTCTTATTTTGAGGGTTATAGAGATGAACAAGGTATGTTTCCTGTCCTCTAGGAATTTACAATCAAATCGTATAGGTACATTCTATTTTAGGGGAGCTGCCACACTTTAAGAAAGAGATAAGACTGGAATTTTGCAGAGAATTTGGAAATCATGAGATAAGAGAGCACCTTTCAGCCTGGGAAACAGCATTGATGAAGGTACAGGGGATGGTAGGTTTAGAGTGTGATTAGGAAATGGTGAATCATTTGGTATATGTGCTGCTGAAGCAAGCACTGAAACATTTGCTTTGACTGATAAGCAAGTGGTGGAAAAATATGTAATGGGGAATTTGAGCCCTCTATATATGTAATGTGAAGTCAGTGAAAATATTCTGATCAAAGATCCCAGTTTCTGTGAAGTGTAAGATGGTGTGGTTTCAAGGGTATGTCCAAAAATTCTTTGATATGGATTGTGCATGTGAGAGGAAGATAAATTATTTGTGGTCAGAGGACAAATTGTGATGACTTTAGTTTTTTTGTTTTTATTTTTTGTTAATCCTAATGGATATTTTTCCATTGTTTTTTAGAGAGAGTGGAAGGGAGAGGGAGAGACAGAGAGAGAGAAACATTGATGTGAGAAAGACACATTGATTAGTTGTCACCCACAAGCGCCCCAATCAGCGCACGGGTAGGGGAGGAGCCTGCAACCAAGGTACATGCCCTTGACCGGAATCAAACCCAGGACCCTTCAGTCCAAGGGCCAATGCTCTATCCACTGAGCCAAACCTGCTAGGGCAATTGTGGTGACTTTAAAGATACATCCATAAATTCTTTGATATTCCTTTCCTCAAGAGATGGAACTTAATTCTACTCCCCTTGACTGTAGGCTATACTTAGGGACTCTCCTTTAACGAATAAAATGTGGCAGAAGTGATAAATGTCACTTTCAAAGTTAGGTTATGAAAAGAGTTCAACTTCCATTGGGGGAGGTTGCTCACACTCTTGGATCACTCTCTATGGGAGAAGCCAGCTTCCATGTGCTAAGGTAGCCTAGTGGAAAGGCTCATGTGGTGAGAAAATGAGGCCTGCTAAAAATCCTCTGAGTGAGCTTAGAAACAGATCTTTCCCCAACCAAGCCTAACATGACTGCAGCCCTGAATAACACCTTGATTGCAGCCTCGGGAGAGCTCCTGATGCAGAACCACTGAACTAAGCTGCTTCCTGGCTTCTGATCTATAGAAACTGGAGTTTGTCATTTTAAGAGGTTAGGTTTTGAGGTAATTTGTCATGCAGCAGTAATAGATAATACCAATGGCTTAGAGAGACTGGAAAAGGCAAAGAGATAAGTTAGGAGAGTTGGCAGTAGACAAGGCAAGAGACAATGAAAATGTAAATCAAAATAGTAATGATGAGTACAGAAGAGGGGATCTATGCCCAGGGCATGATGGAAATTTTGTGGTTTTTTTTAAACGTATTTTTATTGATTTCAGAGAGGAAGGGAGAGGAAGAGAGAGATAGAAACATCAATGATGAGGGAGAATCATTGATTGGCTGCCTCCTGCATGACCCACACTAGGGATCGAGTCCGCAACTCAGGCATGTGCCCTGACTGGGAATCGAACTGTGACCTTCTGGTTCATAGGTCAATACTCTACCACTGAGCCACATTGGCTGGGCCATGAGAAGGTTGTTCATCTATATCCTATCTAATAAATTGACTGTCACTCCAACACACAAGGTGGCTGCCCCCATGTGGTCAAAGATGGCTGCCCCCATGTGGACACAAGATGGCTGCCACAAGATGGCCAGCAGGGGAGGGAAGTTGGAGGGATCAGGCCAGCAGGGGAGGGCAGTTGGGAGGGACCAGGCCTGCAAGGGAGGGAAGTTGGGGGCAATCAAGCCTGCAGGGGAGGGCCATTAGGGGTGACCAGGCCGGCAGAGGAGGGAAGTTGGGGGCAACCGGGCATGCAGGAAAGGGCAGTTGGGGGGACCCAGGCCTGCAGGGGAGGGCAGTTGGGGGGACAAGGCCTGCAGGGGAGGGCAGTTAGGGGGGACCCAGGCCTGCAGGGGAGGGTAGTTAGGGGTGACCAGGCCTGCAGGGGAGGGCAGTTAGGGGCAAACAGGCTGGCAGGGGAGCAGTTAGGAGTCAATCAGGCTGGCAGGGGAGTGGTTAGAGGGTGATCAGGCTGGCAGGCAGAAGCGGTTAGGGGCAATCAGGCAGGCAGGCAGGCACGCAGTTGGGAGCCAGCAGTCCTGGATTGTGAGAGGGATGTCAGACTGCCCATTTAGGCCCGATCCTGTTAGGAACGGGCCTAAACGGGCAGTTGGACATCCTTTGAGGGGTCCCAGATTGGAGAGGGTGCAGGCTGGGCTGAGGGACACACACACCCCCATGCACGAATTTTGTGCACCAGGGCCTCTAGTATATATATAAAAAGCCAGCGACAGTAACAGCATCATGACTGGAACGACCAGAGACCAGAACACCATGGCCCCTCACCCAGGCCAGCCCCACCCCCCAGCGGGGACCCCCAACCCAATTGAGGGCTTGGCCAGCCTGCAAACCACTGTGGCCCCTCGCCCCAGACAGTCCCGACCCACCTGTGGGGACCCCCCCACCTGGATCTGGGGCCCCCATTAGGTCAGGCTGGCTGGCCCCACCTGTGCACCAGGCCTCTATTTATATTGTAAAAGGCCAGTGGCCGTAATGCTGTAATGCCGTAAAGACCAAACGACCAGTCACCAGGAGGTGCATTGATGGGTCTTGTGGCGCGGCAGGTCTGGGGTCCTGTGGCGGCACGGTGGGTCTGAGTCTCACACGATTTCGTGCGCTGGGCCTCTAGTCTATATAATAAAAGCCTAAGCGACTGTTACAACATAATGACCAGTCAGTACGATGCGCACTGACCACCAGGGGGCAGACGCTCAACGCAGGAGCTACCCCCTGGTGATCAGTGCGCTCCCACAGGGGGAGTGCCACTCAGCCAAAAGCCGGGCTCACGGCTGGTGAGCGCAGTGGCAGTGGCAGGAGCCTCTCCCGTCTCCGCGGCAGCACTAAGGAACAGTGAGCAAAGCCAGCAGGCAGACTTCCCCCAAGAGGTCCCAGACTGCAAGAGAGCACAGGCCGGGCTGAGGGCCGTCCTCCCCCCCCCGCCCCCCGCAGTGCATGAATTTCGTGCACCAGGCCTCTAGTAGTATAATAAGCTTCAGGGGGTCCAGTGGAAGGGGATTTGGAAAGCAAACAACTAAGATGGGTAGAATGAGAGTATAGAAGAAGATCCCTTGTCATTGGGATAATTAAGGCTAGAAAAATTCTTCTTATATACAGTATACATCAACAGGGTTTTTTGTTTTGTTTGTTTGTGACACAGGGAATCAGGAAAATAAGAAAAGGAATGCTTTGGGACATTTAGTCCCACTGCTAACAAAGTAATGGTATAAATAAATGATTTAACGTTAACCTAGTCAAGAAGCCGGAACTCAGGAAGTAAATAAAAATGCATGCCCTGGCCAGTGTGCTCAGTAGTTAGAGCATCAGCCTGCACACTGAAGGGTCACAGATTCAATTCCTAGTCAAGGGCACCTACCTCGGTTGCAGGTTTGATCCCCAGCCCTGGTCGGGGCACATGTGGGAGGCAACCAAACGATATGTCTCTCCCACATCCATGTTTCTCTCTCTCTGTCTTCCCCACCCTCCTTCCCTTCCACTCTCTCTAAAAATCCATGGAAAAAAATATCCTTGGGTGAGGATTAACAAAAAAATTAAAATTTAAGTTTAAGAAATGCATGCCTTTTTTATGACACCTGCTACCATGAGCACCTTCCTATGGAAGTTTGTTTCACTTGCATGAAAATATGCATTTACATCAAACAGGATACATTCAGACAACGAATGTATTCATTTAAATAAAGTAACAACCTGTGACGCTTTAAGCCAATATTTGAAAACACATCAAAGATTCAAAGTTAATATAGAGGACTCCGAGGAGAGAATTAAAAGCCTCAAGGAAAATCATGCTGCCAGAACTGGAACGACAATGATCTGAAATTTCATATTTTGTTCTTGCATTAGTTAATACATTTGGGCAGAAATATGGCTTAGAATAAATTTATTTCAGTGCTTCTAAGAGCCTAATGTCTTTCTTTCTCAGCCTCTGCCCAAAGCAAAATCACAAGTCCCTCAAGTGCCCTCCTTTAGATCAAATAACCCTACAAGTTTGCCTTCTCAGCACAAGGATTTTTATTTCTCTGCTTGCTCTGCACTCAGGAGTGTGCCTACCATACTGGGAATCTGGTGCATCAGACCACTGCTGCTTCAACAGCCATGAGTCCCTCAGCACACCATGCCAGACGCAGGGAGCTGGATAATTATGGCTATTCCCCACATTAAAGGCTACTGTTTATTGGACAATTTAAATAGGAAACAGGTGTGGATCTCAGCTAACAAACTTAACTGTGCTAGAAAGGCCACATTTCTTTGTTGTCTTTAAGTTAATCTAAATTAGACTGAGCCCTCATTTTCCTGGCTAGCAGGAAATCCAGTCTTAATCATTTGTGCCCACCTCCCCTCCCATCCCCCTGGGTTTTAAAACATGCCATCACCCAATCAGTCATCAACCATTAGTCTGCAATGGTTACAGCTGAAAAGTCCAGTGACTTGTGAGTTACAATTACCGTCCTTCCTGCCTCCTGGATGCATACATTCATCAGTGAGTAATAGCCAGAGAAAACTTCCTTGGCCCTAGAAGCTGACTCAGTGACAGTGCCATATTCTTGTTCTAATGCATCTGTTATATTTCAGACCTTTGCCTGCCTGACTCCACACTTTCTCCTGGAAAAATATCCCGATTCCCAAACCCTTGTAGCCATGATGAAGAATGTAGACAACCCTAGGTTAGGCCCATGGGAGCCGAGGCAAGACTGAGTGACCATGAAGGACATAGTCAAGGAACCAGCTAGACCTATACAAGGGCCCTGAAGTTCATAATTAAAGTGTAAGTAGGGGTCTTGAGGTAAATGAACAATCCAGGGGTAGCAGGCAGAGGACTGGAAAGTATCCATTGGATTGAGCAGTTAAGAAGGTCATTTGGTCACTTTGACAATTTCAGAGCAGTAATTGAAAGGCAAATCTGATCGAAATACACAAGAGTTTTTAAGAAGTGAGAAATGGATACAGCAAGTTTGGTCTATTCTTGTGAAAATGTGATAGATAACTAGAGGTGGTTTGGGAGGTCTGCCAAGGCTTGCTATAGTTTTAACATAATAGCAACTTGAATCTCTTTAAAAGCTACAGTGAAGAAGTCAGCTTGACCATATAAAACAAAGAAATATCGGAGGAAGCCATACCTTATTCTAGTGGAGAGGTGAGGGAAGGGACTCAACAGAGAGGGGCGGGGGGGGGGGGCAGTAAATAGAGAAAAGGGTTTGTTTGTAAAAAGAGAAAGAAAATGGATGCCCCCTATGAATATAGGGAAGGAGGATAGGGTGGGGGCTGCATTGGGTAAGTTTGAGGTCATGAGGTCAGGAAGTTGAGAGAGCTCCAACCTCAGAGCCTCATTTTTCTCTGTGTAGTCTGTGTTAGACAAGGCCATCTGCCAAGTGTTGGTGTTCACAGTGGGTTTGAAGCATTAGGCAAAGATTTTAGTTTTGTTTACTTTTTATTTTGCAAATATATGCACAGTGATCTCATTAAATCCACTTATTAATTTGAATAGTTTGAGGATTATTTTATATTTTCTAGATACACAATCATGGAACCTACAAGTAATGAATTTATTTTTTCCTTTATAAAACTTGTGCCTCTTGTTTCATATTTTTTTTTAATTTTTTTTTTTTTTTTATTGATCTCAGAGAGTAAGGGAGAGGGAGAGAGAAACGTCAATGAGAGAGAATCATTGATTGGCTGCCTCCTGCACGCCCCCTACTGGGGATCAAGCCTACAACCTGGGCACGTGCCCTGACCAGGAATCCAACCATGACCAGGCATGTCTCTTATTTCTTTTCCTTGCTTTATAGCATTGGCTACAGCTGAGCTTACATTAATTCTTTGGCCTGGGATTCCCACACCACACCTTTATGATACAGGTTTGGGGTTTTAGTTTCTTCAGGAGACTTATTTTTCCTCACCCCAACCACACCTGGAACAAGATTGCTTCTTTCCTAGACCCCATGGACAGAGGCTTCTAGATACCCTTACACAGAGAGGTAGCCTTTCCTGGGGGGCAGTTTTAGTCTGGGATTCCAATTATAGCTCCTCATCTCACATGGAGCCAAAGACACCTCTCTTGGGTGGACAGTCCTTGCCTCCCAAAGTCCTCCTATGGTCCTAGCCTAGAATTGTTTACATTCCTTGTGATGACAAGGGCGTAGGAACCTGGATATTTTTCCAGGCTGTGGATTTTAAACTTTAGCCTCTATAGCTGGGTTTACATCCAGTCTTTTGGACCTCCAGAACATCAGCTGGGGTACTATGAGTTCTTTTTTTCTTTCCTTCTTTCTGTCACCTGATGACCTCCCTTTGTTATTTCCAGTTCAGCCTTGCTGCTGGTGCTCTAGTGGTCCTTTCATAGTGTAAATCTGTAGAGTCAACTGGTTTGTTTGTTTGTTTGTTTGTTTGTTTTCAGGAGCCCTCAACAATCCAGATAAAAAGATGGAGAGAGCAAGGGTTGCATTTATCCTCATCTGGGCTTTGTAGGACAGGCAAGACAAAAGGACAGGATAACTAGCAGGAAAATGTTGAAGTCTACACTGGAGAGGAAAGGAAGTGAGTCCAGGAAGGGGCAGGGTAAAGGGATTGGGTCAATGAGATAGCAGAGCATTTGTTCTAGGAATAAAGGAGTGCAAGAACAGGCAAACCAGGAGATTGTACTCAGATGAGGGATAATGGAGCTTAAGCCATAAAAACAAGATTGTTTTCAAGTGTCAAGACCCTGGCAATGGTTTACTGAAGTAGAAAGTGGAAAAAGCCTGCTGGAATTTGATCCTATTAGGTGATGCTTCAGCTTTCCCTACCTACCATTCTGTCTTCCAGGCTCAGGTCAACCATTTCCAACCCTCCTAATCATCCCTGTAAATTTTATTTAAGCTGGTGGTTACCAAAGTGTGGTGTAGGAGCCTCTGGCGGTAATGTTGTTCGGAAGTTAGGAACATGAGTTTAGGAGTCAGACTGCCTGAGATTGCATGCATCCTTTCCTGCTAGGTTTGCCTTGGACAAGTTATTTAGCACCTCTGAACCTGAAATGGGGATATTGAATCAAATCAACAATTTGGAATATAAGGAAGCAGAAAACACCCAATCAGAACAGCAAAATCCAAAAAACTGTGGATATTGTAAGGAGCCTTTGCAACAACTTCAAGCATGCCAACATTCACATCATGGGGGTGCCAGAGGAAAAGAGAGAGAGCAAGAAAAAAAGAAATACTTTCAACAACAAAGATAAATTTTTAAAAAAGGAAAATGACTAAAAAATAGATAGATAGATAGATAGATAGATAGATAGATAGATAGATAGATGATAGATAGATAGATAAAATGTGTTTTGGAATTTTTTTTTAAATCTATTTGAAAATAAATAATAAAATGGGGATATTTAGTAGTGTCTACATCACAGGGAGGCTATGAGGAGTAAATAAAGTAATATATGTAAAATGGGTGTACCTGACCCTGGCATATAAGAAATGCTCAGATAAGGTCAATTTCTACTCCTAGACATAAGAAAAACATGCTGCAGAAATACAATAATTTCTTTGGTTCTTAAAGAAGAAAAAAAAGTGACTCCAACAATTTCATTCTTTCATCTAACTGAAAAGCTACTTGTTTACTGGTGACTTTAAAAAGGTCACTAAAATCTGGTGTTCATACCCTAAAATGCACATTTTACTGAATTTCATGAAATCTCTTCTGAACAGGCCTTGACCCCACCCCCAGAAACACAGCAAATCCCTCTGCACATTTGTACATGCTAATGACATTCCTCCAGTTTTGAGGAAGGATACCTTTTTTTGGTACATTATCAGAGTGTCTTGAGTTGGTGAGATTTTTTATTACTATTGCTCTTGCTCTTGTTATTAATTACACTTTAGATTCATCAACATCAATTTAATTTGAGAAGTGTTGTTTGGTTATTTCTGCAGCGGGTGGCAAAAACATTTTGCAGCCACAGTATTTGGGGCCCATAATGTTCCAATCAATGAACATTTATATATATATATATATATATATATATATATATATATATATATATACACACACACACATACATATACATATTTCAGAGAGGAAGGGAAAGGGAAAGAGAGATAGAAACATCATTGATGAGAGAGGATCATTGATCAGCTTCCTCCTGCAGGCCCCCCACTGGGGATCGAGCCCAAAACTTGGGCATGTGCCCTTGACTGGAATCAAACCCAGAATCCTTCAGTCTGCAGGTCAACTCTCTATCGACTGAACCAAACCAACCAGGGCCAATCAATGGACATATAAATATATATCTATTGAATTTTATGATTCCTTACCACCATTCTGGTATCTCTGCAGATACTGAGAGGAAATTGTAATTTAACAAAGCTGGCATGTTTGAGACATGCTAATCTTTCCCATCAATACAGAAGAGGATGTATGTGGAGATTTTCTATATAAATATTTTGCAGACATTTAACTTGGACATCCCATACTATATAAATCAGAAAGGCCCAAGCAGTTTAAGACAACAACTATACTATGTGTACAAGGTCACTTTGATTCTTACCAAAACTCAAGGCCACAGACACCCACAGTTACCTGGTGCTTGAGCTGGGCCTAGAAGGCAAGGGTTTGTGGCTCTCAGTCTGGGGTTCAATTGTGTGTCCTGCATTGTGGCTTGAATCTTGGAGCTGAGTTGAACTATGATGACATGCCAACATAAATAATTGCTCGGCTGGTAAAAACTGCAGGGAACAGATAATTCTATATAAAAAAAAAAAAGAAAAGAAAGAAAGAAAGAAAGAAAGAAAGAAAGAAAGAAAGAAAGAAAGAAAGAAAGAAAGAGAAAGGAAGACTTGGAGAGCTCAAATCCAAATTCATTATATCATATAAATTAACCAACTTCACAGTGTACAATAAGAAATACTACTTGCCATGGCCTGTTGGAGACTAGAAACTAATTTGTGACAGTAATTTTTTTTTTTTTTGGAGCAAAACATCTTTTACTGAGCACTCATGGAATCATAATCTCATTTTCCAAAGTGCTATCACTGAAAACATAATCAAAAGGAAATTTATCCCTTTACATAAATTAATGCTGCCGACAATTTTTCATGAACACCTTTATTGAAGGCTACCACTAAATGAGATATACTTATGCTTGCAACCACAATTTATCTTGGTTAGTAGACATTTTTGCTCCCTGGGAAGGAATTTTAATCTTCTCTGAGAGCAAAGCCACTTGGAAATGAGGAGGTTTGTCAAAATGTCAACAAATAAATGAAAAAAAAAAACAAAAAAAACACCACAACAACAAAGAAATCAATGTAAACTAATTCAAGGACAGAGGCACTATAAGAAGCACTGGGGTGTCTGGCCAGTGTGGCTCAGTGGTTAAGCGTTGACCTATGAATCAGGAGGTCACGGTTCGATTCCCAGTCAGGGCACATGCCCAGGTTATTGGCTTGATCCCCAGTGAGGGGAGTGCAGGAAGCAGCCAATCAATGATTCTCTGTCATCATTGATGTTTCTATTGCTCTCTCCCTCTCCCTTCCCCTCTGAAATCAATAAAAATATTTTTATTAAAATAAATAAATAAAATTTTTAAAAAGCACTGGGTAAATTACCATATGCAGGAAATTTGGGAAGGGCTGTACCTCTGTAATTAACTCTATGTATTATCCACTGACCTATGATCCCCTTGCCCTCTTATTTATTAACTAGAAGCCCGTTGTTTCGTGCAAAAGACCTTCCTTCACCTGGCTGCCGGAACCAGTTTTCCACCAGCACCAGTTTTCCTCTGGCCACCCACCAATCGGAGCGCCTCCTGCCAGCGTGATTGGCCACCCCGAGTTCCTCCAGCGCCGCCGGGTGGCCAGAGGAAAACTGGTGCTGGCAGAAAACTGGTGCTGGCAGCCACTCAGTCAGCCACCCCGAGTTCCGCCACTGGCGCCTTCCGCCGGCCCCATGGGTCCTCCCGTAGCGCCAGCCATTGGGGCTGGCAGGAGGAACGGGGGGCAGGGACTCGTGAGGAGGAACGGGGGGGGGGCGGGGGGCAGGGACCCAATGGGCCACCCAGAGTCCCGCCCCCAGCCTCCCAATGGCCCAATCGTGGGCGTAGTGGAGTGATGGTAATTTGCATATTACCATTTTATTAGGTAGGATTTCTTTGCTCATATTCTAACTGATATCTTACAGCGATCAGGAATCCCACCAAACATCCAATTTTATTAGAAAAAGCTCAAAACTAGCTTGTTTACATTCAGAAATGCTCCCAAGCTAACTGGTAAATAGCTGCTGCCTTACGCCCCTTGAGTCCTCCCTCCCACACTGATGTAACCACTGGAGGTCTGAAGTGCCCCAAGTGGCTGCTTCCTGGGTACATGGTGCCCAGTGGCCTTCCAACTAGCCCACCACAACTCCCATGCACCAGCTTCCACCTTGAAATGTCCTCCCAGCCAGAGAAGACTCTGTCTTCAGCTGGGAAGATGTCATTTCAGTGAAGAGTATTGGCACTCAGTGGACAAATGCCCAGTGCCCATCTGATTCTCAAGGTTGTGACCCATCATTGCAGGCTTGTGCTCCCTTGGAGTTGCCTTTACATGACAACCTGTGGGAAATACATCTTCCTCAAGGTACCAAAAAGGTTATTAGATATTTTGAATACTACCTCTGGTTGAAACCATGCTCATTATTTCATTTATGCCATGATGTTTCCTTTTTATTGAATACAACACCATTCTGTTTTCCTCAAGCAAGCATACATCTTCAGTCTCTCATCCCAATATGAAAGTCCACATAAACTTTATGCAATAGTGGATTTCACAGAAGAATCTTAAATTGCTTCCAATCTCCCTGAAGTTCTTCCCTATGCTTGCATTTCAAATAAGATGAACTTGAGCATGTGCCCCTATCAAAGAAGAATAAGGAGGAGGAAGAGGAAGAGGAGGAACAGGAAGAGGAGGAAAGATGCATATTACAATTTTAGTTTTCAATGATACTGCAATAAAGCTGAAAAATATATATACAGTCACAATGAGGGACAAAGGTGTATGAGCAATTTGGTTCTCTAAGTTCTCTTTTTTTCTCCTCCCATCCCCCATTGGCTGCAATGCTGTGAAGAAAAAGTATATTTCATTAATATACTTATAGAAGAAAGTGGAATGGCATAAACAATAAGCCATCCGATATTTAATTAAGACCAAGCTAGTATTATTAAAGATAGTGTGCCACACATATTTAAGCAATTATATGTTTATGTGATCCCTTTGCCTCTCTCCATAATTCTCTCTCTGGTTGAGTATTATTGGCTGTAATAGATTATGGCTAAATATTATAATCTTTCCCCAACCTTTTTTCCCCTTAAGCTACCTTATTTTTAATATCTGGCTCCATGGACTGAAAGGTATTTCAAGAACAGGTGTTATGTCGTGGCAGAAACACCATTATTTAGATTGAATTTTAGCCTGTTATTTTGTGTTTTCTATTCCATGCTATTTCTACAGTTTGCTCTTTTTAAATTATTTACTTCTTCTTTTGTCTTGATTAAAGTGTTCTTTTTTTCTTTCTACTGGTTGAGAAGCTATAAAGTCTATTCTTGTCAGCGATTTTTCCCTTAAAATTTTAAATTACTATCCTGCTTAACAAAGTTAAAATAAAATTAAATATCTCTATTCTAGAGCAATACAAAGACCATAGATGGATTCTTTTCTGCTCATCTCCACTCTTCCTTTACATTGCTTTGGATCAATATTTTAGTTTTGCCTTGTTTCTAATATTTTTGTAGTTCTTTCACAATATCAATATTTTAGATGTGTCCATCTGTTTATAAAATTTTTAACCATCACTCCTTCTTGCATCTTATTCAATTCTGGATTCAATTTACTTCTTACTGAATTATATACTTCATAGCCTTTTCAGTGAGAATGTGTGAAGAGTAGATTTAACTTTTGTTTCTCTGAAAGCATCTTTCTTTGACCCTCATTCTTCAATGATAGCTTAGCTGAGTATAACATTCTGGATTAATCATAGTTTTATTTCAGCATGACAAAGGTTCCACTGTACTCTGGCTTCTTTTGTTGCAGTTAAGACTTCTGCTATCAATCTGTTTTTCTTTCATAGGTAATCTGGGTTTTTTTCCTCTCAGGTTCCTTTTAAGCTTTTATTTGATTTGCCATTTGACCACTATGTATTCCTGTGTGGGTTTACTTTTTTAGTTATTTTACCCAGGTTCAATTCTGGAAAATTTTTGACCTTTATTACTTTGAATAGTCATCTCCCACATTCTCTCTTTCTTATCCATTTCTAGTTCTGGAACTTGTCGAGATATATATTTTAGAAGTCCTCATTTACTTCCTTTCTTTCATATTTTCCATCTCTAGCTCTCTGTACTACTTTCTGAGGAATTTATTAAAAATCTATATTCTAGTTTACTGTTTCTCTCTTGAGCAGTGTCTAATATGCTATTAAAGTTGTCCAATAAGACTTTAATTTCAACAAATATATATTTCAATTCTAGAAGTTCTATATATTTTTCTAAATCTGCCAAGTTATCATATATAGAGATTTATTCAAGAGAATGTTTTCAATTATTTCTTTATGTCATAGATTATTTTAATGACACTTATTTTATAATGTTTATCTGATAATTCTAGGATTCTAGTTTTGCTATTTGTGGTATCTGCTGAATTTTGCTCTTAATGGATTTCTACAAATTTTTAAAATTTTTAATTATGAGCTCACATTCAGTGGAATTTCATCTGTGAGAATTACATGTTGCTTGAGTTGATATCTCCAGAGAGTTTTTGTCAGCAACTCCAAGATATTATCAGCCTAGACAATTTCTTAAATTGAGGATTCCATTTTCATAGAGGTAATATAAATTCAAGATCCAAGTAACAAGAATGTGCACCCATAGTTACAAGTTCTCAAGAGAATTTGTTTCCCCAAGAGACAAAAACAAGATAGGCAAATATTATTTCTTTGTGACAGTTGATGACAGATTATTTTTGAGTAAAACTTTCATTGAGTTTATCTAGAGTTTCAGTTTATGATTATCTTAGTTCCATCTCTCTACCTTGAGTAGACCCAAGACCTCCCTTCCTGTTCCTACATGGCCTTTAAAACCCAATTTCCTTAGTTATTGGGACTGGCAATCCCCCTTTCATCATCCAGAGACCATCCAAACCTTCAGTCTCTCTCTGTCAGACTTGGGTTGAGGATGGGTTAGTTTCTCTTTATTTTTACTCGCTAAGAAATTCCTTCACTTTCTTGTGAATTCAGCTATATATTTAAAATTAAGTTAGTTATATATTTTCCAGTATTTCTGGTTATTTTGAACTGGGAGTGTTATCTAATTATTTAGTTTTCCATAATGTCATTAAAAGGTTTTTATGCTCATAAGTCATAATTAGATTTCAATTATAATTGTTTGAAGAATAAAACAAAATTTACTTGCTTTGGGTTTGGTCCAAACAATATTTTTCTACCTTCAAAAGGAAAAGTCAAGAGTAGATACTAAGTTGTACATTTAGTCAAGTATATGAAAAACTAGCAATCTTAAAAATTCATTAAACCATCACATTAATCTGGTACAACTATAACTTCAGGTCTTCTGGTTATTTTAACTCAATATGTAACATACTTTATAAATGTAAGTTTTTGACACTCAAATATTATCATAATTACCTTTAAAAAAACAACACAAATTTTATTGCTAAGGAGTTTTTATATAGTACAATTCCCAAACTATTATTTCTCCTAGACAATAATTTTACAGTTACTTCTATGTGTTCTTTATCTACAGTTAATAGGTAAAACAGTATTTCAGAAATGGAGCTACTTGTTGCAATCATTGCCCAAACATTTATTAACTTCCTGACACTGTATTCATACACAGGGTATAGAGGTCAAAAAAGCCAAATAGCCTCTGCCTCCAGGAACACTGATAGGTAATAATAACAAAAGCAGAAATATTGATAAGCCAAAATAAACACCTTCTTATACATTGAGCTCCACACTACTTTGCTGCAATATTATTCCTATCCATATATATGTAGAAATGTTCCCCAAATTCTGCATGTTTTATATAAACATATAAATATTTAATTTAAACTGAATTAAATATATCTATATCTATGCATAAATAAATATGTATACATATATATATCATGCAGAATTTGGGGAACATTTTATAGATTGCATAAGATTTGAAGTTTCATGGTTTCCAGGCTCTATGCTCAGAGACAACAGTGACAAACTCAAATAATGTTCAAATACTTGGGATTCTTTTTCCTTCTCTAAAAAATCAATAATATTTTTAATAGCTACCATCTGTTGGGAAAATATTATTTGACAGGTGTAATGTTAAAGACTTGACTCATTTAATCCTCACACAATTTTATGCTTAGACTAGTGTCCCGGTGCATGAAATTTGTGCACATTAAAAGGGAATTAGTTAGAGGAAATATTTTAATATTGCTACTTGCCCTTTCTCTATAATAGAAGTGTCAGAGATGAAAGAAAATTAGTAAAATGTATATGAAAATCTTCCTCCTGTCAGAGTCTGGGGCGCACCACAGGAACCAAAGTCAAGTCCCAGCCCACCCACATGCGCCTCAAAATTGTGTGAGACCCAGACCCGGCCAGCTCCACCCCCATTGGGCTAGATCCAGACCCGGCTGGCCCCACCCCAGTCAAGCCCCGCCGGGTGGGGGCCGTGGCCTCAAGTCGCCTTGCCCAGCACTGGGGCAGGAGGCATGGCCTGAGGTCCCCCAGCCTGGCACCAGGGCAGGGGGTGCACTCTGAGGTCCCCTGTCAAGCCCCGCCAGGCAGGAGGTGTGGCCTTGGGTCCCACAGCCTGGCGCCAGGTCATGGGGCACAGCCTCAGGTCCCCTGACCCAGTGCCTGGGCAGAGGGTGCAGCCTGAGGTCCCCCGTCAAGCTCTGCCGGGCAGGGGATGCAGCCTGAGGTCCCCTGTCAAGCCTCACCAGGTGGGGTGCGCAGCCTCAGGTCCCCTGCCTGGCCCAGCACCACGCAGCCTCAGGTCCCTGCTGATTGCTTGTTAAGGCTCATTACAGGAACTCGGCCTCTGCTGTGGGCGCAGCCATCTTATTTCAGCATGATGGTCAATTTGCATATTCCCTCTTTATTAGATAGGATGATATTCCCTTTACACGGTGAGGAAAGGGGATCAGAAAGGTCAGCTAACTTGTCCAATCACTATGCTGCTTTAAGTTTGTCTGACTCCTAACTATTCTGCCATGGTGGCTTGTGCCCTGGCCCTGTTCAGACATCTGACACCGATGACAAAAGGAACTAAGATTGAAATTTGACCTTGATGAGGGTACCAGAAAAAAAGATTCAGTCTTGCTCTCAAAATATTTTTTTTTTTTTGCAAATAAATGCTCTCATTCACTCAACAAATATTCATTGAATATTTATTGTGTGCCTGACTTTTTTCTAGGAGCTGATTATTGACTTAAAACTGAAATGTTTGCTACTCTCGGAGTGATGTACTACTTTACTAAGGAAGATAAAAAGGAGGAAAATGTAATTTAGACTATTCTCCTGAAATATATAGCAAGGAACTCAGCTTGAATCTAAATTTTATTCACCATAGAAATCAGGTATACTTAGAGACTTGAGAGGTAGAATTGGGGATCCTTAAGCATTTATGATAATGTGCCTCTAAAAGAAACTAATTCTAACCCTAGCTGGTTTGGCTCAGTAGATAGAGTGTCAGCCTGCAGACTGAAGGGTCCCAGGTTTGATTCTGGTCAAGGGCACATGCCAGGGTTGCGGGCTCGATCCCCAGTAGGGGGCATGCAGGAGGCAGCAGATCAATGATTCTCTCTCATCAGTGATGTTTCTATTTCTCTCCCTCTCTCTTCCTCTCTGAAATCAATTTTTAAAAAAAATTTTAAAGGAAACTCACTCTAAGGGAAGAGAATCATAAAGAACAACTTGGGCATTAGGACAGTGTACAAGGTCAAAGAATGAGGTAGGTCTTCAGACTGTCTGAGTTGATGCAGTCTCAGAACCAGGGGTCTGAAGTAAAGAGAAAGTAAAACTCATAACAGCTGAACAACCAGGTGTCTATTCATGGGCAACAGAACCCACTGCCCATGGCTTTTCCATGGCAAAGGGAGACTGTGCCTTCAAGGCAGACATCAGTGCCCTCAGCATGAGACTTGTGCAGCTTCAGGACAAGCCTCAGCTCTGGCCTCATCTTTGGAAACCACCAACAGTGGCTGCTGTCTTAAGCATCAGCAGTATAAAAAGCCTTTCCCATAAAAGTCTGGAGCAGGAGAAGAGATAAACACGGGTGCCACAGGATGGCCAAGGAAGCTAGTTTCGGGAGCCTTAATGAGATACCTTCTTGATACTCCCAAGACCATCTGGAAGGAATAGGGAGACAAGAGTTCCAATAGAGTGCTGGAAGTGGAGGCTGAGCCTGAGAATTTAAGTGTGCTCATTTTCTGCCAATTTGTATTAAGCAGATTTGTAATGTTTCAGTGTGAGATCTCACTTTATGTGTGAAATGTAAAAGAAATCATCATTTTTTCAATTCAAGAATCTCATAATTCCAAAGTTTCATGGCCAAATAAATTTCTTTTTTTAATAAATTTCATATTGAGCTGATCCTATTGTCATATAGCACAGCCACATTAGCTATTAAACAGAAATAATATTCCTAATATAATATTTACCTGAATGATATGGGTTTTGAATTATACACGGTGTATGAACTTTGTCACTGTCGCTTTGACCTATTCAAACTGTAGGCTGATGTGGCTGGGATGTTTGGGTTTTATAAACAGCAGAGACAATGAGGTTAATGTGTCAGTTATAGCCATTCTAATCGATGAAAAAAAGTGCCTTTTCCTTTTATTCTAATAAATTAACACCTCCTTTCTCACACCATGGCATTTTCTCAGAAGACTGCTGAAAATAAGTTAAGTAGGAATTGCATTTTGCAGAGGTTTATCACATAATTAACCATTATACTTAAGTTGCTGTAATATTTTTATTTTTTAATTTATTGGTGATTACATCAATCTATTTTTCATCTCTCTATGGGCTTAGTTTTGTCCCCCAACTCAGAAGTCACTGATGGCTATAAGTAGCTCATGAGCCTTTTGTAAAGACAGTCTTCTGAAATAAAGAGACTGTGTATGTTATTATGGATTTTTGTTTTTATTTTTTATGGTAAAGGTAAATGTAATCATGGAGATAAGCAGGCTCTTACAGGAAGTTCTGTTTGTTTGTTTGTTTGTTTGTTTGTTTGTTTTTTAAAAGGCTTTGGGATTATTATATTATTAATTACAAACTATAAAGAGGTCCAGATTTCTCCAGAATATTTCTGAATATTCACAGGGAGTGTGTATATGTCCTGGCTCTCACTCTGAACTGACTTTAGGAAAAACAATTATTTTTTGGTGTGAAAGAATTTTTTCTGCGCTTAGAAGCACTAACACAACATCCTTTTTTTCATTCTGAAAATTTGACTCAACTTCTCATAGGAAAGAAGGACCTATGCATCATGCATGGACATTCGTAGGTTGGAGAGGCGAGTTTATCCCATATGCCAATACTCCAGAGTTATCTAGATGGTTTTTTTTTCACATTCTTCTCTCTAGCTTTTTCATTATGATTTTTGATACCTGGGTAATTGGTACAGCAGTTGAAAGTGACAAGAATGAAGCCAATGTAATAAGTTGCTAAAATTTTAAAAATAATAAGTAATAAAAAGAATTATTATTATTATTTAAAATTATTAAAAATAATAATAAAGGGTAATCAGAAGCATGAGTTTAATCCTAGCTTTATCTGCACATTAAGCAAGAACTCTTTTGGAGAGGTCTACAGGGCAATAGAAATATCTGTAAGTTCCTGTACCCTATGAATGAACAATTGAATGAATCCCAAAAGGTTTAATGACCTTTGTATTCCAATATAAATTATAATCTTAAGGCTGAAATAAGACCCAAAGATTTTTTTCCTGAAACAACTAAAATGGTTATGTATGTTTTAGGAAGAAAAGAAGACCCAAAAATGACTTCTTGAGGTTTCCTTTTGTGGAAATCACCTATAACAGCAGCACGAATGCATAACTCTACAATCTGAAGGCTGATTATGCTATGTCAGACTTTCTCAAGTTATATTTTGTAAGGTCAAGATATGACTTCAAATAATGACAAATGTGAGGGAATGACATTTTTCTTCACTTGAAAGAAATATTATTTTGGTATGAAAAGGCCAATTCAGGGCAAAAAAAATAACCCCACAAATTTAACTAGCAGGACACAGGTTTTTGCCCAGCAAGGTAAGTTAAAATAGATGTTTACTACTTTCTACCGACACATCATTTTGCAATCCCCTGCCAAATCTTGCTGTGATTTTGTTTCACACAATTATTTAAAAATCTGGTTCTTAGACCCTTAGTAACTTCCCCAAAATAGTGTTCTCAATGTTGGCTGCACATTGGAATCACCCCAGACCCACTGAGTACCTTTGCGGTTTGGCCTGAGGCATTAGCATTTTCCACATCACCCCAAGTTGACACCCACTGCCACAAAGGAGCCCCACTCTACCTGTGTGACTCTAGCTGAGCCAACTCACATCTTGCTTGAATTCAAATATACTGAAAATTGCTTTTCTTCTGTGCAGTTGCGGAGGTAGGCTGTTGTTGCCTGTTGAGGTGCCGAGGTCGGAAGGTTGCTGGATGCAGTCCACCAAAACCTGGATTTGCAGGCAGAGAGTACACAGCTGGGGCCCATACTGAGCTGGTGATTGTTGTTGCAAGCTGTCTGCTAACCCAGATGGAATTTTGGTTGTCTTTTATACATGTCAAACCTGAAACCCAGTTATGTCCCCTGACCAGGAATAGAACCAGCAACCTTTTGGTGCACAGGATGATGCTCAACCAATTGAGCCACTCTGGCTGGGCTATATATTTCTTTGTATATGTATATGCATATGTATATGTATATGTATATGTATCTTAGTGTGTATATATATATATATATATACACACACACATATTATATACACTAAGATATATAAATATATATATATATATATATATATATATATATATATATATACAAATGCTTGCAATTTGATCTGAAAGAATCTCAGACAAAGAAATGTGAAATAAGGTGGCACCAAATAGTGACTTTGCTATACCTAATGGTTTGAATATATACAATGTGATAGTGTAGAATTGTGTGTATGTGTATTTATCATTTGGAAAATTAAAAACAACTTGCAGAAAGAAAGAATATAAATACTTAGTAGAAGAAAAGAGCATAGGTAAAAAGATTAAGGGATGGCAGGGCTGTAGAGCAAATATTTTTGTCTGATTAAGGCTTTCTGAACAAATAAATCTGGAATCTACATTAACAAGGCTTGGAAGTTAAAAGATGACTGGGCTGAAAATTTGCTCTCCCCTGGATGATGGGGGCAGTGAGAATGGCATCAGGTATTAAACTAGTGGGGTCAGACTGGACCTGGGTTCAGCAACCTTGCTACTTGAGTCTACCTAGGAAAGAATTCAGAGCCAAGACTCAAACTACAAAAGAACATTTATTTGGAAAATCACTGAGGTAGAAGTAATTCCTAGAAGAAATGGGCTTAAGAAACAAGTTATAGAGGTAAAGGCAGGGCCCTTGGAGCTTAGAAGTGAGAAAGGCAAAGGTGACATATCTGGGAGGATGGGGGTGGGGAGGAGAAAGCCCACTGAGTCCTCAGTCCTAAGGGTTTTAAGGGTGGACATTTTAGGGGAGGTCTCAGGGGAAGATCTCAATAGAATAGTCAGCAGCTTTCCAGGTGTGTCCTTTCAGGGTCTAAGTCTCCACTGATTGATTGGCTGGCACCTTGGCAGGGGGTCATTATTCAATGTAGCTGGTTCTGAGGGCAGCCTTGACTATGAAGTTGCTGGTCTGGTTTTGCTACTTTTCTGGGCCTGAAGCTGAAATAAACCTGAGGCCTAGATGTTATCTCTAGGGAGAAAAGGTCAGGGAGTCCAAACTGAATGACCAGCCATATGCTAGGGGAGGAAAGGTCACCCTGGGAACAAGGTTTCACCTAAGTACCCAGGGCTTTTTGCTCTGGTGACCTTCTGTACCTGGCCCATTGTCCTTGCTCTGCTCATAGCTGTCTGTCTAACAGAAGTATGTGTTTATATTTTAAAGGGGAATAAAACCTGAAATGTAAGAAATTTTCCTGGGTCTGCGAAGCTGGAGGCATTTGGGCTAACCTCCCCCCACCCCCCCATCCTTTATATTCCAAAGGAAAAGAATATTGAAATCCTCTCTTTTATTTCTCATTTATAGCTTGTTTCGGAGATTAAGTTTCTCTTTCTTTCTCAAGACCTGGTAAATAAACACCCGTATTCATATTTTGTGGTTCCTCTTCTATAAATCAAAAACACTTGCAGGTTTGTCATCTGGTTCTTAACACATTGCTTCAGAAGGAGGGGGACAAGGCTAAAGAACAAAGGGGAACTGGTAAGGTTATCACTGTAGGTGATAATACCTCTGATTTCTACTCTTAAAAATCCATGTTTACATTCAGATAATACAAACAAATATAGGTATTAAAAACATAACACTGCACCAATATTCTATTCATTGAGACTAATAATACTTTTGTGTTGTCAAAGTAAGAAACGCCCAAACCGCCGAAACTGGTTTGGCTCAGTGGATAGAGCGTCGGCCTGCAGACTGAAAGGTCCCAGGTTCGATTCCGGTCAAGGGCAAGTACCTTGGTTGCGGGCACATCCCCAGTAGGAGGTGTGCAGGAGGCAGCTGATCGATGTTTCTCTTTCATTGATGTTTCTAACTCTCTATCCCTCTCACTTCCTCTCTGTAAAAAATCAATAAAATATATTTTAAAAAGAAAGAAAGAAACACCCAAACCTGTAGAGAATTGTTATGAGTTTACTTGAGCCAAAATGACAATTGCCTGGAAGCAAAATCTCAATGGATTGAGAAGAGATTATATAAAATTCATAGGTGATAGATTAGGGAGGCTGGGGGGGATCTATGTGATTGCATAAAAAGGAAAACAGACACATACTTCTTTTACATAGGTGGGTATAGGATAGTTAACATTTGATAACGCAATATAAAAAATAATGAGATGCTCTGTGGTCTCCAGCTCTGATGGGAAATTGTGCCAGGAGAGGTCTGGAAAAAGGATTATTATAGATGCAAAAAGACAATGGACAGGCTTAGTTAAGGTAAAGATTGACATTTGTCAAGAAAAATACTAACCTATGACATGACTACCCACCATGACTCACTTTTAGCTAGAAAGTTTTCATTTCAGATCATTCTATATGGTTACTTTAGGTCTCTGAGTTTGTAAGGCTCGCATGCAGGCCTCGCCTGAGCTTGTCAAGTTTAGTATATGGCCCTCCTGTCCACACTTCTTCCTTTTGGGCATAAATCCATCCAAAGGATGCACTGATGACCAACCTTTTAGTTGGATAATGTGGTGCCATGGTATAAGGCTCATTTCTAGGAAGTCTTACTGTCAGCATTTGTCTTACTGAATGATGAACTATTGCAGATGAGGCAAGATCATAACCTTGGATGAAAGTCAAGGCTGAATGTTTCTGAAAAGTGAAAATCAAGTAAATGGGAGTCAGTCAGGTCTTATGGACCTTCATTAACAAAAACACTCTGGATCATTTCTAATCTATAAGCTATCTGATCCAGGTTTTGCTGGCTGTCTCACTTCTCTATATTTTGCATCTAATATAACATTTGCTTATAGTTTGAGGTCATACCATACACCTCTTCAGTTTTCATAATATGATTATGAGATGAGTTCCCATTTACTATGTCCTATCTACTTCCCACTGGAAGCACTCAAGTGCCATTTATTATTAATCTGATTCCCACTATTTGTGCAATTGGAAGCTGTAAGTGTAATTTTATTCAGACACATGGTTATAAGAACACAATGCTATAAATTACAATTATCATCTAAAATTTTCAGAGGCCAGGAGGACAGCAAGAGTTTCATAGGTAAATATGCTGTGCCTCAGCAGTAGTTATAGACGGCCATAATTTTATAAACACTTCAACTTCCATCTGAATATAGTTAGCAGTCCTTGTTGGGATAAGGGGCAAACACATTCCCATAATTGGTTTCTAACATTTATACATAAAATTCCCTTCTCAATATTTCTTTTCCACTGACCTTCTATAACTTTTTAAATTCACCTTAGTTTGTCTTTTTTTATATTCATTCAGAAATAACCAAGTTTTAGGACAAACGACTTACTTTTAACTTCTCTTACAAACACACATTCCTTTCCTTCCTTTGCAAAAGCATTCCTTCTAAATTCCAAAAGCTAAGCCATTAAGAGTATTATTGATAATACAAAAGTTATCTTATACTAGAGGCCTGGTGCACGAATTTGTGCACCAGTGGGGACCCTCAGCCTGGCCTGCGGGATCAGGCTGAAACCAGCTCTCCAACATCCCCTGAGGGGTCCCAGATTGCAAGAGGGCACAGGTCAAACCAACGGACCCCACCGGTGCATGATCGGGGCTGGGGAGGGATGCGGGAGGTTGGCCAGCCGGGGAGGGACTCTGGGAGGGCTTCAGGGCGTGTCCAGCCCATCTCACTCACTCCCAATCAGCCGGACCACAGCAGCAAACTAACCTACCAGTCAGAGCGTTTGCCCCCTGGTAATCAGTGCACATCACAGTGACTGGTTGACCAGTTGACTGTCTGCCCCGTGGTGGTCAATGCACGTCATAGTGAGCGGTTGAGCGGCCTTAGCATATCATTAGCATATTATGCTTTGATTGGTTGAACGGATGATCAGATGACTGGACACTTAGCATATTAGGCTTTTATTATATAGGATACCTTCAGCAGTTATTAACAGTTGGGCTATATATCCAAGGTTTGAGAAAAGCCCAAAGAATAAGTACAATTATTATTATGACTAAGATTATTAGCAGACAGATAACAAAGTTCAGCGCTAATGTGTAGATATATAAACTAGAGGCCCAGTGCATGATTGAATCATGCACGTGTAGGGTCCCCTACATGCTTTCGCTTTTCGCGGTGGAGCTGGGTGCCTGTCGCTTTTCGCGGTGGAGCTGGGTGCCGGAGCAGACAGGCACCCAGCTCCCACACTTTTGATGGTCCGCGGCCGCTGAGGGGGGCTGCCGCGGACACCTGGCTACCCTGCCATTGAGAGGCGCAGCTGGGTGTCTGCGGCAGGCCCCCTCAGCGGCCGCGGATCTGGCCGTTGAGAGGCACAGGGGGCGGGAGTCCCGCCCCCTGTGCCTCTCAACAGCAGGGTAGCTCCCCTCAGTGGCAGCGGATCCGTGCCTCTCAATGGCCGGATAGGCCACCCCGAGTCCCGCCCCCCAGCCTCCCACCGCCCAATCGTGGGCGTAGCGGAGTGATGGTAATTTACATGTTACTCTATTATTAGATAGGATTGTAGACTTTGTTGATGTCTTGGGATAAGCTGTCTATTTCTGATGTTGGCAGCTTCTCATCCTTGAGAAATCTTTTATATCCATTGTAGGTGGAGGCAAATGTCAGACAGGGGCAGATGCCATAAAGTTCATTTCAACAATGTTAAAGAGCATCTTCAATTAATGTCTTTTCCAATGGACAAAATCTCCTAGTTGTTAGTCATGGTCTTTAAAGTCTTTGTCTCTTGGAATGAATGTCACTAATATATTAGTTTCTATAACTTGGTTAATATGTTATTGATAATAATGCAGAATATATTTACATATATAAAAGGCTAATATGCTAAGTGTACCGTCCAACCAGTCTCTATGACATGCACTGACCACCGGGGGCAGACGCTCAATGCAGGAGCTGCGGTGACGCGCACTGGCCATTTACAGAGAAATGGCACCACGGACCTGGCACCCACAAAGAAATACTTGATTTCCCACAAGTGGGACACAGGCCCCGCCACCACCCCAGAGTGACACCCCACCAAATCGCAGCCAATGCTACAGAGAGCCCCATGGCACAAGATGTGGCCCACAGCCCAGCCCAGCCCGAAAATGGTGGCTGTGGGCACCGGGTAATGACATCACATACCAATGTCTGGCTTCCTCTCCCTAGAGACTAGCCTCCTTGGATTTTCTTCAGCCCAGGAACATGACTTGCTTTACAGCCAGATGCAAACATTTTACACTTTAACCAAATGTCTGTGAAGCATTTTCCCATGCCTCATCTCATTTGATCCTCACAGAAGTCCTGGAGTAGGTAGATAGGAGACTCGATGGAATCCTATTTTCTTTTCATTAGCTGGAAAATGGAGATTTAGAAAGCTTAGAAACTTGACCCGACTGAAAAGAAGTAAGAAATGGTAGACCTTGAAAATGACTTCAGATTTTCTCACTGCACAGAATATAGTCAAACACTGCTGCAGTTAAATATTTTACCCTTTGTTCTCCCTGAGTGACCTACAATAATAATCTGCTTTGTGTTGATATTTACTGCTGTGTTGCTGACAATTACCTGAAAGAGAAGTTGGGGTGCTTCACTGGGCTGGAAAAAGTTTAGCTACATCAGAAAGCAGGTCTAATTAAGCAAGTTTATCCTATATCTATAAAAGGCTAAGTTGACTCACAGACGCACAATACATATAAAGCTCTTGCTGGCACCAATTGCAAGCATATGTTTCAACCTGTCATTGTCTATTGTGAATTTAGTTGACACTTCTATTATAGAGAAAGGGCAAATAGCGATATCAAAATATTTCTTCTAATTAATTTCCTTTCAATGTGCCTGAATTTGTGCACCAGACCACTAGTTTTTTTATAAAGTTGATTCATATGTCTCTTTATCTAGATGCAAAGGATGACCAGTGGCAATTTAATAGGAAAAACTATGTGTTTACCAAGATAAGTAGATTTCAGGTTGAGAAGTACTATAAGAGTTTTAAGCCAAGGAAATGAAAAGCTTCTACAAATTTACCTAGTTGAGTTTTTTGTTTTGTTTTGTTTTTTAATCCTCACCCAAGGATATTTTTCCATTGATTTTTTATAGAGTGGAGAGGGAAAGACAGAAAGAAATATCGATGTGCGAGAAACACATTGATTGGTTGTCTCCTGCACATGCCCTGACCAGGGCCTGGGCTGAGGAGGACCCTGCAACTGAGGTAGGTGCCCTTGATTGGAATTGAATTTGGGACCCTTTGGTCCGCAGACCCATGCTCCATGCACTGAGCCAAACCAGCTAGAGCCCTAGTTACGTTTTAATTGTACCATTTGTATGGTCCACCAATCCATAGAACTAAGGTGATAGGCACAATAAAGAAACTATAAAATAAGCCAACTATTACAAATGGATTGCATTTGCCCAGTAAAATGAGTCCCTCAATCACTGTAACTCAGAGAAATTTTCCTAATTGGGAATTAAGTTTTTTAAATAACAATTTACCTAGCATTAAGTCTGTTGCTCTCCTCCAAGGGAATGCCTCAGTCCAGTAAAACACACACACACGATACAAATCATAACTAACACATATTTGTATTCTTGAGATAGTGGCATTTGGATAAAATCCAATTACCATACCTCAAATAGATCTAAAGAAAGTGGAAAATGTCCTTGGGACACTTGGTGATTTTAGGGTTATATTTGGATAAATAGAACATCTGCTACATACTTTATGAGCTACAGTAGTTTTCCAGTAAGATTGTTTACTCTATGAAATCATTTTTAGGACCCCAATGTGTTAGCTCATGTGCATGTTAAAGTATAGGTAATTGAGTCCCTATAGGGAACCATATCTGCTTGTCTGGGTCAAAATTTCTCCCTTTTTGTTGCTATATCCTCTTTTATTCTTATGCAGCTGTCCATTGAAACTGTAAAAGGAAGTTTTTATTGATTTAATAGGAAGTAAGACGCATTCTAAGGTTTAGATAATTTGGCTGCTTAATGCTGCCTGTCTAGCTGCAGCATCAGCTAAATGACTTCCTGTTGCTTTCACTGTGGCAGCTTTAGAATGATCTGGAATTTTGATAATTGCCAATTGTTTCAATTCTGTATGACATCTAATAATTCTTCAACCTATTTTCTATTCTTCCCTGAGAAAGTTAAGAAGCCTCACTGCTCCTACAACATTTTAGAGTTGTGAGCTACACCAAGGGTATAGCTACTATTAGTGCAAATATTGACTATTTGATCTTTGGCCAATTTAAAAGCCCAAGTTAGAACAATTAATTCAGCTTATTGGCCAGACCTTATTCAGGTAAATGAGAGCATTCAATTATGTCTACCTTGGAAGCTATTGCATATCCAGCTTAGTAACATCTCTGTTTATCTTTCAAAGATCTATGTGTAAACCAAATTAAGTCAGCCTTTTCAATAGGAGTTTCCTGTAAATTATTCTTAGGAACAAGATTATGGTCACTAAGCAAGACACAATTGTGGATGTCTTTATTCTGTAAAGAAAGTAGCAAAGTTGCTGGGTTAAGACTGTTACATCAAGTTAAATAGTAGGTGCAGAAAGCAAGAGTCAGTTGACTGTTAATTGTGATAAGAATTCAGCGAAGATTCAACTGAAAGAGTAACATAAACAAAGGAGTACCCATAATTATCTTTTTTGTTTGTTTGCATAACATATCTATAGCAGAGATGGCTGTCATACAGAGTTTTTTAGCTACTGGTTTTAACTGCTGACCATAATGTCCTATAGGTCTGTGACAATCTCAACATTTTTGAGTTCTAAAGTATTCGCTTTATTTCCAGGTATAAAAAGTTAGAAAGTTTATAATTAAGGTATCCTAGACCAGGAACTATAGATAAGTCTTTAGAGATTTTATAGCTTGTTTCCCTTCTTGGTTCCACTGAATTGGATCAGGTCATTTTGATTTTAATAAGACATATAGAGGCTGGGCCACTAATAAAAATGTGTATTCAAGTAAATAAAAGCTAACAGGGCCTGGGCCCAAGTGGAGCCTCTTCGTTAGAGAAGTTTCCGCCTGGCTCTCCCATGCCTTCTAAATTTATATTTCTTGCCTAGTATACCCATTTGTACATCAGCCCCTTCTCCAGACCTTGAACCCTAGCCGCAAATGGATGCAGCATTCACACACTGGTGGGGTCCCTCGGCCTCACCTGTGCCCTCTCGCAATCCGGGACCCCACAGGGGATGTTGTAGAGCCGGTTTTGGCACGATCCCTGCAGGCCAGGCCAAGGGACCCCACCAGTGCATGAATCCATGCACTGGGCCTCTAGTAAACAAATAAATAAAAATTTAAAAATTGTGCACTGACTGACATGACAGCTATGGATTAAGCAAAAAAGTATTTTTAAAAACATTTTTTAAAGAGGACTTAAACAAAAAGGCCTTTATTATTTTAAAAACCAAAAGGACATGGACCCATGTCTTCTGATGTTGACATCAACACTGGAAATATTCACCAGAGGTATCTAGGGAAATCATGTCTCTGAGAAAAGTTTTTTCTGGAAGCTGCCAGCTGAACTCAGGCGATGTTCTCTGGAGTCAACAATCGGTCGGGTTCATGCCCTAAATAGAGTAAATGAAATGCAGATATCCTAAGGGCTCAGGTTACTAATTTCCTCCAACTAATAAGAGAACAGAGTCAGCTTCCCTGAGGACATTAGGATGGTGACTGATGAACACTGTGGGGTGTTGGTACAGGTGAAATGAATTCTGCCACAGAATTCTGCACTAAGCCTTGGGCAGGTTAGAAAGTATAACATAAGTACACATGCTTCCCACATAACTAAAATTATGGAAAAATCTCCCTACTGTTGAGGATGGGGTTTATGACATGAAAGTCAGACAACTGAAGCCTGAGTTTCCTCCAGTGTTGTTAACACTAAAATAAGAAACTACATTTTCTACACATCTAAAAAATTCCTCTAATGTGTACTCTCATGTGTCCAGAGGTTAGAATTTTCACTAAAAGATTACCCACACTCACAGAACTCAAAAAGCCATTCTCCTTTGTGAACTCTGATGAGTATGAAGATGAGAGCTCTTGATAAAAGATTTTCCACAATCAGTGCACTCATAAGGCTTTTCTCCAGTGTGAACTCTCTGGTGTGAAATGAGGTTGGAACTGTGGCTAAAGGATTTCCCACATGCACCACACTCATATGGCTTTTCTCCAGTGTGAAGTCTCTGCTGTGAAATGAGGTTGGAACTTTGGCTAAAGGATTTCCCACATTCACCACACTCATATGGCTTTTCTCCAGTGTGAAGTCTCTGGTGTGTAATGAGGTTGGAACTTCGGCTAAAGGATTTCAGACATTCAGCACACTCATAAGGCTTTTCTCCAGAGTGAACTTGACAATGTTGAATAAAGAAGCACTGATATTTAAAACATTTCCCACACTCACTGTACTCATAAGGCTTTTCCAATGAGTAAACTTTCTGATAACGAAGGTCAGAGATTCCTTTAAAATATTTTTTACTTTCAGGGCCCACAAAACACTGCCTTCCAGTATGGACAGCTTGGTCTGGAGCAAGCGTGTCATTGCAGCCAATGGCTTTTTTACATTCTTTCTTGGTGTAGTAATTTTTTCTGTTTTGAAATGTCACCCCAGACATTGAGATTTCACTTGGTTTGTCCTTGATATGAGTAGCCTGTTGCTGAAGTTGTCTTGATGCAGTAAGGATGCCGAGTCCAACCTTCTGATCTCCAACCTTCTGACCCATAAAAAGCTTCTGGGACACACTGAATTTGCAGCTCTTTACAAGTGAGGCCCTGCCCATACCTCTTATGAAACACTTTACTCTCATGTGCTGGTCCTGGTGCTGGTGACGCTTTGCACTGAAATAAAATGGTTTTGCACATGCCCACATCTCAACAGTTGCAGGCTGTGTTGTGTTCCCTGCTGCTCAACCAACTGGAAAATGTCCCTCAAGACTACACAACTCTCATGGGGGTGGCTCTTCTGGGAAGACAAAGCAACTTTGTTGTTCTTTGCCTTGATTCTCTTACAGAAACGTTCTGTTCAATGGATGCCTCCAGATCCTGTGTTCCACAGCAGCAACCCAGTGAGGATATAAGAGCAAAATTCTCCAGCATCACATCAAGGTACAGGTGTCTCTGAGCTTCATTAAGGAGGCGCCATTCTGTTCTGGAGAAGTACACACTGACTTCCTCAAAGGTCACACCAACCTCAGTTGGGCACCTCAGCATAGCTGCTGCCATCAGACTCTCTGGGCAGAGTGGGTGGGGTGGCAGGCAAGGAGGGGATCCTGTACGGCCCTGAAGAGGGTCACTCGGGGGTCACCGAACTTCACACTGGCATGGTCTGTGGTGGGGACCAGTGGACTCTCGAGCCTTCTCCTCTGGGTATCTCCACCACGAGCCACTGTTCACATTGCTCTGACCCAGTCAGGTGACCCTGAGAGAAAAAAAAATATTTTTGAAAGGGACTAAGATTGGGACTCAGGAGGAACTTAAGAAATCACAGCATGTGAAATTCCTTAAATAAAAATGTATTAACTTTAAATAATTATGCCTATGTTACACATAATTTTTATAAAAAACCCATTACACTTTTTGTAGAAAGTCAGCATATATTTTTGGCTTGAAGTTTGTTTAGTTTTTTGTGGAGGGAATAAAAATAAAATTTAGCAGTTTCAGTTGTGCCCTGTCTTTGACATGAAAAATGGTAGGGCACCTGCTCACCTTATGAAATTCTTTTGTCCTTGCTCTGCTTGGGGCATAAGTATCTTACTTTGCTTTCTCTTCCTTTTGCTGTTTCACTTCAGCTAACTGATTGTATAGTCTGCAAGAAGTTTATATGGAATTAAAGACAAATACTTCAGAAAAATATATATATATATATATATATATTCTGAAAATTAACCCTGCATTCCTTCCCCCAAACATACCACATTTTAGACCTTCCCCTCGCATCCTCATGCTTACTTCATTTTAGATAAAAGTATCAAGAAAAATAATATCCCAAAGTAGTTCCCTTTCATAGTTTTGTAGTTTTTAGTTCAGCCCCAGTCTTCTTTAAATAAAATTAGATTTGTCCTTGCCAGGAGAGAGGAGAGGTTAAGACAAAGTAAAGGATCAGCTGATTCTTGACCCAGAATGGAGACAGAGAGAACTCTCTCCTCTTCATCCCACAGTCCATCTGCAAACACCCTCTGTCTCAGGTAAGGGTACAAGCATGTTGGTGTTTCCAGAACCATTTCTGTAGGAAAACCCAAGTAATAAATAGAGACTGCCCCTTTCATCTTACTCTGCAAGACCAAAATCTCACTAAAACATGAAAGAAAAATAACTGCTAACGTTGATAACATCTTTTGATCATTCCCACTCATTGGGGAGTCTTGCTATTGAAAGTAGTCTCTTTCTACAGATGAGGTATTATAGAATTGTATTCCTGAAACCTACATAATTTTATTAACCAATGTTACCCCAATAAATTTAATTCAATTAAATACATAAAATAAAAAGCATCTAAGCATCAAGGTACTGGGTATGGGGAAGTGGAGGATGTTAGAAATGTCCAAGCAGCTTCATTAATGATTGTTGAGTAGTTCTAGATAAACTTCTAATCCTGATTCACCTAGAAATTATGAACTTAATTTGATATACCTATTAAGTCTGCTTCCTCATGTCTTTGCTACATAAAAAAATCAAAAGCTGTAAAAGAGACAAAGTTTCACCCTGGCTGGGTAGCTCAGTTGGTTGGAGTGTCTTCTCAATACTCCAATGAATGAATGCATAAATAAATGAAACAACAAATCAATGTTTCTCTCTCTAAAATCAATTTTTAAAAAAGACAATGTTGCATAGCAAATGAAAAAGTTATACATGATTGTCTGTTATGTAAAATTAATTAAGCTAATTTTAATACTTTTCCTTCTCTCCAACCTAATCATGAATCAAGGTTTTCCGTAGTTCTTAGAACAAGAAGAATTTTCATATTCAAAATTACATGTTCAAAACGTTAGAAATGTTTAGACTATTAAGTGGTTCACTAAATGAGCACTATTTGCCTGTTAAATTGCTTAATGTAAAATGAATATTACTTTCAGATATTCAAATAAAATACATAAAACATTGAACATTATTGCAGTCAACTTTTGATTATCTGTACTCATGGAAAAGAAAAGGTGACCTGATTAAATGGAAAGTTAGAACATTTTTCTGGAGGGGAAGACAAATGTAATTTAAAAAAAAAGTAATATGTAAATATCATTCCAATCACCATAAAAATGGGACTTTTTAAATGAGTGAAATGATTTAAAAGTTCACCTAGAAGAATAAATGTAAGAAAAATAAAGCTAATAAAAATTAAAGATGCCGAAACCGGTTTGGCTCAGTGGCTAGAGCATCCGCCTGCGAACTGTAAGGTACCAGGTTCGATTCTGGTCAGGGGCTTGTACCTTGTTTGCGGGCACATCCCCAGTGAGGGGTGTGCAGGAGGCAGCTGATCGATGTTTCTAAATCTCTATCCCTCTCTCTTCCTCTCTGTAAAAAAATCAATAAAATATATATTTTTTAAAAATTTAAAGAAAAATAGTGAAGCTGTTACAGAATTTACCAGGCGACCGAGAAATATGCAGGAGTACCGGAGGCACAGGAAAAACCCATTTATTTTCAGATGTCTCACATGTACCAGTACAGGACTCAGAGGAGACTGTTTCTCTCCAAATCCTGAGCAAACCAATATGGAGGAAGCTTTCCCTTTATAGCCTTTGGCTTCTTTGTCCCCCAAATATGGATCACACTTCCGGACCTTTCGCAGGCTTTGCAAAAAGCCCCAGGTTTGGGGGCCGTGAGACCACATCTAAAAGCCTGGCCTGGCGCCAGTGCTGATAACTCCGTCTGGGAGTTGTGTATTGTTCATGGTTTATGGCCTCAGTAAAATGGGAGTAATACTTAGGTAAACAAGTCTTGCAGGACCAGATTATTAAAGAAGGGACAGTGACTAGACTATAGGCTAACACGAATGTGCATTAGGTTACTGGCACAGATTCAGATTGCTAGCCCCCCGAAAATGTCTCATTTTCCCCATCAAAGGGAGTAATTTCTCTTTCCAGATATTAAAACTTTCTGTGAAATCTATTGTACAACATTACCCTTTCCTAGAGCTATAGCTATTCTCTCTGGGTTCTCCCTCCTCTTGCCCATCCAAGTCTAGATTACTTCACTGTACCTAGTTTTCTTTGACCCATACTATTGTAACCTGTTTCTCAGTTTTTCATTTTGAGCATACCACCTGTTTCCCGCTGGGCCTCTGACTGATTCTCTTATTTGTGAATGTTATTAGCTATAGTTTAAATTTCTAACATATAATAAATTGTGTGAACTTATTGGTAAAAAGTCTTTTTAAACACAAGGCCATCATGGGCCTGCTGAGTGATTCAGAAGTCCTTTACTGCAGTTTCTTTCTCTCTCCCTGGCCTTCCAGTCTAAACTTACAGATGAAACTAAGGGCAAAGGGACTAGCAGAAACCTCCAAAGCTAATACTCCAACAACATTTACTGTCCATGATATCTGGCCTGGGATCTTTGAACTTCAGTCTTTCCTCATCATCTCCTCCGGGACACAGCTAGCCACTGGCAGACAGTCCAACACAACATTTAAAATTCAAATGCAAAACACAGAATAATGAAGCCATCTGGTCCATATTATGTTATCCAACAATTATAAGTAATGTGAACTATAAATACAATAAGCAAAAGGAAGCAAACAAGAGACCATTAATCAATCCAGACAATTTGCACAAGATGTGATGACTCAAGTGTATTTACACAAATACAGAAAACGCTTTTTCAGAAGAATCTTTAGAAATGATGGACTAAAGCAGATCTGGATTAAAAATATAACCTGGCAGTGCCCTTCAGTCATACAACTTCTCTGAAGTAATAAAAATCTGTATGGGCCTAGCAGGCGTGGCTCAGTGGTTGAGTGTTGACCTGTGAACCAGGAGGTCACGGTTCGATACTGGGTCGGGGCACATGCCCTGGTGGCAGGCTCAGTCCTCAGTGTGGGGCATGCAGGAGGCAGCTGATCAATGATTCTTTCTCATCATTGATGTTTCTCTATCTCTCTCTCCCTCTCCCTTCCTCTCTGAAATCAATAAAATTTATTTAAAAAAGAAACTAGTAATACTCATCATTAGCCCCTCTCGCAAAACCTGTAGGAGCTTGAGTGGGAAATAAACAACCAAAATGATTTGGCTCTGGATATTTACAGCCAACAGTCTCCTCATCTGTCTGACTATCCCATAATCACCGCAAAGTCAATATATCTAAAATTGAACAAATGCTCCTCCCTCTCCAATCTGGACCTTCGCTTATATCTCAGTCTTCTACTATGAGCAACTGAATAGATAATAATGCAAGTGCAGAGAGAGGACACATTTAAATTGCATAGTTGAGTTATCAGAAGAGGGCGTGTGGTAGACTGTTTGTTCTCCGTTCTTCCTTCCTTCCCCCTCCTTCACCAGGGTTTACTGTAGGCAGAGAATAAATCCCACCCCTCAGTGGTTTGGTTTGGCTTGACCTCTTTTGCACTTCCACCATTGGCCATGAGAAGAACACGCCTTGAATAGCCACTGGTAATATGTGTGGCAGACCAGAAACCTACCTGCAGCCAGAAGCCAGGTTCTGCAGATCCACAACCACTTGCTTGCTTTTGTAAGCCATTGGGATTTGGGGGGTTAGTTGTTATGCAGTATCTCCTATCAGAAATCACAGCACTCTCCCACATATTGCTAGTGAGCACTCAAAATGTGGCTGGTCTGAATTGAGATGTGCTGTAAGTATAAAATCCACACCAAATTTCAAAGATTTCATATGAGAAAAAAAAAAAAGAGTAAAATAGGCCATTAATAACTTTTATGATTATAAGTTAAAATTATAATGTTTTAGATATATTGTGTTAAAATATATTACTAAAATTAATTAATGTTTCTTTTTGCTGTTTAATACGGCTAGCAGAAAATTTCAAATAATATATGTGGCTCACATTTTATCTTTTAGACAGTGCTGATCTAGACAGCAGCTGGAGTAGGAAAGGCAAGAGAAAGGGGATTCTAGAGCTCTCCTAAAATCTCCCGCGGGCTGCCGAAACCGGTTTGGCTCAGTGGATAGAGTGTCGGCCTGCGGACTGAAGGGTCCCAGGTTCGATTCCGGTCAAGGGCATGTACCTTGGTTGCGGGCACATCCCAGTAGGGGGTGTGCAGGAGGCAGCTTGATCGATGTTTCTAACTCTCTATCCCTCTCCCTTCCTCTCTGTAAAAAATCAATAAAATACCAGGTGGGGGAGGCCTGAGGTTCCGGTCTCCATCAAGCCCCTCGGGTGACTTTTTTTTTTTTAAATGGCCCCAACTCCTGGGGAGACATTCCTTTTTTCTTTCTTTCTTGAATGTCTCCCCAGGAGTTGGGGCCATTTAAAAAAAAAAAAAAAGTCACCCGAGGGGCTTGATGGGCTTGATGGAGACCGGAACCTCAGGCCTCCCCCACCTGGTGGGGCTTGACGGGGGATCTCAGGCCGTGCCCCCTGGCCTGGGCCAGGGTACCTCAAGGCACGCCCCCCTCCCCCTCCCCCGCCCGGGCCAGGGGACCTCAGGCCATGCCCCCCACCCTGGCACTGGGCCAAGCAACCTGAGGCCTCGACCCCCACCCAGCGGGGCTTGCCGGGGGTGGGGCCGGCCGGGTCTGGGTCTCGCGCAATTTCAGGGTGCACATTGGTGCACAGGGACTTGACTCTGGTTCCCATGGTGCGCCCCAGACTCTGACAGGAGGGAGATTTTCATATACATTTTACTAATTTTCTTTAATCTCTGACACTTCTATTATAGAGAAAGGGCAAATAGCAATATTAAATTATTTCCTCTAATTAATTCCCTTTTAATGTGCACAAATTTGGAGCACTGGGTCACCAGTAAGAAATATTAATCATGCTCTGTTAACCTTGACTGTTTTGTTCTGATTAAAGAAAGCACATTCTGCCCTAGCTGATGTGGCTCAGTGGATAGTGTTGGCCTGTGGACTAAAGGATCCCGGCTTTGATTCCGGTCAAGGGCACATGCCTAGGTTGCAGGCTCGATCCCCTGTAGGGGGCGTGCAGGAGGCAATGGACCAATTATTCTCTCTCATCATTATGTTTCTACCTTTCCCTCTCCCTTCCTCTCTGAAGCCAATAAAAATATATTTTAAAAAGAAAGCACATTCTAACCTGGCTGGGAGTTGTAGGCGGGACCTGGGAGCTCAGCTGGAAATATGGTCCATCCTCATCTGGGAGCTGCCTATTATCATGAAAAGATTAACAACCTTGTTGTGGAAACCAGAGGCCCCAGCCCTTTGCAGACCCCAAGCCCTTTGCAAACCCCAAGCTGGTGTTACCTGTAATATTATACCCATTTCTATTCCTTTTGCTTACTTCCTCATGCCTGCATATTTTGTATACCCATTCTTATTCCTTTTGCCTAATTCCCCAAGTAATCTTTGTCCTTGTTTGTCCTTATGAGGGTGGGTGGCGCAGAGCAGATTTTTGTGGATGACCTGCTGCTCTCCCATGCTGCTGACATTATTGGAATATGCGCTCATATATGACTCAACCCCGTCTCTGCTGAATTGGCTCAAGTAGTGACAGGTAGCCGGACCCATTGGTTGTCAAGTTTCACCACCACACAGACACTGCCCTGCTGGTCTGGGAAACCACATCCCCACTGGGTCTTGTAGCTCATGGCCCACTGTCTGTACTGTGTGACAGCAGGCACAAATTTGGGTAAAATGTTTACCAGATTTTCTCAATAGGCCTTCCCTAGATCCCCAGTTTGTCATAGGACCCTATTTTATACTCTCTCCCAAGTCTCTTTGACCTTATTCTTTGGTACTCTCATAGCCCCCTGAACATATCACAATTATAACTAAAGGCTTCTTTTCCTATATGTTTGTTTAAAGTCTGCCTTACCCCAAGCAACAGTCAGGTGCAAGAAGGAAGGGTACTCCTGTAGGGAAGGAAAAATAATCTTACCTCTATTCCTCTAGGTTCTTGGCTGAGACCCTCCAATAATAATAAAGACATTAATAAGAAAAAAAATACGCAAGTTTAGTAACATGCATACCTCCTGTGTACATGGGAAAGACCCAGGAAAACTGGGGAACTCCCCCAAATGGCCCAAGCCTCCACCTTAAATACCATCTCCAGCTAAAAGCAAAAGGAGATGTTAGTGGGGGGCGGGGCAGTTACGGGAGATGAGGGTAAGGTTGTTATGTAGATTTAGGTTGTTGACTCCTCCATTGACGAGTCTCTACAGATTTAGTCATCCTCTTCTTGGTATGGAGAGGGAGATAGCCTTACAAATGGAGATTTCCTTTGTAAATGTAAATGTCTCTTACAAAAGGGTAACTTGTACTCAGCTTTCAGAGATTTTTCTAAGTGTGCTGTTTCTTAAAAATGATCAGGCTAAAATAATCCTTATGCCAAAGAGACATACTTTGGGGACAAATTCTGCTCCCCTACACTTTCCCCAGCACCCGACACTGCTTAGTTCATGCTGGGGGCTCAAGATACATTTGCTTGAATGAAGGATTCAAAATAACTTTCTGTGTGTTCATGTCCCACAGCTGCTCTACCATCCTAAGCAGCCATGCTACTACCATTTTGCTGCTTCACTGGATTCCAAGTTCAAGGGTAGCTCCAAAAGAGAAAAGTCTTCTGTAGCAACAACAACAAGGAGGCTGGTTTGTTGTTTCTTAAGTGCCCTTCCTTCTGGTCCTATTTACATGCATCATTAGCCCAGCAGTGGAAGCACTCTGTTATAAGTGACTTTAGAAATCATAATCATTACAATTAAAAACTTCCATTTAAACCACACTACCCCTTTGTTATGCTAAAGTTGCCCTCTAGGCTTACAGCCCTCTCTCTATGAGGCCTATTTCAGCTTTTAACCTATCTGCAGGCTTTTTATTTTGGAACCTTTTGTGATCTTGAAGTTGTAATTTTCACAAGTGGAGCCCTAAAGCTCTAATATTTTTATTTATCAGAATTATTCATTTCATTTCTGCATGTGTTTCGTAGGTGAATTTTCTGTAGCATTACAAAATACTGCTGTAACACTTGACAGCATTAAAAGGTAAAAGTTGAAAGCCCCAAAACAGCCACAAAAAATTAACTGCGCAGTTTAAATATTTAAATTAGTATCGAAAGCTCACATGTAGGCAACAATGAAGTCAACTCAAGCACACTGAACTGGGAAAATCAAGAAGCATAAAGGTTGATGCCCGGCCCGGGCTCAGTGCTTGAGCATCGACCAATGAACTGGGAGGTCAAAGTTTGATTCCCAGTCAGGTTAGGGCACATGCCAGGCGTTTTGGGCTCAATCTTCAGGGGGGAAGGGGGGCATGCAAGAGGCAGCCGATCAATGATTCTCTCTCATCATTGATGTTTCTATCTCTCTCTTCCTCTCCCTTTCTCTCTGAAATCAATAAAAATATATTAAAGAAGCATAGTGGTTGAGAATGTTGTATAACAGGGCCAGGACTGGGGGAGGTGAAGGAGGTGCAGAGCTGGATTCTGTCTTTATTTTTAAATTCAATATTTTGTTCATCGTGAAATTTTAAAATTAATTTTGATATAAAAAATTGCATTAAAATATTACGGCTGCTTCCTCAAAAAGTTAAACAGAATTACCATATATCCCAGCAATTCCACTCCTAGGTATATACACACAAGAATTAAAAACAGGTACTCACATATTTGCACATAAATGTTCATAAGAGCACTACTCATCACAGCTGAAAGGTGGAAACAACTCAAATGCCCATCAACAGATGAAGACATAAACAAATTGTGGTAGATACATACAATGAAATTTTATTCGGCTATAAAAAAGGAATGAAGCATTGATACACAGGATGAACCTTAAAAACATGATGCTACAATACTATGCTAAGCGAAATAAGCCAGTAAGAGAAAGACAAGTATCACATGATCTCACTCATATGTGAAATCTAATGAACAAAATTAACTGATGAACAAAATAGATCCAGACACAGAAGCATGGAACAGACTGTGAAATCTCAGAGGGAAGGGGGAGAGGGGAAGAGATCAACCAAAGAACATGTTTGCATATATGCATAACCCATGGACTCAGACAATAGGGTGGTGAAAGCCTGGGAGGGGCAGGTGCGAGGGGAGGGGGTCAATGGGAAAAAACAAACAAACAAAGGGGACATCTGTAATACCTTCAACAAAAAAAGATAAATTTAAAAAAAATTATGCTAAATGAAAGAAGCTAGATACAAAAAGCTATATATTGTATTATTTCATCTATATGGAATATCCAGAATTGGAAAATCATAGAAATAGAAAGATTAGCAGTTGCTAGGGGCTGGGAGGAGGTAGGAATGGGGAGTGACTGCTAATGCGCATGGGGATTTATTTTGGAGTTTTGGAAATGTTTCAGTAGATAAAGGTGGTGGCTGCATAACATTATGAATGTACCTAATGCTACTGAAATGTTCACTTTAAAATGGTTAATTCTATGTTATGTGAATTTCATCTCAATTAAAAAATATACAGGGTGTCCCCCCAAAATGTATACACACTTTGAATAAAGTGTTTATTAAAATACATTTCATTTCCGCCCTCGCTGGTTTTTCTGTGGTTGGAGCGTCGGTCCTGTGGACTGAAGTGGACTGAAGGGTCCCGGGTTCGATTCCAGTCAAGGGCATGTACCTCGGTTGCAGGCTCAATCCCCGGCCCTACTCAGCGAGTGTGGGAGGCAACCAATCAATGTGTCTCTCTCACATTGATGGTTCTCTCTCTGTGTCTCTCCCTTCCCTTCCACTCTCTCTAAAATAACCTCAGGTGAGGATTAACCAAAAACACACACACAAACATTTCATTTTCAAAATGTAATAGAATCTACAGCTATCAGCTGTTAAAGTGCGTATACATTTTTGGGGGACACCCTGTATATTAACTGATCTTGATTCCTGAGATTTTTTTAAGACCCCTTAAATTCTGTGCCTGAGCACAGGCCTTACTTGCCACCCCCATTCTTGGACCTATTTAAATTTCCTTTTAACTAGAAATAAACTGGGCAAGAAAGTGAAATAAGCTTGGGCCGCACCCAGATCTCTGGTTGAGTTCCAAGTAAAATGGCTCATTTTTTACTCAAAATTAGTTATTGCATGTGCCCTGCCACCCTTCCCATATAGCCCAGTGAAGGCTCAGTTCCTGTATCGTTGCTCAGCACCTGTCACCACGGTACACCGGACAAAATAAGAACACGCTTTCTCCCCAGTCAGGTTGTTGGGAAATGTTTAATCGGCTAGAGAAATCTGAGACCCAAAGGCCGCCTCTGGAGGGAAAAAGGAAAGTGCCCCCTTTGGTTCTGGTTCATGAAAGTACATATTATTTGATTCCCTTTGAGGCTTTCATCCCATGTTTCGTGATTCTTTAAGAATGAGGTGATTTCTTCAGATAGTTGCTTTATCTTGGCTTCAATTACTTCAGAGCCTTAAAAAAAAAAAAAAGGAATATGTGTATTAGCAACATCAGAACCTGAATAATATGTCTTTAAAATACTCCCAGCTGATCTCTGCATCATTTTGGTTTGCTCCTAAAAGTCTCCATGTCTGAGGCAAACCTAAATAAATACGAATGTGCTTTCCATGGAGAACATGAATATTCAGTCCCTAAGTGAAATACAAAGAGAGCTGACACTGAAGCAATGAACTCTTTACAAATATCCCCGAGCTGCTGGCCCTGCTAAAGAGAGCAGGTCATCCCAGGCCTCTGAGCTGGAATATGATCAAGCTGGCCGGGCTGCTGTCACTCTCAGAAAGCCTAACACAGCAGCGCGGAAAATAGGCGGCCCTCAGAAGCCAAGCCCGTCTCTGCCATCGCCCTGCAAAGAAATAAAATACTATGCTATTTTACACGCACCCAAGGAAACCTGCTTTCCACAAGCGACCTAGACCAGGGGCCGGCAAACTGTTTTTACAAACAGGTTTCCTGGGACGCAGCCATGCCCATACTGTCTGGCCCTTTACAGAAGAAGGTTGCTGATCCCTGACCTAAACTATTAGCACTCTACCCACTTCGGCCTCCAGGTGTATTGTTTATTTATACACACATGCATCAAATAAATAAATAAATAAATAAATAAATAAATAAAATTTTCTATCTATCTATTTATTTATTTACTAGAGGCCCAGTGCCTGAAATTCATGCATTGGGGGGGGGGGGGGGGAGGATCCCTCAGCCCAGCCTGCACCCTCTTGAAATCTGGGACCCTTCAGGGGATGTCCAACTGCCAGTTTAGGCCCAATCCCGCAGAAATCCCTGTGGATTGGGCCTAAACTGGCAGTCAGACATCCCTCTTGCAATCCAGGACCGCTAGCCCCTAACTGCTCACCTGCCTGCCTGATCGCCCCTAAGCACTCCGCCTGCCTGATTGCCCTTAACTGCCTCTGCCTGCCTAATCGCCCCTAAGCACTCTGCCTGCCTGCCGAATCACCCCTAACCACTCTGTCTGCCTGCCTGATCTCCCCTAACCACCTCTGCCTTCCTGATTGCCCCTAACCACTCTGCCTGCCTCCCTGATGGCCCCTAACTACTCACCTGCCTGCCTGATCGCCCCTAACTGCTCACTGTGGGGTGGCCAGCTGGAGTGAGGGGCCGTGGTCATTCTGGTCTCTGGTCATTCTGGTCGTTCCACCATTTCTATCACTGGGCTTTTATGATCTAGGATTCCTGGCCTCAAATGCATTCCATTCTCCCCATGCTAACTGCTAGCTTTCTCGGGTGCATTCCAGTTTCCCAAAGGTGCAGTGGGCTGTGAGGTCTGTCTGTCTACCTCTGCCAGGCAAATAGGATCCTACAGACAAGTCCTGTAGTGCTTGCTCCCTTCTACACCAAGACAGCAGCTCGTCTGCAAAACAAACAAGAACTTAGAGATTCCTTCTTACCCTCTCAGGTAGCGCCTGTCATTCCGAGTCATGTATTAGTTGCAGCTTATTTCCAACTCAGCTATCCTTGGCTCTGAAAAGCTGTCATCACTGGCATCGCTGTATCTATCACTAGATCAAAAGAGGAATTAATTTAGCAAGGTATTAAAAAAAACAGACAATGATCCAAAACACTTTCCATAATTAACTCCCACTCAGAGACAATACTAAGAAATACTCTATTAGCACTTCCTACTCACATACCACAGTCTCCTTTTGTCAGAGGAACTGATCACTTGCTTTCATCTTAAATTGGAAGTAACTTATTCAGAAAATTTATAAAAGCATTTCAATTTAGATTAACTTTATAATCTTATAAAGACCACTAATCATTTCTAAACTTCAACAAAAGCCTTAAAAGCACATTGCTGCTGACCCTCTTACCTACTGTCTGCTTTCTACTAGAGGTATTATGTAAACAAATTAAGTTAAAATGAAAGCCTCAGCTGATAGACCCATTTATTTCCTATGAATCTACTATTGCCTGAATCGCAGTCCATTTGAGATTAAGCATCATTCAGTCCTATTCCTGCTGATCTCAATTTGTTCTCAAGTGCAATAAATAGCATAGCATCAAATAGTACTTGAACGCTCACAGATTTATTTTCATTTTTCACCCTTCTGATGACAACTGTTTCCTTTATCAATACGGAAGGACTACAGACCAGTGAGAGCAGCTGTACATCCCTTGATTACATTAGCCAAACACTCTCCATTTTACTCAGTGGCAGGCTGGGTTTTGTCTCCGAGTTTGCGGACCACAAGAGCTCCCTAGAGAGCTTCAATGTGGAGGAGCTGGTCATCCACAGTCAGCAAACTCCATGGGGATATTGAACTTGGTGGTCAATAGAACTAAGACATGCATGTTAGCTCAAGACCCACGTCCAGCCAGCAAGGCTTAGTGGTTGAGCATCGACCTATGAACCAGGAGGTTAGGGTTCGATTCCCAGTCAGGGCACAAGCCCGGGTTGTGGGATCAGTCCCCAGTGTGGGGCGTGCAGGAGGCAGCCAATCGATGATTCTCCCTCATTGTTGATGTTTCTCTCTCTCTCTCCCTCTCCCTTCCTCTTTGAAATCAATAAAAATATATATATTTTTAAATACCCAGGAAAAACCCAGTAGTGCACATAAAAAACAGTCATGTACTTGGTAAACTCACCTTGAAATCCTATCTGCTTCAGACCCCATTTTCACTATGATTTATGGGTCAGCAGCATGAAAGTTTCCCAACCCAACACACATTCTCATAGGTTCAAGGATTTTAGAAATAATTTTCACAAAATAGAAACTTCATGGGATGCTCCAACTACCTCAAGTCACATGGAATATTAAAAACAGGACCAATTATTCACATAGATATTGCCATGTTTGGGTTCCTGAGAAATGCACCTTCTCCATGAGATAGCCCTGCAAGTGTCCTTTTGCTCTGAGCTGTGCTCAGTTTAGGGTTCCTCTTGCTCGATTCCAAATAAGTCAGCAGGTTGATCAATTCCACAAGAGTTCTACTGATCTATGGAGATGGCATTGCCAGGAATTAAATGTTTCATGAATTCCATAATAGGTGAAAATCTACTCCTTTTTCTTTTTGTTAAGGGAAGAAAAGGAACAATTAGAGAAACCCTCTGCTCATAGGTTAGGAAACAAAGATTTCCTCTAAATATATTGAGCACCTATCAATAAATACATAAACAAAATCATAAAACCCAACCTCACTCTCCTCCCTGATTTTTGGACAAAATCACGAAGGGTAGGCATGGGGGGTGGCCTAGAGGATGGAGAGGATACTTATACATTCTTAGAAGAAGATTAAGAATTGGCAGAAAATAAGTGAAATACGTCAGTCAGAGAAAGACAAGTATCACATGATCTCACTCATATGTGGAATCTAATTAACAAAATAAACTGATGAATAGAGTGGATCCAGAGACATGGAAGCATGGAAGAGAGTGCAGAATCTCTGAGGGAAGAGGGGGGAGATGGAGCGGGGGGGGCGGGGGGGGAGGTAATCAACCAAAGACCTTATATGCATATATGTATAACCCATGGACATAGACAATAGGTGGTAAAGGCCTGGGGGCGGGGGGGGGGTGAGGGGGGGCTGGCTGCAGGGGGTCAATGTGGGGGAAGGGGACATATGTAATACTTTCAACAATAAAGATTTATAAAAAAAAAGAATTGGCAGAAAAGACAAGGTATGTTAGATAAACATATAAATCAACATATCCTTAAAAGCATTCAAGTAGAACAGTGGTCGGCAAACTCATTAGTCAACAGAGCCAAATATCAACAGTACAACGATTGAAATTTCTTTTGAGAGCCACATTTTTTAAACTTAAACTTCTTCTAACGCCACTTCTTCAAAATAGACTCGCCCAGGCCGTGGTATTTTGTGGAAGAGCCACACTCAAGGGGCCAAAGAGCCGCATGTGGCTCGCGAGCCGCGGTTTGCCGACCACTGAAGTAGAAGCTACCTCTTATTAGATTTTAGTTCAGGAAAATCCACGCGCTATTGTAAAAGAGTTTTCAATAAAGAAAACACAGGAATAACTGAAGAATGTTTTTTAAAAAACTGGCCTCAAAAGTTGACATGTCCTTTCCCATGTACTCCCGCTACTACACAAATCTTTCCTGATTCTATGCAACATTACCTGTCACAGAATTAGCAAAGAAAGGGGATTTGGAAGTTGTACTCAATTCCCTATCTGAGAAGAAATGAAGGTCAAGGGTGTTCAAGTGATTCACTGAGCACAGAGCTCATTTGAGGTGGGGCCAGAATCCCCATCATGCTAACCCAGCCCACAAACTCAAGTTTACTAGTAAGCTGTGTTGCAGTGGGCCAGCATGGCCTCTCAGGGCATGTTGCCTAACACAAGTGAGAAGGCCCAAACCAATTTCCTCCGTTATCAGATTTCATACCTGCTTCCTTCTCTAATCTCAGGCTGGGGAAGAGTAGGATGGGCCCACATCTTCCCTGTCACTCCTGGTTGTACTGTTTATTGGCCATGCATGTATGCACTGGTCACCTGACTCCTGAGAGTCTAGAAATAGTTGAATTAATACCTAAAACCTCATCAAATGTTATAAGGGCCAAAAGGGAATGTGTAAGTATGCTCTTGAAAACTATACAAAAAATATAAGCTGTCACTATTCATGGGGGCTACATGTTTGTAATATGGTATCTCTCAAAAAGTCATGGAAATATAAAGACGTCATGAAAACTGCCAAGTGCGCCGAAACCGGTTTGGCTCAGTGGATAGAGCGTCGGCCTGCGGACTGAAAGGTCCCAGGTTTGATTCCGGTCGGGGGCATGTACCTTGGTTGTGGGCACATCCCCAGTAGGGGTTGTGCTGGAGGCAGCTGATGGATGTTTCTCTCTCATCGACGTTTCTAACTCTCTATCCCTCTCTCTTCCTCTCTATAAAAAATCAGTAAAATATATTTTAAAAAAATAAAGAAAACTGCCAAGTGCATGATGTTTAGCATTGTTTCCTGTACCAACAGTAATTCCCTACCCACGTTAGCAAGTGAACTTGGGTGGGTGTGTGTCTAACTTAATGGCTCTGATTTCCTGTCTAATGGCTGTCTGCCCCACACTGCCCACACCCCAAAATAGCACAGGCTGAGTCTAGCAAAGTGTGGCTCGGTTTGGGTTTACTCATCTCCAAGGTAAATGACAGGGTTCATTAACTTTCTTTCATATGTGTCAGGGGCCAAGGGTAAAACAATCAAGTAAACCACTACACTCAAGAACAGAATTATCCAAAGAGGCATGCTGATAAACTTGCTGATTTTATGGCATTCACGTGTCAGCAAAAAAAAAAAAACAACTGCTAGAAGTCAAATGTGGATCATCACCCACAAGCAGAACATCAGGGGCTCCTGCACATTCAATCAAATGTGGGTGCTACTCTGAGACACGTGTGACTTAAGGGTTCATTTCTGTTTCACAAAGAACAGAATTAAAGAAGTCCTAAGATATACTTACCTGGGTATATTTTCACTTAATTCAAAACATCTCAGCTCTTTCTTAAGCCTAACTTGTCTTTTAAAATAATCTCTGTACACACACACACACACACACACTTCATAGTGGGCAGAGTTATATTTGGGTCTTGCATGTTAAATTTTATGAAATGCCACAGAATATAGACCCATTCATGTATGTCTTATGACATTTGAGGAGGGGAAAGTTTTAAACCTACAAGCCACGGTAGCTATCTAAATTTAAATCAAATAAAATTTAAAGTTCTCCTTCTCACTCAAACACATTAAGCCATATTTAAGTGCTCAGTAGCCACGTGTGCCTCGTGACTGTCATACTGGATGGTGCAGATTATAGAATACTTCTGTCATTGCAGACAATTTTATTGGATAATGCTGATTTAAAAACAAATGAATAATGATTTTTTAAAAAACAAACTATAATCCCCATGCAATGGTCCTCCTCTCACTCCCTAAAAAGGTTTTTGTAAAGGTCTGGCTATCCACAGTTAAGGAAAATCACAGCAAATCTCTCTGATGCATGCAGGTGCCTCCCAAATAATGGAAGCATTCTTTTTAAAAAAACTGTTTCACTGTACTATTTCTTACAAGGCAAAATCAAAATCACCAGCCGCAAGGCCTGGGAACCGCTATCCTGACAACCCTGGCTTGATTTACAAGACTTGACAGCATCGGTCTACACATGGTTCTTTGACAAACAAAAGGCTTGTCACGGTCAAGTTTGTTTGTGAAAGATTCCTGGTGCCTAATAAATTCCCAATATAAGAATACATGTATTCCAAGGTGCTAGGGCAAGGATACAGTAATGCCTCATATAGTCCACCTTTTATGCTATCCTGGGGGCAGCCATTAGACCATTTCTTCTTCATCGACAGGAAGAGGTGGTTGGAATTAAAACATTTTAATGGCATACTTAAGATTCCCAGCATGCACGAGTCCCTACAATACTTCATATCAAAATCCATTTCATGTGGAAAAAGCCTATTTTAAAACAGGTTCCCATGCACACAGTTTTCCCCAAAGCATTGTTACCACTATACTTACTTCCTTCTCAAAGAGCCCCTGGAAGCCATAAAATATAAGAGTAACGAAATAAAAACTTAGTGTGCTTTGAATGAGTTTTACATTGAATAATAAATGCAGAATGCAAGCCCTGCAGGGCACAAAGAACGTAGTAGTGTTTGTCACCATTAACTCCCTTCCTGGCTGCCCCCACATCATCAGCCTGCAGTGACCCATGATCAGTAAAGAGCACCTTTTAACCAACACTTAATCCCCGAGGGAAGGTATTCTCAAATGTGGTTGATTAGCAGGACTTCAACCAGAAAGAGTCTCAAGGTATGGAGTTAGAGCCAAACAATCACAGAGGGGGAGCTATTTTAAAAGATGTTTAAAAGGACTGTTAAAAAAGAAAGCAAGAAAGAAACATTTCCCAGGTCACTTTTGCTTGAAGTGTAACAAAGGGGGAAAAGTAGTATTTTCATATCCATTTAAAGTTTACAAAGCACCATCTCAACTGTTCCTCACAGCAACCCTAAAGGATGAAGATCCTGAGGGGAGATCAGGGGACTGCGGACTGTTCTGTATGGATTTGTGTGCATTTTATCCTGTAGTCAAGGAAGCCACTGAGAGTTCTAAGCTCCAAGATAACGTAGGAAGACCATTCTGCTGGCAGAAGACGGATCGAGAGGAGGAAAACTGGAGGCACAGACACCAGGTAGACTTTGCAGTAGGCAAGAGATGAAGGAGACCAGAACTAAGGTCATGTTAATAATAAGAGCATCATCATCATCATCATATTTCCCATTTAATTTCCCACCATAGACCAGGCACTGTGCTGAGTGCTTTACATTTAGTACAAAACAATCTTCATTAGTCCCATATGAAGTGTGTACTATTACCATCTCCTTTTTTATTTATTTATTTTTATTTTTAGACTAGAGGCCAAATGCATGGATTCGTGCACCGGTGGGGTCCCTCAGCCTGGCCTGCACCCTCTCGCAATCCAGGACCCCTCAGGAGATGTCGGAGAGCTGGTTTCAGCCCGATCCCTGCAGGCCAGGCCAAAGGACCCCACCGGTGCACGAATCCGTGCACTGGGCCTCTAGTATGCATACAAGATCTTTGGTTAATCTCTTCCCGCCCTCCCCCCTCGCCTTTCCCTCTTCCCTGTGAGATTTATCAATCTGTTTCATGTTTCCATGCCTGTGCGTTGAGCATCTGCCCCCTGGTGGTCACTGCACATCATAGCTACCTGTCAGTTGGCCAATTGGCCGGTCGCTTAGGCTTTTGTATATATAGATCCTCCCACGAGGATATTTTTTCATTGATTTTTAGAGAAAGGGAAAGAGAGAAACACATTAATTGGTTGCCTCCTGCATGCACCCTGATCAGGGCCTAGGTGGGGGAGGAGGCTGCAACCAAGATACATGCCCTTGACTGTAATCAAACCCTTTGGTCCACAAGCCGACGCTCTATCCACTGAGCCAAACCAGCTAGGGCTCAGAATGAGGTCACAGTCACACCTCCATAGCCTGAGCACTGAGGCCCCGGCCATACCCCTTGCAACATGGCAGATACGAGGAGTTCTGGTGAATTCCAACACCCAGATTCTCCAGGACCTGCTGACTATGAGCAATGGGGGAGAAGTAAGGAGGAATCTGAGCTTATTTGTGGGAGTCCAGCCAGGTATGTGGATGATGCTAATGGTGGTACCACTGGCAGGAAGATGTCTATCCTGATGTCAGTCACAATCCTAGGAGCCTGGGAGCAGCCATCAAAGAGAGAACAAGCTATAATGTGGCACTTTCCACACTGCTGGGGCTGTGCACTTGCACATCAATGTTCTTTCTTAGCTGGGGGTCTGCTGCTGAGGACTCCTAAAAGAAGGTCATTGGATGGTGGGAGGGGGAGCTTTTGGGATATGAACACCAGACAATGACATTCATATTAGTATGTCTCGGCAGTTTTCCAGGAAGTGGGACTGCAGCTTTCATCATATTCTCAGAGATAATTTGTCAGCACCCAAATGCAGAAAATCACTATACTACCTGATGAGTCCCTTCAGGACTGGGACTATGTTCTTATTCAACTAGCACTTGATTCTCTTGTAGCCAGCACTGTGGCTGGGATAAAGTAAACATTACTACATGTGAATTGAGGGAATGCTGAAGTACACAGCCATTAACCTTTTGCACTCGGATGTCGAGTGTGACTCGACACGGTTAGCATCAGTAGCAGCTCGTATGTCGAGCCACACTCGACGCGTAGTTTCACCGCGGGGGGGGAAGGGGGATTTTTGTCTATTTTTCCAGTATCTTTTCTTGTTTTCATTAGCATGAAAGGACAAGTAAAATGTAAATGCCGTCTCAACTGATGCCAAAAAAGAAAAAATGAAAAACCAATAACGCATGTGAAATTTACTAGGAAACTAGTACATGATCTTATTGGAGAATTCAGAGATGGTACACTAACTTCCAGGGGTAGATTATTATCCACTAAATTAGAGCAACGTTTAGATGGAAAGCTCCATATAATCACACCTCACCCTAACAAAAAACACAAAGATTGTGTTGTTTGTTCTAACAGAAAAATCAAAGGAGGAAGGAGAGAAACGATTTATATTTGCGAAACATGTGAATGTAAACCAGGTCTTCATGTGGGTGAATGTTTCAAAAAATATCACACCATGAAAAATTATAGAGATTAAAATTACTCTTTGAATGTTTCAATAATTTGAAATATAAAAAAATCCAAATAAATAAGTTTGTATGTAAAGAAACTCCAGTTTTTTATTCTACTGCCGCGCTTTGTAAAATCTGGGGTATTTAAAAAATTAAATCCCGAGTAGAATAAAGGAATCGAGAAAAAAGCAAACGAGTGCAAAGGGTTAAACATTATGAGCATCCTGCAACGTGGAAAAATGCACTCGAGGTGTTAAGTTCAAAGGACAAGTTTTTGTAATTAATAAAGAATCTGTGGTGATGCTTTGAGAACATATGAGTATCCTGTTTCTCACAACCTTTCGTCCAATGGTTTTGGTATACACTGATCATGTTTATTTGGTTCAGTTATTATATTGGGGGTTGTTTCTGGTTGTTTTTTTTTTGTGGGGGCGTTTTTGTAATATATTTTTTATTGATTTCAGAGAGGAAGAGAGAGAGAGAAGAGAGATAGAAACATCAATGATAAGAGAGAATCATTGATTGGCTGCCTCCTGCACACACCCCCACTGGGGATAAAGCCCATAACCCGGGCATGTGCCCTGACCAGGAATCGAACTGTGACTTCCTGATTCATAGGTCAACATTCAACCACTGAGCCACACCAGCTAGGCTGGCCTGGACTCTTTATAAAAGTCAATGTTGCTCTGACCAGTGTGCTCAGTGGTTAGAGTGTCAGCCTGCACACTGAAGGGCTGCAGGTTCCATTCCCAGCCCTGGTTATGGCGCATTCGGGAGGCAACCAATCAATGTGTCTCTCTCACATTAACGTTTCTCTCTTTCTCCCCCTCCCTCCCCTCGGGTGAGGATTAACAACAACAACAACAACAAGTCATGGAATATATACTCAACAATAAAAAGAATGAGATCTTGACATTTGTGAAAACATGGATAGACCTTACGCCAAGTAAAATAAGTCAGACAGAGAAAGACAAATACCCTATAATTTCACTTATATGTGGACTTTAAAAAAACAAGACAAATGAATAAACAAAACAGAAACAGACCCATAGATACAGAGAACAAGCTGATGGTGGGTGAGTGGATGGGTGAAATTAACAAAGAAAAAAAAAAGTCAATGTTATGAAAAACTAAAACAAAACAGGGTGATTTATCCAGATTAAAAGAAACTAAGAAAACATAATGTAGGGGTTCAGAACAGGTCACACCAAAATATACCTCTGTGGTATGTGGATTCTTTTTTTTTTTAATATATTTTTATTGTTTTCAGAGAGGAAGGGAGAGGGAAAGAGATTGAAATATCAATGATGAGAGAGAATCATTAATCAGAGAATCATTAATCAGCTGCCTCCTGCACGCCCCACACTGGGGATCGAGCCCACAACCAGGCATGTGCCCTGGACCTTAATCGAACCTGAGACCCTTCAGTCTGCAGGCTGATGCTCTATCCACTGAGCCAAACCAGCTAGGGCTGGTATATGGATTCTTTTAAGCTGAAAGTAACAGAGTCCCTGCAGGCTCATGAGAAACTTTTATCTCTCAAAGAATTTAAATTAAGGCCCTTGCCCATAATAAGTTATCATCAGAAATAACTTTTTATAACCTATTTGTAGGGCAGGGTGAACTACTAATTACTAAATGCTCTTCTTATCATCTTGTAATGACTTCATTTTTCTCTGAAGTCCCAGGTGCCTTACCTCATTCCTAGTACAGAATGTCATGTACACGCATTTTCCCTTTCTGTATCTGAACGTCTCATGTACGTGTTGTCTCTGACTCTCTCAAGTATGTGGGGCTCCCGTAAGTATATGTGTAATTAAATTTTGTTATTTTCTCTCATTAACCAGCCTCATGTCGATATACTTATTAGACCAGCTGAAGGAACCTCGAAGGGTAGAGGAAAGTTTCTTTCTCCACACAATAACCAAATGAACCTTGAATAGATCATTGATTACATTTTTATTTTTACAAAAGCTAAAAAAAAAAAAAAAATGCTTGGGGACATGTGGAGAAATTTAACTATGAACTGGATATTAAATGATGCTATTGAGCCCGGCTGGCATGGCTTGGTGCTTGAGCTTTAACCCATGAACCAGGAGGTCTCGGTTCGGTTCCCGGCCAGGGCACATACCCGGGTTGTGGGCCCAATCCCCAGTGGCGGTCATGCAGGAGACAGTGGATCAGTGATTCTCTCTCATCATTGATGTTTCTATTCCCTCTCCCCTCCCTTCTTCTCTGAAATCAATAAAAATATATTAAAAAGAAAAAAATGATACCTTTGAATTAATGTTAATTTTCTTAGGTATGATAATGCAGTTATGTGAGAAAATGTCTTTAATTTTAGGAAATGTGTGATTATTTAGGGGTAAAGTGCTATGATGTTTTGCAACTTAATATAAGTGGTTCAGAAATAAGTTTATACACAGAGCAACTTGTCTAAAAGCAAATGTGGTCAAATGGCAACAACTGACAAATCTAAGTGAAAGGTATACAACTGTTCATTTACTATTTGTTCATCTTTCCTATAAGTTTGAAGGTTTTCAAAATAAAAGAGTTGAAGAACAAAGTATATATACACTCACTATTATGACTGCAACCATTAAAAGAGTAATATGTGGATATAGAATAAAGACTAGAAATACTAAAAAATGAATACAGCCCTAGCCGGTTTGGCTCAGTGGATAGAGCGTCGGCCTGTGGACTCAAGGGTCCCAGGTTCGATTCCGGTCAAGGGCATGTACCTTGGTTGCGGGCACATCCCCAGTAGGGGGTATACAGGAGGCAGCTGATCGATGTTTCTCTCTCATCGATGTTTCTAACTCTCTCTCCCTCTCCCTTCCTCTCTGTAAAAAAATCAATAAAAAATATATTTTTTTAAATGAATACAGTCACTATGTGTTAAGCTGGTGGGTTTATTAGTCCTTTTTTTATTTTCCAAATTTTCTGTAATGTTACATCTAGAAGTCAACAAAAAACAAAGTCTTCCCAGGCTGGAAGCCAGCATGTCACTTAAAAGGAAACCCATACAGTCACCAAAGAAGCACCAGACACAATGGTGAATGAAATGGGTGCCTTCTCCCCCTGACTGCTGCCAGGATTCAAAGTTAAAAGTAGAAAGGGAAGGGTAAGCACTAAGGAGAGAATTAACTTAGATCCTAGAAGCACGCAAGAGATTGGGAAATGGAACTGGCTCCAGGTATGTACTTCCTTTGAGGACCCTCTGGCTATAAAGTAGCTTCACCTTTTGAGTTTATTTTAAGCAAATACAGTGAATCACTAAGTAACCTCCCTCCTGTTGTTTCTGTACCAGCCTACCTCCTGATTCGCCACAAAAAGATTTCTCTGCGCAGGAGAGAGTATAGGTTGGGTGGAGACATGGAATCCAAGATCCTAAGATATAGGATAAAATGCTACTCAAATGTCTTAAGATTTCAATTTTATACTTTAAAAACATTTCCCCAAAGAGCTGTGTTTCTGTGAACTGCAGACTGAACCCCATCTAAGTTCTTACTTTCCAACATAGAATGAGTACCATCTAAGCAAGAGAGTTTAACTCAGACCTGACAAATGGGCATGATAAATGCCAGCATTATAAAATTTGGAAGTTGTTCCTAACTTGGTGTGTAGTGATTGTGTCTAAGAGCCTTGCAGCACAGCCCCTGAGAACATATGTGCTCAAAAACAACCTATGAACTTTAGCCTCTGATCCCTCTTCTGTTCTCAGTTACTTAAAATGGAATTCTAGACAGAGATTAAGTTCTCATTTCTAGATACTAGAAAACTCACAATTATAAGCATCTTTGTATATTACATGGTGGGGCAAAAGTAAGTTTACCATTGTTCATATGGAAAATAATACAATCTATAATAATAAAAGGGTAATATGCAAATCGACCAAACGGCGGAACGACCAGTCACTATGACGTGCACTGACCACCAGGGGGCAGACGTTCAATGCAGGAGCTGCCCCCTGGTGTCAGTGTGCTCCCACAGGGGGAGCGCCGCTCAGCCAGAAGCCGGGCAAGTGCAGCAACGGTGGCAGGAGCTCTCTCGAGGCAGCGCTAAGGAGTAGCGAGCAGAGCCCTAAGAAGCAGCGAGCAGGCGGGCTCTAAGGAGTGAGGGCTCCTGAACTGCGAGAGGGCACAGGCCGGGCTGAGGGACACCCCCCCGCCCCAACAAGTACACAAATTTTCGTGCACCGGGCCTCTAGTAATTAATAAATAATAATACAAGCATAAACTGTTTCACATATAACTGTAAACCTACTTTTGCCTCAACCTGTACATTTAATATGTCTCCTAAAATTTTTTTTCTTACAATTACATGAAATTGCCCAACTGGCGTGGCTCAGCAGTTGAGCGTCGACCTATGAACCAGGAAGTCACGATTCGATTCCTGGTCAGGGCACATGGGTTGTGAGCTCAATTCCCAGTGTGGGGCATGCAGGATGCAGCCAATCCATGATTCTCTCTTATCATTGATGTTTCTCTCTCTCTCTCCCTCTCCCTACCTCTCTGAAATCAATAAAGATATATTTTTTAAAAAAACAATTACATGAAATAGTCTCATTCCAGTACATCACATGCCAGCAAGACCATGAAAATTTGTGGTTACATTATATACATGGGACAAATTATGTTTCAACACCAGGGTAGAGATATCAGCAAAGAATTATAAAGATTTCTTTAATGGACCATAATTTCCCATTGGGTTTATTTATTCTAAAAATGGTTTATTAGATTTGTGCAAAAGAGTTAACACAGCAGGCCTGAGGCTGCTGTCTCTAGAAGGGTCTGCTAGCAGGGGAACTTGGGAAATTGTTTTCTCCATTACAAATTAATAAGGTCATTTTACTGGGCCTACGCTGTCTATATAAACAATGTGATTTATGGTAAATATTTGCTTTCCTTTTCAGAGTCTGGAATTTGAGTGGTTGCTAGAAAGAAAAAGCCTGTGTAACCAGCCCCCAATAAAAACCCTAAACTCTGAGTCTCAAATGGGCTTCTCTGGGCATACACATCACACATGTTGCTGCCTTTTTATTGACAGAGGGAGAGTGAGTTCTGTGTGACTTCTCACAGAAGAGAGCATAGAAAACCTGCAAACAGCCTTAGCCGGTTTGGCTCAGTGGATAGAGCATCGGTCTGCAAACTGAAGGGTCCCAGGTTCGATTCTGGTCAAGGGCACATACCTCGGTTGCAGGCTCCCAGCCCTGGTCGGGGGCATGCAGGAGGCAACCAATTGATGTGTCTCTCTCACACTGGTGTTTCTGTCTCTCCCTCTTCCTTCCACTCTCTCTAAAAATCAATGGAAAAAATATCCTCAGGTGAGGATAAAAAAAAAAAAAAAAAACGAAAAAAAACCCTACAAACAGATTTCTCCAGACTTCACTTATACTTTTTTCTTTTACTGATCCAGCTGTGTATGCTTATTCCATCACTGTAATAAATTTTAGCTGTGGGTACAACTATATTCTGATTCCTTCTAGTGAATCATCGAATGTATGGGTGGTCTTGGGGGACCCCGAAAAACAAGACCCTTCGTTTGATTTTTCATATAAGTTTTGTTTAGCTTTAAAAAGCCTAAAAAATACTATCCTAGAACTGTTATGCATCTTGAACATACCACTAAAGTCTAAAACAAGGTGGAAGAGTCTTCATAATTGCTATCATTCTATACATAGTGGGGCAGCTGAGAATTTAGCTCACCAGCTCCAGATCCCAAAATTATATTCTTTTTTAAATATTTTTTATTGATTTCAGAGAGGAAGAGAGGGATACTAGTAGAAACATCAATGATGAGAGAGAATCATTGATCGGCTGCCTCCTGCACGCCCCCCACTGGGAATCAAGCCCACAACTCAGGCATGTGCCCATGACCAACATCAAACCTGGGACCCTTCAGTCTGCAGGCCAGCGCTCTATCCATGAGCCAAACCGGCTAGGGCCCAAAATGATATTCTTACTGCAACTTACCAGGCACTAAAAGATAAATGTTCCCCACAAGGCAGAATGCTGGGGTTACAGCTCAGGTAGACTTGCTCAAAACCAAGGATTTTCACATTCTGTGTTTTAAAGATGTAGGCTGCCCAGGTGTCATACAGTTAAATGTCATGAGCCAATTTCTGGGAAAGGAAGTCATTATTCTAGAGTTCATATTCCTTGTCACATTTGTTTAGGATTGATAACCGACAGTAATCTTGTTTGACAGAAATATAGTCTCAATTCAGCTCACATTAGAGCCCGGCCATCAAAGCCATCATTTGCTTTTCAATGCTCACTAATGCCATGGAGGTGGGCAGAGAGGAGTTGAAGTGCAAGGTTCCTCTGGAATCCTGGAATCTGTCACTGGATTAATTCACCATTCTTAGGTGGAAACCTCCCTGCAAGGTGTTAAGATTAGAATAGACTATATCCATTCTCCCTAGTATCACATTTATTACTTTAATGGGTAATAAAAACAAACAAACCTGTGTGCCAGGGAGCCGGGGAGACAGAGATAAATAAGATGCTGGCTGCTCTTAACCCTTTGCACTCGCTTGCTTTTTTCTCGATTCCTGCTACCGATGCTAACCGTGTCGAGTCACACTCGACATCTGAGTGCAAAAGGTTAAGGAAGCACCAGGGTGTGGCTAATACATAGGAATTCTCTGCCAACCATGGAAGTCTGTTAGTCTGTTGTAATACCAAAATCAGCATCAGAGTTTTGTTAGGAGGATTTTCCTTCTCTCTGAGACATACTGTGTCTTGCTCAGGAGTCACTAGCAAGCAGTCACTTTTTTTCAGAAACTACCAGTAAGCTTTACCCAGAAACCACCAGCCCCATGTGAGAATCAGCAGGCCATCCAGCATACATGTGGGTAGGCCACATACCCAGATACCATTTGTATATTAGTTGATGTTTGCAAACAACCAGATAGTTATGTTGAGTTATGTGTGAGTTAGTCCTCCCAGCCATCTAATTTGCTCCATTGTCATGCTCCTTTCACATATGATCACTGAAATTATATATATATGCCTAATATGCAAATTGTCCCCTCGGGAGTTCGACCAGGAGTTCAATCGCTCGCTATGACATGTGCTGACCACCAGGGGTGGCGCGGAATGAAGGAAAGCCCCAGTCAGCAGCCTGGGAAGGGAAACCCCGGCTGGCAGCTGGAAGGCCCCAATCGGCCCTGATTGCCGACCAGGCCTAGGGACCCTACATGCACCAGGCCTCTAATGGAGACAATAAAGTGGCTGAGAAGGGTCACAGCACACATACAACAGGGGAACACACTGAAATCTCCAATCTGCTGCATAAGCCATACAGCCTCAGAACACAGGAAGTTCATCTTTGCATGAAATCTCATGCTGAACCATGCTACATGAGCCAGATAAAGTGGAGCTGCTTGGCTGGAGCAGGGAAGAGCCTGGAGCCCCTCATCCTGCTCTTCACAGCTGGCCAGACTCCAGCTCCATAAGGCACAGCATGAAAATGAGTGCACTGGTTCAAGAATGCAAGGAGTGATCATTAATTCAGTAAGACGCCTGACATGCAAAATATATAAAGCCTGCTCCCATATGAACTCCCAGTTAAAGGAAATGCTAAGGAACTGTGAGCATCCCCTAGAGGTAATGTGGCAAATAAGCAGCTTGCATAACACAAGCACACGCTTACACATTGTGCACCAATCCCAGCAGTCCTCAATTGCAATATCACAAAGGTTGTTTGCTAGAATGAGGGTCAGCACTGGTTATCTTCTAAACAATACATATCCAATTATTATGGTACTAACCCTAGGTATGGTGCTAACTTAGGTATAGTCTATACTTGTGGCTAGTTTCTTCCACTTTTAAAGTTATTATATACTAGAGGCCCACTGCACAAAATTTGTGCATGGTGGGGGGGGGTCCCTCAGCCCAGCCTGCACTCTCTCCAATCCGGGACCCCTCAGGGGATGTCTGGCTGCTGGTTTAGGCCCAATCCAACAGTCAGACATCCCTCTCACAATCCGGGACCACTGTCTCCTAACCGCTCTCCTGCCTGCCTGATAGCCCCTAACCACTCTGCCTGCCTGCCTGATCGCCCCTAACCACCTTCACCTACCAACCTGATTGCCCTTAACCGCCTTCACCTGCTGGCCTGATCATCCCCAACTGTCCTCTCCTGCCGGCCTGATCGCCCCCAACTGCCCTCCCATGCTGGCCTGATCTTGCCCCCAACTGCCATCCTCTGCCGGCCTGATCCCCCTAATTGCTTTTCCCTGATGGCCTGATCGCCCCCAACTGCTCTCCCCTGCCAGCCTGATGGTTCCTAACCGCCTCTGCCTTGGCCCAGCCACCATGGCTTTGTCCAGAAGGACGTCCAGAAGGTCTATGGAAGGTCTCCTGGTCTAATTAGCATATTACTCTCTTGTTAGTATAGATAATATTCTTGGATGAGAAAATGTAAAATATGAATTCCCACCAAACTAATATTTAAATGTAAAGAAATTTTAATGAAAATCTACAATGGATTACTTTACTCAAACCTGATTTCAAAAATCATTCTACAGTTAATCTGGAAGAGCAGCAAAATACCTTTTTTAAAATGTTAAACAATAATGGGAGTAGGCTTGATTTACAATAATGCTATGATGAAAAGGGTTGTAAGGGTTCAGAAATAAGAGGTAAAATCATTAACAGAACAAAACAAAAATCCCCGAAACAAATCTAAATTACTCAACTTACTAACCATTGGGTTTGGGGGGTGGGAGGGAGTCAGATCCCTACCTCGCACACTATACCAAACATAAAGTTCATATAGATTAGAGATTTAAACTTCATTTAAAATAAAAACCATACAAATATGTGATACCTTAATCAATAAAGAAATTTTTAAAATAAAAATAAAATAAATAAAATAAAAATTAAAAAAACCATAAAAGTGCTAGTGGAAAAGATGGGATATTATTTATATAATCTTTTGATAAGAAAAGACTTTACACACTCACACTTAAAAACAGCATTCATAAAATATTTGACTACATAAATAAGAAATATATGCATAAATGAGAACTTATTTAAATAAATTCCTTATTTAAAACTCTTTAAGGAAAATAAAAAATACCATTGACAACTCAGAAGAAAACAAAATCACTTTGAAAAAGTATTTGCAACCTAACAAAGGATTAATGTCCTTTATATATAAAGAGCTTGCCAATCATTAAGAAAAAAGATATAATAGCAAAAGGAAAAGTAGGGGAAAGGATATGAACAGATAATTTATAAAACAAAGAGTCAATAACATATATATTTATTAATCAGAATCCACAAAAGAAAATCCTATTTTTCACTTATCAAAATGACAAAAATTTCTAAAATAATGCCCCAGAATTAGCATAATTTGGAAAACTGATAGGTTACTATTGTAGATACGATTAGATCATTTTTATTAAGAGAAAAAGTCATAATTATTAAGAAGGAAAAAACAATTCTTCACTTTATTATTTTTTTTCTAATGTTTTTATTGATTTTTGAGAGAGATAGAGAGAGAGAAATATCTGTGCTGAGAGAGAATCATTGATCGACTGCCTCCTGCACATCTCCCACTGGGGATGGAGAATCGAGCCCACTACTCGGGCATGTGCCCTGACCAGGAATCGAACCTGCGACCTCTTGGCTCCTTCACTTTAAAAAGAAATCAGCCCAGCTGGTGTAAGTTCAGGTGTTAAGCGTCGCGACCCATGAACCCAAGGTCACCAGTTCAATTCCCAGTCAGGGCACATGCTTACATTGCAGCTCACTCCCCGTTGAGGGTGTGCAGGAGACAGCCAATCAATGTATCTCTTTCATGGATATTTCTATCTCTCTCTCTCCCTCTCCCCTCCTCTCTTTGAAATCAATAAAAACATATTTTCTAAAAGTATGAGAAACCTAGAGTGTTGATAATCGCATCTTAGGTTATTGTTAAGCTGGTTACCTGGAGGACAGTTTGCATCCCTGTTGTAGGTAGGCATTCAGGTTCCCAGTTGCTGCAAGTAATAGACCCAGGTATGGAGGGGAAGGCTTCATCGGCCTAGAAGAAAACTCAGGATGGAATTGGACACCAACAAAATAGGGGTGATCTGAAATGAGAACAATCATGATGTGATTGAAGCAAACACGAGAAATACTTTAAAGGTCTTATCTTTGAATCAGAAACTCATTCAATGATGAAATGATTATTTAACTTATCATCATAGCCAGTTATTTTCACAGTCCATCTTCCCAGTAGAATTTCAAATTACAAAACACATCTCACGCGATAAGAAATCCAACATTTATTTGTAGAAGGTGGTATTAGAATAAGCAATGTTAAGCAAAAATTTTTGAATGGCAAGATGAATTCTACTTTCCCAAAATCTGCCTGCTTTTTAAAAAATATATAAATTTTTATTGATTTCAGAGAGGAAGGGAAACCTCAATGATGAGAGAGAATCATTGATCAATGGCCACACTGGGGATCATCAAGCCTACAACCTGGGCATGTGCCCTGACTGGGAATCAAACCGTGACCTTCTGATTCAACCGCTGAGCCATGCCAGCTGGGCAATCTGCCTGCTTTTGAATGTCCTTCATAGACTTACATTGTGCTCATTTCCATGGTACCCTTCACCCTTTAGGCGAACTGTAGGACACTCTTTCTCTTAGATGGCTTCAGGCCATTTTCTACAAGATCTCCTTTACCAAGGTAAGGGTCCCTTGGGAATGCAGCAAGTACAACTGCTTTTCTAGTCACAGCTTTAAGTTGGGTATTAATCATAGATAGCACCATGAAACTGAACTCATATTTCAGTCTATGCCAACTTATCCCTTGTGATGAATGGCCTTTGAGTGATAAAAGGATGGCCTTTCAAACATGTTAATGGTGGTTATGGCTCAAGGTGACAAAAGTAAGATTTTTTTTTCTTCTTTATACTTTTCTGTATCGTGTGAAGCTTTACAATAAGCATATATTACTTAAATTACCAGGGTAGGAAATTAAGTGATTTTCATATTGAGGATTGTAAGAAGCCCCTATATGAGCAATTCAAGTTCTCCTAGATGTAATAAGAATAGAAAAGTAGCTTTTCCCCCACTACTTTTAACAGGAATCCCCTGTTGTAATAAGAATTAAACAGGCAACATTTCCAAATCTGGGTAGAAATTTTATAGGATTAAAAATTCCTCTTCCCAATTGGAACTCTCAAAAAACTATGTTTTTCCCATATTAGGGATAAACTCCTAATTAGAGATTCGGCAACTCTTTAATCCCATAATTATAGAGCATGGTCAGTGTGCTCTATTCCCTACTTTAAAAATAATTTAAATTGATATTGAGTTATATATCTCTATCTATCTATATCTCTATCTATCTATCTATCTATCTATGATAAAACAAGTTTTATAGGGAAAAGTAAATACAACTTTAAAGCTTTCAGAGAGATGTTTTATCAAATGATCTAAAAATCAAGTATGTAATTCAAAATCACAAATCCCCATCATTTGCCATTAGAGTCCCAAAGCTACTGTAAAGTAGTGAGAATATGATGATTGATCGCAAATGTCCACTCTTCTAAGGTTATTTAAAGCTTTGCTCTACAAAATGGTAGCCTCTAGCCACACATAGCTATTTTAATTTATTCAAATTAATTGAGCATGTTTCAATACTCAATAGCTACATATGGCTACCATATTGAACAGGGCAGAACACTGTATCATTGCAGCAAGTTCTATTGCACAGCTCTGAGTCTACAAAAATCCAGTGTAGAAATCCTCTACATCAAGCATGTCAAACTCACGGCCTGCGGGCCACATGTGGCCCACAACGCATATTTTTGTGGCCCAGCCAATATAATGGTATGTAAGAAACGTTTTAATAAAAATTTCATAACTTAATTTTTACAATATCCTGTTATACATAATTATTAATAATGAACTGCAACGTTTGCTAATGACTGATCACTAGAATCATTGCTGCATTCCTTTCCCTTATGCGCAGGTGCACCATTTCTCTCCACCAATACTAGCAGTGAATATTTTAGCAGCCGATGGCCATGTCATTAGTCTTAGACTGACTTGTTTGGTGTGCGCAACAGGAAATATTTTGCTTTCAGAGAACAAGAAAAATAGGTTTATTTGCATTACACTTATTATTAATTTCTGCAGTTATTCAGTGTCTGGTAAGTTACTGTTCAAGAAAAAATATTAATTTTTATTAAAATGTTCTATTATTTTATGTTAACGATGACTCATTTATTTCAGCCCTTTGTATTCAGCATGTCTCTATTGAAATAAACCTATGTTTCTATGAAAATTGAAGCTTTTGTTTTAAACCTTGTTTATTTGGCCCATGTTAGCCTTTGAGTTTGACATACTTGCTCTACATCACATCTAAGAAGAAACCTCCTTAAATTAGAGGGACACTCGGGAATGAATGTGTCTCCTCAAGAAAAGTAGAAGAGAAATCATCTACACTTAGAAAAGAAACTAAGCAATGTAGCTTTAAATTTAAGATGCAATGATTCTTACAGCACAGCATCTAGTGATATCGTTGAAAGAAGCAGACAGTAATTGTGTTTTTGTACCATTACAGACAGAAGCTGAATAATGGATCATGTCAGAGTCAGGGACAGAATATTTAAATGAATGGATCATTGCTCTGAATCACTTTATCCAAAAAAAAATCCCCTATGCTAATATGAGGAAGGAGACTATAAAATTTTTATTTTGGTGATGTTCTATCAGTCAAAGTATCTTTTAAATAATGCTCTTAATTGCTTTGAACCAAATTCTGACATTGTACTAATCTCAAGCTTTGTTGTTCCTTTTAGAATTGCTTTAGTAATATAGAGATTCGTGGGTATGCTTCTAAAAGGTAGCTAAGATCCAAATCTTCTGGAGAATTTTCCATAATAAAATCAATTCCCTGTGGTCAGCTTTTGAAAGTTGCAAGGTTTTACAGCAACTCTCATTTCCTTTGCAACCCACATGAAATTTGCAAGTGTCAATGGAAATCTAAAACTTTGTGGTGAAAGAGACTTCTAATATTTGCTGAAAATAATGAGAACCAGGAGAATTAACAGAGAATAAATATTTGAACCAAGTAAACAAATAGTAATCTGTTTAAGAAAGTCTCTGACCTCTCACATACATGCCAGTGATCCACACTAAATAAATTCTAAATGATGGGCATTCCCATTAGAAAGACTATGGGAAATAAATTCTCATATTCTAATTCAAAACATGGATTGATAATCTTAAATGGAATGTCCAATGAAAACGAAGGAACAATAAAATCTCACAGGAGTGGTGGCAGAAGGAATCAATAACCTGACCAGGTACTAGCTGGATGGCCCTGGACAGTTTACTTTACTTCTTTGCACAGTCTCCTTCTCTGTAAGGTGGGAATAACATCATTAGCCTTGTAATTTACATAAGGCATTCAGAGTCCTTAGTGGGGGGAGAGGGGGTCTAGTGAGAAGCATCTAGGAGTGCACACTTAATGTCCATTGCTTTCCTTCTTTCAGGATACAGGCAACATACTATTAAGTTCAAAAATGCCTTTTCCAACTTCAACTCTCCTACCTCCTGGGGACTCCTGAAGTACCTTAACAGATTAGAGACAGAAAAGGAAAGGGACAAAGGAATTTGAAACAAAGGATAGTGACCTAGGCTAAGATAGAAAAAGAAGTAGGAAAGTTAGATGAGTAAGTAGTCTAGGTTATCTGGAGCCTAAAGGATATAGGTGAAAAGGTAGGTTCTAGAAAATTATGCTACCATTTTTTAGAGTATCCTGTGCATACTAAGCATTCCATAAGTGAGAGTGGTTTACACAACGAATTAGTGTCACATACATTGCACAGCCAGAGCTCTGTCCTTGCTAGGAGTCATCACAACCTAGGACTAGGGTGGTAGGGATGAGAATACAATCGCAACCAAAAGAGATCTTTCCAGAGATGGAATCTACAGGACCTGAGAGAACCGATTACAAGTTGGGGGTATGAAGAGGCAAGGGAGCTAAATAAATCCAATTTCAAACCTGATGATCCGAAACAGTGGTTCCCAACCAGGGGCAAATGTGCCCCTCAGGGACATTTGGCAATGTCTGAAGATATTTTTTAGTGTCGAGGCTTGGAGGCTGGGGCAGGCGGTGCTACTGGCATCCAGTGGGTAGAGACCAGGGATGCTGTCACAAATATGCAGCAGTGCTCAGATCAGCCCCCACCACAAAGAATTATGCTGTTCCACATGTCAGTGGTGGGGAGGGTGAGAAACCCTGGCACCATTGAAAAGTGTAAAAGCCATTCTTAGATCGTGAACTGTACAAAAATAGTCAGCAGCCTGAATCTGGCCCACCAGCCAAAGTCTGGCAAGCCCTGGGCTAGAAAATCAAGAGAAAGAGCTGGGACCAGCTGTATGCATGAGCTTCCCCTGTCTGTCTTTGCAGCTTTGCATGAGAACACGGTCCTCTGTCTTGTCAGTAACACACGTATGGTTTGTGCCTATGCTCCTGAAGAGTGCCCCAGCCCAGCCACACAACTTCTTCAGTGATCTTCCTCAACAGAAGTCCAATTTCTTTGTGTGTGTTTGATCTCACTAGGAAGTCTGAATGCAGTCCTGCCCGAGTAGCTCAGTTGGTTAGAGCATCTTCCCAATATGCCAAAGTTGTGGGTTCGATTCCCCAGTGAGGGCACATACAAGAATCAACCAATGAATGCATAGATGAGTGGAACCACAAAATGATGTCTCTCTCTCTAAAGAACCAATAAATAAATTTTAAAAAATTAGTCTGAGTGCAGCAACTGGCCCACACTTGACCATGGAGCATGAGCAATAGGGAAAGGCAGACACCAGGTGAAATGAGGGGCCAGGTCCCACACACAACAGATGTCAATACCAGTCACCAATAGTGAGACAGCACTGGGCCATTCTCCCTCAAAGGAGAAAGTAAAGAAAAATACTACTCAACAGTGGGCTGGCCGAAACCGGTTTGGCTCAGTGGCTAGAGCATCAGTCGGCGGACTGAAAGGTCCCAGGTTCGATTCCAGTCAAGGGCATGTACATTGGTTGCGGGCACATCCCCAGTAGGGAGTGTGCAGGAGGCAGCTGGTGGATGTTTCTCTCTCATCGATGTTTCTAGCTTTCTATCCCTCTCCCTTCCTCTCTGTAAAAAATCAATAAAATATATTTTTTAAAAAACCAAAAAACAGTGGGCTGCCTGCCTTTCCCAGAGTGAAAACAAGAGAAGGGGGTAAGGATGGTAAGGAAGCATACTACTGATAGAACTTATAGAACAATACATCATTGTATGGCACATTCATATTAATAGGCCCAAAATGATTAGGATTACAAGCGGTCTGTTTTTTCACATACTTTATGCTTAGCCGCATACTTTCTATTTAGTTGCAAATTTATTTCAAAGGAGAGAGGAAAAGAAAAAGACCAAATAAGATAGGTATCAAGTTACAGCTTCATATGCCTATGGTCAAAGAAAAAGATGTTAGCTCAACACAAAAATTCAAAAATGAAGAGCCCACTTACTTGCCAGTTCAATGATTTCCATCCTCTCCCCATCAACATCCTGACCTACAAAATTTAAGTCACTCTGCCCAAATTGGTTGACCAAGGTAGGGTTCACCTGGAAAAAAAAAACAAGAAGAAATTAAATGTCTTTGGGCAGCAGAGCAATACAGACATATCAGCTTATTAAAAGGGCCTACATCAACTGGGTGGGTTTTCCATTTCAGTGATGTTCTAACCAGTAGTTGATTTTTATATTCAACCTATTTTTAAACTCATGGTGAACCTGAGAAGCAGTCTAATCACAGACCTTAAATTTGGGAGGCCCGCGCTCTCTCACCCAAAGATGAGATTCAGAAAGGAGGACTGTGAAACAGACATTTTTTTATTTGAGACCTTGAGACCAGCTATTTATAGCCATCCCCATATTTGCTTCTTGCCATGAGTTATGTGTAAATTTAACTATCTCTCTCCAAATCACAAATCTGCTCGAGGACTGAAACCATCTTATTTACCCTGTGACTAACACCAATGCTTTATTTACATTTAGTTACATAAAAGCTCTAAAAATAAGCTTGGAGCAAGTTTTCTACTAAAATACTGGTTATAGATGACAACTTGATGACCTGGTTCACAGCCCCTTCCCTCACTCATCTCATCATAGCTTTTCCCCAAACTTTTCAACCTCTCCTTCACAAAAAGCACTTCCTCACCTAAAACCAAAGTGGGGTCCCACCTCTCCTTCTCAGTCTTAAAACCACACATGCATTTATTTTGTTTTTTCACATTGGGCTAGTTCTCAGAATTTGTGAACTTTTCTCCCTTTTTTAACTGCTTTATTGAGATATAATTCATATACCTTACAATTCACCCATTCAAAGTGTACAACTTGCCCAGCTGGCATGGCTCAGGGGTTGAGCATCAATGATGAACCAAGAGGTCACGGTTCAATTCCCTGTCAGGGCACATGCCCAGGTTGTGGGCTGGATCCCCAGTGTGGGGTGTGCAAGAGGCAGCTAATCAATGATTCTCTCTCATCATTGATGTTTCTATTTCTCTCTCCCTCTCCCTTCCTCTCTCAAATCAATAAAATTATATTAAATTTTTAAAAGTGTACAACTCAATGGTAGGTTTCAACCAACACCACAATCAATCCAAAAATATACCATGCACTCTCTAAGCATCACCCCTCAACCCCCCCTCATCACCCTCACCATAGTCCTAGCAACCACTAATCTACATTCTTTCTCTTTATAAACTGAGTGGCCAGATTATTATGTGTTCAGAGATCATAATAATCTGGCCACTCAGTGTATTTGCGTATTCTGGGCACTTCATATTAATGGAATTACACAGTATGTGGTTTTTTGTAACTGGCTTCTTTTCCATTAGCATAATGTTTTCTAGGTTCATCTATGTTATAGCATATATCAACATTTTTTTTATTGTCAAACTAGAGGCCCGGTGCACAAAATTCGTCTATGGGGCATAGGGGAGTCCCCTCAGCCCAGCCTGCACCCTCTCCAATCTGGGACCCCTTGGGGGATGTCCAACTGCCGGTATAGGCCCAATCCCAGGGATCAGGGCTAAACCAGCAGTCGGACATCACTCTCACAATCTGGGACCGCTGGCTCCTAACTGCTCACCTGCCTGCCTGCCTGATCGCCCCTAACTGCTCCCCCTGCCAGCCTGATCACCCCTAACCACCTCTGCCTGCCAGCCTGATCACCCCTAACTGCCCCCCCTCCGGCCTGATCACCCCTAACTGCCCCCCCGCCAGCCTGGTTGCCCCCAACTGCCCCCCTCTGCAGGCCTGGTCACCCCTAACTGCCCCCCCTGCCAGCTTGGTTGCCCCCAACTGCCCTCCCTGGTGACCTACTTGCCCCTCACTGCCCCCCTGCAGGCCTGGTCATCCCCAACTGTCGCCCTGCTGGCCTGGTCACCCCTAACTGCCTCCCCTCTGCCAGCCTGGTCACCCCTCACTGCCCCCCCCCAGCCGGCCTGGTCACCCCACGCAGCCTGCTGTTCAGTCGTTTGGTGGTCCCTCACTAACCCCCCAGCCGGCCTGGTTGCCCCACGCAGCCTGCTGTTCAGTCATTTGGTCGTCCCTCACTAACACCCCTGCTGGCTTTGTTGCTCCATGCAGCCTGCTGTTCAGTTGTTACTGTGAGGGCATCCTGACCAATTTGCATATTACCCTTTTATTAGTATAGATAATATTCCATTGTATGAATACATCACATTTTATTTTTCGTTCATTAGTTAATGGACATTTGGGTTGTTTCCACTTTTTTGGCTATTGTGAATAATGCTGTAATAATTTGTGTACAAGTTTTTGTGTAGATGTATGTTTTCATTTCTCTTGGTTAATTACACAGAAGTATAATTGCTAGGTCATATGGTAATTCTTTGTGTTCAACCTTTTGAGGAACTGTTAGACTCTTTTCCAAAGTTGTTCAACCATTTTACATTCCCACCAGCAATGCATGACGGTTCCAATTACTCTACATCCTCACCAACACTTGTTATTATCCATCTTTTGATTACAGCTATCCTAGTGGGTGTGAAGTAGTATCTCTGTGGCTTTGATTTGCATTTCCCAGATGACAAACAATGTTGAGCATCTTTTCATTTCCTTATTAGCCATCTGTACATCTTTTTTGGAGAAATGTCTATTGAGATCCTCTGCCATTATTTATGATGGAATTGTAAGAATTATTTATATAGTCTAGATACAAGTACCTTGTTTGATACATGATTTAATGTGTAATTCTTCTTATTTGTTATCTTATATTTTGTCTTCTCCAATTAGAATGTAAGCTCCCCAACAGGAGGGAGACCAAGTGTGTCTTTGCCCTTTTCATCTCCAGTGCATATCAGATGTAAAATAAGTTTGAAGAAATTAATGGCCACGCTATTGTATACATAGTAGCTCTTGTACCTTCTAGCCACCACTTAGGCAAAGCAGATCAATAGTTTTTTTGTCCCACCAGTTAGGCCAGTTCCCAAAGGAAATAAGACCAAAAATGGCCCACACTCAGCAAATTGTTTTCCACTATTGGTAGCCTACTCAGCATCCATTCCCACCAGTCCTCCCTCAAAACAGAGCCCTGGGCTTGTTCTGGTATCTACTCTACCCCCACATGACCCATGGACTCCATCTCCTTGATCCTTTTTCAGAGGTCCACTTGTAATCACTGGGGTTCCTCGCACTAGGCATCTATATTCCACAGTAATTCAGCGTGAAAGCGTACCTCATACCGATGTCTGTGTCTTTCTTCTATAAAAGAAACATCACCATAAAGTTTCCCTGTAACAATACGAGAGTGAAATTAATATTGGAGTCATCAGCTTTGCAACCACACCCATGGCATATGTGTGGGGGAAGTCTCTTTAATCTCCATCAGTGGCCTAAAAATGAACTAGATTTCAGATAGCAATCTAGATTTTCTTCCCTTATAATACAGGACAGCAATCACTTCTTTGAAACCCGGAAGCAATTCTCAAGTAAGCCATCACATTGCATAAGGGGAAGCCTGCTGTTACGCCAGTCCGCTGCGGACTCCAGCAGATGTTCCCTCCTTTTATACACTTACCTGCAAGACTGAGAGACCGAGTAACATCCACATTATCGCTTCTGTGCAGATTCATAACGGGGATCATTTCACAAAAGAAGAAAATGAAACCAAAGGAAGAGAAACGAAACCAAAACACTTGCCCAAAGCTCTGCCCTGCTGGCAGCACAGTGCGGCCTTGAGTCCAGGCCTCCTCCCACCTGGCCCAATGCTTTCTCCACTACACTTTTTCACACAGAACTAGCGACAATGCTTTACATCCCACCTTAAAAATATGCCTGTCCTTTGAGTCTAAAATTTGACCTCTAAGAATTTACCCCAGAAAATAGAAATGAGGACAGAGATTTAACCATGAATATGCTCACTCTTGTTATTTAGCAAAGAACAAGTGGAAACAAGCTGAGCATCAGGAATAGAGGACTGCTGGATTAAACGAGCATGTCTATACCAAGGTTCTTTTTTTTTTTTAATATGTTTATTGATTTCAGAGAGGAAGGGACAGGGAGATAGAAACACCAATGATGAGAGAGAATCATCGATGGGCTGCCTCCTGCATGGCCCCCATTGGGGATGGAGCCTGCAACCCGGACATATACCCTGAGCAGGAATCAAACTGTGATCTCTTGGTTCATAGGTCAACGCTCAACCACTGAGCCACCTGGCCAGGCCATATCAAGGTTTTTAATCAAGAGTGCGGGGCTGAGAATCATATGTGGAGCTTCTTATTAAACATGCCACTGTCGCTGCAAGTGCTGCAGCCCAGGGCAGCATCTTGGGCATGACCTACTTGGCAATGGGCATGATGATCAGTGGGATGGCCAGTGACCACAGTGCCAGGTGGATAGGAGTGGGGTCCATCACCAGACACCTCTCAGGAGCAGGCCCCACAGGGGCAGGTGGAGAAGCAGGATGGCCCAAGCGCCAAGTGGGTTATAGCACTGGAACAGTCGGAGGTGCCAACGATGATTCCCTCAGTGCCAGCCCTCATGGATGCAGGCCCCAGGCACACAGCCAAGAGACGAGAGGACCTGCCAACAGTGCTGGAACGCATCATCAAAGCCCAACAGACCTGGGAGCAGCGCTCAGTTAAACAGGCAGGGGATCAGCACACTCTCCCAGATGTCAGGAAGTGTGGAACAGGATGTGTGCGATTTCGACTCGGCTGAAGAAAATGCAAATTGGTTGTCTTCTCATACGACGCCGTATGATCAGTTACTGTGACTGAACTTCTATTTGCAATTCTATCCATATACACGGAACTCTCTGGTGATGATGTTAATGGCAGTGAGTATTTAGGTATGCGTTTTAGGAAAAAAAAAAACAGGAATAGTGGAGGCAGGGAGCTCCTTTGAGAGAACTATAGCGTGCCATGGAAAGGGGGGAGGGGGTGGTCATTCAAGATAGAGCCTTGGTACTTGAACTATCAGTTCATAAAAATGAAAGGAAAAATGGAAAATAATAGCACGGTAATGCCCAGCTGGAAAAATGGAAGCATATCTATCATTGTGAAGTTACAGGAAAAAGCAGCTAAAAGATTTGGATCTCATTTTGAGAGGATTCCTTATGACCTCTGACTTTGTGATTGACCTTTTCCTCCTCTAGTTCAAAATCTCTTCCCTGTTTCCTTCATTACAACTTATGACTTAGCACATTCAATGACAGAGCCTGCCAATATTAACAGAGATGGTGAAGAACATGGCAAAAATCTACGAATTAAGATATAAGGAATTACACGCCAAGTCATTGGGACTAGCAGGATATCATGTGAACTTTGAAACTGGCCTACGCCTGCTGCCAGGCTTAAGGGAAACTTTGTGTTTGCTAATATATCTCAGGTAACAGGAAGAGGGAGAAGGTAGAGTGGCTCTGGAGCCAGACTGCCGGGCTTTAAATTCCACTACACCATTCAGTGGCTGTGTGGCTTGGGCAAATTTACTTCGCCTCTCTGCCTCAGCTTCCTCAACTATAAAACGGGGACTATGATAGTCTCTAATTTATAAGGCTGTAGGAAGGATTTAATAAATCAAAATACGTGAATTGCTAGAACAGTAAGTGAACCATGAGATTGCTATTGTTATCTCTAGATTATGAAATCAAACAGAAGCTAGACCAGAAGCTCTACAAGATAACAGACGAGATAGGGACCCATCCTCTCAATTTTTGAGTGCCTAACCCAGGGGTTGGCAAACTGTGGCCCCGGTTTTCCGCTCTGTTGACTAATGAGTTTGCCAACCACTGAAATAAGCTCAGGACTAGCTTAACCCATAAGCAGGCACTCAATAAATATTTGTTGAATGAACGAATGAGGAAATAGACTGTATATATTTGCATATATATGTATATATTACATGGTATATAATGCAACATGTTTTCAGAACTTTGGAAATGTTCCTTTCTGCATTCAAAATCTATCTTGATCCCTTACAAATCTGTGAAGAATGAATTTACAAAATTAACCCATTGCCATGGCCACGAAAAAGTTACTCCTTTGATGGGGCAAGTGCATGTCAATTTGCCTCAGTCCCTACCACTCCCTGTTGCCACTTTCTCTTTTTTTAAAAAATATTTTTATTGATTATTTTTTAGAGAGAGGGAGATAGATAGAAACATCAATGAGAATCATCCATCAGCTGCCTCCTGCACGCCCCCTACTGGGGATCGAGCCTGAAACCAAGGTACATGCCCTTGATTGGAATCAAACCCGGGACCCTTCAGTCTGCGGGCCAACGCACTATCCACTGAGCCAAAACGGTCAGGGCCCTGTTTCCTCTCTAACCCTGAGGCCCACTGTAGCTGCCACTGATTGTTGAGCTTAGGCTGTGGCATTTCTCCTACCTGGATGTTTGACACATGTACATTCCCTACCTGGTCCTATTGGTCCAGCTGCTCAGTACAATGTTGATTCAGTGCTTGTATCTTGCCTCAAGCCAAAAACATGGTTTCAGAATGCCTTTCAGAAGCCAGGGATGGGGTCTTCGCTTTCTGCACCCCGGCTCTCCTCCAATAAGACACTGCTCTTGAAACCTGAGAAACTGTCTCAGGGCTCTCGGCACAAGGAAGCTTTGAGCACTGGAAGCTGTTTGGTTTTTGCCATTCCCCTCTTGGATTAAGGTCCAGCCATTCGGTATAGTGAGGCGGTCAAGAATGCAGGCTCTGAAATAAGCTCAGGACTAGCATTCTAGCAAGTGAACTTAACCTTCCTAAGATTCCCTTCCCTCATGCGAAATGAAGCTAGGTCCTAGGGGCACTGACAGGAACAACTGAAAGGATGTATATAATACCTTAATTTTTAAAAATATATTTCTTATTGATTTCAGAGAGGAAGGGAGAGTGAAAGAGAGATAGGAACATCAATGATGAGAGAGAATCATTGATCAGCTGCCTCCTGCACACCCCACACAGGATCGAGCCCAGGCATGTGCCCTGACCGGGAATGGAACTGTGACCTGCTGATTCATAGGTTGACGCTCAACCACTGAGCCATGCCAGCCGGGCTACATAATACCTTAATTACTGGTGCTTAGAAAGTGAGTAAGGCCAGCCACAATGTTTCTTCTTCATTTATTACTTTTGGATTTTAGTTTATCATTCCTTTAAATGTTATAAAACATCTCATTTCAAATACTAAACTCCTCCCCTTTCCCTAATTTTATTTTTCATAATCTGCTTTTATCTCAATTTTCTAGTATCAAAATGCTAATTTTCTACTTTAAAAATGCTAGTCCTTGCCTTTAGCTCTACATTGCAAAGTTACCCTCTTTTTCATTGTTTGTATCTCTTTCCCCCCCCATTTAGTATGTTTATCCCAGTTTTAACATCTCTTCTTACATTTTCTGTCTTCTTCTGCTAGTCCATATTAGCAGGTGGGGAGCAAGGTAAAGGGGCTGTCTGCACCCCCTCTCCTCAGGCTCATCCCTTCTCCCTTCCTACGGCCCTAGTGGGACCCTACTTTCAACACTAGGTCACTAACTGAAGTTTACCCTGAGTTTTGGGAGAATCACAGGTCAATACAATAAACCCTTCACATTTATGATCCTAACAGCCACACTTGAATAGTGCTTTTTACTGTTCTAAAGACCCACATATATGACTGCTTTAATTCTCATGTGAAACTCATGAGGCAGGTGTTATTCTTATGTCTGTTCTACAGATATGGAAACTGAGGCGTAGCAGCTAAGGCCTCTGATGGGGCAGTGTGGTCCCAGGGGCTAGGCTGCTAACCACTCCACTAAGTCCCCTGGGTGAAGTACTCAGGACAGTGTTAGTCCAGTTAGGGGAACATAAATGCTATCTGTTGTTATGACTAAAGGAGCTATGTCTCAGACCTATGCACTCCCATATTAACAACTACACGTTTGCCCAGCCGGGTGTGGCTCAGCGGTTACAGTTCAATTCCCAGTCAAGGGCACATGCCCGGGTTGTGGGTTCCATCCCCCGTGGGGGGCATGCAGGAGGCAGCCAATCAATGATTCTCTCTCATCACTGATGTTTCTATCTCTCTCTCTCTCTCCCTCTCCCTTCCTCTCTGAAACCAATAAAAATATATTTTTTAAAAACACCAAATACACATTAGCAAACGGTTTTCCCAGCAAATGGCAGGACGAAGCCAGGGAAAGAGCCAGTGTGGTCTGTCCACGGGGAGGCAGCAGGCTCGCCGCTGGCACACTGTCAAAGGCCCCACCACGATCCTTTCGAATTTGTGTCTCAGCATGACAAACTGCCATGGCACAGACCTTCGGCACCCCTAAGTCCCTGGTGACCTCTTTTAAACGGTTTTGTAAATCACCTCATTAACCCAGCCAAGACATTTTGCAAGGTATGTTTTTTTTTCCCCTTAAGCTTCCCAAGAATCTAATTACACCAGGAACTAGAAAGTGTTTTTCTCTATCAATGCTTTGATAAGAGATAAGAAAGCAAAAACGATTTTTCCAGCCCATGAAAATTTCTCCCCATATCCCTATTTCTTTCAGTTCTTTCAAATGTGAGATGGAACCACTCTAAATTTCCAATACCATGAATTTTACCCAGTTCCTTAACACTGGGACCCACTCAGTACCCTCCTAGTTGGCCTCTTGTCTCTGTGTTCTCAGAACTAAAACCTTGTTCTTTTACAGTAAAGTAGAACCTAGAGTTTAGTCAAGTCCTCTTCCTTCTTTTTTTAAAATATATTTTTATTGATTTCAGAGAGGAAGGGAGAGGGAGAGAGAGATAGAAACATCAATTATGAGAGACAATCATCAATCGAATGCCTCCTGCACGCCCCACACTGGGGATCGAGCCTGCAATCCAGGCATGTGCCCTGACCAGGAATCGAACCATGACCTCCTGGTTTATAGGTTGACATTCAATCACTGAACCACAATGGCCGGGCAAGTCCTTCTCTTTCTTATAAGAAAACTAGAGGCCCGATGCATAAAATTCGTGCAAGAGTAGGCCTTCCTTCCCCCGGCTGCTGGCACCAGCTTCCCTCTGGCACCTGGGACCTGGGCTTCCCTGCAGCCACCAGCGGGCACCTGGGACCCGGGCTTCCCTCACAGCCCTGGCTTCGTCTGGAAGGTCATCTGGAAGGACGGACGTCCAGTCTAATTAGCATATTACACTTTTATTATTATAGACGCAAGGAAGATCCCCAAAAGGAATGAAGTCTTGTTCTAAAACATTCAATTTTTACCTTCTGAGTCCAGCTGGCTGTGCTGGCCTTCTGCACCCTAGACTCTGCCACACTGCCTGTGGCATCGCCCAGAGGAGCTCTCCCAGCTTCCTCTGCCAGGTGACATCTGCCAGTGCCAAGTCAATTCTCACTGTCCTCGTTGTCACCTGCCCTGGGGATGAGGGTTATTATCTCAGAATTCTAAATGGGAAATCACCAGAACCTGATCTCCAGTTGTGTCCGGTGCCCTGCAGGGGGCTCCTGGCTCCTTCCAGTATGTCCTGGCGTTACATCCTCCACACGTCTGGGCACCCCTAAAGGGCAAATGGCATCCACTCGCTTTTAACGATGCCCCCTCCCGCCCAGCTCAGCACAGGACTCAGGGGCTGGCCCTTCCCCTCCTATGCCTCCTGGAGCGCTCAGAGCTCCTCTGCACCCTTCCACCCCTGGCATTCCTCTGTTTCTGAAGGCAAGGGCTCCCCAACCATTTGGACGCTGATTCGGAGGGCAGAGTTATACAAATTGCATGTGGAATTCAGACTGCTCTAAATTGAGTTTACTCTAGCATTTTCTACCAGCGCACATGCATCAGAGTGTGCTGTATTCAAACACGTTACCTGACTGACGTTACCGGACTGATCCAAAAAACATGTTCTTTCTGGTAGATGGCACTTTGGTTTGAAAACCGCACTTGGCACAGATAAAGACTTGCTTCCATTCCAGGGCAAGTCGTGGCAACATGTCTGAACTGACCAAAAAAAACGTAAGCCTGGTGCCTGTAACACTTTGGAAACACATCAAACAAGTCATCAGCTGTCCCCTGAATGAGCTCTGAACCTTGTCTGAATTGCTTTGTACTCTCTTATCTTCCCATCTCATGCTCAGCTGAGCCACAGGCAAAACGATCAAGTTTACTTTTGGAATCTTAAAACCCTCCCATAAAAATGTTCCTCGGTGCCCTCTCTCCCCTCTCACCTGAGCTTGACCCCCTCCATCTCTAGCCACACCTCATTCTAGATTTCTCCCTCTTCAAAGTACCCTTACTTTTTCCAAATGTATTTTTATTGATTTTACAGAGAGGAAGGGAGAGGGATAGAGTAGAAACATTGATGAGAGAGAAACATCAATCAGCTGCCTCCTACACACCCCCTACTGGGGATCATGTCCACAACCGAGGTACATGCCCTTGACTGGAGATCATATGGCCTCACAGCCATATGAACCAGGGACCCTTCAGTCTGAGGGCGGACACTCTATCCACTGAGCCAAACTGGTTAAGGCTCAAAGTACCCCTACTTTTCAAAAGTCATCTAATGAGTTAATCAACCAAATAAAGGTGTCACTATAAGGGGATAAGTCCTACCATCTACGTTCGCATCTAAAAGATGGGGTATTTTTTCAAATTGAAGTGTAATTTACATGCAATAAAATATACATGTCTGAAAGGTAAAGCATTTAACAATTGTAAAATGTGTGTTTTGAGAGTTACATTTTAGAGCAGTGGTTCTCAACCTTTTTAAGGCTGCGACCCTTTAATACAGTTCCTCATGTTGTGGTGACCCCCAACCATAAAATTATTTTCGTTGCTACTTCATAACTGAAATTTTGCTACTGTTATGAATCGTAATGTAAATATCTGTGTTTTCCGATGGTCTTAGGCTCTACAGCAGTCTTGATCCACAGGTTGAGAACCACTAGCAGGGCCGCCTAAGACCATCGGAAAACACAGATATTTACATTACGATTCATAACAGTAGCAAAATGACAGTTATGAAGTAGCCACGAAAATAATTTTATGGTTGGGGGTCACCACAACATGAGGAACTGTATTAAAGGGTCGCGGCACTAGGAAGGTTGAGAACCACTGTTTTAGAGAGTGAACGTAATGGTGGGCTGTGGAGCCAAGGCCATGTGTTCCAGTAGAGACTAGAAACTATGTGAGAAGAGTAGTGAGCAGGCCTGTTCTGACCACCCACCGACTGTGAGTCACTTCATGGCCCTCCACTCCTCAGCTGAAAAAGAGAGTTTGGATCAAATGACTTCTGAAAGCCCCCTTGGCCTTGTTCTGTCACTAAATAGGATATTTAGGCAGCAAGTGGACAAGTGGGGAGGTGTCCTTGAACCCTCTTCAGGAGGGTAGCAGCCTTTGTGTGTGTGCTTCACTCAGCCTGTGCTGCTTCTGTTTGATCAGGGTCAAGCAAACCATGGCAACCTTGAGGCAAAACAGGATTCCCCTAACTGTTTTTGTTCAGCCCTTGGACTGAGAATGGTTTTACATTTTCATATGATTGAAAAAAATCAGAAGAAGAATATTTCATGCCCAGCTGGTGTGGCTCAGTGGTTGAACATCAACCTATGAACCAGGAGGTCATGGTTTGATTCCCGGCCAGGGCACAGTCCTGGGTTGCGGGCTCAATCCCCAGTGTGGGGCATGCAGGGGGCAGCCAAACAATGATTTTCTCTCATCATTGGTATTTTTATCTCTCTCTCTCTCTCTCTCTCTCTCTCTCTCTCTCTCTCCCTCCCTCTCCCTTCCTCTCTGAAATAAAATAAAAATATATTTTTAAAAAGAGAATATTTCATGATGCATGAAAACGCCATGAAATTCAAACTTCAGTCCCCATAAATAAAGGTTTATTGAAACACAATCTCGCTCATCCATTTACATATTTACCTGTGGCTGCTTTTACACTACAATGACAGAGATCAAATGGCCTCACAGCCAAAAATGATTCCTATCTGGCTCTTTAGAGAAAAAAGTTTACCGATGCCTGGTTTAGACCATTTAGGTAATAGACTTTGGGCAGATAGATAGCTCCCTTCCCATGTGTAAGTGCTAGTGGAGACTTGAGACATGGGCAGTATACACACAAGTAAGTCAACATTTGGCGGGGGAAGGAGTTTCTCCTTTGTAGCAATGGAAAGAAATGCAAAATAAAGTACAATAAGAAAGGGCCTTGGAGAGATCCAAGATGGTGGCAGATTAGGTGGAAGCTACACTAACCTCTTCCCAGGACCAAACTAGAATTACAGCTAAATTATAGAAAAATCATCCTGAATAACCAACTGAAGACTGGCTGTACAGAAGCCTTATGACCAAGGACTTACAGAAGAAGACACATGGAGATTGGATCCATCACAGTGTTAGATCATGAATGGAAGAGAAGAGAAATATCCTGAAAGCATTCTAAAAGGTCCATAAATGGGAAAGAGCAGGGGAGGAGAAGAGAGCAGTGAAGCCTAATTCTACCCATGGTGCAAGAGACTCTAAAAACATAGAGCACGTACATTGCCTTTTGGTGTGGATGCTTTAATGACCCAGGTTGACTGAAAGAAACATCAAGGCAGGGTTCGTGCCCTCCACCTTCCTTTTGAGCCCTGTCACTGAGTCTATGACTTGAGGTCCCATAACAGAGCCAAGAGATGCTGCACTTGACTCAGCCACACACATCAAGTGACTGGTCATGAATTCCTAGAGGGTTTTGTACTGAGAATTCATCTACCAGTTAGCCCCAACTTCTGAGGTTACAATCCTGAAACCAAGACCCAGGAACTAAGGACTAAGTTGCCTCAGAGATGCGTTATAGAACCTGAAATAAAACCAAAGGCTGCAAGTTGGAAGGGCACTAGAGATGACATCTGTCACCTGGGCTGAGGACAGTTAGCTTGGGAAGATACCCATTTAGGTAATTCTATTTCACTCGCACAAGTTTTCTTCCTTTGGAGCAATGTTACTGCAGATTGTTCAGCTATTAGCCATTTGTCATTTTGGGTTCCTAAATCTCAGTAATGGAAGAAGTTTCACTTGGGGACTAAAATTCCAAACAATTTCCAAGTAATTTTTTTAAAAAAATCAACTAGCCTTAGGCAAGTTGTTGTTTCTTTTAACTGTGAAAAACAAGGGAAATGGACCTTCCTTTTAGGAAAATAATGAGGAGGTTCAGGCCCCCTTGTCCTTCCTCAGAAAGCTTAGGTCTATATCCCATGGCCCCATCTTCTTAAATAGGCTCTGCTGTTCCTTACATACAGAAACCTTGTTGGGTCCTCCCCCTGGAACTCTAACAGCACTGTAGGCAAGACTCTTTAAGTTTGAGCAGCTAAGCTTTATGAAGAGTGCCGGTGAGGAACAAGAAGTCACATACAGCCAAAACCGGTTTGGCTCAGTGGATAGAGCGTTGGTCTGCGGACTGAAAGGTCCCAGGTTCGATTCCGGTCAAGGGCATGTACATTGGTTGCGGGCACATCCCCGGTAGGGGGTGTGCAGGAGGCAGCTGGTCGATGTTTCTCTCTCATCGATGTTTCTAGCTCTCTATCCCTCTTCCTTCTTCTCTGTAAAAAATCAATAAAATATATTTTAAAAAAAAAAAAGAAGTCACATACAACTCATCATCTGATTCTCAGGACTCCCCACACACACATAATCCCATCCCCTCAGAAAAGCAAGATAGGCTGGTTTGGGAGTGAGCAGATCTCTGGAATCTCTCCCACAATATTCTCCTTCCCCGTTCAGCTCTACACCTCTGTTTCAACAATTCCACCCATGCACATAAAGGAGACATTATTGTGTGGTCTGGAGCTCACAAAATCTTTTGCTGAAGACTAGCTGGAGAGAAGCCTTATAACCAAGGACTTACAGAAGAAGCCACATAGAAACTAGATCCATCACAGTGATGGATCATGAATGGAAGAGAAGAGCATCTAATATTTTCAAAGAGTTTTAAAAAAGAAAAAGAAAAAAAACACAGTTGTCTTGGTTTTCTGTGTTTTCCCAAATGCACCGGTTTGATTCTGAGTGAGAGATCATGAAAAATTAAAACTCCAGAAATTCTCAATTCAGGGGATTAGAAATGAGTCACCACAATCGATTTGGTACCACAAGCTTATATTGAACACTATCTATGTGCCAAGGGCTACAAATAAAAATCGCATTGAAACAAATTACATTAGATTATAAATATGAAAGTGGCTTTGTCTTTGGAGGAGTCACTGAGAACTGCCTTTGGCATCAGCACACCTGCGTTCCAAGCTGTGCACACAGGAGCTTGGGATGTCACTCTTCTGAGTGGATTCCCATGCTTTCCCTGGGTAAAGTAGCACACTGAGACTCTCTTTGCAGAGGTAATCGGGGACCTAACCAGGTTGTATGTACATAAATACTAAAAATAGTGAATATTACTATAGGCAAGTGCTTTGCCTGAATTAACTTATTTAATCCTCACAACAATCATAACAGCATAAGTAGGTCTATTATTTTGTTTAATATTTCATTATTATTTAGAAGCTAATAAAATGTAATATCCTTCAAAAGCCCTCCCTCGTACAATCCCTCATCCATAAGTGATACTTATGCTGTTTGTCAGCTTATCAGCTGTGTCGTTTGTTGTGATTTACTTATGATCCTAAATAAATGTTCACTTTAGCACCTAAAAAAGGGGGGGCTATTTTGTTCTTGCTAATAGAGCAAGAAGAAAAATCATAAATATACTAGCAAAAAGAATAAGACGAGAGAAAGCAAGAACACTACTGTACAGTTCATTATGAACTGGTTCACCTCTTCTTTCAAACCATCCGGCAGAAGTATTAGTCATAAAAGTGTTCATACCCTTTGACCTAACAGTCTGACTCCAAGAAATCTATCCCAAGGAAATAAAAAAATTACATAAACTCTGTGTCAAGATATTCCTTCCCATCAGCGTTTTTCTAACAAAATGCAGGAAACAACCTGAAATTTTTAACAATAGGAAATCAATCAGTAGGTTGCAGTTCCTTGACTCAATTAAAATTTATATGCCCAGCCCAGCCGGCATGGTTCAGTGGTTGAGTATTAACCTATGAATCAGAAGGTCATGGTTCGATGCCCGGACTGGGTTGTGGGCTTAATCCCCAGTGTGGGTGTGCAGGAGGCAGACAATCCATGATTCTCTCTCATCACTGATGTTTCTTTCTCTATCCTTCCCCTTTCCTCTCTGAAATCAATAAAAAAAATTTTTTAAGTCATGCTACAATGAAAGACTATATAAAAACTAAGCATGATAGATAAAGTTTGGAAAAGACCATGACTATGCAATTAGTATTTAAAAGAAGGGTCAGAAATATGTAGTTTGAAAAAAAATATCAAATACACTATCATTAGTCCTTTTATAAGAAAAGGCCTTTGCAGACCAAGACCACACACACACACACACACACACACACACACACACACATTCAAAACACATGATGGGAGTGAGCCTCTGGGAACACATTTCCTATAAATAGAACAAATGATGATTAGCAGTACTTTTATCCAAATCTCCACTTCAGGAAACTCAGATTCAATTCAACAAGTTGTATACATTAAATATGTACACCTTTTGGTATGTCAATCTTTCCTCAATAAAGTGCTTAAAAAGAAGAAAAATCAGCTCAGATGGCCTGGCTCAGTGGTTGAGCGTCAACCTATGAACCTGGAAGTCAATAGTTCGATTCCCGGTCAGAGTACATGCCCAGGTTGTAGGCTGGATCCCCAGTGTGGGGCGTGCAGGAGGCAGCCAATTAATTATTCTCTCTCATCATTGATGTTTCTATCTCTCTCCCTCTCCTTTCCTCTCTGAAATCAATAAAAACATATTTTTTCAAAAAGAAGAAAAATCAAATCCATAGTTTTCATAACCCTTAAGGAACTACAGGTGAGTAAGAAGAAAAGAGGAATTGTTCTTGATGAATATAAAAGTTGGAATCACTCTAGTAACCCAGCCATTGTGTCTATAACTATTTTTAGGCTTTGATCCTATTTTAAAGTATTCTCTTTTACTAAAACAAACAAACAAAATAAAACAAAACAAAAAGACCTCTTTACTTTCCTGTTTTTCCATTTAATCCAGAGCATTGCAAGCCCGGCCTATAAATCAAATATAAAGAATGAAGAGCATCAAAATGTTTTTCATCAAAACAGTAAGTCATCGTCACAGGCAATGTGGCCAAATGTATTTTGTTCCTACCATCCTTGCAGAAATGTGCTGAGTAGGAAAAAAAAAAAAGTCTACAAAATAAATGGGCTGACTAGAGAAAAACAAATCCTACAAAAGAAATGTGCCGGCTTGTGAAAAATATAAACTCCTACAAAAGAAATACGATGACTCGGGGGAAAAAAAACCCACAAGACACTAAGGTGCTATATATATGCTTTTATATTTTTATGACACTCAATAGAGCCATGCACAGTGGTCCTGTATTTATCTCTTATCTCTGACACAACCTTTTTGGGAGACCTGTGGAAGATCTCACACAGGTGAGAGGGCAAAACTTTATGCCTGCTGGGGACCACGGGTTCATATGCTTATGAAGCATAATTTCAATTTAAGGCAAGCCTGGAAAGAACCCAAATATCAAACAACTGATGAATGAATAAACAGAATGTTATATGTCCATACAATGGAATATTATTTAGACATAAAAGGGAATGAAGTACATGCTACAATGTGGATGTACTTTGAAAATATTACACTAGCCCGGCCAGCGTGGCTTAATGGTTGAGCATCAACCTATGAACCAGGAAGTCACAATTCGATTCCCAGACAGGGCACATGCCCGGGTTGCTGGCTCCATCCCTAGTGTGGGGCATGCAGGAGGCAGCCGATCAATGGTTCTCTCTCATCACTGATGTTTCTATCTCTCTCTCCCTCTCCCTTCCTCTCTGAAATCAATGAAAATATTTTTTAAAAAAGAAAATATTATGCTAAATGACAGAAGCCCAACAAAATACCACATGTCATATGGTTCCATTTATATGAAATGTCCAGAATAGGCAACTATAGAGACAGTTAGTAGACTGATGGTTGCTTAGGGCTGGAGGGATGGTGGTGATAGCTAAAAAGAACAAGGTTTCTTTTTGAGGTGATAAAAATGTTCAAAAATTGACTGTGTTGATAGCTGCACAACTCTGTGAAATCAATAAAAAACAGTAAATTGTACACTTTTCACAAATGAATTGTATAGTGTGTAAATTAAGTATCAATGAAGCTGTTTAAAATATTTTTCCAGCCGAAACTGGTTTGGCTCAGTGGATAGAGCATTGGCCTGCGGACTGAAAGGTCCCAGGTTCGATTCTGGTCAAGGGCATATACCTTGGTTGCGGGCACATCCCCAGTAGGGGGTGTGCAGGAGGCAGCTGATCGATGTTTCTAACTCTCTATCCCTCTCCCTTCCTCTCTGTAAAAAATCAATAAAATATATTTTAAAAAATAAATAAATAAATATAAATAAATAAATAAATAAAATATTTTTCCAGGCAGGCAAAAGACATTAATTAACAAGTTTTAGTGCTGTGTTTAAAATTAATAAAAACATCAACATTACATAAAGAAAAACAAATCCTGAATCAGTCTTATTTCTACCAAGACAGATAAAATATTTAAATATATTGAACAAATGCTCTTTTTAAAAGCTTAATACAATTATCACTAAATCTTTTACAAATGCAATTTAAAAACATTAAATGTCTAACTATTTTTGGTCACTTAGGCAATCATTTGAACAAAGCAGTGTCAAATATTTGAAAACATCTGAAAGTCAAAGTCGTTGTTAATAGCCACAAAGAGGAAAAATTCTTATATTCTTAAAGAAAAAGTCACTTAGAGAACAATGGTTTCTTATCCAGAGAAAGCAAGGGAAACGTGTACCCTTTAAAACTTTTCCTTTTTCAATTTCATGTTTGCTAGGAAGCTTTCTATTCCTTAGAAGCTATTTATTATCCTTCAAGGAGAAACTCATATTTCTGATCTGATTTCTTTGAATTAAGAAGGCATTTTTCTCAGACATTCTTAAAACTTCACAGGAATGATGCTGGATGCCCCAGATACTGGGCTTCCTCCTCTATAGATAGCCCTGTTAGTACCTTGCACTCTGCCTTTTATCACACTTTCTCCTCTTGTTTTGAGACCCGGGGAGGGCAGGGCTGGTATCTGTCCCAGTCCTACTGTTATCTGCAGAATCTAGCATGGTGCGTACCATATTTTCCGGCGTATAAGACGACTGGGCGTATAGAAGATTTTCCTGGGTTAAAAAGTCATCTTAGCCGAAACCGGTTTGGCTCAGTGGATAGAGCGTCGGCCTGCGGATTGAAGGGTCCCGGGTTCGATTCTGGTCAAGGGCATGTACCTTGGTTGCGGGCACATCCCCAGTCGGGGGTGTGCAGGAGGCAGCTGATCGATGTTTCTCTCTCATCGATGTTTCTAACTCTCTATCCCTCTCTCTTCCTCTCTGTAAAAAATCAATAAAATATATTTAAAAAAAAAAAAAAAAAAGTCATCTTATACGCCGGAAAATACGGTAAGTTACTCAAGATATATTTATTAAATTGAATTAAGTGCTTTCGGGGGTTTTGACATTAAGTTATTCTCATAGAATATGTTAATCTACAGGCAAACTTGCACAGAAATTAGAGTAATCTTATCAGGAGTGGAAGATTAGCAAATATCAGTAGATCAGCAAATATGGCATCATATTTTCCTCTCCCCATGCTGGAGCTACTGAGGGAACAGAGAAATAGACTTCTGAGACATACCTGCTATCATTCTCAAGAAGTTCCTAAATTAGTGGCTAAAGCCAGTCAGACATGAAACAATTAAACAGGGAGTGGGTTTCAACATAATGGAGAGATTCCAAAGAACCGAGTTGGAATCAGGGCTCTCCCAGTGAAAGATCATGTCCGGGAACATGGGTAAATCACGAACAGCCCACTGGACAGGGTATCCTGGAGATCAAATGGGAAGGGGCATCCACGTGTGTTCCACCAACCCCTCCAGGGAAAGGAATTGGGAAGCAGGAGGTTAGGGGGAGACAGGTGAGAGGAAGTCTGGAAGGAAAGCGGGAGAGGTGGAAGGGGCAAGGCAAAGGACACCCGATGTCTTAAAACCAACAATCTGAGAAACTTACTTAATATTGAATTTTCAGTTTTGAAAACAGTTCTTCTTATGCCCAGCCTCATTGTTCCTCCCAAATTGCCAGGGTTGTGTTCCGGCATATCAATCACCTTAGAAAACAAAACAAGTCTGGTTTTGTCATCTCATAAAAATGTAATTTCCCAAATTTCAAGTTTAACTTCTAGAGTCATGATCATTTAAGGATCTTCCCTAAACAGTAAAATCTGATATACCTTCCAATTCTCTCATTCAAATGCATCCCTACTTTATACAGGCCTTAGAGTATGTTTCCTTTCCATGTCTGCTTCTCATCATTCATTCAAATCACTAGTAAAAAATTTATAAGGGACGTTTTTATGACCTTCCTCCCATCATTACTCGACCTGTCAGCTCTGGGCAATGTTCACACTTCAAGTTCTGGATGTCTGGGGCCTCATAATATGCTATTCACTCCCTCCCATAATAACCTCCCTCTCCCACTGCCCACTAAAGATTTTCCATAAGCAGATCTGTCAATCTTTGTAGAAATGTATACCTAAAGTATTGATTTGTAGAAACATTAGAAGGAGGTCATTCTGGCACACTGTCTAGGTCAGACACCTAAGTGTCACCCTGGATGTCTCCCTCTTCCTCATCCCTAATATTCTATCTGTCCAATCCTATCAATTTTCCCTCCAGACTTCCTGCATTCATTCACAGCTCCAACCACCACTCAAACCACAGCCCCTCACCCAAGCTACAGCCAGAGCTTACTGACTGGCTGCCGCATATTCACATGGTCGTCATCCTCCCTGTACACCACAGGCAGAGTAGATGTGGTTTTACTCCTGCTTGAAATCCTTGACTGCATGGTATCAGCCCAGCCTAGTCCTCCAGCCTCACCTCCCATGACTTTCCACACACACTCTGAGCTCTGGTCACCATGGCCTTCTTTCAGGTCCTCCTATTTCCTCTGCCCAGAACATCTTCTCCCACTCCTCTACCCTCTTTTCCTAAATCACACCACCCTCAACCTTGAAATGTTAGCTCAACTAGACAATACTACTGCTCCAGTGCACGAATTGGTGCACATTGAAAGGAAATTAATTAGAAGGTGGCCGGCAGAGCGGGACTGGGCGAGATGGGCCGGACACATCCTGGAACCAACCTCCCACAGTCCCTCCCCAACCAGCCGCACCTGTGGCACTGCAGCTTGAAGGTAGTCTGCAGAATGAGAGGGAGTCCCTCCGGCAGGTGGGTTCCCTCAGCCTGGCCTGCGGGGATTGGGCCGAAACCGGCTCTCCAACATCCCCCAAGGGGTCCCAGATTGCGAGAGGGCAATTCTCTGTTGACACACCCCGGAATTGGGCTCTCTCCTCTCTGGTTCAGGGGTGCATCACCCAAGAACCGCTGCTGCCAAGTCACAGCAGCTCAGCAGCTCCTGTGTTGAGCGTCTGCCCTCTGGTGGTCATTGTGCGTCATAGCTACCGGTCGGACGGTCGGACGTCGCTTAGCCTTTTGTATATATAGATGAGCTTCTACAGGCAGTGATATTCCTGGACACCACAGTCTAGTCAGGGTCCTCTCTCTATGCCTGCCTCGTCACCGCACATCCGTCAATTGGGGTCTACAGAGCGCTCTGTGTGCTTGACTGTAAATCTCTGAGAGTTGCAGCATGCTGCTTTACTTACCATTGTGTTCCTAGCCCCTGGTATATATGGAACTGGTATATGGTATGCACTGAATGAATGAACGAACAAACTCAAACTAAATCACTTCAGACTTATTTTTACGATTACTTCACAGAAACTCAGAAACACGTGATTTTTATGACAATCCTGTTCTCATTATCATTGCTGTTTTCTCAGTTCTGTTCACTGTAATCTCATGGTTTTGTTTCATCCATTTTTTTTACGTTGTTAGACTACAGTTGGGTGAGTTAACTTGTTCTAATGAAATTGTTCAGGCTTCCCTCTCATAAAAACCTTTCTTTCTGGTGTTTTCCCCCCATACCCTAACTACCACATATTGCTCTATAGAAAGCATTGGCAACTGGAATTGCTGAGATAAAAATTTTCCAAGAACTTGTCTGATCTTATCAATGCCCCAGAAGAATTTTCCGAACCCTGTGTCCCAAGTATGCTCTAAAAGTCACAGAGGAGAAGGGGTGGAGAAAAAACGTGATTACACCCCCTGCTGCATGGAGTGCTCAGTTCTGAAGTGCTCTTGGCCTTGGCATCCCTTTCCTGTCCTCTCTGGTTGATTAATTATGCCTAGATTAACTATTACTGAAGTGAGGTGACAGAGGGCATGAGCTTCCAGTTTGCAAATGCCCGGCCCCTTATGTGTTTTCTAGAAAAGGGCAGATAAGGCTGCCACAGACTTGTAAGAAGTCCTAAGTTTATTCACAGCCCCAATTTCCACTCATGTTTGAGACAACCTGAATGAGTTGGGAAGGCCTCAGCAATAAGTTCCTCCTAGTTTCTTGTTTTAAGTGTACTGCGATTTTTCAGTCCACTCTTACTTACTGCATTAGGTCCATCTACTCAGAAAGAGTCTTTGATGTAGTTTGCTCACTTATTGGCACAGTTAGCATTCAAGAAATGTTCTGGCCGAAACCGGTTTGGCTCAGTGGATGGAGCGTCGGTCTGCGGACTGAGGGGTCCCAGGTTCGATTCCGGTCAGGGGCATGTGCATTGGTTGCGGGCACGTCCCCGGTGGGGGGTGTGCAGGAGGCAGCTGGTCGATGTTTCTCTCTCATCGATGTTTCTAGCTCTCTGTCCCTCTCCTTTCCTCTCTATAAAAAGTCAATAAAATATATTAAAAAAAAAAAAAAAAGAAATGTTCTGATATGAACCACTGAGAATCGACTCCAATGACGCAGGAAGCCTGACTTACTGCTTACTCGGGATGACCCTGACAAGCACCTCAAGACCAGAAACCATTTCCAAAATAAAAGTGGGGCAGGGGAGAGAAGGAAAATGCAGTGGGCACCGGGGCTGTCCGAGGACATTAAATAACTCCTCCAACACAGTGGAAAGTCTGGAAATTCCTAACAGCGCTATGAGAATATTATTTAGAAACACTGAGGTAGATATCCGAAGAAACAGCTGGAAAAGTTGAGGGTGGTAGAGAGGAGGTGAGGGTTGCTGAATTTTTCCATTGAAGGCCTTTTGGAACTGTTGGCTTTTCATGAAAATACAAATGTAAGGCCCAAATAGCGAAATGTATTATTTAGGCCTTCCAGCGGGGTATTAGTTCACATTATCCCTGCTGTTTTCAGAAGCAAGAAATACAACCTTCTCCTGCAATGATAGCACAGAAAGAAAGCCTAAGGCAGTGGTCGGCAAACTCATTTGTCAACAGAGCCAAATATCAACAGTACAACGATTGAAATTTCTTTTTAGAGCAGAAAACCGACTTCTGCGCATGGGCCACGTAGTTTCAATCGCACTGTACGTGCGCACCCGCACGTGGTATTTTGTGGAAGAGCCACACTCAAGGGGCCAAAGAGCAGCATGTGGCTTGCGAGCCGCGGTTTGCCGACCACTGTCCTAAGGTGTAACAGCTACAGAGAGCCTTCGATTAGAACATGCTAGCATAGCCGAAACCGGTTTGGCTCAGTGGATAGAGCGTCGGCCTGCGGACTCAAGGGTCCCAGGTTCGATTCTGGTCAAGGGCATGTACCTTGGTTGCGGGCACATCCCAAGTAGGGGGTGTGCAAGAGGCAGCTGATCGATGTTTCTCTCTCATCGATGTTTCTAACTCTCTATCCCTCTCTCTTCCTCTCTGTAAAAAATCAATAAAATATATTTTAAAAAAAACATGCTAGCATAGAAACCAGTGAAGAAGACGAAGAAAATGTTAGAGAAAAGGTGGGGAAGTAGCGTTCCAACTCTAATGATGCCCTGAATGTCAGTGAAAGGAGAGAAGCAGAGCGAGAACTGACAGGAGAGTTGCCACGCTCTCTGGCCTGGCTTAGGAGGCCTCATCCGGGGAGGCCCATCACATAGGCAGTCAAAGAACATCCAGGCCAGGCACAAGCTGGTGGAATCCAAACACTCAGGAAAGGTGAGGTTCAAGAAGACAGAGAACACAGTGCATTTCTGGCCAAGCCTGCCCCAACCAGCTGCCTTGCAGAATAAGCAGGCAATCCTGAAAGCTCTAAAGATGATACGACAGCCTTCGTGGGTTATAAGCAACCTGACTGAACAACAAAATTAAGGAAAACATCTTTGTTCCTGGCATTCCTTCCACCAAAAGCCTGAAAGAGCGGAGAATATCAGTTTCAAAACATTTTTATCATGACTGAGGTGGTGAAAAGAACCTCAAATATGCTTTAGTTTTAATCCCAACATTTCCATAATTCCCTAGATCTTGCGTCTATGAAAAAAAAAAAAAAAAAAAGCCTCTTCCATTGCAAAAGGATTGCTTCAGCCTGCCTGAATAAACACAGGCCGTCATATGATTCCCACTCCAGACCTGTCCTTTCTTGGAACCGAGTTATATAGTGTAAGAAAAAATAAAAGAGGATCAATAAGTAACGAATATTGGTGGTGATAAAGGAGATGTAAAAGCACCCCATAAGGATAAATGAGCACTAATTAACCTTTACCAAAGTTTCTGCAGCCCATAATAAAAGTGTAATGGGTTCAAGACTTCATGAGTCCTTGGCACCTTAACAGTCTAGGAAAGCTAGGTTCTCTTATCAAAGAAGACATTCCTGCCGAAACCGGTTTGGCTCAATGGATAGAGCATCGGTCTGCGGACTGGAAGGTCCCAGGTTCGATTCCGGTCAAGGGCATGTACATTGGTTGCGGGCACATCTCCCAGTGGGGGATGTGCAGGAGGCAGCTGGTCGATGTCTCTCTCTCATCGATGTTTCTGGCTCTCTATCCCTCTCCCTTCCTCTCTGTAAAAAATCAATAATATATATTTATATTAAAAAAAAAAAGAAAAGAAAAGAAGACATTCCTAAATGGCAGTAGGTGAAGGAGCATAACCCTTCTGACAGAGCCCCGGTAAGGCTGACTTCCCTCATATCCCTTGCCTTTGGACATTTTATTTGGGGGCACTGGGGGGAGCCTACCCCCTCCCCCAACAAACCATTTCCAGTCTCTTAGACAACACATACAGTGATTCTTTCAAAATTTCTAGTATATTCCTTTACGAAGATTCCCCAAACCTTTCTCTTTCCCCCACCACCCCCACCAGGGGAAAAATTTCTTTATTTAAAACTGCTTTTTTTTGTGTGTGTGTGTGTGAAACTATAAGTTTACAATTGAGCCAAAACCGGGTTGGCTCAGTGGATAGAGCGTCGGCCTGCGGACTCAAGGGTCCCAGGTTCGATTCCGGTCAAGGGCATGTACCTTGGTTGCGGGCACATCCCCAGTCGGGGGTGTGCAAGAGGCAGCTGATCGATGTTTCTCTCTCATCGATGTTTCTAACTCTCTATCCCTCTCTCTTCCTCTCTGTGAAAAATCAATAAAATATATTTTTAAAAAAAAAAGAAACTATAAGTTTACAATTGAGCCAAAACCGGTTTGGCTCAGTGGATAGAGCATCGGCCTATGGACTCAAGGGTCCCAGGTTCGATTCCGGTCAAGGGCATGTACCTTGGTTGCGGGCACATCCCCAGAGGGGGTGTGCAAGAGGCAGCTGATCGATGTTTCTCTCTCATCGATGTTTCTAACTCTCTACCCCTCTCTCTTCCTCTCTGTAAAAAATCAATAAAATATATTTTTTTTTTAAAAAAGAAACTATAAGTTTACAATTGAGAACTGCCCGTACCTGTGCCTCCCGCCCCCCACCCATCAGTCCCAACCTGCCCACAGTCTTGCCGGCTCTTTGCCTGGCGGGGTTCCCCATGGTGACAGTCTGTGAAATCCTGACGCTGTTGGAGGGGTTCAGGGCCAAGGAGGGGGCAGCAGTGACTTGACTTCCCTCCATACCTGGCTTTTTGCAGCCTCTCTCCTCTCCCCACCCTCATGATTTTGGACTGAGAACAAAGATACCTCATTTCTGGGAAAATTGAAGGAGATAACATACACAAGCATCCCAACCCATACTTATTTCACAATAACCCTTCCCCCTTCTCCCCTCCAACCTGCGTAGTTAAAAAAAAGACACGTCACAGGGGAAGGTGGCACTGTCTCCAAATGACTGCCCAGCCCTGCCCACGGGTTGAGAGAGGAGGGAGCACAGGCCAGCCAAGCAAGCCCCCAGCTGCCTCCACACCAAGTGCAGCGGGAGCTGCCCAACCAGCAGAGAACACCTGGGCCTTTAAAGCAAAGGAGGACACCTAAGTGACCCCTTTCTCTTATCATGACCCCTTTTGCTGTCACCCCTAATATGGGAAAGCCAGTAATTAAGATAAAAAAAGAAATCAACATATAAAAACATCTACTTCCCCAAACTCAATTAAACATTAAGAACCAACAACAACAAAACACCCCCAAGATACAGATGGATCCCAGGGGTTTTTTTCTTCCCTAACAAAAAAAGGTTCAACCCCCAAACCCAGTTAACAATTCCCAATTCCCTAAAGTAGCAGAAACTCCCTCCGAGGCAGATATCTGAGTCAGACACTCTCGTTCACCGAGCAATTCTATTGGTTTAAGATGAGCTGCATATGAGGTAATAAAGCCGTCTGGAGGGGGAGGGGGAGGGGGGGGGAGGCGCAGGGTGTGGCCAGGTCATCTGTCCAGAAGTTGTGTCCCCATATTTGGCATCTCTGGTAGGAAGGGCAAGGATGGAGTCTCCAAAGATCCCAGAGCAGATAAGGGGTGGGGGAGGGAGAATGGTGAACCCAGAGAGAGAGAGAGAGAGAGAGAGAGAGAGAGAGAGAGAGAGAGAGAGAGAGAGAGAATAGTCGTATATGTGTCTATGAGAGAGAGGGGATCTGAAAGATAGGATTCTGGGTGTGTCTCTGAGTAAGAAATGAAAAGAGAAAAAGATTGAAAAGGGAAAAAAGGGGAGACAGACCCCACTTTCCCCTTAGGGGACCCCCTTCTCCTTGCCATGTAGTCAGCAACCCCAGCACTGAGTCAGCTGGGGTAGGGCGACCCCATTTGCCCTTCTCCATCCTGAGCTTCTCCTGTGTCTGGGGCTTGTCCTCTCGTCAAGAGTCACCTCGTGAGCCCCCACCCTGTGGCCCTGAGGGGTGAGATCAGTTGGAAGTGTCAGAATGAAGGCTCCCTGGTCCCTCTGTTGGGGACGTCACATGTCTCCGGATCCTGAGAGACTGAAAGAGCGGCCAGAGCCTGCGGAGGAAGGGGGTGTCGGGGAGCTGGTGCGGCTGTGGCCCCCCTGGGTGACAGACACGGCGGTCTTGACGGCATAGATATCTGCCTCCTCTTGAAACATTCCGGTACTTTTCTTATAGCGAATCCGCTTGTTGCCAAACCAGTTGGAGACCTGAGAGACGGTGAGGCCACACTTTGCGAGCTCCTCCTTAGCCTCCTCACTGGGATACGGGTCACTCAGGCGGGAATAGAAATACTCGTTTAGGGCCTCAGTGGCCTGTTTGCTTAAGTTCCAGCGTTTCTGTCTGGCGTCCAGGAACCGGGAGCGCAGGATCATGACGGCCTCGCAGGTGCTCTGCTGGAGCTGCATCTGGATGGCGCTGAACTTGCGGTGGATGATGCTCACCATCCGCTCCAGCTCCTTGGGTGCCACGGGCCTCGTGCGGCTCTGCTCCCTCAGCAGGTTCATGACGTGGGTCGTGAACTCGTTACATGCCTGCTCATACTTCTCCAGCTCCGAGTGGTAGAGATGATGGATTTGGGCAAGTTTGCTACGATAATGCGTCACTGCAGATTGCCCAGGACCAAACCAGAGAGGGTTGGACCTGCAATACCACCATTTGTCCACCATCCAGAACTGAAATATCATTGCTGTTATGAACACATTAACAACTGTTGGACATAGAAACCGGGACTCAAAAGAACTGTTGGCCCAGAAAGAAACTCACTATAGACTGATTCATTTGCCTCTCAGCATAACCATTATTGCTTGTCTCATTTTCAGTTCCTATAAGTGTATTCCTACTATCACACGAGCTCACTCATCTAGAGGAAAAGATGAACAACATAGACTGATGAACAAGAACAGCATTGATCAGACTGTCAGACCTAAGAGGGAAAGTAGGGGAGGGTGGGGACAAGGGAGATAGATCAACCAAAGGACTTGTGTGCTTGCATATGAGCCTAACCAGTGATCACGGACAACAGGGGGGCGGGGGGGCTTGCGTGTGGGGGGGATTGGGAAGGGAACGGGGGGAGGGGGTTGATGACAAATATGTGATACCTTAATCAATAAAGTAATTAAAAAAAAAAGTTTGCTACGATAGTCCAAGTGTTGGATGGAGCTGTCAGGGGACACGCCACCCCCGGAAGCTGCTGCAGCTGAGCCCGCCCCCCTTTCTCAGGCCCAGCCACACCTCCTTTTTTTCCCCCCAGGTTCTTTTTTTTTTTTAATTTCTTTATTGATTAAGGTATCATATATTTGTCCTCATCCCCCAATTCCTACCCCAAACCCCTCCCCACACATGCCCCCACCCCCCTGTTGTCCATGACCACTGGTTAGGCTCATATGCATGCATACAAGTCCTTTGGTTGATCCCTCCCCCTCCCCCCACCCTCCCATGCCTTCCCCCTGAGGTTTGACAGTCTGATCGATGATTCCCTGTCTCCGGGTCTGTTTTTGTTCATCAGTCCATGTTGTTCATTATTTCCCCTAGATGAGTGAGATCATGTGATACTAGAAATACACTTATAAGAACCGAAAATGAGACAAGCAATAATGGTTATGCTGGGAGGCAAATGTGAGTTTGCCTGTCTGTAAAAGTCTGTAGTGAGTTTCATTCTGGGCCAACAGTTCTTTTGAGTCCCAATTTCAATGCCGAACAGTTCCTTATGTGTACATGTCAGCAATGATAGTTCAGTTCTGGATGGTGGACAAATGGTGGTAATGCAGGTCCGACCCTCTCTGGTTTGGTCCTGGGCAACCTGCAGTGACGCACAGCTGCTGACTGCTAGTATGGCAAGGCTTCGTCAGCGTCTTCCATCTCTGGACTGTTTCTCTTCTGTCTTCATCCCAGCCACAGCTTCTGCCAGAAGCATGTTGTCCAAGCGCATAAACTGGGGGCCCACCGGCTCCTCCTCCTGGGAGCTTCGGATGCTGAGGCCGGTCTTCTCCTTGATCTCACCCAGGACGCAAAAGAGCGCTGGCTTCATTCGGTGGCAGTTTAGGGCGTGTTTCTTGGCCTGGGCCTCGTCCAGGCTCTGGTCCGTGATGGTCATTATCTGCTGCAGAATGTCCCTGATGTCTTGCTCCCTCGGTCTCCTGGGACCCACCCCCCCCCCCGCTACCCCCACCGGGGTCTCTGCCAACAGGAGGCTCGCCAGGGCCCCGAGGCTCCCCACCCACCAGCCCCAGGCCCTCCTCGGCCCCCATCTGGAGGGGGCGGCCCCAGCAGCCGCTCATCCATAGTTGGGGGGGGGCCCTGAGGCCCCTCCCTGTTCCGCCCCTCCCCTGCCTGGTTACTTCCCCCCAAACTCACTGGGGCCACTGCTCCCTCTGCCCCGACCCCCGCCCGTCTCCCCATCTCCTGGCTCGCCCGGGGGTTCACCCTGGCTCTAAAGGGAGACCTGGGGTACCGGCTGGGCCCCCCACAGGAGACCCCGGCCCCCGGCGGTGGAGAAAATGGAGCCGGAGAGAGAGGAGGCCCAGGTGTGGGGGGGGGGTGTCCCCAAACCTTTCTTACTGTCCATTAGTTTTTCTGTTCATTTTTTAAGCCTGCTTCTAATTTTGATTCTCTGAGTCATAGTCCAGTTGAGCATAAAGTGTAAACCAATTTTATATCAATATTATGTTAAGTAATACTCTGTTGCATTGCTGCAAATTAAATCTAAACTCTCCCACGTGGCACTCAGATTCCACCTCATTCAGGAACCAACTATCTAGCTCGGCTCTCCTCATACATTCTCTCTCTTTTTTACATTTTTTTTTTCAATTACACTCAATATTATTTTGTATTAGTTTCAGGTGTAGAGCATAGTGGTTAGACAATCATATACTTTACACAGTGTTCCCCCTGATATTTCCAGTATCCACCTAGCGGTCCCCACCTATTCTAACCTGTGGTGTCTACCTCAGGCAACCAAGGCCATTGCCGATGGCCCCTCTGCTCCCCTCCACACAACCCCACTACATACATATCACCTCTCCACTACTTTTCCTAAGATGTCTTTTCCCTACCATTGCACAATAGTTCTTATTGCCCCATAAGTAATACCATTGTTATGCTCACCCTACCAAATAAATAACCTATAGACTTTTCATTCATTTGCAATTAGTCTTTCTGGTAGGTTGAATAATGGTCTCCCAAAGATGTCCAACTCCTAGTCCTAAGGACCTGTGAATATGCTACCTTATGTGGTCAAAGGGACTTTGCAGGTATGATTAAATTAAGGCTCTTGAGATAGGAAGGATTACCCTGGGTTTTCTGGATGGTCTCAATGTCACCACAGGGTCTTTATAACAGTGAGGCAAGAGGGTCAGAGTCAGAGATGAAGATGTGACAATAAAGTAGAGGTGTGTGTGTGTGTGTGTGTGTGTGTGTGTGTGAGAGAGAGAGAGAGAGAGAGAAGAGAGAGAGAGAGAGAGAGAGAGAGAGAGAGAGATTAGAAGAGGTCACCCTGCTGGCTTTGAAGATGGAGGAAGGGGCCACAAGCCAAAGAATGCAGGCAGCCTCTAGAAGCTGGAAAAGGCAAAGAAACAGATTCTCCCCAGAGCCTCCAGAAGGAACAAAGTTCTGTTGACCCACTTTATAATTCTGAGCTCCAGGACTTTAAGAAAATTTGCCTTGTGTTAAGCACTAAGTTTGTAGTAATTTGTTAGAGCAGCGATAGGAAATGGATTCAGTCCTTTATATACAACTTTAACCTCCTTCATCCTTTCATTTATGTACCTCCTCTCATAAAGTAAAGTGTGGGCTCATCTTCTTGTATGGCTCCAACAGAGTTCAGCACAGTCTCAGATTCTGATCAAGTGCTCCATAATGAGAACTCCCTGGATTTTCATCTAAAACTAACAGAAGAGACTGAGGCACTGGTCAGTGGGCCTAAGAGCAGCGGAAGGGTCTCTGAGACACCGTGAATTATCCCAAGAAGCAGAGTGTCACTTCAGTCCTCAGGCGCCCCAGGGCCCAAGCCCACCGCCCCCCTGATGCAGGACTGTTACTTCCCTTTCTGTCTCCCCAGCCTGCAGCATTGAGGAGCAGCATGAGGATGGAATCTACAATGGTGAAAGTACTAAGCAAGCTATAACTATGTATATATTTTACGGCCGCTTAAACTTGCTTTTTCCACCAATAAAAGAAAGGTCTATTTTACTTCCATCAGGAAAAGAATGTGCTTATACCTTCAGGTGTGACCATACATTTAAGTCTAAGTCCTACCTCTGGGCCTCATGCTAACATTGACCAGCTCTCCTCTCAGAAGTCCTCCACCAGGGAAGGACAGTTGGAATGGTGGCTGAGGGTGAAGGTCAGGCCTGGACAAGATCTACCAATCCCCAGTGATGTGACCTTGAAGAGGTCCTTGAATGTCTCCGTAGAGGGGTGCTATGAGGATTTCTCAAGCTAATAGGTCAGATGTTGGGGCAGTACACACTCCATGGTAAAAATCAGACCTCAGCCCCACCAATGTGGCTCAGTGGTTGAGTGTCGAGCTATGAACAAGGAGGTCATAGTTCAATTTCCAGCAGGGTGCATGCCCGGGTTGTGGACTCGATCCCTGGTGGGGGACATACGGGAGGCAGCTAATCTATGATTCTCTCTCATTATTGATGTTTCTGTCTCTCTACCTCTCCCTTCTTCTCTAAAATCAATAAAATTATATCTTTAAAAAATCAGACCTCAGTAAGTATGGGCTATGACAATGGCCGGCAAACTCATTAGTCAACTGAGCCAAATATCAACAGTACAACGATTGAAATTGCTTTTGAGAGCCACATTTTTTAAACTTAAACTTCTTCTAACGCCACTTCTTCAACATAGACTCGCCCAGGCCGTGGTATTTTGTGGAAGAGCCACACTCAGGGGGCCAAAGAGCCGCATGTGGCTCGCGAGCCGCAGTTTGCCGACCACGGGGCTGTGATGAAGAGGCTTCTGGGAGCTCAACCCCCAGGGCAGCAGAGGCAGGCCCCCAAATCATTGAGCCTCACAGCCCAGGCAAAGGCTGGACATGAAAAAGAAGGTAAGCTCTGTCGTAGGGTACAGGGAAGGCAGGCAAGGGGAAGGGTGTTCCCCTTTAGGGGCAGCTGCACTTTAGTCAGGGTCTTTCCTAAACCTCAGGATCAAAGACAACACGAACCCACAGACAGCATTTCACACCCACTGGTTTTGCAGGGCCCAGATACTGACTCTGTACCATCTTCCCAAAGGTGCGTCTCCAGGCACTGCCTACTATGGACGTGGAGTTGAATAACATATCTTGGAGGCCATGGTACCAGGCCCTTTTAAAATAAGTTACTCTTGGCTTTCCCAGGAAAAACGTAAGTCTGTCCAAAGATCAAGCAATTGAACAGTGAGGTGTTAAGTAACCTTTGCCTCTCCATTTTTCCATTACCAATCTTGTGCCTGTCACTTTTTCCCCTTCTCCGGTTTCAAAATGCACTCTTTTGAACACACCCTATATTTATCACCCGTCTCCATGTATTTTTAGTTAATGTTTCATGACAATATCTATTGGTGGATTTTGTTTCCCAATGCAGATTTACCCTCACACCTGAGTCTACAGGTAAAAGGAAAAATGAGAGATGAGAGATGTGACTGGCAGAAGGAAGCAAGTGAAAATGTAAGAAGACTCTCGGATTGTTTTTCAAGTTTTGTTAGCATTCACTACAAGCCTAAGTTCTGACAACAAGCAGCCATAGGCCTGTTTTAATTAGAGGTCTTCCCTTGAATGAGAGTTTTGGATCCTAAAACACTATTAACCAACACTGTTCTAAATGTTTTCTTAGAGTTAATTTTATACGTACACACGTCATTATACAATATATGCCATGTGTTTTATACATAACATATATTACCAGTCATGTAACATATAGTTATTAAAATCATATAGTTATATATCATAGTTATTAAGATCGCATATAGTTATTAAAGTCATCTCTTCAATATAGACTCAAGAAATATAACAACTGCCATGTTGATTTTAGCTCACAAGTGGTAATTTGAGAGAACAGATAATATGATGCTATTTCAACAACTGGGGGGATTAAAATATGGACTGTAATAATGGCATTGTGGTTGTGTAGGACAATGTCCTTGTCTTAGAAGATGCTCAGGCATTTCAATGGAGAAGTGTCAGAATGTCTGTAACTAATTCTCAAATGGCTCCAGGTTGGGGGGTGGGGGTGTCTATCCATAGAAAGAAAAAGCAAATGTGGAAATTTAATGATTAGTAAATCTGGGTGAAAGGTGGGTTGATGTTCATTGACCACTTTTGCAACTTTTCTATAGATTTTAATTTTTTTAAAGGTCTTAGAGGAAAAGGATATTTCTTGCTATGATTGTTCAACAAAAGCCTACTTCCTCCCAGGTAAAACAAAGCATAAATCTAAAAAACACCAAAATTCTCTACTATCTTGATTAAAATACATTACCAAAATCAGGATATTTTTGTGTAAAATTTTACAACTAAAAACAAAATGCCTATCTGTAACCAAAGAGTGTTAATACATGGTAAGTACTATTGCATACCAAAGTCAAATAATCTGTAATGAAAGCAAGAATAACACATACAAGACAGCAGAGGTACATGGAATGGTAAATGCACAGGATTGGCAGGAAACTTTTAAGGAACTCGGTAAGATTTCACACTTGTTCTCCAAGGTAAATAAGTTCCTAGAATCTTGGAACTCAAAAGCATCAGAGAGAAATACAGCCCAATAGTTCAAGCCTCAATTCATAGGTAACATAATAAAGGATCAGAGAAAATTATATAAATGTGTAAGTTGTTAAAAGCTGTAAGCGCTTTTAAAGTTGATCTCGAACCCCTTCTTGTGAGTTGCAATCAGTAGTAGATCAATGTCCCCTGGAAATGTCTTAGTTCTTTCATGTAACTGTTTCCAAAAGAAATAAATGTAGTCTCTGATTTTAAATCCTGGCAGTTCCAAAAGTTTGAAATATTTCCAGTTGAATAAAGTAAGTCAAGTGTTTTCACAAGTTTCTAGAATGATTAACAAAATGTATTTGGTGAGGAAAAGGGTCATAAATAAAAAGCAGATATGGGAACAACAAATTAAAAAGTTGAAAAATGACCATGTCACTTGGTAATCTTGCTTTGCAAATAAAACAACAAATTATTGTGGATTTCCTCCCCCACTTCTTGAACCTAACAGCATCAGAGCAGGTGAGCAACTAGGCACTGGCGCCACACAAAGCCCTTGGGCTAACTGCTGGCTTCTCCTGGAATTGAGCTTCCGCTTTTTGCATTTTGAAGCTCTCATTCAAGGCGTTATTCGAAAACTGTTTAAAGTGTCTTTTTTTTTTTTTTTTTTTTGCCTAACCGGTTTGGCTCAGTGGATAGAGTGTCGGCCTGCGGACTGAAAGGTCCCAGGTTCGATTCCAGTCAAGGGCATGTACCTTGGTTGCGGGCACATCCCCAGTAGGAGGTGTGCAGGAGGCAGCTGATCGATGTTTCTCTCTCATCGATGTTTCTAACTCTCTATCCCTCTCCCTTCCTCTCTGCAAAAAAAATCAATAAAATATATTTTTTAAAAATAAAGTGTCGCTGAAACCGGTTTGGCTCAATGGATAGAGCGTCGGTCTGTGGACTGAAAGGTCCCAGGTTCGATTCCGGTCAAGGGCATGTACATTGGCTGCGGGCACATCCCTGGTAGGGAGTGTGCAGGAGGCAGCTGGTCGATGATTCTCTCTCATCGATGTTTCTGGCTCTCTATCCCTCTCCCTTCCTCTCTGTAAAAAATCAATAAAATATATTTTAAAAAAAAAATAAAGTGTCTTTTTTAAAATATGTTTTTATTTATTTCAGAGAGGAAGGGAAAGGGAGAGAGATAGAAACATCAATGATGAGAGAGAATCATTGATTGGCTGCTTTCTGCATGCTCCCTACTGGGGATCAAGCCTACAACCCAGGCATGTGCCCTTGACTGGAATAGAACCCGGGACCCTTCAGTCCGCAGGCTGATGCTCTATCCACTGAGCCAAACCAACTAGGGCTTTAAAGTATCTTTTGTTTGTTAAAAGGCTTTGCTTGTTTGTCCGCTGTTGTTTGTCTGTGAGTACCCGACAAACAGCAGCCTGATTTCTTCTTCAGGATCAGGTTATCTTTGGAGACTAGCTGGCTTTGGTTCCATCTCCTTTGAAACAGGCTATTTCTACTGAAATTAGCTTCTGGCTGAGTCTTAGACCGGACTGTCTCATTAAAAAAGTGCCGCTCAGCTTACATATAGCCAGGCTCTCCAGAAAGCAGGTTGTTTCCCAGAACTGGCTTTTTAAACTTTAGGCCTGATCCTTCTATGATCAGACTGTTCTAGAGCGAGGCTGGCTGATTTCTACCGTGCAGGTAATTTGAGCTGTTGTACACGGCTTTGGGCTCCTTGCTCTAGAGAATAGACTCTGAAAAATGGGATCTCATTTATTTAATATTTAAGACGATCCCTCCTGCAGGGACTCTAACACTTTTTATGCACATATTTAACTAATGGACAGATGTGACCAACGGTAATTCAGAAAATCAGTGGCCACTGTGGAACTTCTGAGATTCCCAAACTTCATTTTCTTAAAAGCGAATTGGACAATTAACAGCACTAAACCTGGCAAAGCTAAAGGGAATGCCTGTTTTGAATGGTGTGTTGAGACTTCCAAATGAGATCAAGAATCTGAAGTTGCCTCTTTGCAAAATAAAGTTTTCGAATTAACAGAGGCAACTGAATTTGTAAAGAGAGAAAAATGGCTTCCCACATGCTCTTCATCTACATGGCTGTCTTGCCATTCCCCTCTACTCCACTGTCTCAGGATCCACCTCCAGGTACCCTATTCCTTTTTTTTTTTTTTTTTTTTTTTTTTATATATTTTTTATTGATTTTTTACAGAGAGGAAGAGAGAGAGACAGAGAGCCAGAAACATCGATGAGAGAGAAACATCGATCAGCTGCCTCCTGCACACCCCCCACTGGGGATGTGCCCGCAACCAAGGCACATGCCCTTGACCGGAATCGAACCTGGGACCCCTGAGTCCGCAGGCCGACGCTCCATCCACTGAGCCAAACCGGTCTCGGCGGAATTCTTTTTTTTTTTTTTTTTTTTAATAAAAATTCTTCAATTTGGTTTTTGTGTGTGTTTTTAATATATTTTTATTGATTTCAGAGAGGCAGGGAGAGGGAGAGATAGAAACATCAATGATCAGAAAGAATCATTGATTGGCTGCCTCCTGCACTGCCTGCCCCTACTGGGGATCGAGCCTGAAACCCAGGCATGTGCCCTGACCAGGAATCGAACCCAGGACCCTTCAGTCCACAGGCTTGACACTCTATCCACTGAGCCAAACAGGCTAAGGCCTATGAATATTTTGCCATAGGCTTCTTCTCCAGTATCCTCAAGGTCTTTTTCTCCAATTCCTCCACCTCTGATACCATGATGCCTTCATTACAGGCTTCCTTATCCCCAGTTCCCCTCTGGTGCCTTCTTCCCCTGAATTCGCTGCCACTCCTTCCTCCTCAACTAATAGGACCTTTCTATTTAAAGTTAAGAGCTCTCGGGATCATAACAAACCTCGTTTCATATGTTCCCTGGAGAAAATAATTTCCTAAGGATGCTCACAAGTTTGCTGAGGAATTTGATTAGTATTCAGACCTATCAGGCTGGGTTTTCTGACTTATATAAGCTAATTTGTGTTAGTTGATGAAGATCGGGCTCAACATTGGATGAGAATTGCCCAACGGGATCATCCTGAAACAGATTTAGAAAAACAAGCCTCTAATTTTGAGGGAAGAAATTAGAGAACTTGCTAGAGAACTATATCGAGCAATTTCCCAAAGCCTGTTGAATTGCAGCAAAATTCAGACTTGCTCACAGAATCTGTTCATGACTATTATAATCAACAAAAGGTCACTTTAAAGGAAAATTCCGGCCTTCCTTCAGATGCTGATTTCACTCGGGTAACCTTTAACTCCATTGCTTGTTAATGAGCTAAACCAAGAGTTTCCCTTTTCAGGGGACTAGGAATGAGAGACCATGTGCACCCTAGATTTGGTTAATTTGGCTAAATCAGCTTGCTTGTACTCTAGATGAGCCACCTAGAAGTAAGACTGCCATGATTTTTCATTTTCAGCCTTGGCAAATGAAAGCCCCAATAGGAAACCAAAAGCTCCAAGTTTCTGCTCATTTTTGCAAAGAGCCAGGATGTTGGAAAAGGGATTATCAAAAGTTTAAATGCTTCGGGCACCCTCAGCCTTGTAATTAGTCTTCTAACCAGCCTTCTCAAGGTCCTCCTACCCCTCAAAGATGAGTCTCTGAGGAACTTCAGGGGCTTTTTCTAATCCTCCCTCTTAATCGGCTCAGATCAGCTTGGAGAAACTTTTCTTCAAACTGATAATGAATCTCTCTTATAACAAAACTTCTGTATGCTTTACTAAAGAATGACTGTCCTGACCCGATTGTATGGGAAGAATGGGAGGACACAGCCTTTAAAGACTTAAAGAAGGGTTTAATAAACCCACTGCTTTTGTACATCCCAATGATCAGATCCCTTTTTCCTTTTTTTTTTTTTTTTTAATCCTCACATGAGTATATTTTCCATTGATTTTTAGAGAGTGGAAGGGAGGGAGGAGGGGGAGAAATAGAGAGAAACATCAATGTGAGGAAGACACATTGATTGGTTGCCTCCCACACACACCCTGACCTGGGCCAGGGATCCAGCCTGCAACCGGGGTACATGCCCTTGACTGGGAATTGAAACTGTGACCCTTTAGTCTGCAGGCCGACACTCTAACCACTGAGCAAACCAGCTAGGGCCCCCTTTTCCCGTTTGTATATGAAAAGAAAAGGAATGCCCTTGGCAGGGGAGGGTGGGGTTAGAGAGCAACCAAAGGACTTGTATGCATGAATATTAGCATAACCAATGGACACAGACACTGGGGCGGTGGGGGCTTGCCGGGGGTGGGAATGGCTGGGGCGGGGGGGGGGGGGGGGTCCACAAGCCGGGAAAAAGAAGACATATGTAAAACTTTAGTAAATAAATAAATAAATAAATAAATAAATAAATAAAAATAAATAAATAAAATGTTATTTTAAAAAAAGGGGGGAATGCCCTTGGGATATTCACCCAAAAACCATGGGGACCACGATAGATCCCTAGGATACTATAGTCAGCAACTGGACTCTATGTCCCCCCTTGCCTTAGAGCCATTACTGCCACTGCCCTCTTGGTTGAGGCCACTGAAAACACTGTTGCAGGATCCCCTCTAACCATCTTTGTGCCCCACTCAGTAGAAGCCCTCCTGAGTCCTCATTATACCCAGCATCTTTCAGTTAGTTGCCTTCTTTCCTATGAAATCCTTCTGCTAATTGCTCCTCACACAACTCTTTCGCATTGTAATAACCTTAATCCAACTATTCTTCGCCCTTCTGAGACCCATAAAGCCCCTCATGACTGCTTGACACTGACAGATCACCCCCTGAGTCCTCATCATGATTTGCAGGAGGCCCCTGTGGGTAAAGCTGTTTTCCCATGCGTTACAGATGGTTCATGTTTTAGAAATGAAAATGGAAAGTACTGTGCTGATTATGCAATTGAAGTAATTGAGGCATTTTTACCTTTGGCTCCTTCAGCTCAGTAGGCTGAATTGTATGCTTTCACTCTGGCTTATGTTTTAGCCAAGGGCAAAACTACCAGCATTTATACTGGAGTCCATAAGCCTTTGGAGTAGCTCATGACTTTGTAATGTTATGGAAACAATGTGGCTTCCTTACTTCCAGTGGAAATAAAACTAATGGCCCATATGTTCAGGAATTATTGTTTGCTATACTTTTACCTGATGCTTTAGCTAGTTAGTATTAAGATCCCAGGGCGTTCTAAACTTGACTCTCTGGAAGCTAAAGGAAATCACCTTGCTGAACTTCTGCAAGGAATGCAACCCTTAAGGAAATCGGCAGCAGCGAAACCCCTGCCAGGGTCCAAAGGGATAATTCCCCAGCTGGTAATTTAGAAAAACTGGCTAGAGAAGCCCAACAATTAGCTTTAGAAAAAAAGAAGAAGAAAAAACACCCCACGAGATTAGAAATCTAAAAATTGCTAGTTTGATAAAAGAGAAAGGTCTGGTTCAGACCAAATAATAACCCAGTCCTACCAGAGACTGTGAAGTTTCCACTCTTTACTGTATATGCATTTGGTCCACAGACGAAATGATAGCATTTATGAATCAATATTGGTGGGAAAATATTACTAAGGCTGTGAAGCCCAGCCGGCGTGGCTCAGTGGTTAAGCGTCAACCTATGAACCAGGAGGTCATGGTTCATTTCTCGGTCAGGGCACATACCCGGGTTGTGGGCTCGATCCCCATGTGGGGCATGCAGGAGGCAGCTGATCAATGATTCTCCCTCATCATTGATGTTTCTCTCTCTCTCTCTCTCTCTCCTCTCTCTCTCTCTCCCTGAAATCAGTAAAAATATATTAAAAAAATAAAATAAATAAAGCCATGAAAAGTGCCTACCTTACTTGTCCTACCTGTCAAAAACACAACCCAGGGAAACCTGTCTGCACTGCCCTTGGACATTTTATTTTATTTTATTAAATATATTTTATTGATTTTTTACAGAGAGGAAGGGAGAGGGATAGAGAGTTAGAAACATCGATGAGAGAGAAACATCGATCAGCTGCCTCCTGCACACCCCGCTACTGGGGATGTGCCCGCAACCAAGGTACATGCCCTTGACCGGAATCGAACCTGGGACCCTTCAGTCTGCAGGCCGACGCTCCATCCACTGAGCCAAACTGGTTAGGGCACCCCTGGACATTTTAAATTGCCTAACGGACCATTGGAGGTGTGGCAGACAGATTTCATACAGCTTCCCCTGCCTCATGGATATAAGTATGTTTTAGTCATGGTCTGTGTTTTCTCACTAGGCTGAAGCTTGCCCTTGTAGACAGGTTACTGCCTCCTGGTGGCTAAAGTCCTGTTGGAGATTGTCCCTACCTGGGAGACTCCTGTTTGAACTGTTCCTCTTGACCTAGGTAGACCTAGGAACCCATTCTATGGGTCAGGTGCTTTAACAAGCCTGTGCCGGTTGGCCAATTTTACAACACCCTTAATTATAAGGTTCATGCAGTCTTAAGATTGGATTTCAAAAACCATTAATAATTACCTTTAAATGGCAAACGAAAGGAAAATTTCATCATCAGGGTGGTGTGTCCGTCGGCACAGACTATAAAAGCCACATGATCTGCTCAACTCTCCATACTCCTGTTTTATTCTCCCAGCTGCCTTGCTGTTCGGTGACCAGGTAAGTGTGCTTGCTTTCCGTACTACCTGGAGCTCTTCCTGCCTCCTTTCAGAATGGTGTGAGAGATAATGGTCTGAAGAGAAAGTAGGTTTGTGCTCTCTAACGATATTACCAGTCATTTAAAGGCAAGACCACAGCTGACGGAGTGCAGACCAGGTACAGAAAGGGTGAAGGATGCCATAATTACTAATTAAAGCGTTTGGCTTCAGGGACTATCTCCTAACAGATGTACTCTAAGAATAGGCATTTAACATACTGTCTAAAATGATTATTTTTAAAACATGTTTGCAGTCACTAGTGCGTATCCCACAATTTCCACTCCCTCTCTTCTCTTCCTCCCCCTCAATGACTCCCCCTCGCCCCTCACGCCAGCCCCCTCTTTACTATCCCCCATCTGTGCCAAGGAAGTAGCCCAATGGCAACGAACTCCTGCTGGCAATCGTTAGTATAAAACTCCACTCCAGCTTTTTGGTAAGTTCATTTCTTTCCCAATCTACAGGACACCAAGATGAGTGCAAAAATGTCTCCTAACGAGCTGAAGAGCCTTTTTGAAAAATACGCGGCCAAAGAAGGTGATCCAAATCAGCTGTCGAAGGAGGAGCTGAGACTCTTGATTCAGACTGAATTCCCCAGTTTACTAAAAGTAAGTGCCCAACTGCAGAGCCCCCTGAACGGGCCTCCGATGGCGGGAGGGGAGGGGAGAGAAGGGAAGAGGAAAAAGAGCCAGGAAGAGGCTGAGGTCTGAGATATTGATCAGAGTTCCACCTGGGGTAGAGCACACAGCAGCCAAGACACAGGAATCACAGAGGGAGAGCACTTCATGTGTGCTTTCCTCCGCTGGTGGCAGACCACATATGATATGGCAAGCTCCTAGAAAGCAGGGGCCCAGCCACCTCGCCCCTATCATAGCCTTAGCACAGAACTCTCTGGACTAGCCATAGTAATGGAAGCAGTGATGGCACAGGTTGCCACGCAAACACACAAAAACCTTCAGCCTGGATTCAGCCCGTCCATGCCAGACTTTAGGAAAACAGAGGCCAGTAAATTAATATTACTTGGCCTTGGACATGCTTCATCAATATACGTAGGATCTCTCAACAAGACCAACACTTACGGGGCAGTCTGTTAAGAGAACCCGCTTCCCACTGACAAATTATTTTCTGTAGAAACCCATTTATATTTCAAAAGCATTTCAATTGCTGTTCATTTGTGTTAAGCAACTAAATTTTGTGTTAAAGAGGCAACCATGCATTTCTCAACAACCTTCGGGAAAGGATACAATTTCTTTAGCCATAAAGAACCATCCCAGAGTTGTCAAAATCAAAACGCATCTAGAAGCAAAAAGGAATGGGGAAAGGTGGATTCTCCGTCTGCCTCCAATGTGCTTTCTTCCCTTCGCAACTGAAAGCCAGCTTCAAAATGGAAGGGCTGCGATTGGTATATCCAACTTGGTCACTTGTTAGCTGTAACTTCAGAAGAAAGCATTTGCTTTCCAGATTTTAACCAGGAAAGTCCCTTCTGCCAATATGACATATGAAAAGGTTTCTGGTTTTAGTTGTTGAGAAGGTTTCTATTATTAGCACTAAAAAGAATAGTGGCTGAGTTCAATGACCTTATAATCCATTATCTTCTCATTTTCTTATGGTTAAAATCTGTATTTACTAAGGTCAGGAAGCCCATCTCGTGATTCTGATGCATGTCCAAGTGTGAGAACCACTGATCCAAAGGCATCTTGCCTAGCATAGAGGTGGGCTGTAGCCCAGGGTTTGGAAAAAACTACGATAGTTGCTGGTTAAGGGTTTGGGCTCTAGAGTCAATGTTTGGACTCCAAGTCCCCCCACTTACCAGCTGTGAATCCTGGAGTAAGTCAACAGCTGTTTCAGATTCTCAGTTTCCTCATCTGTAAAGTGGATCTCCCCCTCAGGGTGGTTGAGAGGATTGCACAAGCTACCGAAAGCCCTGGACACAGTACCAGCCAGCAATAAGCCATGTGTAATGCCTTGATTATATGCCAGCCCAGCCCTGCAGGCAGACACAAATCAGCTTCCAGAAAACTTTGGGGCAGGGGTCCTGAACTATTTGTGGGTGTGGGCCCCTCAAAAGTCCAGTGAAGCACTTGGCTCCATCTCAAAAAAATGGTTTTAGCCCTAGCCAGTTTGGCTCAGTGGATAGAATGTCAGCCTGCAGACTGAAGGGTACCGGGTTCAATTCCAGTCAAGGGCACATGCCTGGGTTGCAGGCTCGATCCCCATTGGGGGCTGTGCAGGAGGCAGCTGATCAATGATTCTCTCTCATCATTGATGTTTCTATCTCTCTCTCTCCCTCTCCCTTCCTCTCTGAAATCAATAAAAATATTTTTAAATGGTTTTAGAAGCATAAAGGAAAATACTTAAGATTGCATAGAAAACAAATTCCATTAAAATACACATTATCAATACTAAAGTAATAAATGTATGTTAAAGAAAATAAAAAGGGTAGCCCGTTCTGTCACATGGAGCAATTACAGCTAAAGTTGGTTTTGCCACCACTATCAGTGGCATGTGATCAAAAGCTCAGCTGCCTTCTTGGAATGCAGACTCAGTGCTCTAATGTCGGAGAATGTGTAGCAGTACATAACTGACTCATTTTCTCTCCTCTCCTCATCCCATCCTCTTTGTCTAACACCAGGGTCCAAACACCCTAGAGGATCTTTTTAAAGAACTGGACAAGAATGGAGATGGAGAAGTTAGTTTCGAAGAATTCCAGGGGTTACTGAACAAGTTATCCCAGTGAAGAAAAAAACAAAATGATACCATTCTGCTCACCAAGAGAAGAGTACCTGGAAAGAGTCATATTCTACATAGAGTTCCCAATGTCTCTATTAAATTCTTTCCAATTATAATGATCTTGTAGTGATAGCCAATTACTGCTAATAAAGAAATTCTTAAGACATGCCTCACCTTGTCAATTACTGACCTCCATAGTTTAATAAATTTAAAAGTAACCTTAGTCTGATTCATCAATATAATTTTATAGATTTTTTTATTTAAATTAAAAAAAAAAGGTCCAGAATAGTTCCATGGTCTTGACCAAGACTACAGAGGTGGTATCAGAGACGTGGAAAGAATTCTGCTATGATCTCACTCATTTATGGAATAGAATGAACAACATAAACTGATGAACAAAAAAAAGATTCAGAGTCACAGAAGCATCAAACAGACCATCAAACCTCAGAGGGAAGGCAGATCAACCAAAGGACTTGTATGCATGCATATAAGGACAACCAATGGACACGGACAGTAGGAGGGTGAGGGCCTGTGCTGGGGGGCAGGAGCAGGCTGGGAGAGGTCACTGGGGGAAAAAGGAGACATATGCAATACTTTCAACAATATAGAATAAAAAGAATTCTGCTGTGCTGAACCAACTCCCTCACTCCACTCTCCCACCAGAATAATCCTGTCCTTGCTCTTCCCTCCCACCTACTTAGTGCTCACATCATTTCCAATTTCAACTCTAGTCAACAGCTAGTGAGAAACAGACCTCAGAGAACAGACACTTGTCTTTAAAGTCATCTCCCAGCACTCACTGTGCTTTCTGAATCACTGACCCTCTCAGAGTAGGAGTACAGGACCAACTGCCAGTTCTGTTCCGTCACCAAGGGGGTGGCCTTGGTTCTGCTATGTGCTGCTGGGACACTGGGTACTGAGAAACAGCTCAGGCTCCCCTTGCTGAGTCCAGCTGGGGAGTGGGGAGAGGGAAAAGGAGTATGGGAGGGGAATTTAAGCAAAAAGAAAGAAAATTAACTTCTAACTCTTCCACCTAGAAGCAAAGGAGATTTGTATACACAGCGAGGGAATGTTTAAATACAATTTGGGTCATTCTAATTCAACACACACATTCTCATGGCATAAAAAGCCTTAAACGTTTCTAATAACCAATTACAGTCTACTGTAGGGATATCCCATAATAGTCTTAACTATTTCTCCATTGTGGGGCATTTGGATTATTGCCATTTCTGATTTTTCTAAAGAATGTCATAATGAGTAACTGTTCCTCTCTCTCTGTCAACATATTGGATTTCCTTAGGAGGATTTCTGGGAAGTAAATGCCTGAGTCAGAGGGTATGAATATTTTTATGGTTTGTGAAATAGACCACCTAACTGATTTTCCAAAAGGTTGTATTGATTCTTGTTTCTATAATCAGGCAGGAGAAGGACAGCTTCACTCCCCAGACAGCATTAGTCGGTCTCATTTTAACAACTTTATTAGTCACAATAGTGCACATCTTTTATTCATTTCTGGTTTTAATAGGAACCTCCTACTATTTCCCCATTGAATTTCCTGCTGGATAGTGCTTTGTAAAAGGTAGTCTTTCTCTTACTTGGGAAGTATCCTTTTCCTCCTAGTTTGTTATGAAATTGTGAGCACCCAAGTTTAGATACTATAGACTGCCTACTGAGCATCTGTGGCCATATGAGGGTTCTCTCTTTTGTTTGGTAAATATGATACGTTAATCAACTTAACTCCTGAGACAAACTATCCAGTTATGATTGGTTTAAAATGAGACCACTCTAATATTTGATTTAAGATGGTCACATCTTCATTAATATACCAGCATCAGTCTATAGCTGGGGTTTTATTTTTTGTTGCATGTGTTCTGTTGAGTTCTAATATTTAGGTCATGCTAATTCCCATTTTAGCTTATGTTCTAATCTCAATCAGCCACTCTCAGAGTAATATACATTCTCTTTTTCCAATTGCAACATATAGAAAGCACCTATGTGGCCAAAGCATTATACAAGAATTACACTCAGATCCTAAGTCAGTAAGTCTGGGATCAGGCCATGGAAAGGCTTAATCAAAGAAGTAGTATTTCAACTGGGATTTGTAGGGAGAGCCTTGAGGGGAAGCTGCAGGGAGGGGGAAGCCTGGGCATTCAAAAGGAGAGAAAACACCCCAAATACGCACATATACACACATCATGTTCAAGCGCAAGGCAGTTCAGGGAACATACACACTGCATTTTGGGTGTAAAGCTGGCTCTGATGCATAAAGAGGGCACACTGGCTTTAGAGCATGAAAGTCCTTGGTGCCATGCTAAACGAAGGTCTACTGTGCTGTGCAATACCCTGGCCATTATATCAGGTGGTTATTGATATGTAAATGAACGAAAGTGTAAAATTCAGTTCCTCAGCTACATTTCAAGTGCTCCATAGCCCCATGTGGCTGATGATTCCCATACTGGATGGCACAGATCTAGAACAGCCTACCATGACAGAAGTTTTACTGGACCATGCTGGTAGCATTAATAAGGGGCGCATTCACATGCTGCCCATATTTTAGTTATATATTTCACCAGTCTATGTTGTGTGTCTCCAACTAAACTGCAAGCAGGGTTGTGGAAGCACTTTGTTTGTAATACACTATGTTTAGGACTGCACTTAAGTGGATGAGCTGCAAACGCACAGTGACTCTTTTCTTTTTAATAATCTCTTTCCGCTAGCATCCAGTTATTTTTAGTGCAAAGAAAATCTTTTAAAGGGTTGAAATACCTATTTCTAAGGCATTTCCTATTGAGCTCCAGGTATAAAAGCTTTAAAATACATTAGCTTTGAAGTACTCATTTAGTCATTCATTTATTGTTAAAATTATAGACTACCCTGTGATTCAATAATGGGGCTTATTCCTAGCCACGCTTGTCTCTTTTCAAAAAGTAGACTCAGGCAAGGGGGGAGGTCTGGTGGAAAAGATGCCCTAGCTATTAGACAGTGGCCATCATGCCTGGAAGAATTTTTCTTTCTCCAAATAGAGAGCAGTTACTATGGCCAACAGCCTGATATCAATTCTGAACCTATCATCCACACAGAGAGAGAATTAAATGACTATCAGGCTCCCAGACTAGTCCATAAAAGGCTATTTTACCCATAGTGTAGCTTTCTTCTTGACAGCTGCTTTTATAGGTAAAGTTCCTTAGCCCAAACTAAGCTCCAAATGACTTCTATAAGGTCGTTTTGTTAGTTGGGAGGTGTTTACTAGTACTACAATGTTCTAAATGCAAAGCAGTCTTCAAAGTAATAAAAGTTGCCTGAAAAGTTACTCTAAGTGGCTGTCTGGGTGTTTTTTAAAAACACTTCTTAATTTGCTTTCCATGTAAAGCTGATGAAAAATAACATGGAAAAAGAAAATATTTCAAATAGGGCTTCAACTAAAGGTAGGAAAATGTTATGCATTAATTATGCTTAATGAATAACATAAATTACCCTTCACCTGAGTTGACTTTTAATTATTTGTGAATATTTCACAAATCCACTGTGTGAGATGTAAAATTAATTTTGACTTTGAAAATCCCTGGATCAAAAAAGTGTAAAAGAAGTAATATGTATGATAAATAACTAAAGGTGAAATAATATCAAATACCGCAATCTCAAATTTCCATTGACATCTGCTTAAAATTCTTCAAATTTATCACTTTTCCTTACCAGTACCACCATCCGAGTGTACATGTGTGTGTTGATGTGTCTGAAGGTAGAACATGGGTTCTGTTTTCAGGATATTATATTTTATGTAAATTCAGATCTTTAAAGTTACTGTTTTCAATAAACAAAAGAAATGCTAAAAATTTAGCCTATCCACATACCTAAATATTGGATTGAGATCCTTTTCCTCTATATGTCTCAACAGCCAAAGATACTCTAATTAATAAAGTCCACAATGCTGCGAACTATCCTCTACCTGAACTGGAGAGGTCTAAAGCCAAACTCAAGGTCAAGCGTGTCAGCAGCAGCAATGTGATTGCTACAGAGTCAGAATGCAAGCTATAGCTGTATTCCTGGTAAGCATCATCTAGAAGGCAGGTAAAGCTACTTTGAAGCAGGCCAAATATCAGATTTGCTGTAGAACCCTAAATGTCCGCAAAGGCCCAGAGCTTTCTATTTCACTATGTAGATTAAGCAGAGAATCGGCACAATAAAATAAATTTTACTCACTCCCTCCTGGTACTCACAGACTCAGAAAGAGTTGACCTTCATTCTTAAAGAAAAATCTATTTCTTCTTTTATGTGTATACTAGAGGCCTAGTGCACGGAATTCGTGAACTCGGGGGGGGGGGGGGCGGGTTTCCTCAGCCCGGATTGCGAGAGGGTGCAGGCCAAGCCAAGGGACCCCATCAGTGCACAATGGGGGCCGGGGAGGGACGCAGGAGGTTGGCCAGCCAAGGAGGGACCGAGGGAGGGCTCCAGGGCGTGTCCCGCTCGCCTCACTCAGTTCCAATCAGCCGGACCCCAACAGCAAGCTAACCTACCGGTCAGAGCATCTGCCCCCTGGTGGTCAGTGCACATCATAGTGACTGGTCGGCCAGTCAACTATCTGCCCCCTGGTGGTCAGTGCACATCATAGCAACTGGTCAACTGGTCAACTGTCTGCCCCCTGGTGGTCAGTGCATGTCATAGCAAGCGATTAAGCAGCCTTAGCATATCATTAGCACATTACTCTTTGATTGGTTGAACGGACAACCGGACGACCAGACACTTAGCATATTAGGCTTTTACTATATAGTCTGAGACAACTCCTCTTAGATATCTGTCCTGGAAGCCAGTGTCTCTAATCCTATCTAATAATATACAAATATGCAAATTGACCGCACCTTCGCTACACTCAAGCCACGCCCACCAGCCAAGCCACGCCCACCAGCCAATCAGGGCAAGTATGCAAATTACCCCAACAAAGATTGCGGCTAATTTGCATATCAAGACAGCGTCGAAAGAAGCCAAGAGCTGCAGAAGGGAGTAAAGCTTCGAAGAAGCAAGCAAGCCGGGGGGGGGGGGGGGGAAGAAGGGAGGAGCGGAGGCGGGGCCGGGGGAGAAGGGAAAAGCAGGCGGGCTGGGGGAGAAGGCGGGGCGGGCGACAAGGGAGGAGCGGAGGCGGGGTAGAGTGCAGCAGGAAATCCTATTGCAGGATTTTTTCCTGCAACGGGAACACTAGTGATTTCATAAGCAACCATAAGACTAATCATGCACACAAGGTAGGTCATGATAGCTCATGAAGGAGATCAGAATTTAACACCCCAAAATATGTCTCTTTGACATAGGGATTCATTTGAGCTGATTATTTTTAAGAAACAGCAGACAGAGAAACTCTGAAAATTGAATAAGTTACCCTTTTGTAAGGGAAATCTCCATTGTAAGGGAAATCTCCATAAATCTTCCCATCTGTACCAGGAAGAGGAGGTGATTCTACTAGTAAATCTCTAGAAACTCTTATCAAAGGAGAAGGTGGAGGATTTATTATCTGCATAACAACCTTATCCTTGTTTTCTTCTTTTCCTGGTCACCTCCCATAATTGGATCCCCTCACAACTAACATCTTCTTTTGTCTTTAGCTGGAGATGGTATTTAAGGTGGTAGCTTGGGCCATTTCAGGGAGTTACACCATTTTCCTGGGTCTCTCCCATGTATACAGAAGGTACATGTTATTAAACTTTGTGTTTTTTCCTGTTAATCTGACTTTGATTACAAAGGGGGGGTCTCAGCCAAGAACCTAAAAGGGTAGAGGAAAAATGATTTTAGCAGCAAAAACACCTAAAGGAGGCTCCTGCTTTCCAAATTATTTACTTTTTTAGCTAGAAGGGCCAGAATGGCCATTACTCATTGTAAGTCATTGTTGTTTGCTCAAATTTAAGTGATTCCCTAGGCTTCCTAGTGTTTGCTGCCTGATGATTCCATTACCTTGGTCTTTTTCTTTAATAAGACTTCTCGCCATCATCACAAATGCTGGCTCTTAAGGCTATTTTTCTCCAACAAACTGATTGCAGGCCATGAAGATGTTCAGTAGCAATTAGGTTTTATTGTTCTCATCTCACTTATGAGTATATGCTTTCAAAATGTAAAACTCACATATCCTCTGATTTAGCAAATCCCCTTCTAGGAATTCATTCCATAGAAGTGTGTATGTGTGGGTACAAGCAGATAAGAATATAGATATTAATTTGCAATATTATTTAAAGTAGCAAAATAATGGACACAATCTAAATATTCATCAACATGAGACAGGTTAAAGAATGATGCAGACAACAGGGCAAGCATATGGAAGATCCCTTGTGTTGATGTGAAGTGATCAGTACAAAAAGCTAGAGGAAACAGTGTCTCAAGCATGCTAACATATGTATTTGTTAAAAAGGAAACACAGCCCTGGTCAGGTTTTCTCAGTGGTTAGAGCATTGGCCTGGGCACCAGAGGGTCTCAGGTTCGATTCCAGTCAAGGGCACATACCTGGGTTGCAGGTTTGATCCCTGCCCCCAGTTGGAGAGTGTGTGAGAGGCACATCTCACATTGATATTTTTTTCTCTCTCTCTCCTATCTCCCTCCGTCCTCCCTTCCACTCTCTCTAAAAATCGATGGAAAAAATATCCTCACTCCTCAGGTGAAGATTAAAAAAAAGGAAACACATATCCATACCTGTGTGGGTACACCCATGTACCCACACACACAACCAGTTAAAGGATGGTCATCAAAGAACATTGCCAAAGCTGTGTAATAGTGGCACCTACTGGTAAAATAATTTCCTAACCCAAAGTACTCTCTTAAAAAAGTAAACCCATGATTTGCCTATACAGTCATTTCAGCCATTAGTCGGGACATATGTTTAAAGCCTCATAAGGAACTCTTGGAAGTTATGGTTCATTGTGGTCTAAAATGCAAGCTATAAAAGGAGTAAAGAGTATCTCAATATCCTTCCATGGAGTGATCTCGAGCATATAGTATTAAGTGAGAAAAAAAAAAAAAAGGTAGAAAAAAATGTGCAGAGTATGCTACCACTTATCGAAGAAGGGAAAAAGATTACAAATAGACATACAGGTTTACTTATATTTTAAAAATGTAAAGATAACCCCCTAAAATAAGAACTAATAGCTGTCATAAGGGAAGGGGGGGATAGGTTGGAGGGAGGAGAATTATAAGTGGATGTCTCTAAATCAATGGTTCTCAATGGGGGGGATATTCTGCCTGTGCCCCCAAGGGATGTTTGGTGTCACAATTTTTTAGTGTCACAATTAGGGGTTGGGAGATCTGTACTATTAACATTTAGTAAGAAGAAGCCAAGAAGGCTCCTCAACATCCTACAATGCACAGGACAGTCCCCACTACAAAGAATTACCCAGTCCAAAATGTCAACAGTCCAAATTATCTATATACACTGAGTGGCCAGATTATTATGATCTCTGAACACATAATAATTTGGCCACTCAGTGTGTATATCCTATCTAATAATAGACAAATATGCAAATTGACCGCACCTTGGGTGTAGCGAAGCCACGCCCACCAACCAATCAGGACGAGTATGCAAATTACCCCAACAAAGATGGCGGCTAACTTGCATATCAAGACAGCGTGGAAAGAAGCCAAGAGCTGCAGAAGGGAGTAAAGCTTCGAAGAAGCAAGCAAACCGGGGGGAGGAGAAGGGAGGAGCGAAGTCAGGGCCGGGGGCGAAGGGAAAAGCAGGCAGGCTGGCGGAGAAGGCGGGGCGGGTGACAAGGGCGGAGCGGAGGCGGGGCCGGGGGCGAAGGGAAAAGCAGGCGGGCTGGCAGAGAAGGTGGGGCGGGCGACAAGGGAGGAGCGGAGGCGGGGTAGAGTGCAGCAGGAAATCCTATTGCAGGATTTTTCCTGCAACGGGAACGCTAGTATATATATATATTAGAGGCCCGGTGCATGAATTCATGCATGGGTGGGGTCCGGCCAGCCTGGCCAGGGGGAGGGGACATGGGCGGTTGGCTGGCCTGCCTGCTGGTCAAACTCCTGGTCAAGGGGACAATTTGCATATTAGCCTTTTATTAAATAGGATATACTCTGAGTGGCCAGATTATTATGCGTTCAGAGATCATAATAATCTGGTCACTCAGTGTATATATAAAAGCCTAAGCGACCTTTAAGACAGAATGACCGGAACAACTGATTGCTATGACATGCACTGACCACCAGGGGGCAAACGCTCAATGCAGGAGCTGCCTCCAGCCCACAAGCCCTGATCACTGGATGGGGCCTGCCGGCCAACCTCCTGGTCCCTCCCCCCAGCCAGCAGGCCCCCATTGCCCAATTGGGGCCAGGCCCCAGGCTGGGATGGGGAACCAGGGGTGAGTGGTGGCAGATGCAGCCCCTTTCCCAGGGAGGCCAAGGGCCAGCTCCCTCCTCAGGGCCAGTGGCCAACCTCCTGGGTCCCTCCCCCAACCGGCAGGCCCGAATCGGCCTGATGCCAGCCCACCACGGTGGAGGTTGGCCCTTCCCCCCGGCCACAAGCCCCAATCGCCTGATCAGGGCCTGCTGGCCAACCTCCTGGTCCCTCCCCTCAGGCAGCAGGCTCTGATCGCCCGATTGGAGCCAGGCCACAGGCTGGGACAGGGAACTGGGGGTGGGTGGCGGTGACTAACCTCCCGCGGTGCCCAGGCAGAGGGCTGCAGCCTCTTGCTGGCTACCTGGGGGTGGGGGTGACAGGGATGGAGGTGCAGTGAGAATGCAGGGTGTCTGCCAAGCTTGCTCTCACTTCCCCTGCTACCTTTCCCCGGGATGCCAGGGCTCATGCACCAGGGAAGCCCCTGCACTCAGGTGCCAGGTGCCTGTGAGGAGCCCACCCCGCACCCACACGGCCTCTTCCAGGTGAGCCAGGCCACAGCTGCTGGGATCGCAGGGGCCAGTCGTGCCCCCATGGGTTTGCGCAAGAGCCGGTCTGCGAGGCCAGCCAGGAGAGAGCGCGCTGCCCACCCGGCTTCCGTGCAATGCTGCTGGGCAGCCCAGAGGCCCATACTGCGCCCTGGCCCGTGGCGTCTAGCTGCGCTCACCACATCTCCATGTGGGGACTTGGGCACCGTGACTCAGGCAGACAAGAGTGCACAGGGGCCCGGCGGCCCAGGTGCCACCCAGGGCCCAGAGGTCAGCTGGGACCTGCCCTTCCACACCAGACACTAGCACTTCGATCGCTGGCCAGGCCTAGGGACCGCACCTGTGCATGAATTTCATGCACCAGGCCTCTAGTATGTCTAATAAGAAACCTGTATCCAGAGCATGTAAAGAACACTTAGAGCCCTAACCGGTTTGGCTCAGTGGATACAGCGTCGGCCTGCGGACTCAAGGATCCCAGGTTCGGTTCCGGTCAAGGGCATGTACCTTGGTTGCAGGCACATCCCCAGTGGGGGTTGTGCAGGAGGCAGCTGATCAATGTTTCTCTCTCGTTGATGTTTCTAACTCTCTTTCCCTCTCCCTTCCTCTCTGTAAAAATCAATAAAATATATATATTTTTATTTTTTTTTTTAAAGAACACTTAGAATTTAATAATAAAAAGACAAATAACCCAATTTAAAAATGGGCAAGGAGTCTGGATAGACATTTCTCCAAAGATGATATACAAGTGGTCAGTAAGCACATGAAAAGATGCTCAATATCTAAGCCATCAAGAAAAAGCAAATCAAAGCTACAATGAGATACAATTTAATGCCCACTAGAATGGCTATAATAAACAAGACAGACAATAACAAGTGTTAAGAATGCAGAGAAATTGAAGCCCTCATACACTGCTGATGGGAATGTAAAATGTTGCAGTCATTTTGAAAACAGTCTGGCAATTACTTGAAAGGTTAAACATAGAGTCACCATGTGATCCATAATTCCACTGCTAGGTGTATATACCCATGTAAAATGAAAATATATGTTCATACAACAATTTCACACAATGTGCATAGCAGTATAATAGTGAAAAAGTGGAAACAATCCAAATGTCCATCAATGGACGAATTTGTTAATAAAATGTGGTATGTCAATATAGTGGAATATTACTCAGCAATAAAAAGAAACGAAGAACTGATAGATGCTATAACATAGACAGATGTAGACATAATTATGCTAAGTAAAGCCATAAGGTACCTTACTTCATCCTTAGCTCAGGATGTCACATATATCTCATTCTCCTTCCCTGTCTCTGAATCTCTCGTACATGTCAGGATTCTTACTCTCTCATATATATGGGGTTCCCATACATACGTATGTAATTAAATTTCGTTATTTTTCTCTTGTTACTCTGTCTCATGTCGACTTAATTATTAGACCAGCTGAAAAAACTTAAAGTGTAGATGAAAATTTCTTCCTTCCCCACAGCACACAAGCTGAGAAAAAAGGAGGCCAGGAAACGCTTCCCAGGAGGAATAGTAAGTTGTCAGTCATCGGGCATGTTTTTTTGTGGGGTTTTAATGAAATTCTTCATTGGTTTCATTGAGATTCTAGGGGGAGGGAGGTTGCAGGAGGGGAACATCTTGGGTAATAGGGAATCTCAAGATACATCAAAAAAATTATTCAGATTGCCCAAACATAAATCCCAAGTGTGGAAAGGAGGGGATGTCATGGGTTGAATTAGCAAGGCAGCAGGTGACAGAGCATAATAGCCTTCACTCCCAGCCAAGAACCTTGAACTGAATATTTTACAGGAAAGGGAATTAGTGGAAAATGAGGAGCAGCGGAAGAACAGCTGTCACTTTTGTTTTAGAAAGACAGATGACCACCAGTGTGGAAACTAGACAGACAGGGATGAGTCTAGGGACAGGCCAACCCATTTATTTATATTAGCTGTTATAAATTGTTGTCACAGTCAATTTAATCCTTTCCTAAACATTAAGCTTGAACTGCTGCAAAGATAAATCAGTCCAGGATTGTGTCTTTCTTCAACACATAGCTGGCAAAATGGACTCTTGAAAACAAAGCAGTTGTATGTAAAAAAAATAAAATAAAATCATATATAATTTTAAATATCCTGATAGTATAATAAAAAATAATAGCAGTAATAATAATATCACATATAATTGTTTTAATCCTCACCTGAGGATATTTTTTCCATTGATTTTTTTTAGAAAGAGTGGAGTGGAGGGAGGAGGGGGAAAGAGAGAGAAACATTGATGTGAGAGAGAGACATCTATTGGTTGCCTCCTGTTCGCACCCCAACCAGGGCTAGGGTTCAAGCATGCAACCCAGGTACGTGCCCTTGACCAGGAATAGAACACACAACCCTTCAGTCCTCGGGCTGACGCTCCAACCACTGAGCAACAGCCAGGGCTCACATAATTTTAAATGTCCTGATAGTGTAATGAAAAAATAACAATAATAGCCCTTACGAGTTTAGGCAAAAGCCAGAAACAAAATGACAATAACCCAACCCAGAGAGATAAACAAGCCACTTACCACAGGGACACGGGCACTTGGCTCAAATTCTGTGGAATTGGCATCTGAAGATTAAGAAATGAATTCAATAATTAACCAATATTGCTGAAAAATATTTTAAGTGAAAAGAATAATTTTAAAGGGAAAGTAAGTAGATAAATCTCAGACTTACCTTTCAAGTTAAGGCAGTTCCTTGCAAACTCTATCACTGCTAGTTGCATCCCAAGGCAAACTCCTATTTTAAAAAGCACACATATAAAGCAAATGAACATATTTTGTATCTCTTCATATTTTCTGTTCATTTGTTTGCTGTCTTCCTCCTCCATCTAGAATGCAGACCCTGAGAGGAAGACTCTGGCTGTTGGGTTCACAGCCATACCCTGTGCACTCAGATATCTGTGGCAGAGGCAGGGGAGGGGGTTAGATGACTTGAACTTGAGGAGGAAAGAATTCAAGGTCAGAAAACAGCAGGAAAGGCTAGGGCAAGTTCCAAAAGTCAAATCTACCTCCCTCCAAATTTGTCTCTAAATCAAGGCACATATATGGGCTCCAGGGCTATCCCAGAGCACCCGAATCCTTCAGAGAATATCTACCAACACCCAATCAAGAGGGGGACTCCACAACCCCCCTTCTCAGCTTCACAGCCTTCTTTATGAAGGCAGCCTCAGGCTGGCCAGCGGGCTGAGATCTGAGGAACCAACAAGTGGGCAGGGGAACCCAGAACATTCCTATAACCTCACTGTAGGAAGACAGCACCTACACTGCGGGCTTGAGTGTGGCTGATAGAAGGGCAGGAAGACACAAAATGGAACTGAACAGAGAGCTCAATAAGAAGGAAGAGACCTGTGTAGTCCCAGGCCTGTTGCCACAGGGACTCGCCCTTCTCTCATCTCCATATTCACTGCAGCCCACCAATTTCTCTCCACTAAACAAATGCATAATGCTCTTAGAGACATATCCAAGGAACACAAGAGATTCAAAGGAGAGAGCAATCAATATACTAAGCCAGAACAAAGTCGGGAAGCGTGCAAGTTCCACATGGCTAGGACATAAAGAGGCCTTGTGTTAAAGAGAAAGCTACGGAGTTGAGAACTGTTCTATAAAGTGATAATTATCTGAAGAACATGAACCACATGTATACAGAAACCAAACAAGATTACTTCAAAAGAAATCAATGGCCCAGAAGAGCTTAGAAGGGTAAAACAAAACAAGGTATCAAGGCAACTACTCCTGGCTTCCCTTTTGAAAATGGGTCCCAGTGGAGAGCTTCTAAGAAGCTAATCAAAGACCAGGCAATGGGGAAAATGAATCGTCTGCTGATAGTAAAAGGTACCCAAGCCTGTCCACTCGGTCTGCAAACCCACCAATACATTCAAGCACAGCGTGAAACACAGCCTCTCTCCACTCCCTCTCCTGCCTGAATCCCCACACGCAGGGCTGCCTTTATCCCGTCAAGGATCCATTTCATCTGGTTTCACTGGCACAGAAGCCATGCTTTGCAATCTGAACAAAAGCATGAAAAAGACCCAGCTGCCCTGACCGGTTTGGCTCACTGGATAGAGCTTCAGCCTGCGGACTGAAGGGTCCCAGGTTCGATTCCGGTCAGGGGCATGTACCTTGGTTGCGGGCACATCCCCAGTAGGGGGTGTGCAGGAGGCAGCTGGTCGATGTTTCTCTCTCATCGATTTTTCTAACTCTCTATCCCTCTCTCTTCCTCTCTGTAAAAAATCAATAAAATATATTAAAAAGACCCAGCTGTACCACATGTTAACACAGCTGTTCCTGCAAAGTTGGATGGTCTTTCTGAACTATTTTTTCGAGAAGGAGTAAATTTCAACTTCAACATTTTTCATGCTGATAAGAAAGAACATTGTGGAGTTCTGTTGAATGGTTCTCCACTTTAAGTGGTGAAAAGATGGATCTGGGTGAGAATCGGAGGTCAGGGCAGGTATAGACAGCAAGTTCTCCCAGCCTCTTGCTACCAACCAGAGCAATGATAAGTTCTCCAAACTCTCTAAAAGGCAGGATAGTGAAGATTTTAGGCTTTGAAGGCTGTAGGGTCTCAAACTCTGACACTGTACCACAAAAGGTGCCATAGACAATATATAATCAAACTAGTGGCCTGGTGCACGGATTCATGCACATTGAAAGGAAATTAATTAGAAGAAATATTTTAATATTGCTATTCGCCCTTTCTCTATAAGTGTCAACCAAATTCACGATTGACAATGACAGATTGAAACACACATGTGCGATTGGCACCAGCGAGAGCTTTATATGTATCGCGCATGCATAAGTCAACTTAGCCTTTTATATATAGAATAAACTTGTTTAATTAGACCTGATTTCTGATTTAACTAAACTTTTTCCAGCCCAGTGAAGCACCCCAACTTCTCTTTCAGGTAATTGTCAGCAACACAGCAGTAAATAGCAACACAAAGCAGATTATTATTGTAGATCATGCAGGGAGAACAAGGGTAAAATATTTAACTGCAGCAGTGTTTGACTATATTCTGTACAGTGAGAAAGCCTGAAATCGAGGAGGAACCAAGATGGCGGCATAGTTAAACAACTAATCTGCTGCCTCACACAACAATTTCAAAAATACAACTAAAAGACAAAAACGTCTACCACCCAGAACCACGGGAAAGCTGGCTGAGTGGAAGATTTACAACTAAGAAGAGAAAGAAGCACAATCGCTGAAAAGCTGAGGTACGGAGGCACTCGAATCGGGCCGGCGGCGGGCGGCTGGGTGCGCGGCTTTTCTTCAACCCGCAGGGAGACAAGCTCCCGATCACTCTGAAATCCAGTTTCTGGGGACACTCGGGGGACCCAGGCACCTACGGGGAGAAGCTGGACTCTCGGCCATCGGGTCGGAAAGTGAGAGTGACTTTTTTGCAGAGGTGCGCCCAGCAATCATTGTTTACTGCGCTGGAGCACGGGGCGCAGGGACTTGGAAACGTGGAAAGGCAGAGACGGCTGACGGCAGCCATCGCCGTTGGCCACGCCCCAGCCTAGTGACGTCCTGAGACCCCACCCAGCCCTGAGGCCCCGCCCTGAGGCCCCGCCCCGCACATTCTACAAACCCGCCCAGGCTCCACACAGCGGCTTTTGCATATAAATGGCCTGTTCTGGAGCAGCTTAACCAACTGCAGCTCCAGTCAGACTACTCCAAAACTGCCCAAGCAAAGGAGGAGAAAACTAGCCCTTGCTGTAGCTCCTGCTGGGGGACACACAGTACACAAGGGTACACCAAGAGTGTCCACCTCAAGTAACTGGGAGGCTGACCCGTTGAACCAATAGGACACCTAGTACACAAAACTACCCTACCAACTTAGGGAAGCAGAGAATATGAGAAGGCAAGGAAACAGATCACAAACCAAAGAAATGGAGGAGAACAAGCAACTGGACATAGAGTTCAAAACCACGGTTATAAGGTTTTTCAAGAATTTCATGGAAAAGGCCGATAAATTCCATGAGGACCAACTAGAAATTAAACATACACTGACTGAGATAAAAAATATTATACAGAGACCCAAAAGCAGACTAGAGGATTGCAAGAATCAACTCAAAGATTTGGAATAAAAAGGGGCCAAGGACACTCCTCCAGAGAAGCATGAAGAGAAGAGAATTCAGAAAGTTGAAGATAGTGTAAGAAGCCTCTGGGACAACTTCAAGCGAACCAACATCAGAATTATGGGGGTACCAGAAGAAGAGAGAGAGCAAGATGATGAAAACCTACTTGAAGAAATAATGAACGAAAACTTCCCCCACCTGATGAAAGAAATAGACTTACAAGTCCAGGAAGCGCACAGAACCCCAAACAAAAGGAATCCAAAGAGGACCACACCAAGACACATCATAATTAAAATGCCAAGAGCAAAAGACAAAGAGAGAATCTTACAAGCAGCAAGAGAAAAACAGTTAGTTACCTACAAGGGAGCTCCCATACGATTATCAGCTAATTTCTCAACAGAAACCATGCAGGCCAGACGGGAGTGGCAAGAAATATTCAAAGTGATGAATAGCAGGAACCTACAACCAAGACTACTCTACCCAGCCAAGTTATCATTCAGAATTGAAGGGCAGATAAAGAGCTTCACAGATAAGAAAGAGCTAAAGGAGTTCATCACCACCAAACCAGCATTATATGAAATGCTGAAAGGTATTCTTTAAAAAGAGGAAAAAGAAGAAGAAAGATAAAAATTATGAACAACAAATACATATCTATCAACAAGTGAATCTAAAAGTCAAGTGAATTAAAAATCTGAGGAACAGAATAAACTGGTGAACTTAATAGAATCAGAGGCATAGAATGGTAGTGGATTGATAATTCTCAGGGGGAAAGGGGTGTCTGTGTGGGGAGTATGGGAAGAGACTGGACTGAAATCATTTTCAAGGTTCACGCTTTCTTACTTCTTTTCAGTCAGATTAAGTTTCTAAGCTTTCTAAATCTCCGTTTTCCGACTAATGAAAAGAAAATAGGATTCCACTGAGTTTCCTATCTACCTACTCCAGGACTTCTGTGAGGATCAAATGAGATGAAGCATGGGAAAACACTTCACAGACATTTGGTTAAAGTGTAAAATGTTTGCACCTGGCTATAAAGCAAGTTGTGTTCCTGCGCTGAAGAAACTCCAAGGTGGCTAGTTGCTAGAGAGAGGAAGCTGGGCATTGCTACGTGATGTCATTATCCAGCGCCCACAGCGACTGTTTCCAGGCTGGGCTGGGCTGTGGGCCACATTTTGTGCCATGGGGTCTTGGCAGCATTGGCTGCGATTTGTTGGACTGTCACTCCAGGGTGGTGGTGGGGTGACAGTGGTGGGGCCTGATATGTATAGATTAGTGTGGCTATGTGCCGATAAAACTTTATTTACAAAACAGGCCACAAGCAAGGTATAGTCTTCAAGATACAGTTTACTGACCCCTGTAGCAGACTAGTTGGTGCCTGAATACTCAAACATGAGTTCACACCTTTCACATTAACAAACCCTATTAAGTGTTACCCCTACTAGGTGTCAAAAATCAAATAAAGTCGCCCTGGCCGGTGTGGCTCAGTGGATAGAGCGTCGGCCTGCGGACTCAAGGGTCCCAGGTTCGATTCCGGTCAAGGGCATGTACCTCGGTTGCGGGCACATCCCCAGCAGGGGGTGTGCAAGAGGCAGCTGATCGATGTTTCTCTCTCATCGATGTTTCTGGCTCTCTATCCCTCTCCCTTCCTCTCTGTAAAAAATCAATAAAATACATATTAAAAAAAAAAAAAATCAAATAAAGTCATAGTTAGGATCCATAAACATGAATTTTACCCAGAAAAGGAATCTTCTTTGCCCTTGCCCAGGTAATCGCCTGGAGTTTGCCCAATGTTCCTCTGATTCCGAAGCCTCCTGGCACCAGAACACCACTGCAATCAACACACAAGATGAGAGTGAATTTGACATTATTTTTATTTTTTAAACTCTTATTTTCAGCCTTTCATGCTTACTCATCCCCAATCCAACATTAGAGCATACACTTGAGGTCTGTATTCAGAATTGATTACATGATCTGACATCCTGAACTTTCTTCTTGAAATCTTCCCAATGTATATAGAAGTTGCAACAATTTCTCACAACTGACCCCAATATATATTTTTCTGATAGGTCTTTGTGGCATGAGCATAGTGACTGAGAACTCAATTCAATTTAAAATGTCACTGGTTTAGCCCGGCTGGCGTGGCTCAGTGGTTGAGCATCAATCTATGATTCAGAAGATCACAGTTCGATTCCCAGTCAGGGCACATGCCCAGCTTGCGGGCTCGATCCCCAGTATGGGGTGTGCAAGAGGCAGCCGATCAATGATTCTTTCTCATAGTTGATGTTTCTCTCTCTCTCTCTCTCTCCCCCTCTCCCTTCTTCTCTCCGAAATCAATAAAAATATATTTAAAAATAAATAAAAAGCCACTAGTTTATCTGAATAAAAATAGGTTAGGATTTTTTTTAAAGCACTTCATAAAAATGTTAAGATCTCTTACATAATCAGCAAGAGTTAATCTGGTAAAAATCAGCCTAGGATTTCAATTGCTAATTAAGTAGAGCACATAAAAATTCCCGTTAGCCCTGGCTGGCTTGGCTCAGTGGATAGAGCTTCAGCCTGGGGACTGAAGGGTCGCGGGTTCGATTCCGGTCAAGGGCATATGCCCGGGTTGTGGGCTTGATCCCCAGTAGGGGACGTGCAGGAGGCAGCCGATCGGTGATTCTCTCTCATCATTGATGTTTCTATCTCTCTCTCCCCTCTCCCTTCCTCTCTGAAATCAATAAAAATAAATAAAAATATATTTTTAAAAAATTTCCCTGTTAGAAGACACTTTAGACACCTTCTAGACAAACACTCATTTGAAAAGACAAGACTTCAAGAAAAAATCCAGGAAGGTCATGCTACCCTCACAATACAATGCTACCCCCAAGAGTTCTGTCAATTACTTATATAATAAAAATGAAAATAAAATGATGTGGAAAAGAAAATATAACCAAGAGAGAAGGGTTGTCATGCTTGCACTTTAACTTTGTGTAAGATCCATCTCTGCATCTTTCATACAACCAGCACTCCCTCTAATACAGGATGCCCATTCTCCCCCAAATAAAACCAGTTCCATTGCAAGTGCCACTAACATTAACATGGCACATTGAAAAGTAAATGCGACAGTCGGAGAAAGATAAATATCACATGATCTTACTCATCTGTGGGATATAATGATCAACATAATCTGATGAACAAGAATAGATCCAGAGACAAATGGCAGGGGAGGTGGGGGGGGGGGGTGGTAGAGAGCAACCAAAGGACTTGTATGCAAGCATATTAACATAACCAATGGACACAGACACTGGGGCGGTGGGGAATGGCTGGGGGGTGGTCAATTGGGGAAAAAGGAGACATATGTAAAACTTCAGACAATAAAAAAAAAGTAAATGCAATGTGAATGTTTCACAACCACCCATAATGACACAAGTACTCCAGGCTACCTTTCAAAATGCAAAATTTAATAATTGGGTCAATCAAATCCTTACAGAAAAAGCACAGTGTCATTCTCCTAACTAGGGTGAACGGGCCCCAGGACTCACTCAGCTTTGCATAGCTTCTGCCACGCCTCATGGAATTTCACAGGGTCCTCAGTTTCGGTGGTGTGCTCCAGATCAATGGAGTCTATGTACTAAAAACATCCAACAGATTAAAGGAACATTTAAGAAAAATAAATACTCAGAAATACAAGAACTATCTAACACTATGACAAAATTATTCAATAACTACTTGTTATGCAAACACTGTACTGGACACTTGGGATAGAAAAGCATGATCTTTGTCTTGGAGCTCTTATTATCTTTAAGAAAGATTACGAAACCAGATAAACAGGCAGCAACAACATAGTGGAATAATGGCCACAATGAACAAGGAAGAGAATGCCACACCTAATCTAGACCCGGATGCTGAAGAAGGGAGGCAGTATCACCAGAGAAGACTGCTGGGAAGGTGATGTCCAAAAAGCTAAGCCCTTGAGGATGAATAGAAGCAAGATGAGCATGTGTGTGCTTGTTGGGAGGCAGGTGGGAAGGTGTGCAGAAGACAAAGGGATAATCGGGGGGGGGGGGGCGGCGAAGAAACAGTGTATAAAACATCAGAGAAAGAAATAAAGTGGTGGAGAAACCAAGATGGCGGCCTAGGTAAGCACCTAAACTGCTGCCTTGCACAACAATTTCAAAACAACAATGAAAAGACAGAACGGACATCATCCAAAACCACAGGAAAGCTGGCTGAGTGGAAATTCTACAACTAGAAGGAAAGAGAAAAGCTCACGGATCAGAGGAGACGCAAAGCGCTGAGGTACAGAGACACGCACGCAGAGAGGAAGGTGGCCGAGTGCCTGGCTGGCGGGAGGAGAAAGGAAGCCCCCAACTGCACTGAACCCCAGTTCCGACTGCACTGAACCCCAGCTCCAGCCGAAACCCCGTGGACCCAGGCTCATACGGGTGGAGTCTGGACTGCAGAGGAAGGTACACGGAGACTCGGAGAATTGGGGGAGCCGCGGCGGGCAGGGGTCTGGAGGCGTGTGCATGAGTGCGCGCAGAGAAGACTGACTGCGGAGGTTGCCGCAGGCTTTCCCTAGCGGAAGGAGTCGGAAGCTCCTGACTGCACTGAATCCCAGTTCCACTGCACTGAAACATAGTTCCGGGCGAGCCTCTGGGGGACCCATGCTCTCACAAGGGGAATCTGGACTGTCAGGCGGAAACTCAGGGGAGCCGCGGAAGGCAGAGGTCTGGAGGCATGTGCACAAGGGCAGGGCTGACGGGAAGCCAAGACTGTTTGCTCAGCCCTGAGACTCCGCCCCATCCAAGCTGAGCACAGAGGCTTTTGCAATTTTGCAAGTCTGGTCCTATAAGGCTGTCTCCAATACAGAAGGTATCCCGGTGTAGACACAGCGGGTCCTCACAGCCAATTGGCCTGGAGGTCAATTCCTTCCAGTGATACCAACAACAATCAAGACTTAACTACAACAAGGCTGTACACACTGTCCACAAAGGGGAGCACCAAGAGTGTCCACCTCAAGTAACTGGGGAGGCTGACCCACCGGGCCATATAGGAAACCTAGCACACAAAGCTACCCTACCAACTCAGGGAAGCAGTGAAAATGCGGAGTCAAAGAAACAGACCACAAATGAAAGAAATGGAGGAGAAAAGACGACTGGATATAGAATTCAAAACCACGGTTATAAGGTTTTTCAAGAATTTCCTAGAAAAGGCTGATAAATTTAACAAGACCCTCAAGGATATGAAAAAGGACCAATTAGAAATTAAACATACACTGACTGAAATAAGAATATTATACAGAGACCCAACAGCAGACTAGAGGAACGCAAGAATCAAGTCAAAGATTTGAAATACAAAGAAGCAAAGGACACTCAGCCAGAAAAGCAAAAAGAAAAAAGAATCCAAAAAGCTGAAGATAGTGTAAGAAGCCTCTGGGACAACTTCAAGCGTACCAACATCAGAATTATGGGGGTGCCAGAAGAAGAGAGAGGAAGATACTGAAAACCTATTTGAAGAAATAATGACTGAAAACTTCCCCCACCTGGTGAAAGAAATAGACTTACAAGTACAGGAAGCGCACAGAACCCCGAACAAAAGGAATCCAAAGAGGACCACACCAAGACACATCATAATTAAAATGCCAAGAGCAAAAGACAAAGAGAGAATCTTACAAGCAGCAAGAGAAAAACAGTTAATTACCTATAAGGGAGCATCCATACGATTGTCAGCTGATTTCTCAACAGAAACTATGCAGGCCAGACGAGAGTGGCAAGAAATAGTCAAAGTGATGAATAGTAAGAACCTACAACCAAGATTACTCTACCCAGCAAAGTTATCATTCAGAATGGAAGGTCAGATAAAGAGCTTCACAGATAAGAAAAAGCTAAAGGAGTTCATCACCACCAAACCAGTATTATATGAAATGCTGGAAGGTATTCTTTAAGAAGAGGAAGAAGAAAAATGTAAAGATAAAAATTATGAACAACAAATACATATCTATCAACAAGTGAACCTAAAAATCAAGTGAATTAAAAATCTGAGGAACAGAATAAACTGGTGAATATAATAGAATCAGGGGCAAAGAAAGGGAGTGGATTGAAAATTCTCAGGGGGAAAGGGGTGTGGGGGTGCAGGAAGAGACTGGACTAAAATTGTACACCTATGGATGCGGACAATGGGGGGGAGATAAGGGCAGAGGGTGGGGTGGGAACCAGGTGGAGGGGAGCTATGGGGGGGAAAAGGAGAAACAACTGTAATAATCTGAACAATAAAGATTAAATTTAAAAAAATAAATAAATAAAGTGGTGGCTACTCTGGGGCCCTCGAAAGAGGCTCCACCTAGCCAAAGAAGTTGACACTTGAAGCCACTGAATGCTCTTAAGTGAAGGGACAACAGGAACAGAGAGAAACTGTAGAAAGATCATTCCAGAACAATATGGGAAATGAAGGAAGGACTGGAAAGCAGTAGTTCAGCAATGTAAACACAGCAACAGACTGGACTTAAACAGAATCCACCAGGACCATGACTCAAATAGTACTGAGCAGAAGCTAATGCCAGTGAATTCCATTAAATGAAAACTTGTGTCAACAATTCGTATGTTCAGAACAATCCCCACATATCTATATTATTTTAGTATTTCTTTTGTAAAAATTATTACCTGATTATGTATTAAGATTTGAAATTTTAAAGGCTTAACACAATTTGCATCATAACAATTTTTCTATTGCTGTCTTTTGTTTTCTATAAGGGGGTGGAGGTCTTGGAGGAATGGGAAGAACAGGAAGGGCAATATTCCTTAGAAAGCCAAAAAGTAAAAGTGGTTAGAAAAAAAGGAGGCTGCAAGAGGTGAGCCCTAGCCGGTGCTCAGTGGTTAGAGCGTCGGCCCACAGACTGAAGGATTGGGGGTTTGATTCCAATCAAGGGCACGTACCTTGTTTGCAGGCTCAATCCCAGGTGAGAGGTAACCAATCGATGTGTCTCCTCACGTCGATGTCTCTCTCTCTCTCTCTCTCCCCCTCCCTTCCACTCTCTCTAAAACTCAATGGGAAAAGATATCCTCGGGTGAGGATTAACAAAAACAAAAAGGAGGCTACAAGAGGTGAGAGAAAAGTCGTAGGTCCTAAGCTAGTGTCGAAGTGGAAGTTACTAAATATCTTGGACATAAATATGTATCTTTTTGCTCTTTACATAAAAGTTTTACCATATAAATCATGTGATAAGGCTTTCTTGAAGCATGATATACCCATGCAGAATATCATTAAATATAAACATTTATATATATAGAGAGAAAAGTCTAGAAAGATAAACATTAAACTGGGAATGAGAGGTACAGAGAGAAGTGGGATATCAGGGAAGAGGAATCTTTTGCTTTCTGCATTTTATATGAAACTTTAAAATTTTCTACACTGAGCAGGTATTTCCATATCTCATAACCACAAAAAATTTACTCAAGCCCAGCCAGCGTGGCTCAGTGGTTGAGTGTTGACCTATGAACCACGAGGTCATGGTTCGATTCCTGGTCAGGTGTATGTCTAGGTTTTGGGCTCCATCCCCAGTAGGGGACATGCAGGAGGCAGCCTATCAATGATTTTCTCATCACTGATGTTTCTATCTCTCTCTACCTTTCTCTTCCTCTCTGAAATCAATAAAATATATATTTTTAAATAATATACTCAAGTTATATATGGTAACTCCATCCCATAATACTGATTTTAAGAAACAAATAATCAGCCCTAGCTGGTTGGGCTCAGTGGATAGAGCGTAGGCCTATGGACCAAAGGGTCCCGGGTTCGATTCTGGTCAAGGTCATGTACCTCATTTGCAGGCTCCTCCTCAGCCCTGGCCCTGGCTGGGCCACGTGCAGGAGGCAACCAACCAATGTGTTTCTCTCACATCGATGTTTCTCTCTGTCTTTCCCTCTCTCTTCTACTCTCTCTAAAAATCAATGGGAAAATATCCTTGGGTGAGTATTTAAAAATAATAATAATAATAATAATAATAATAATAATCACTGTTTGCCAGTTATCACTCCTCCAAGTTAGAAAAGGCAATATAGCATTTTTAAAATATGGATTCCATTTCAATGCTAAAGGGGAAAAAAGTTCTGTTATTTTCTTGTTAGGCAAATACAATGTACTTAAATGAACATGAAGTATATATGGCCCTGGATGTGCAAAGCCTTATTTCAGGAACTGTGCCTTAAACCTGTATGCTCAATAAAGTTAACATGGCTATCAGTGGAAAGGCCTGCTAACAAGATTGGCCCTTGGCTGGCATCTGGAAACTTGGACTTGGGGATCCTTCAACACAATCTACCTCTCTGATGAGATCAGTGCGTTCAGGGTGATTTGGCCATAGACACAATCTACCTCTCTGAAGCACAAGCTATATCAGAGTAAATGAGTGAAATATCCAGATGACTGGGCTGCGACTCACCATCAGATTCAACTTGTGGTTGATGGCCAAGGCTGAGTGTTCCAGAGCTTTAAACACAGAGGCATAGCAGTCCCTCAGCTTGGTGTATTTGCCGACCAGAGCTATGGAGCATGTTTTCTGTAGCCTTTCGTACCTGGGAGGGAGGACAAGCTTAAGGTTATATGCATGTATCTTATCTCCATTCCCCTTTGCAAATTCAGACCTTCTCCCCTTTTATGTTTTTGTTGTCACAGAGTATCCCGATTTATGCTGAGAGTTCATTTCCGAATTGCAGTAGCTATTGTCTTCTTCTATCTTTTTTAATGTTTTTGCCTTCTCTAACCTTTATGTGATATTTAAAAAATGGAATGCTTCACAAATTTGCATGTCATCCTTGCACAGGGGCCATGCTAATATTCTCTGTATCACTCCAATTTTTTTTTAGTATGAATACTGCCAAAGTGAGCACCCAAGGCGCTTTTCAAAACCTGAGAAGCAGACAAGCCTTGAACTTTATGTACTTGATTCAAATCTCCACCCCACCCCCAAAGAACTCAAACCTGTAGGCAGACAGATTTCAAAACCATAAGAAATCCCCACGTTGCTTTACATCAGCAAGCACAGATAGAAATCAGAGAAAAAGTTAAAAGCACTAAAAATATAAAAAGGCTGTCCCCATCTTATAAACATGAGCTGTCCTTGAATTCATTTATAAGGAGACATTGTACTAAAAAATGCATTCTGTGTCAACAGGAAACATTCCAGTATCAACTTTGTAAGGTGACATTATATAAGAAAACACATTCAAAGTGTCTACATTAAAAATTGCTACACCTATATAATTTTATTAACCAATGTCACCCCAATAAATTCAATAAAAACTTTTTTTAAACTGCTACATTCCCAGCTGGCCCACAAAAGCCAGGTTATTCATGGCATGCCTGAAAAAAATGGTGCTAAGAGAACTATTTAAAATGTTACAAGGCATTTAGATCAATTTTATGAGGAAATTCCATTCTACATAAGATGCTTAATCACATTTTGCCATTAGAGACACAATCTTTACTGTTGCTTTTGTCAGGAAATCTGTTCAAAGAACATGAGAAATGTCTGGTCTGATACTAAGTAGGTGGAAATGTCATCTTGGGGCTGAAGATATTTTAGGGCTTGGAAGCAAACCCTCCAACACCTAGGAACAAAAATGTTACATGATGAGGAATATTCCTCATTCAGATTAATATCTGCAAGGAGTACAAGAGCAATATGATGGCAAACAGGCTAGGAGGAGAAAAATACACAGGAAGCAAAGAAGTCAAAACTGGCAGGAAAGGTGACTTTCTAGGAAGGTGACAAAAGTACCTAAGAGAAGGCTGCTAAACTTTCCACTTGCTACTTAATTTTTTTAAAATATATTTTTACTAGAGGCCTGGTGCACAAAATTTGTGCACTCAGGGGGGTCCCTCAGCCCAGCCTGTGCCCTCTCACAGTCCGGGAGCCCTTGGGGGGTGTCCGACTGAAGGCTTAGCGCTGCTTCAGAGGTGGGAGAGGCTCTTGCCACCGCCACTGAGCTCGCCAGCCATGAGCCCAGCTTCTGGCTGAGCAGCGCTCCCCCTGTGGGAGCACCCTGACCACTAGGGGGCAGCTCCTGCATTGAGCGTCTGCCCCCGGTGGTCAGTGTGCGTCCTAGTGACGGGTCATTTCACAGTTTGGTCGATTTGCATATTAGCTTTTTATTATATAGGATTGAGGATTGATTTCAGAGAGGAAGGGAAATGGAAAGAGAGACAGAAACATCAATGAGGAGAATCATCGATTGGCTGCCTCCTGCACGACCCCTACTGGGGATCAAGCCTGAAACCGGGGTATGTGCCCTGACTGGGAATCGAACCTGGGACCTCTTGGTCCATGGGACGACGCTCAATCCACTGAGCCACCATAGCCGGGCTCACTTGCTACTTAATTTTATGTTGCTCTGGAGATTCCGTAGCTGCCCTTGCTTCACCCAGCTCTAAGTAAAGGACACAGGTAGCAAAACTAGTTGGTATCAAGCCAAGATTCCAAGAGACAGCAGCTAAGTACTTCCTGTCCCAAATGTTTGGCGCATGGGAACTGGGGATCGTAACACATTTGAGCACAACAGTTTGGCTGAGCCCTCACCCCCATTCTCACTCCTACATTGAGGGAGGGACATCAACTCTGCTCCCTGGGGGGAAAGCAGGATTAGAGTCAACACTGCCAGTTTCTCCTTCCGCTTACTCATGTCTGGTCTTCCTAGGGGAAGAGGAGTTGCTCGGCAGCTGGGTGAAAGAGGTAAGTCCACTGGGTCATACCAACCAGGGAGGAGGGCCACTGTCCAGGATGTACCCTAAGCCCACAATTCTGGTGCCCTCTTTCCCTCTCGGACTCACAGGCCAGGCTCATAGAGCAATGCCCAGACCAGCCCAGCCTCAACTTCATGGTCTTTCAACCATTACCTGGGTGTGAGAGGCAGGTTGCTGACCCTGCTATGAGCTGCTGGTGGGAGGCAGGCCTGGAGTCCACTTCATAGGGCCATCCCCCACAGGCAAGTCCCCTTACTTGACTGAGAGGCGAGGTTGTCCCCACTTTGGCCTCGGGTCCCACACTCGCTCTCCCATTCAGTTCAATGAGGAACCTCTGGCCTCTGAGCAGCACTAGACCTTCATGATCAAAGCTGCCCTTTGACCTCTGTTTTCCCCTGTATCTCTCTACAGGCTGGACTGAGGGGATAAGGACTAAAGAATGAACACTCCAAACTGCCATTACCAATAAACCAACATCACCACCAAATGATGCAGAGAGAGTGATGCTCAATAGCCCCCCAGAATCTGTGAATGTGACCAGATTTGGAAAACGGGTCTTTGCAGATGCAATTAAGTTAAGGATTTCAAGATAAGATCACCCTAGATTAGGATGGGCCCTAAATCCAAAGATAAGAATCCTTATAAAAGAAGAGAAGTGGGGCCGAAACCGGTTTGGCTCAGTGGATAGAGCGTCGGCCTGCGGACTGAAGGGTCCCGGGTTCGATTCCGGTCAAGGGCATGTACCTTGGTTGCGGGCACATCCCCGGTAGGGGGTGTGCAGGAGGCAGCTGGTCGATGTTTCTCTCTCATCGATGTTTCTGGCTCTCTATCCCTCTCCCTTCCTCTCTGTAAAAAATCAATAAAATATATTTTTAAAAAAAAAAGAAGAGAAGTGGGGAAGACACAGAGAAGTCCATGTGATGACAGAGGCAGACGTTGGAATGATGCGCCCACAAGCCAAGGAACACCAAGGACTACTGGCAGTCCCAAAAGCTAGAAGAGCCGCATGGAATATATCCTCCCTCTGAGCCTCCAGAAGGAACTAACCCTGCTGATGCCTTGTTTTTGAACTTCTGACCTCCACAACTGTGAGAGAATAAATTTCTGCTCTTCTAAGCCACCCAGTTTGTGGTGTTTTGCAGCAGCAGCTACAGGAAACTAATACAAAACCCAAACACTGGCTTTAAAAAGCACAGAGGCATATAATTTAGAGCTATTTCCAATAAAAAGAATTACAAGCCCTGGCCAGTGTTGATAAATGGTTAGAGCGTCGGTCCATGCACTGAAGGGTCAAGGGTTCAATTCCTGGTCTAGGGCACATATCTGGGTTGCAGGTTCACTCCCCACTCCCAGTTGAGGCACATGCAGAAGACAACCAATCGATGTGTCTCTCTCACATCGATGATTCTCTCTCTCTCTCTCTCCTCTCTCTCTCCCCCTTCCTCCCTACCTTCCACTCTCTCTGAAAAGCAATGGAAAAAATGTACTCATGTGAAGATTAAAAAAAAAAAAAAGAGTTACAGTATTAAAATGTCTCATGCTTAAGGAGGATGAGCCTCAAGCTACTCTAAAAATTCCTACAAAGTGACTGATTTCTTAAGCATTCTGGGCTTAATTTATCATCATTCAGAAGAGTACCTAAGCTCAGAAACTACACTTTATTCCTGATTCTTCTTGACCCAGAAATTCTAAAACACTTTTTAAAAATAATACTTTATTGTTGCAAGTATTATATATGTCCCCTTTTCTAAAACACTTTTTAAATTTTTTAGTGCAAGGACAAAGAAACTCCTATCTACTAGTCATCTACCAAGGTCAGTAATTTTGTCAGCATCATATCATTTTAATTATTGTTACCAACATCAGTAATCAATTCTTAGTGTCTGATTCAATGGTAAGGCCTTACGTGTTTTGTTTCCTTCATTGCCACAATGTAGGTACTAATACCCTCCTGTTATGTATGGCTGGAAGGAAAAGCCCAGAGAGGTTAAGTAATCTGCCCAAACTCACACAGCTAGTGAGAGGAGAAGCTGGGGTTTGAATCCATGGTGCTTGATGTCAAAGCCTACATTTTTTAAAATTTAGATATAATTGACATGTATCATACTAGCTTTACAGGTACAACATAATTCAATATATGTAGATATTGCTACATGAGCACCACAATAAGTCTAGTTAACATCCATCACCACATATAGTCAGAAATATTTTTTCTTATGATGAGAACTTTGTTTTTATTTTGGAGAGAGGAGAGAGAGAGAGAGAGAGAAACATATATGTGAGGGAAACATCGACTGGTTGCCTCCTACACATGCCCTGACCAGAGATCAAACCCAAAACCTCACCCTAGCCAGTTTGGCTCAGTGGATAGAGCATCAGCCCTCGTATTGAAGGGTTCTCGGTTCAATTCTGATCAAGGGCACGTATCTCGATTGCAGACTCAATCCCTGGGTCAGGTTGGGGTGTGTGTGGGAGCCAACCAATCCGTGTGTCTCTTTCATATTGATGTTTCTCTCTCTCTGTCTCTCCCCCTCCCTTCCACTCTCTCTAAAAAAAAAAAAAAAAAAAAAAAAAAAAAAAAAATCAATGGAAAAATATCCTAGGGTGAGGATTAATAACAACAAAAAATAATGATGCTGATAGTTAATAAATGTGAAATGGAACAATAACAAATAGCCAAAACTTCCCATTTAAAAGGATTTTTCTTGCCCTAGCTGGTTTGGCTCAGTGGATAGAGCGTTGGCCTTCGGACTGAAAGGTCCCAGGTTTGATTCCGGTCAAGGGAACATGCCCAGGTTGCAGGCTCGATCCCCAGTAGGGGGCGTCCAGGAGACGGCCAATCAATGGTTCTCTCTCATCATTGATGTTTCTTTCTCTCTCTCCCTTCCTTTCTGAAGTCAATAAAAATATATTTAAAAGCAAAAAAAGGATTTTCTTTAAGAAATTAACCAAATCTTAAAAACAAGCAAAACAAAACAAGAAACAGAAAACTCATGATATTTAAAACCATTTAAAATATCCAGAAACTAAGAAATAAACTAAGAAATAAATCAAAATGCTCAAAGATCCCAGAAATCTTCAAAGAATACAGTAAAACATCCTAACAATGTGCTAGAGCTTTAAACACATCCATACAAAACATACACATACAGAAAGCCAAATGCAACATAGGTACGTGCCAGTCCTACCCCAAACCCAAGAATTATTAAAGATTACATTAGTAATTCCTTTTACGTACCTGTCAGCCATATTTTTCCACTTGAAAAGCAAATTATTTGCAGAATCACCAATGGGCAAATCCAATCTCTCTTTAAAATATTTAACGATGCCTTGTTCCTCCAAAAGCACAGGCACTCGGTATGTGGAAGAAACATCATGGATACATATGACCTGGTTGATGATAAAACACCATATTTAAGTGGAATGACTCAAAGATGCCACAGAATGAGTTCAAGAGTAAGCCAGAACTCAAGAGTCTGGCAGTTCATTTATACTCATAGAAGAAAACCAAGAGCCAGCCTGGAGAGAGCTCCTGGGAAGGCACATGGGCATTCTTCCTTAAATAATTGTCATCTGAGCCGAAACCTGCTTGGCTCAATGGATAGAGCGTCGGCCTGTGGACTGAAAGGTCCCGGGTTCAATTCCGGTCAAGGGCATGTACCTTGGTTGCGGGCACATCCCCAGTAGGGGGTGTGTAGGAGGCAGATGATCGATGTTTCTCTCTCATCAATGTTTCTAACTCTCTATCCCTCTCTCTTCCTCCCTGTAAAAACCAATAAAATATATTTTAAAAAAATAAAATTAAATTAATAATAATAATAATTGTCAGCTGAACCCAAGGCGACGGGCAAAGCCGTGTCTTAGTTACACATCTTACCAAAAAGGCAGATGTGTTCTCAGCACTGACTCTTATCTTTGCCCAGGTGTCCGGAAGTGGGTTTTGATATGTAAATCCAGTCAAGCACCAGGAATGCAAGAATGCAAATAATCTCCTTTGTCTTGACTTTTGGTGAAACTTCCTGGTATTTGGGGGTATAAAATAAACACGCTGCATCGGCTCTGGGTCACTGTCTCTCCATCAGAAGAGGGCGGTGGTCCCACCCGGCCCCAGCTTTTTACTTCTATCTCTGTGTCTGTCTTTTTCTTTCATTTTCTCAATCCCCAGCCACCCCTACTCAGGAACTGGACTGCTCTCTAGCCAAGCTGGACGTGGAAAAGAGAGAAATATTTACACCAGCCACCTAAACCAGAGGCAGAACTAACACAAGGTTAGTTTGATCAAATTACAAAATGCTTTGAAGTCATTATTCTACCCCTAGAACCATGGATACTGTGGCAGAATAAAAAATATATAAATATATATAGTATATGGTCTTTGTTCTCATTTCCTGAAAGAACTTCAAAAACCTTTGGAATTTTCTGAGTGACAGGTATCTTTGTTATGCTAATGAGGTGACACAGGGTGGTCCCTACATGGCTTGAGGATGGGAGTTAGACACCAGAAAAACAAACCAAGTCATTAGAAAGCTGGAACTTTCAGCCACCTGAACTCCAGAGAGGGGATGTCAGGGGGGAAGAGGGGAGTATCTAGAGATTGAGTTCAATCATGTGACCAGTAATGAACTCTCAATAACAAGAAGACTGGGGAGCATCCTGGTTGGTGAATATGCAGGTGTGCGGGAGGGTGGCTCATCCTGACTCCATGGAGATGAGAGCTCTTGCACTCAGGACCTTCCTAGACCTTGCCCTATGTATCTCATCTTGCCGTACATTTGCACCCTTTATATATAGCACTTTCCTGATTCTGTAACTCATTCTAGAGAATTCTCAAACCTAAAAGGGTTGTAGTCAGCCAGGCAGAATTGTGGGTGGCTTGGGGACACTGGAAACTTATGGCTGGTGTCTGAAGTGCGGGCAGTCTTAGAAAGGATTGAGCCCATAAACCTATGGAGTCTGACTCTCACTCTGGGTACTTAGTGTCAGAGTTGAATTGCAGGACCCCCAGCTGATGTCAGAGAATGGTGTTGGAACACGGATGCTTCTTTATATGTCAAGACACACGGCCCAAGGCACCATGTTCTAAGTCTAGGTTAAAGCAGTAGCATTAAATACATCCCCCTTAGCTCCTAAATGTGGGTATGTAATTTGTTTGTTCGTTCATTTGTTGCTGCTGCTATAGTTGCTTTTGTCCCCTCCCTTCTTGTGGGTAAATTTACAAACCCACATTGAACACAGTCAAATTAATTACACCTGTTAGAAGAGAATGGCTCCTTTGCCAGGTGGTGTGGTTGTTTTTCACACTTACCCTAACGAGCTTTCACCGCCCTCTCAAGTACATCCAAGAAGCTACTGGCAGGCACTTAAGGATCTGCCACATCCTAAATAAATGCCAAGAAATGTTCTGCCAACAGTATGTGTGCAGTCTTCCTAAATCCGTAGCTCTCCAACCAGGGACTCCTAAGCTGTTTGAACATCATCAACCTGATACTTAAGACGAGTGTGCCTCATTCGTGCATTCACCAACACAACTGAAAGTGCTGAGATGTCACCGATATGAGGCTTTGTCACAATTTAAGGGTAAAACCAAATCTCTGGCCCTAGCCCCGTGGTCGGCAAACTGCGGCTCGCGAGCCACATGCGGCTCTTTGGCCCCTTGAGTGTGGCTCTTCCACAAAATACCACGGCCTGGGTGAGTCTATTTTGAAGAAGTGGCGTTAGAAGAAATTTAAGTTTAAAAAATGTGGCTCTCAAAAGAAATTTCAACTGTTGTACTGTTGATATTTGGCTCTGTTGACTAATGAGTTTGCCGACCACTGCCTTAGCCGGTTTGACTCAGTGGAGAGAGCATCGGCCTGCAGACTGAACGGTACCGGGTTTGATTCTGGTCAAGGGCACATTCCCCGGGTTGTGAGCTCAATCCCCAGTAGGGTGTGTGCAGGAAACAAGCAAGATCAATGATTCTCATCATTGATGTTTCTAACTCTCTCTCCCTCTCCCTTCCTCTCTGAAATCAATAAAAATAAAACAAACAAACAAACAAAAACCAACCTAAATCTCTGGACAACCACAACTGCTATTTTATCCTCCAGGCCAGAGAGATATTTTTTCAAATGTCATAATAATGGGAAGCGTCCACAGAGACACCTCCAATTCTCCATCCGGTCCTCAGCAACCCCAATGAGGAGAGTTTTAAATGCAAATTCACCAGCAACTATGAAATGGGAGCATTAACTCAAATCAGAGAAAACGATGCGCTGAAAATGGCTAATAAGCTGGCCTGTGCACTGATGGGACAGAGCATTCTTCAGAATCTCTAGTTATAGAAAACAGACTATATGGTCAAAAGTTTGGACTAAATCTGTTCTCAGAGCTGAGAACGAAAAAGGGGATCTAAATCTAACAAGCTGTCACCGAAAGTAACCTCACAGGGTGATCTGATCACAACTTCCTAATATTCCAGGCCCATTAACTTCCCTAGTGAAAGGTTTATCTGTGCCTTAAGCGAGCCCTGACCATTGTTCTTCTGGGTTAACACACCTTTGAAATGCCAGAATAATCCTCTTTTTTGGACTCATCAGAGGTATAACCACCCCCAAGAGAGCATGTGATCTTGTTAACTGTCCTGTAATCCAATCCCCACCTCGATTTCTCCCACCCCTCCTTACATTCCCTCCTTAAGCCCAGCCGGCCTGGCTCAGTGGTTGAGCGTCAACCTCTGAACCAGTAGGTCACTGTTCAGTTCGATTCCCAGTCAGGACACATGCCCGGGTTGCAGGCTTGATCCCCAGTGTGGGGCGTGCAGGAGACGGCCGATCCATGATTCTTTCTCATCATTGATGTTTCTATCTCTCTCTCCCCCTCCTTTCCTCTATCTGAAATCAATAAAAACAAACAAACAATAAAAAAACCTGTCCTCCAGCAGAAACCGGTTTGGCTCAGTGGATAGGGCATTGGCCTGCGAACTGGAGGGTCCCGGGTTCGATTCCGGTCGGGGGCATGTGCCTTGGTTGCGAGCACATCCCCGGTGGGGGTTGTGCAGGAGGCAGCTGGTTGGTGTTTCTCTATCATCGATGTTTCTGACTCTATCCCTCTCTCTTCCTCTCTGAAAAATCAATAAAATATATTAAAAAAAACAAAAAAACAAAACAAACCTGTCCTCCAGAGTATTTGAGATCTTGCTTCCTGGCATTCGTCAATTTGGCTCAAAAAAAACTCAGGCTTAGATGTCCTTACATTCTCCTTCTATTTAGGAAACCAGGTTATATGTGTTTAATACACACACAAAATACTACTGACCAATAGGAAGATACAAAACACAAACTGAACAAAATCAAAATGGCTTGACGACATTAAAAACACAGGGGAGCCCATTAAACCTGCCAGCACATTTTCAGAGTAGTTCCTACTTATGCACTGACCCTAAGCATCGGACAGTAGGTTCTTCATCAAACTGCCCCCGAGATACAGAAATCTGATTAGGTGGCTTTTAGGCTTTAGAGAACTCAGAGCTTATCTGAAGAAAACAAAAGGTTTCTGCTAAACCTCACTCTTCCTGAGCACTGGTTATTATCACTTTTTAAATTATAGCCAACTCTGATCCCTTGTGCCTGAGCCTTACTGCAAACAAGAGACAGAGATAAGAAAATGAAAGAAAAAAGAAAAGCTAACTCTCAGATGCCTAGGTGGGAAGTCTGGCAGGACATAGGACCTAAGCCCAAATCCCAAATCATGGTCCAATTTCTGTAGCAATGAATTGAACTGAGGCCGCTGATGTAATCAGAAGTGATAGGGTGAATGTCAACTATCACTTGCGGTGAGTTAAGCTGTAGCAGGTACAAGGAGAAATCCAAGTGAAAGCAGTCAGTGTCCTAGACCAGTGGTCGGCAAACTGCGGCTCGCGAGCCACATGCGGCTCTTTGGCCCCTTGAGTGTGGCTCTTCCACAAAATACCACGTGCGGGCGTGCACGTACAGTGCAATTGAAACTTCGTGGTCCATGCGCAGAAGTCGGTTTTCGGCTCTCAAAAGAAATTTCAATCGTTGTACTGTTGATATTTGGCTCTGTTGACTAATGAGTTTGCCGACCACTGTCCTAGAAAGACAAGGTAAAGAGATGATAACAGCCCTAACCAGTTTGGCTCAGTGGATAGAGCGTCAACCTGCGGACTCAAGGGTCCTAGGTTCGATTCCGGTCAAGAGCATGTACCTTGGTTGCGGGCACATCCCCAGTAGGGGGTGTGCAGGAGGCAGTTGATTGATGTTTCTCATCCATGTTTCTAACTCTCTCTCCCTCTCCCTTCCTCTCTGTAAAAAATCAATAAAATATATTTTTTTAAAAGAGATGATAAGCAGGCGTGGTTCTCTCTCTAGAGATTTGACTTCGAGTTAAAAAGCCCAGCTGATTTTGCACCTACAACTTGAGGAGTAGTTATGCAAAGAAACATGCACTCTATCTAAGGAATCAGGAGTCGCAAGATTGTTCACTGAAAGGCAAGGGAGCCGTGGCTGGATATGAGTTTTCATAAATGCTGTGAAAAGTAATATGATGATTTAAGAGGCATAAAACGTTGGCATCAGCAGAAGTACCTGCAAGGCAATAAAATCTAAAGAGCAGCACTAACCTGTTCAGGGTTCACATGACAAAACATAGAAATCTTTTCCTTCACAGCCATTTCGATGGGCTTTGAACTCCGGCAGACGATCTGTCAAAGTCAGTTATGCACAGGTCAGCAAGCAGGAACCGGCTATCCACACCGCCATTCGTTTCCAGAGGGACACAAGATAAATTGCTTTTTTGCTACAACAGACTTGCCTAGGTATGTACATGTTCATCCTGGGCATTCCATTGGCCTTTTAGAAACTCGCCTGAGCACTAATATAAGCAAGTATAATGAAACTCAACACAACTCTCCCAGTAAGAACTTGAAATGTGAATGTGTCTCTCATAAATAGAGCCATGGCTCACAAATGTTACTCCTTTAAAAATACAAGAACAGCCCTCACCGGTGTGGCTCAGTGGATAGAGCGTCGGCCTGCGGACTGAAGGGTCCCAGGTTTGATTGCAGTCCAGGGCATGTACCTTGCTTGTGGGCACATCCCCAGTAGGAGGTGTGCAGGAGGCAGCTGATCGATGTTTCTGTCTCATCGATGTTTCTAACTCTCTATCTCTCTCCCTTCCTCTCTGTAAAAAATCAATGAAATATCTTTAAAAAAAAAAATACAAGAACAGCTCGGCCAGCGTGGCTCAATGGTTGAGCATCAACCTATGAACCAGGAGGTCACGGTTCAACTCCCGGTCAGGGCACATGCCCGGATTGTGGGCTCGATCCCCGGTGTGGGGTGTGCAGGAAGCAGCTGATCAATGATTCTCTCTCATCATTGATGTTTCTCTCTCTCTCGCTCTCTCCCCCTCTCCCTCTCCCTTCCTCTATAAAACCAATAAAAATATATATTTTGCCAAAACCGGTTTGGCTCAGTGGATAGAGCGTCGGTCTGCGGACTGAAAGGGTCCCAGGTTCAATTCCGGTCAAGGGCATGTACCTTGGTTACAGGCACATCCCCAGTAGGGGGTGTGCAGGAGGCAGCTGGTGGATGTTTCTCTCTCATCGATGTTTCTAACTCTCTATCCCTCTTCCTTCCTCTCTGTAAAAAATCAATAAAATATATTTAAAAATAAAAAATAAAAAATAAAAAAAATATATATATATATATATATATATATATATATATATTGCCAAAACCGGTGTGGCTCAGTGGATAGAGCGTCGGCCTGTGGACTGAAAGATCCCGGGTTCGATTCCGGTCAAGGGCACGTACCTTGCTTGTGGGCACATCCCCAGTGGGGTGTGTGCAGGAGGCAGCTGATGGATGTTTCTCTCTCATCAATGTTTCTAACTCTCTATCTCTCTCCCTTCCTCTCTGTAAAAAATCAATAAAATATATTTTAAAAAATATTTTTTTAAACATAAAAAATACAAGAACAGAGCTAGACCAGGGTTGGCAAACTTTTCCTCTAAAGGGCCAGATGGTAAATAGTTTAGGTTTTGCAGGCCATGCAGTCACTGTCCTGACTACTCAGTTGTACTACTGTAGTGTACAGGCAGATAGAGACAAATGTAAACAATGGATGGTATCATGTTCCAATAAAACTTTATTTATAATTTTAAAAGTCTTAACAATTTCTTTCCAGGAAACAGGCCTACAGGCCCTTACTTGCTGACCCCTGATCTAGACTATTGGTAATAAGTAGATTACCTACTATAAATAAGAGCAGTGATAGCCCATCCTAGTAGGGTCACAGGAAAATCTCCAAGGGCCCACCTCACTCTCAAGGACCCAGGGACCATACAAAATGGCAGGACATTGCACTTGACCAGGTGTCAGTGTGGCCAATCAAGGGAGGGCCTGGAGAAGAACCAATGGCCAATTTAGAAATGTGTGAAGTGACACTTGAGGATGAGGAAATACCCTTCTCTGGATCCCAGATACAAAAAGGTCAATGTCATAGGAAGCATTTGGGAGCTAGAAAGGACTTAGATGACGTTATAGATTAAGAAAAGGAGGTCCTATTGCCAAGAAATTTACCCACTGTCTTTAACTCACCAGATCAGGAGACAGGCCCAACCCCCTCAGCGCACGAACACTGTTTTGTGTGGGTTTGGTTTTTTGTTCTCCCGTAGCACTGGGCTGAAAAGAAATGGGTCACTGTTAGTACCTTGGACATTTAGCTCTCCTGGATAGTGTATGGCTCCCCAGCTAAAATACAGAATAAACAGAATATCATAGGAAGACTTATAGAAGGTGCTGTCTATACTTATCTGGAAAGCTCACCTGTGGGACAAGGCTAACATGGATGTTACAGAAATTCTCTCTTTTTGCTTTAAACTGAAATTGTCTGAATGCTTCCACAAATGGCATTCCTTCGATGTCTCCGATGGTGCCACCCAACTGGAAATGGAAAAAAAGACACAAGTGATCTTCCATGTTACACAGACTAATAGAAAAAGTCTTAATAAGCTAAGCAGAAATTTATGGTGACACAAGAACAGACGTTTGTAAATACAGTGGAACCTCATTTCTCGAACTTGTTCCAGATGGCTGTTTGAAAACCGAATCATTTTTTCCAATTAGAAATAATGTAAATTGGTCCAGCCATTGTGGTTCAGTAGTTGAGCATCGACCTATGAACTAGGAGGTCACGGTTCAATTCCCAGTCAGGGCATATGCCCGGGTTGTGGGCTCGATCCCCATTGTGGGGCATGCAGGAGGCAGCCGATCCACGATTCTCTCTCATTATTGATGTTTCTATCTCTCTCTCCCTCTCCCTTCCCTTCCTCTCTGAAGTCAATAAAAATATTTTTTAAATAAAATAAAGGGAGATGAAGCAAAGGGAAGAGAAAATGGAGACTAGAAAATAAGAAGGGATACGCAGGTGGGCAAAGGGGGAAGTGAGGACATCTATAATAGTGTCAACAATAAAGTTTAAAAAAAAAAGAACAGGTGCTGTCTGGAATTGCAGAAAGAGGAGTGTGTCGGTGCTAAGGATTAACAGAGGAAGTCCAACTCCCAGAGCAGCAGCCAATGAATGTCACGCAGAAAATGAAATAAAATCCAGGGATCCAATCAGATGCAGAGAATGTGGATACAGAATAATGTACAAGAAAAATGACTAAAAGATTGGTGGGTTTTGATGCTCAATGAAATCGAATTCAGAAGAATATCTTTGTTTGCATTTGGATTAGCTGTTCATGTTATATAGCTTTTGACTAGTATACTTTTCTTTCTAAATACAACTATATACACATGATTTCATTTTAAAAGCCATGTTGTATTTAGGTATCTATTCATAGTTTATATAAAGATTGTTTTTTGTTCCAAAAAAAAAAAAAAAGAAAAAGAATAGATGGCGTGTAACACAGCCAGGTAAACAGGAAAGAGAGTTAGCAGAGCCTCAAGAAGGGGGGAAGAAAGCAAGGGCGAGGAGGGCTTCAGGATGATCTAACCTTTGTTTATAAGATCTCTCTGGCCGAAACCGGTTTGGCTCAGTGGATAGAGCATCGGCCTGCGGACTCAAGGGTCCCAGGTTCGATTCCGGTCAAGGGCATGTACCTTGGTTGCGGGCACATCCCCAGTAGGGGGTGTGCAGGAGGCAGCTGATTGATGTTTCTAACTCTCTATCCCTCTCTCTTCCTCTCTGTAAAAAATCAATAAAATATATTTTTTTTAAAAAAAGATCTCTCTGCCTGTTCTGTGAAGATATGGATAAAATTAAATAAACGAGTCATGCTATCATTGATTCACTTGGATTATACAGACTAGTAAATTACCACAACCCCCCCCCCAAAAAAAAGGGGGGGATCATTATAAGGCTGTTAACTCTTCATGTCATCAAGACTGGAAATGTGCCGAAACCGGTTTGGCTCAGTGGATAGAGCGTCGGCCTGCAGACTCAAGGGTCCCAGGTTCGATTCCGGTCAAGGGCATGTACCTTGGTTGCGGGCACGTCCCCAGTAGGGGGTGTGCAAGAGGCAGCTGATCGATGTTTCTAACTCTCTATCCCTCTCTCTTTCTCTCTGTAAAAAATCAATAAAATATATTAAAAAAAAAAAAAGACTGGAAATGTTAAAAATAAAGTGGAGGGCTTTAAGAAAAGAGAAGGCAATTCATTAGAAGACAAAAAGATCCAGAATATAGAGCCACCTGGCTCACTATTTCCTGGTGTGAAATAGTGAGCATTCTCTCTGTGTCACTCTAACTCTCTCTCTGTCTCTCTCTCCATGAAGGAACGAACACACACACACACACACACACACACACACACACACACGACTGCATGCATCTGAACAGTCTCCCTGTAATGGTGGTATGATTAGAAGTAAATCACTACCCTTCAACATGCTGGTTTTCTGAAACAAGCAGTACAAAAAGCCCTGAGAATATTCCTGATAATATAATCCTTTGATAAATGTTAACTTAATATATAACGTGCTTTCAATAGTTACTTAAGCATTTTACTTTAGACTGGGATGAAATTCATCTTAACCCACTCATCCTCACCATATTTAAATACTTAAAGACTGTCACATGGATTTTAAAATTAATTATCTAGCATTTGAGCACCTACTACATGCTCAACACTATAAATGAGGTGCTGGAAGATTTTAAGACAACATGTTCCAAAGGAGCTCAGAATTTAGGAAGGGGAAATAAGGCAGAACTAAAGAACAATAATCAGGAATAAAACTTAAGCACTAAGTGGAATGATCTAGGTGTTGCAGCCAGCTTTGACATCTCGGATTGATCAATAATTACCCAGCCCTAACTGGTTTGGCTCAGTGGATAGAGCATCGGCCTGCAGACTGAAGGGTCCCAGGTTCGATTCCGGCCAAGGGCACATTCCTGGGTTGTGGGTTCGATCCCCAGTAGGGGGCATACAGGAGGCAGCCGATCAATGATCCTCTCTCATCATTGATGTTTCTATCTCTCTCTCCCTCTCCCTTCCTCTCTGAAATCAATAAAGAAATATATTTAAAAAACAGAAAAACCAAAAACTGTTGCCCTGGCCCGTTTGGCTCAGTGGATGGAGCGTCGGCCTGTGGACTCAAGGGTCCCAGGTTCAATTCCGGTCAAGGGCATGTACCTTGGTTGCGGGCACATCCCCAGTAGGGGGTGTGCAGGAGGCAGCTGATCGATGTTTCTTTCACATTGATGTTTCTAACTCTCTATCCCTCTCCCTTCCTCTCTGTAAAAAATCAATAAAATATATTTTAAAAATAAAAAATAATAATAATTACCCAAACTTACCACATCCCAAACTGAACCCCTGGTCCATCACCTCTGGGCCTGTTTTACTGGGTGCTCTCTCATCTCAGCAAATAGCACCTCTTCCCACTCACTGGTTCAAGCTAGAATTACTGCATCTTTTGCCAGGATTACTGCAATAATCTAAACCAGGGGGTGGCAAACCATGGCCTACTGCCTGATTTTATATATAAAATTTTATTGGCACACAGCTATGCCCATTCATTTACATACTGCCTATAGCTGCTTTCACACTACAATGGCAGACTTGAGTAGCTGTTGACATTGACAAAGACTCTCCCACTTGCAAAGCTAAACATATTTTTTATCTGGCCCTTGACAAAAAGAGGTGGCAGACCCCCAATCTTGAGGGCCCACAGCTTCTACTCTCTCCTGTCCTACAAACCATTTGTCACACACCAGCAGAATGACCTTTAAAAAACTCAAAATATGCCCCCCCCCCCCCCCCCCCCCCCCCCCCCCCCCCGCTTAGAGTAACGCACTGCTTCACTAAAATTAAAGCCTAAACTCCTTTATGTAGCCAGCAAAGGCCCTTCTTGATCTGGCCCTTGCACAGATCTCTAATCTCATCTCATGCCTCCCTACTCCCCCAACCCAACCTCTCACTCTGTACTTCGGCCCCACTGGCCTCTCAGATGGGCCCACTCTCCTTCCTACCCCTTCTTCATCTAGCTCCCTTTTCTGCTTCAGCCCGGGGAGCTATGTCCTCCTCAGAAAGCCGGCCCCTGACCACCTACCTAAAGCAGCCACACTCTCGATGCTCCCTATCCCAGTACCCTGCCTGTGCCCTTCCTGATAACTCAGTACAAGGTACCACTGTTTTATTTGAGTCCTTGTTTCCTGATTCTCTACCTACTAGGCTGTAAGCCCCATGAGGGCAGGAACGTGCCTGCCGTATCTCCAGCACAAGCCCAGCACACTACATGCAGCACTGGGGGCTTAGGTTAGTGGTCAGGACCGGACAGAGGGTCTCAAAATTCAATATAAGCCCTAGGTAACAGCATTCTAGTACCTATTTTCATAATTACAATGGAATCAAAACTAAGAAGTTTTCAGGATTTCATTGCTACCAAAGAAATTCTTCTTTAACTCAGATTACTCAGATAACAAGACATAATTAAAATTCAAGTTTCCTGGGAATGGAACAGACAGAATGATATGATAATTCTATAAAAGAATGACAATCTTAATTATGAAAATCCAAGAAATATCACATGCAATCAGGAAACTGGCAGGAGGTGAAGGGTGTAAGTGCTCATTAACCACAATGCAGGAGAATCTAATAGGGGAGAAAAAAATTTTTTTAGGAAAAAAAGAGGTCTGCATTAAACGAAACCTTAAGGAGACATCTCCCTTTTTTGATGGGGGTGTACTGGGAGTCAACAGGAAATCCGGAAAAGCAAAACTTTAAACATTATCTGATTCTGCCCTCACGTGGCATGCAGTGGTACTGCATTCTCTCCATCTATTTGGAGGGTCCCATTACCACTTCTCTATTAGTAGAATAGTACCAAGTTAATTATTTCCCCACACAATAGGGGAAATAGCACCCATAACAATAGTTTAAAATCTATGCAAAGCTTAAATTGAAGCAACAGCAAATTTATGAGATGTGTAATGTCCATTTTGCCTTTAACAAAAGGTGTCTTCTTTTTTGAGAAAGAAAGAGAGAGAGAGAGAGAGAGAGAGAGAGAGAGAGAGAGAGGAAGGATGGAGGGAGGGAGGGACGGACAGAGGGAGGGAGAGAGAGAGAGAGAGAAAGAGAGAGGGAGGGAGGGAGGGAGGAAAGAGGGAGGGAGGGAAAGAGGGAGAGAGGGAGGGACGGAGGGAGGGAGGGACAGAGGGAGGAAGAAACAGACAGAGGATGGGAGGGAGGGCCTGGCCTATGTGGGTCAGTGGTTAAGCATCAACCTATGATTCAGAAAGTCATGGTTCAATTCCCAGTCAGGGCACGTGCCCAGGTTGCAGGCTCGATCAGTAATTCTCTCATCATTGATGTTTTTATCTCTCTCTCCCTCTCCCTTCCTCTCTGAAATAATAAAAATATTTTTTTCTTAAAAAGAGAGGAATGAAAGAATGAAGGAAGAAGGGAAGGATGAAGGGAGGGAGGGAGGGAGGGAGGGAGGCAGGAAGGGAGGGAGGGAAGAACCTTTATTCCTTTAAACCATGCATAAATTATTTCAGGTTCATGCTTAGACAACCTGCACTAACATGAACACAGCCTGTCAGCTCCACAGGTCTAAGAAGTCGAGGCCTCAGTGCAAAAAAACGCTTCTATACCCTTAAAACTAAAAGTTAGCTTTGGCGGTTCTTTGAAAGCTTAAGTCGTACACGCACACAAATGTTGCGCACAACTTAAACCCAAAAGCATGTCTGACTTAGTGTCCAATAAGCAAATATAAACATCAGGGTTATATGGAAAAGAAGGAGTTTTTCTGGGGACACATTGACACAGTTTATCTGTTTCCATGAGATTAAAAATTGAGACAATAAGTCCTGGAAGCAGAAGTCATTGTCTCATCATATTCACAGCTATCATGAAGCTAGGACATATCGAAGTGCTTAATTAATGTTTATTAAGCCAAAGAAATCAACTCAAGAGCAGAATTTTAAAAACTGAGAATATAGATATGGAAAAAAATGAACAATGTGCAGGTACAGGCCTAACATGTTTGCTTGTTGTTTTTTGAGATGGAAACTTTGGTTTAATTTGAGATGTCATTGAGAATTTTTTATTTCATTGTGCAAGTGGAATCTTTAACAATTAGAGTCTATAGCATATGTCTTGCAAAATGATGACAGAGAGTCAGGTGTGTCAGCCCCAGAATCTATATATATAAAAGGCTAATATGCAAAGTATCCCCTTGGGAATTCAACAGGGAGACCAGGAGTTCGATCACTTGCTATGATGTGTGCTGACCACCAGGGGGCGGCGCGGAACATGGCGGGCACCCAGTGGTGGCTGTGAGGTGCTGAGGGAATGAGGAAAGGAGGAGGCAGGGAGGCGGGGGGAAACCACACAGTGGCAGCGTGCGGGTGGCAAGGGAAGGAGGAGGTGGGGAGGCAGGGAACCTGATTGGCCCTGATCACCAGCCAGGCCTAGGGACCCTAGCTGTGCACAAATTTCATGCACCGGGCCTCTAGTGAAATATAAAAGCTTTGTTCACGGATGATTCTCAAGAAACAATGGCTAGAAAAGCTGAGATAAAAAAAGAGTGTTAACAAGGCTCATCCCACCCAGCCAGTGTGGCTCAGGGGTTGAGCAATGACCTATGAACTAGGAGGTCATGGTCTGATTCCCAGTCAGGGCATATACCTGGGTTGCAAGCTCGATCCCCAGAGCGAGGTATGCAGGAGGCAACTGATCAGTGATTCTCTCTCATCATTGATGTTTCTATCTCTCTCCTTCTCCCTTCCTCTCTAAAATTAAAAAAAAAACAAAGAACAAAAAAAACCTATTTTTTTAAAATAGAAGGCTCAGTCCTAAGGTCAAATTGAGCTTATATTTTAATGAAGTTTGGGAACAGCTCAATTACATTAAAATGATTTCCCCTTCTCTTTTTTTGGTTATTATTTTAAATGTAGATTTTTTTAATGTATAATATACCTGAAAAAGCATGCAAAGCATAAGTGTACAACTTGAAGAATTTTACAGTTTAGCCATCACCAAAGTCAAGAAATAGAATTACATTATCAGCATCCCAGAAACCCTCCTTTTGCCCCCTCCCAATCACTACCTCCCTCCTCTCCAAAGGTCACCACTATCCTGACTTCTAACACCATAAGTTACTTTTACAAATTCATGTATATCATTGTAAATGTAGATTTTTTAAAAAGAGCAGAATCAGAAAATAAAAGGAAAAAACATTCATACATATGACCATTTGTAACTTTTTGGGGATTAAGTTAATCTTAAGAAAAGGCTATTCTTTCACCTATAAAAACTAAAAGGGTTGGTCAATGAATGAATAGATATACATGCACAGTGGAATACTACTCTGCCATTAAAAAAGAATAAAATCTTGCTATTTGTGATAATATGGATGGACCTTGAGGGTATTATGCTAAGTGAAATAGGCAAAAGGAAAAAGGCAAATATCTCACTCATATGAAAACAACTCACTCACATACAAAAAAACAAAACAAAAACAAACCTATAAAGACTTCTAGAAAATAGACCAGTGGTTACCAGAGGGCAAGGGGGCGTGGAGTGAGCAAAAGGGGTGAAGGGGTGATGGATAGTAACTAGACTTTAGGAGTGATCACTTTGTAGTGTATACAGATGTTAAATTATGTTATACACACTCAGGTATAGTACAAAATACTTGATAATGATAATAAACAACTATGTCATTGTTTTATGTAGTTAGTATACTAGACTTTTCATTGGTATTTTAGAGTCTACACTTTCTACTTACAAAAAATGTTTGCTGTAAAACACTATGTTGTGTGATGTCAGCAGCAGCCTCTTACATTTCGTGTTTACTGGGTTTCTTGATTGCATCATTTTTTCTTGTCCTTGATTTAATCTCGTGTTGTTTCATACAGTTACAGGCTGCACAGGCTTGTAGCCTAGGAGCAATAGGCTATGCCACATAGCCTAGGTGCGTAGTAGGCTGTACCATCTGTTTGTGTAAGTGCACTCTATGATATTCACACAACAACAAAATTGCCTGACGACGAATTTCTCAGAACGTACAGAATGTATCCCCGTCATTGAGCAGGGCATGATTACACTAACAGTATCTGTGGATGCATCACAGTGTAAAATTAGGTTCTTATCTCCCTCCTTCCCCTCCAACACACCTCCAGCCCCTCTATTCACGAATCGTTTTTTGAAAGCTGATGACATTTATATCCCTGCTTTTAAGGCTTCTCTAATGCATCCTGGGATTGACTCAGAAAACTGAGAATCAATAAACAGAGTGACCATGTAAGTCTCCTTTACTGTAAAGTCAGGCTACGCCCTGGTTACAGCTGTTTTCATATCAGATGGTATCTTCCTGGAGCTTTTACCTGCCTTTCTCTTACACTGTTTGTCTTTATCGTTACCCCATTTGTTTGCAAACTACTCACTGTATTAGATTTTAAATATTTTAAAGAAAGTAAGCCTAATTATGCAGGTGTGTTTAATTTGCGAAACTTCACCAAGCTATACATCTATATGCGCACTTTTCTGTGTTTAAGTTATACTCCAATTTTTTAAAATATATTTTATTTATTTTTTAGAGAGAGGAAGGGAGAGAGTTAAAAACATCAATGAGAGAGAAACATCGATCAGCTGCCTCCTGCCCACCCCCTACTGGGGATGTGCCCGCAACCAAGGTACATGCCCTTGACCGGAATCGAACCTGGGACCCTTCAGTCCGCAGGCCGACGCTCTATCCACTGAGCCAAACTGGCTAGGGCTATACTCCAATTTTTAAAAATTATAAAGAATTACCTCTTTCCTCATAAATTGTAAAGTAAGGAATATCAAGGGAGAAATAACTTTGTAGAGCACACTTATGCATTTATATTAAGTTTATAACCATACTATTAAGTAGTACAGTATCCTATATAATAAAAGCCTAATATGCAAATTGTCCCCTCGGGCAGTCCTTCCACCAGGAGTTCAACCGCTCGCTATGATGTGTGCTGACCACCAGGGGGCAGCACGGAACATGGCAGGCGTCGGCAACACGGTGCTGGCAGCGGGCGCTCAGGTGCCAGGCACCCACGAGGAGCCCACCCCACACCCATGTGGCCTCTTCTGGGTGAGCCGGGCCATAGCCACCGGGACCACAGGGGCCAGTCGGGCTCCACATGAGTTCGCTCAGGAGTTGGTCTGTAAGGCCAGCCGGGAGAGAGCACGCTGCCTGCCAAGCTTTCATACGGCACTGCTGGGCGGCCCAGAGGCCCATGCTGAGCCCCGGCCCACAGCATCTGGTTGTGCTCACTGCATCTCTGCATGGGGACTCGGGCGCCATGATTCAGGCGGAGGGGCGTGCGCGGGGGCCTGGGGGCCCAGGTGCTGCCCAGGGACCAGAGGTCAGCTGGGACCTGCCCTTCCACACCAGACACTCATGCTTCAATCACAGATCAGGCCTAGGGACCACATCCGTGCACAAATTTCGTGCACCAGGCCTCTAGTAGTTAATATATGATAGCATAGCACATTATGTTACATTTATCACCTCTACTATTAACAAAATTGATCTTGTTGATGGCATATCTACCTGCTAACAATGACAATAACAGCTAACATATGTTTATTAAGCACTTCCTAAATGCCAGACATTGCCAAATGCTTTATATTATCCCATTTAGTCCTCACAACAAACCTGTTACCATCTTGTTATTATCACAATATTACATTATTATCATATTGTTATAGATGACTACACTGAATTTTTTAGAAGTAATTTGCCAAATGTCACACAGGCATCTTAATAATGGCTAATAATTTTTGAGCACATACTACTAGCATAGATCAACAGTATTCTAAGCACTAAGTGTACTGACTTATTTAATCCCAAAACAATGAGTTAAGTAGTGTCATTATCCTCATTTAGCAGATGAGTTAACTGAGGCACAGAGAAGGTAAGCAATCTTGTCCAAGGTCACCCCGCTGGTAAGTGACCTCACTGGTCTATGAAAGCAAGCAGTATGGCTCCAGACTCTAACCTCTGAACTATATACCATTCACGGGTCACCGCAGAAGTTTGAACTTGAGCAGTCTGACTTTAGGAACTATGCTATTCATTATTCTATTCTCCTGCCTGTCAATCAGATCACCTGAGATTTAGATAGGGGTGCATGGACGTCATCCTCAACCTGCACATTGATAGGAAGGGAAACATGAACAACTGGCAAGTTCAAATACAGGGTGGAGCATAAGCAACTTTACAGTTGTTTGTAAGGAAAATAATATAAAAACAAATAATAATCCAAGAATAAACTGTATTTCATGTACTCACAACTGTATACCTACTTTTGCCCCACCCTGTATTAAGTTCTTGTTTTTATTTTAAATTTTATTTACTTTAGCTAATTAAAATTTAAAATACTCAATTCAGTTATGAGAAAACTTCTGAAGTATGTTTGGAACAACTTGTAAATATTAATCTATCTTTAACTAAATTTTCTGAACTCTAAATACAAATCAAATATTTCCTTTTTTTTTCTTTTTGGTAGGAAATATCTTTATTCTTTTTTTCTTTCTTTTTTTACTGGATTGTCCATATATGGTATCATTTTTTTATTTAAATTCTTTATTGTTTAAAGTATTACATATGTCTCCTTTTTCTCCTATTGACCTCTCCCCAGCCACTCCCACCCCAAGCACATGCCCTCACCCCCTACTGTCTGTGTCCATTAGTTATGCTTATATGCATGCATACAAGTCCTTTGGTTGATCTCTTACACCCGCCCCCCCCCGCCACCCCCAATGTTCTTTCTTTAAACAGCTAATACTCACCTCCAAATCACCTCTACCATAAACTTCCATAAGTCTGTCTCTCTACTCCCAATGCATTTTACAAATACTTCTCAAATAACACTCAGTAGAATGCATTCTGTTGTGTGAGGACAGGGAGGTCTGCAGGCTCTTCAAGGCCAGAGACTGCCCATCCCAGGCTTGGCACACAGGAGGCCCTAACACTGACTTTATGTGCGACTGATGTCTCCGCATGCAGGTTGTGGCACACCCACCCCAGGAGTACTCACCCTGTTTAATGCCAATCTTGCCCACTGACTTGGGACCACAAGGGCAGGAACTATCTATTCCTAGCCCATGCCTGGCACACAGGATATCATCTTTATATATTTTCTGAATGAATAGAGATCAGATGGTTAAAAACCCAGAAGGACATCTATATTATAAAAGGCCTGTGGCCCTAACGCCATAACGACCAAAGACCAGCGCAGGTGGGCGGGGCTGTGCAATTCGTGCGCTGGGCTCCTAGTAAGTTTATAAAGAAACGTTCCATGCTTACCTCAATAACGCATATTTGGGGCTCCTCCTTATGACCATCCACTGGCACCATGGCTTGATTCATAACCCACTCCTGGACAGCATCAGTAATGTGAGGGACAACTGCAGAAAGAAGTAATTAGTACAAAAGCTTATTTCATGGTCATGAAAAGGCAATGTATCCGATCTTTAGATCTCGCAAATAACCTGACAGTTACCTGGCAAATCAGATAAGCTACAGTCCTAATGCTATCATCTTCCTTCACTGAAATTAATACTACAGGGGTAATTTAGGTTCACTCATTTAAATGTTATGCCTTTTCTCTTGAAACCGACCAACCCCAGAGAATAAGAAACAGAAAGCAGAAATGCCATCTTCGATGCAAGTAGAAAACACCTATAATGCCAATGAAACACTGTGCAAAGAGGGCTGCCTCGGGTGCTGAATGCTAGGCTCCACAGGAAAAAGGATGCAGAGTGGCCAGACCACCAGCCAATGGGGACGGGGGCACTCAAGAGGATATAGACAAGGTATGCCTGCTGACCAGGCGCCAGTGAATGCTAATGTCAGCTGCAGAGGACAAAAGGTGACATCTCCACAAGTACGTGAGGCCCAGGAGTCCCTTGGGTGGTGAGCAGGCCTGAAGTTGGCAGTCTCAACTGAAGAGACAAAAAAGTGACATCCACATGGGTGCGTGGGGATTCAGCCCAGCCACCTAACCTAATGTGATGGCTGGAAGTAGGAACGTTGGCCTTCAGGAAGCTGAGGCAAAGTTGCATCCGTCACCTGCTCCACCTTACACCCGCAGAGTCTGCAGTTAAGAGGAAGCTGTCTTTGATTGTTGCGTTTGGAAGGACCAGTGGGCATGCCTCGCCCACCCCTTTCTGGAAGGATGAGGTTGGCCGGGTTCTGCCCCCATGCCAGCAGCACAGGGATCAGGGTTCAGGACCCAGGTCTGGGCCTTGCCCTCTCCTCCATCATTGGGACATGGCAGATATGAGGCAGTGACTCTCCCTCCCTCAGGTTTTCCCAAGACCTACACTCGGGGAAAACTATTAGAAAACACAGTTGTACTGGAGATCTGTGCCACAACGTCTAATTTCGGCAATAATATAGTTGCTCTTTTGATCTCCATCTATCCTATTCCTACATCGGTTTCTCAATTGGTTCCAACATGAAAGTGATTTAAAGGGGATGAGGAATTATCACCTTTACCCTATCATGTAGGAATGTATGAATACAAAACTTCAGAGGTACCAGGAGGGATCTCTTCTAAGACAAAAGAGAACCATACCATCCAGGGAAAGGGTTGGTTAAAAAAGGTCAGACTATGCTACTTGCCACTCCAGTTCAATCCCCCAGTCCCTCTCCAAGGCTGTCCCTCCTTCAAAGGGAAATAATCATCATGCATGCAAAGATACAAGAAAAAAGAACACATTCAATAAAAGACAGACAAAAAACAAACCAAAAAAATACACCCTAATCATGTAAAAAAAAGATGAATAAATTGTTCGCCATAGATTTTATAAATGAATGAATGAGAGAGACGGGGGGGGGGCAGGGGGGAAGAGATTGACTAAGGGAAACAATGGCATCAGTAAAAAAGAGAAAAGACTGATGAAAATAAATCAGGAACTCGGAGGATGAACTTGACATCTTTAAGGAAAATTAAAAAGAAAAGAATACAGGATTTGAGAGGCATTAGAACTTGTAGAGTGCAGGGACCTGGTGTGGGTGCTCAGGGCTCCCTAACGTCTGTGGAATGCAATACCTTGTACTGTTTTCCCCAGGTAGTCACCACGCCTCTCTTTATTAATCACATGCTGATATATCTTCCCAGTGGTGATGTTGTTGTCTTTATAAAGATTGATATCCAAGAACCTTTCATAATTTCCAAGGTCTAAATCAACTTCTCCACCATCGTTTAAGACAAACACTTCTCCTAGAATAAAAAGGCAAGGTAAAATTTTCAAATTTGCTTCCAGTAGATTATTTTTCAAAGATGAGCACATTTTATTAAAAAACTGCTAAGAGACTTATTTATAAACTATATTCTATCACCATTTCATTTTCTGTATTCTCACTTGAGGATGTTTATTGATTATTAGAGAGAGAGGAAGAGAGGAAGGGAGAGAGAGAGAGATGTGAGAGAAACATCGATTTTTTGCCTCCAGGGGATGGAACCTGAAACCTGTGTGCCCAGACTGGGAATCTAACCAGCAATTTTTTGTGTGTGTGTACGGGAGGATGCTCCAACCAACTGCACTACCCATCTAGGGCATCATTTCATTATTTTTTTAAAATATATTTTATTGATTTTTTACAGGGAGGAAGGGAGAAGGATAGAGAGTTAGAAACATCAATGAGAGAGAAACATCGATCAGCTGCCTCCTGCACACTCCCCACTGGGGATGTTCCCGTAAACAAGGTACATGCCCTTGACCGGAATCGAACCTGGGACCTTTCAGTCCGCAGGCCAACGCTCTATCCACTGAGCCAAACCGGTTTCGGCCATTTCATTATTTTGATGGGAAAACTTAACAATTAAATTATATCCTTTAAAATGCATCAGAAAAATTCCAGTATCTTATGGTTTTTTTCATACTTACTAAAATTCTGTCTTCAAGATTTAGCTTTCCAAAACCATCATATATCATTTGAAAAGGGGGCTTTAAAACAGCAATTTTAAAAACTAATAGCAATTTACTTCAAAGCATCCATATCCTGTACTCTGGAATTGGCATAAGAAAGGTTTAATTGATTCCCATCTTGGTGAAAGTCACAGTTAAAGAGATAATATATGAAAAGCAGGGCCCCAGCGAGCCCACGGAGCAACTTGGTGAAAGAAAGGCAGAAACGCCATCTTGTGGAATAAGCAACCTATAGAGCAGCATCAAGAAAAAGGATATAGATGCAGACTTAATCACATGAAATACCTGCTTTAATTATTTGGCATGTCTCTGGATCTCCAGTGTCACGTGGGGACATTGATTGGGACTCCAGTGTTCTAAAGCCACCTTGTAAGAACTGAACTTCCCCTAATTAAGAAAATTCTAGCCGAAACCGGTTTGGCTCAGTGGATAGAGCGTCGGCCTGCGGACTGGAAGGTCCCGGGTTCGATTCCGGTCAAGGGCACATACCTTGGTTGCGGGCACATCCCCAATGGGGGGTGTGCAGGAGGCAGCTGGTCGATGTTTCTCTCTCATCGACATTTCTAGCTCTCTATCCCTCTCCCTTCCTCCCTGTAAAAATCAATAAAATATATTTAAAAAAAAAAAAAAAAGAAAATTCTATCATTTATGCCTATGGCAGAAAGTTCACAGAAAAAAGGTTGGCTAGCTTACAAACCTTATCAGAAACCTTTTATATCCTCATTTATGTCTCCCTTATCAGGTACCTAACAGTGGTCAGGAAGATTGCTAACTTTAAGGACAAAAGAACAAACTGAGGAAATTGCAATATTTTCCTATTTCCCAAATTCCATTTCTAGTTCAAATTCCACTTTCTCATGTTATTCAGGAAGTACCAATCTATGGGAAAGTCTTTTTACTTTGATCATCTTCACTTCTGACAAATACGAGATCTCTGAAATCCCTTTAGGTAAGTCAGGCCAAATCTAGTTTGCCAGTACTCCCCGTATATGGCAAAGATATTCAAATTATAAATTCCTAAATTTTCAAAGTATGTACGCATTATGTTCTTAGAAGAGAAAGAAAAACTATAGATGGCAAGCCTTCAAAAAGTTTTTTAGACTTAATGCATTATGGTTAAAATTCCAACAGTTTTCTTTTAACTTGATGGTGACACTGAAGTTAATTTGGAAGAAAAGCAGGTGTGATTACCAAAACAAAAAATAAGTAAAGATAAAAGCCCTTATAATATTGGTGAGGAAAGGAAGATTGAAGTACATATAGATATTCAATACATATAAATATAGAATATGATGACATCAACAAATATACAAAACCAAAATATCCAAAAAGGTGTCTACTGCATGAAGGAATTTAATATGTGACAAAAAACAGAACAAAGATATCACAAACCAAAGTAGATAAAGTACTCAGGAATAAACTTCAAAGAAATATATAGGACATACATGAAGAAAACTTAAAAACCTTATTTTAGAGACATGAAAGAAGGTACGAATAAAATGAAAGCCACTTATAAAGTTCTTAAATGGGTCAATCAATATTTTCAGTGTTTATTTCTTCCCCAAATTAATTCATAAATTTAAAGCAGTTTCTGTCAAAAACTCCAATTTGATTTCTTATAAAGTTTGACAAAATAATTCCTACTTAATCTTAAAGACACTGAACATTTTGAAATTTTAAAAGGAATAATGAGGAAAGTCCTGATCTACTTGATAATAAAAAGCTGCATTTATTAAAATGATAGACAGAAATAAATAAAGAAATCTGGAACAGAACAGAGTACAAAGACAGAACTAAGTATACACTGAGTAGCCAGATTATTATGACCTCTGAACGCATAATAATATGGCCACTCAGTGTGTGTGTGTGTGTGTGTGTGTGTGTGTGTGTGTGTGTGTGTGTGTATTAGAGGCCCGGTGCATGAATTTGTGCAGGGGTGGGGTCCGGCCAGCCTGGCCAGGGGGAGGGGACATGGGCGGTTGGCCGGCCTGCCTGCTGGTCGAACTCCTGGTCGAGGGGACAATTTGCATATTAGCCTTTTATTATATAGGATATACACTGAGTGGCCAGATTATTATGCATTCAGAGATCATAATAATCTGGCCACTCAGTGTATATGGATATTTAGTACATAACAAAAGGTGGTATTTCAGTCAGTGGAGAATGGATGAAATCTTTGATAAATGTCATGAGGAATAGTTAGCTAATCAGAAAAAAAATTATGTTGCATACTCACCTCACACCAAATTAAATTCCACATGTGTTAACAATCTATACTAATAAAAGGGTAATATGCTAATTAGACCGGACATCTTCCGGACACCTTCTGGACATCCTTCTGGACAAAGCCATGGTGGCAGGCGCCAAGGCAGAGGTGGTTAGGGGCAATCAGGCTGACAGGGGGGAGCAGTTAGGGGGCGATCAGGTCGGCAGGGGAGGGCAGTTAGGGGGCAATCAGGCCGGCAGGGGAGCAGTTAGGGGGCGATCAGGCCAGCAGGGGAGGGTAGTTAGGGGGCAATCAGGTCAGCAGGTAGAGGCAGTTAGAGGTTATCAGGCCAGCAGGGGAGCAGTTAGGGGCATTAGGCCAGCAGGCAGAGGTGGTTAGGGGCAATCAGGCAGGCGAGCAGTTATAAGCCAGTAGTCCCGGATTGCAAGAGGGATGTCCCCCAAGGGGTCCTGGATTGGAGAGGGTGCAGGCTGGGCTGAGTGCCCCCCTCTGTGCATGAATTTCATGCACCGAGCCTCTGGTATTAAAATAAAAGCAAGTGAAACTATAAAAGTGCCAGAAGAAAATAGATTAATATTTAACCATTCCTGGGGAGGAGAAATCTAAAGATGACATCAAAGGCAGAAACCATAAAGAAAGTTGATACATTCAATCATATAAATGGTAAATTGAAATTGATCAGCAACTAACAGAGGTAATATTAAGACAAATTCCAAACAGTAAAAAAATATATATATATGATGATAACGATAGATTAATATACTTTATATCAAGTATTATTTAAAACTACTGATCCGGTGCATGAAATTCATTCACATTTAAAAGGAATTAATTAGCCGAAACTGGTTTGGCTCAGTGGATAGAGCGTCGGTCTGCGGACTGAAAGGTCCCAGGTTCGATTCCAGTCAAGGGCATGTACCTTGGTTGCGGGCACGTCCCCAGTGGGGGATGTGCAGGAGGCAGCTGATGTTTCTCTCTCATGGACGTTTCTAACTCTCTATCCCTCTCCCTTCCTCTCTGAAAAAATCAATAAAATATATTTTTAAAAATTTTTTTAAAATAAAATAAAAGGAATTAATTAGAGGAAATATTTTAATATTGCTTTCATCTTTAAGTGTTAGAGATGAAAGAAAACTAATAAAATGTATATGAAAATCTTCCTCCTGTCAGAGTCTGGGGCATGCCACGGGAACCAGAGTCAAGTCCCCGCCCACGCACATGTGCCTCGAAATCACCCAAGACCCAGACCCAGCTGGCCCCACCCTCATTTGGCTAGATCCAGACCCGGTTGGCCCCACCCCCATCAAGCCCTGCTGGGTGGGGGGACACAGCCTCAAGTCGCCTAGCCCAGTTCCGGGGCTGGGGGCGTGGCCTGAGGTCCCCTGTCAAGCCCTGCCAGGTGGGGGGCGGGGGGCCCAGCCTCAGGTCCCCCGGCCTGGGCCGGGGCAGAGGGCTCACCTTGAGGTCCCCGTCAAGCCCTGCTGGGTGGGGGGCATGGCCTGAGGCCCCCTGTCAAGCCCTGCTGGGTGGGGGGCACAATCTGAGGTCCCCCATCAAACTCCACCAGGTGGGGGACACGACCTGAGGTCCCCCATCAAGCCCTGCTGGGCGGGGGGCATGGCCTGAGGTCCCCCTTCAAGCCCTGCTGGGCAGGGGGCACGGCCTGAGGTTCCCCGGCCTGGTGCCAGGTGGGGGGCACAGTCTGAGGTCCCCTGTAAAGCACCACCAGGCGAGGGGCACAGCCTCAGGTCCCCTGCCCCAGCCCAGTGCCACACAGCCCTGCTGATTGCTTGTTAAGGCTCGTTACAAGAACTCAGCCTCCACTGTGGGAGCAGCCATCTTGTGTTACAGGATCCCCGCCTCTGCTATGGGTGCAGCCATCTTGTGTTATGCAATCCCTGCCTCCGCTGTGGGTGCAGCCATCTTTGTTATGGTGTGAAGGTCAATTTGAATATTCCCTCTTTATTAGATAGGATCATTTTAAAATTGAAAGGAAACACTAGCCAGTTTGGTTCAGTGGATAGAGTGTCAGCCTATGGACTGAAGGATCTGGGTTCGACTCAGGTCAAGGGCACATCCCTGGGTTTTGGGCTCCATCCCCAGTGGGAGGTGTGCAGGAGGCAGCGGATCAATTCTTCTCTCTCATCATTGATGTTTCTATCTCACTCTCACTCTCCCTTCTTTTCTGAAATCAATAAAAATCTATTTTTAAAAAATAAATAATAAAATAAATTTGAAAGGAAAATTGGCACAACACATGGCATTAGTCAATTTTGCTGCACACCAAACAACCCTAAAATCTCAGTGACTTACAAAACGTTTATTGAGTTCTCCCTCATGTTATGTGGGGCTGTGGGTCAGTTGTGTGTCTGCTCTGTGCATTCCAGGACCCCAGGCTGAAGGAAAAAATCCCTATATGGGGCAGGCAGTTCACATGACACAGGGCAGAAGCATAAGAGAGGCTGAACCAAATCATGCCACCGCATTGAAAATTTCCGCTTCAGGGCATATGTAATATTCACTAATAACCCTTAGGACAAAACAAACCACATAGTCAAAGAAGGTGCCCAACCTCTCTGGTTTACTCAGAATTAAAAGGGTTCCTAGGATGAGGAACTTTCACTTTCAAAACCAGGAAAAGTTCCCAACAAACCAGGAAGAGTTCACCACCCTACATGGCCAAAGTGCAAAGTCAACAGGGCAGGGAAATTGAAGCCATAGAATGAAGTTGGGTGATAGTTTCAAACAAAAATACCATCTATCAGAGTCTTGAATGTCATTCCACAAACAAAATGAAAAATTTTTTAAATATATAAATTTTTAAAATATATAAATTAAAATGATGTTTTTTTGTTTGCTCTCCAGCTAGTAAAGTTTAAAAAAAAATAATATTCAGTAAAGGTATAAGGAATTAGGCCTTCCTCTTACACACTGTTGATGAGGATGTAAATTGGTGCAGATCCATAAGCCTTATCAGAAAATTCTGAGAAAAGATGAAAAATTGTAATTTGGATTTTTTTCTGATTATAGAAAGATAATATAAAACATTTTCCGCCCTAACCGGTTTGGCTTAGTGGATAGAGCATCAGCCTGCGGACTTAAAGGTCCCAGGTTCGATTCCAGTCAAGGGCATGTACCTTGGTTGCAGGCACATCCCCAGTGGGAGGTGTGCAGGAGGCAGCTGATCGATGTTTCTCTCTCATCGATGTTTCTCTCTATCCCTCTCCCTTCCTCTCTGTAAAAAAGCAATAAAATACATTTAAAAAAAAACAAAACATTTTCCATCCTATCTAATAAAGGGGGAATATGCTAATTGACCCTCACACTGTCGCAAAGATGGCGGCACCCACAGCCAATAAGGAGGGAATATGCTAATTGATTGCCCCACCCTCAAAGATGGCAGCACCCACAGCCAATAAGGAGGGAACATGCTAATTGACTGCCCCACCCTCAAAGATGGTGGCGCCCACAGCCAATAAGGAGGGAATATGCTAATTGACTGCCAAGCCCTCAAGGATGGCGGCACCCACAGCCACAAGATGGCAGTGCCCAGTTCCCTCAGCCCCACCAGGGTGGCAGGTGCACAGCAAGGCCAGGCCCACTCCCAGGCGGGCCTGGCTGCTCCGCGTGCCTGCCTCCAGAGTCCCCCAGTCCTCTCAGTCCCCTAGCCACCCAGGGCCAGCCCAAGGTGCAGGCAAGCCTCGGATGTCGGCTTCTCAGCCCCCCAGGGCCACCAGAGGCTCAGGTAACCAGGGCCGGCCGAGGCTTGCACTGCTGGCAGTGGCAGCAGCAGAGGTGTGATGGGGTGTCACTTTCCCCTGATCGCCTGGTCGCCTCCCGTCCCTGAGGGCTCCCAGACTGTGAGAGGGGGCAGGCCAGGCTGAGGGACCCCCCGCTCCAATGCATAAATTTTCATGCACCGGGCCTCTAGTATATTATAAAAATAAAACACCTCAACAGCAAACACCATAATCAAACACATTCCAAGTGGAATAAAGACTAGAAATAGCCACAAACTTATGAAGAATTTTAAATTTTCAGAACTTTTTGGATTTCAGAGTTGTAGACAAGGGATAAGCATTATGTGTTAAGAGCCTGAAAAATACATCTACCCATCAAATAAGAAATTTTGAACCCAGGCATTCTGTTTAAAAAACTAAATTTCAGGCCTGGCCTGTGTGGCTCACTAGGTTGAGCATTGCCCCTTGCACCAAAAGGTTGCTGATTTGATTCCCAGTCAGGGCACATGCCCAATTACAGGCTTGATCCCCAGTAGGGGGCATGCAGGAAGCAGTTGATCCATGTTTCTCTCTCTCTTTCCCTCCCTTCATTCATCTCTCTTTCTCTAAAAATCAATGGGGGAAAAAATATCCTCAGGTGAGGATGGATAGATGATAGATAGATAGATAGATAGATAATAGATAGATAGATAGATAGATAAACAAACAAACAAACTAAATTTCAAAGATTTCCATCACAGTATTGTTTTTAATATCAATACATTAGAAATTATTTCCTATTATTGTTCAGATTCTGTGCAACTTTTAAGAGTATAGAATATATTAAAATGTCCACAGTATACTAAGTTTTAAAATTAGATTAAAGCCCAGCTGGCATGGCTCAGTGGTTGAGCATTGACCTACGAACCAGGAGATCACAGTTTGATTCCCAGTCAGGGCACATGCCGGGTTGTGAGCTTGATCCCCAATGTGGAGCATGCAGGAAGCAGCCGGTCAATGATTCTCTTTCATCACTGATGTTTCTATCTCTCTCTCCTCCTCTCCCTTCCTCTCTGAAATCAATAAAAATATATATATTTAAAAAGAAAAAAGAAAATTAGATTTAAAATAATGTGACTGTGATATTCAATTCATTTGAAGTTCAAAAACAAGCAAAACTAGCCCGACCAGTGTGATTCAGTGGTTGAGCGTGGACCCATGAACCAGGAGGTCATGGTTCGATTTCCGGTCAGGACACATGCCCAAGTTTCAGGCTCAATCCCCATTAGGTGGCATGCAGGAGGCAGCCAATCAATGATTCTCATCATTGCTGTTTCTATCTCTCTTTCCCTCTCCCTTCCTCTCTCTGAAATAAAAAACAACAACAAACAAACAACAAGCAACTCTAATCTATGGTGTTAAAAGACAAGATAATAGTTACCCTGGTGGTTTGGAGGCAAACGGAGATTCTGTTTATTGATCTAGGGGCTGATTACACGGTATAATCATTTCATCAAGTGGTACATTTATGATTTATGCGTTTTCCTGCATGTATGTAAAATTTCTTAAAAGAAAGTATTTAAGGGCTAATGCTTTTTATTTTATTGATTTTTTACAGAGAGGAGGGGAGAGGGATAAAGAGTTAGGAACATCGATGAGAAAGAAACATCGATCAGCTGCCTCCTGCACACTCCCTACTGAGTATGTGCCCGAAACCAAGGTACATGCCCTTGACCGGAATCGAACCTGGGACCCCTGAGTCCGCAGGCCGACGCTCTATCCACTGAGCCAAACCGATCAGGGCAGGGCTAATGCTTTTTTTAAAAAAAATAATTACTATATACATTGAAATGTCCACATTAATAATAGTCACTCCAAGAAGTGGGAAATTTCCTTTATGTCATTCTATATTGTCAATATAACTCTCAATATATACTATATTGTTTGAAATTTTCTCTTACCGATAAGATGTTAAGAGAAATCTATTACCTTTATGATTAAACAAAACATAATCCATACTGCAAAAGCTACAATGAAAATAAATGGTGTCCTCACACAGTTTTCCAAAAGGGTGGACTGATTTGGAATGCCATCAGCCATCTGAACAATGCATCAATGACCATGAGAACATTCACCTATTCATAACATATGATCCAGCAACTCTACTTCTGGAACTCTATCCTAAAGAAATTAACCAACGTATAAGAAAGAACTGCAATTTAACTCAGCGCTTTATGAGGGAGGAAGTGGTTCTCTTTCATACCGTGCTCATAAGGTGAAAAAGTGCCTGCATCAATGTTGATATAGGGGTCGATTTTGATGGCGGTAACTCGGAGTCCCCATGACTTTAGAATCGTCCCAATGCTGCTCGCGATGATCCCTTTCCCAATGCTTGAGATCACCCCACCGGTGACTAGGATGTACTTCATTGGCAGAGGAATGGCTGGGTGTCAGCACCCAGATAGAATCTGAAAGGCAATGAAATTAAGGGTCAGGGAAGAGAAACATTTTCTCAAACCAGTAAAGCAGAGAGTGTGTTAAACCAGAATTTCAAAAGCACACAGCATTTTCCTATCTAAATAGTTGAAACTTTCAAAAAAAATTTAAACCCTCAGATATTTCTTTATTGATTGATTTGAGAGAGAGCAAGAGTTTTTGTTCCACTTATTTATGCATCAACTGGTTGATTCTTGTATGTGCTCTGACCAGGGATCGAACCTACAACCTTGGCATATCCGGATGATGCTCTAAACCAACTGAACTACCCAGCCAGGACTGAAACTTTTTTTAAAAAAATATTTTTTTTTAATTTTTATATATTTTATTGATTTTTTACAGAGAGGAAGAGAGAGGGATAGAGAGTTAGAAACATCGATGAGAGAGAAACATCGATCAGCTGCCTCCTGCACACCTCCCACTGGGGATGTGCCCGCAACCAAGGTACATGCCCTTGACCGGAATCGAACCTGGGACCCTTGAGTCCGCAGGCCGATGCTCTATCCACTGAGCCAAACCGGTTTCGGCAGGACTGAAACTTTTGAAACAAAGTCATATCCTCTAGATTTTTTATTTTTGTCGATATGCAGGAAGCTGTGGCTATTTTCTATAAGCAGAGGGGGAGCTGGCTCCATTGCCCTGATCTTCCATTTACCCCAACTCTGTCATATAACAAACTTCATCATGAGAAAATAGATTTCTCTGGGATTCGGAGGCATGGTCAAATTTATGAGATCAGGCACTGTTGTCAGACAGAGCTGTACAAGCTGTACCTGGCCAAGCTAATCCATTCTGTGCCTGTTTCTTCATCTGTGAAATGGAATAAAAATACCAGTTCCTTAAAATATTATCCAGCACTAAAAAGAAATGAGCTGTCAAGCCATGAAAAGAAATGGAGGAAACTTAATGCATATTACTAAGTGAAAGAAGCCAATCTGAAAAGGCTACATACTGTAGGATTCCAAATATATGATGCTCTGGAAAAGGCAAAACTATGGAGACAGTAAAGAGATCAGTGGTTATGCCCTAGCTGGTTTGGCTCAGTGGATAGAGTGTCAGCCTGTGGACTGAAGGGTCCCAGGTTCAATCCCAGTAGAGGGCACACGCCTGGGTTGTGGGCTCGGTCCCCAGTGGGGCGGGGGGGCGTGCAAGAGGCAGCCATTCAATGATTCTCTCTCATCATTGATGTTTCTATCTCCCTCTCCCTTCTTCTCTGAATTCAATAAAATAAATAAATAGCCCTAACCGGTTTGGCTCAGTGTGGATAGAGCGTCGGCCTGCAGACTGAAAGGTCCCAGGTTCGATTCCAGTCAAGGGCATGTACCTTGGTTGCGGGCACATCCCCAGTGGGAGGTGTGCAGGAGGCAGCTGATTGATGTTTCTCTCTCATCGATGTTTCTAACTATCTTTCTCTCTTCCTCTCTATAAAAAAATCAATAAAATATATTTTTTTTAAATTAAATTAGCCGAAACCGGTTTGGCTCAGTGGATAGAGCGTCGGCCTGCGGACTCAAGGGTCCCAGGTTCAATTCCGGTCAAGGGCATGTACCTTGGTTGTGGGCACATCCCCAGTAGGGGGTGTGCAGGAGGCAGCTGATCGATGTTTCTCTCTCATCGATGTTTCTAACTCTCTATCCCTCTCTCTTCCTCTCTGTAAAAAATCAATAAAATATATATTTTTAAATAAATTAAATTAAATTAATAAATAAAGATATCAGTGGTTGACAGTGGTTGGGGGAGGGAGGGATGAATAGGTGGAGCACAGAGGATTTTTAGGGCAGTGAAACTACTCTGTGTGATACTACAATGGTGGATACATGTCATTACACATTTGTCCAAGTCTATATAGAGTGTACAACATCAAGAGCAAATTCTAATGTAACCATGACTTTGGATGATAAGATTGTGCCAACATAGGTTCATTGATTGTAATAAATGTATTACTCTGGTTTGGGATGTTGATCATAGAGAAGGCTGTGCTCATGGGGCAGGAGGTACATAGGAACTCAGTACTTTCTGCTCAGTTTTGCTGCAAACCTAATATTGCTCTAAACAGTAGTCTATTTTTAAAAAATCAATATTTAAGTGTGCCAACATAAAAAAAGATTTCCTAGGTGGTTCTGAGGATTAACTGAGCAAAGATATAGATCAGAGGTCAGCAAACCAGGGCCCACTGGTCACATGTGGCCCACTGTCTGTTTTTGCATGGTCCCCAAGCTAAGAATGTTTTTTACATTTTAAATGATTTAGAAAAGATCAAAATAATATTTCATGACATTAAAAGTATATGATATTCAGCCGAAACCGGTTTGGCTCAGTGGATAGAGCATCGGCCTGCGGACTGAAAGGTCCCAGGTTCGATTCCGGTCAAGGGCATGTACCTTGGTTGTGGGCACATCCCCAGTAGGGGGTGTGCAGGAGGCAGCTGATCGATGCTTCTCTCTCATCGATGTTTCTAGCTCTCTATCCCTCTTCCTTCCTCTCTGTAAAAAATCAATAAAATATATATTTTTAAAAAAGTATATGATATTCAAACTTGTGTCCATAAATCAAGTTTTATTAGCACACAGACACACCCATTCATTTATATATTGTCTACGTTCACTTACTTTCTTACAATGGCAGAGCTGAGTAGCTGTGACAACAGAGACCCGTGGCCTGAAATATTTACTATCTGGCCTTTAACAGAAAATGCTTGCTGGTACCTGGTATGGAGGGTCAAAATCAATCCCTACATTAACTGATAGTAAGAACTTAAGAAGGTGAGCTATTAACATCACTATTAATAGGAATAAATGTATCCTCCTTAACTGAATTTTTGTCATTACCTAGCCGTTTTACCATGCAGGAATATCCCAGCAGGAAAAAAAAAAATGTATTATGTCATAAGGAAATTTTATTTGACTTTTCTGTGGCTGTCTGATTCAAACTCTTTTTGACTGGCAGGCGGGGAGCCCAATAGCTACTTGGCTTTCTCTACTTTGAGAGCCACTGTTTTCCCCTTCAGCCTATGCCTTCATTCTTGCCATTTCAGCATGCACATGAAAGGAAAGCCTTAACAGCCAAAACCGGTTTGGCTCAGTGGATAGAGCGTCGGCCTGCGGACTCAAGGGTCCCTGGTTCGATTCCGGTCAAGGGCATGTACCTTGGTTGCGGGCACATCCCCAGTAGGGGGTGTGCAGGAGGCAGCTGATAGATGTTTCTCTCACATCGATATTTCTAGCTCTCTATCCCTCTCTCTTCCTCTCTGTAAAAAATCAATAAAATATATTTTTTTTAAAAAAGAAAGGAAAGCCTTAACAGCATGATTTTCGCAGTCAGGGATGGCAGCTAAATGGGCAACTGAGTAAGACCACTAACATAATATTACAACTGCAAAAGAGAGAGAAATTAACAAAAACTAATAACTATAAATCCCACTTTCTATTATAATTCACAATTTAAAAAATACTTGGATCAATGATTCTCTCTCGTCATTGAGGTTTCTCTCTCTCTCTCTCTCTCCCTCTCCCTTCCTCTCTGAAATCAATTAAAAAACTTTAACCCAGCCATCATGGCTCAGTGGTTGAGTGTCAACCTATGAACCAGGGGGCCACGGTTCGATTCCCAGTCCAGGTACATGCCCGGGTTGCAGGCTCGATCCCCAGTGTGGGGCATGCAGGAGGCAGCCAATCAATGATTCTCTCTGATCACTGATGTTTCTATCTCTCTCTCTCTTTTTCCCTTCCTCTCTGAAATCAATAAAAATATTTTTAAAAAAAAACTTTAAAAAAATACTTGGAAATTAAGCACAAAATCAGGATGGGCTTTTCTTTGAGAAGGATGGACAAGTAAGATAAATGGGTAATAGAAATCATTTCTGTCCTCCTCAAAGAAAAGCCCATCCTGATTTTGTAGTTTCCTCTGCTTAGCATTCAAAGCAAACTATGTGAAACTGAACGGTGTAAAGTTATCTCACTTCTGAGCTGTGAGTTCAGTTTGAACTAGTTGGCCATGGTCAGGACAAGTAAATTGAAGCCATCCACAATAGACATATCCCATCCCAAATGGCTGTCCTAAGTCCTTGGGCCTGCCTTTCAATACACAGTGTAGCCGAAACTGGTTTGGCTCAGTGGATAGAGCGTTGGTCTGTGGACTGAAAGGTCCCAGGTTCGATTCCGGTCAAGGGCATGTACATTGGTTGCGGGCACATCCCCAGTAGGGGGTGTGCAGGAGGCAGCTGGTCGATGTTTCTCTCTCATCGATGTTTCTACCTCTCTATCCCTCTTCCTTCCTCTCTGTGGAAAATCAATAAAATATATATTTAAAATCTCCCCTTTATTGATTTCCTATTTCTGTTGTAAGAATTTGCCAGAAATAGCAATGCATTATCTTAAAAAAAAAAAAAAATACACAGTGTAGCTGATCTCCTTCAATGCCACCTGGTCATCCACTCACCGAGCTAGTTTAGCCTCAAAGATTCTCAATCCAAACCCATAATGCATCTCCAAAATGGACCTGAATGTTCGTCTCTTTCCACGCCTACTGGGCCAAGTAGTCACTATAGTGGTCATTTCTTCACAGCCTTCCCTTACCCCTCCCACTGGCGATTTCTCCTACTCTGATAAGTGCCCCTCCTCTGGAGTCAGAGAGCCTAGATTCAAATGCTGGCTCCGTCATTTACAGCTATGACCCCAGGCAACTTCAACTTTTCTAAGCCTCGATTTTCTCTACCTACGTTTACACAGAGATCAGAACAGTGCCTGCCTTATAGAGGTGTGTGGCCGAGTACACAGGTGCTAAAAGAAAGTTAGCTGTTATCATTTTCCAGAGCCATCTCCGCCCCGATTCAATCACCTCACAAATGTCTACTAAATGTCTATTATATATGCTAGACATGTTCCACGGTCCAGGGATATGGGGGTGAACAAAAAGTCAAGGTCCCTGCCCTCTTGGACTTCACATTTCCTGTGCAATTAAGGGGCAAATAAGCGGTGCTGTAATTGTATCTTATTAGGGTACTGTCACGCTATTCAAATGACTTCCGATTTGTAAAAGTTAGCAAAATCAAAAACTGCCCCCCAAAAATGCCATAGAAAACTGGAATGTATTCATGTGAAGTCACATTATGTGGTTGTCAAAAAGTCTAAGAATTGTCCATATAAGATATGTTTATGTTATATGAACAGAGTGGGATATAAAATTGAACATAGTATCATCTCACCTATGTTTGTTTATTTTTTTTAATTAAGACTGGTCAAGCCGAAACCGGTTTGGCTCAGTGGATAGAGCATCGGCCTGCAGACTCAAGGGTCCCAGGTTCGATTCCTGTCAAGGGCATGTACCTTGGTTGCGGGCACATCCCCAGTAGGGGGTGTGCAGGAGGAAGCTGATCGATGTTTCTCTCTCATCAATGTTTCTAACTCTCTATCCCTCTCTCTTCCTCTCTGTAAAAAAAAAAAAAAAAATCAATAAAATATATTTAATGGGGGGATGAGGACAAATATGTGACACCTTAATCAATAAAGAAATTAAAAAAAAAGACTGGTCAAAAGCGCACTAAAATGCTGAATTTTAATATATTTAGGTGGTTGGGGTGTAGGCAATTACTAGTTTTCGATATTTTCAAAAGCACGAGATACCTTTTTAAAGCACATTAGATATTTTACCAAGTCTTTGAAAATGTCACTGAATGCCAAAGATACATCTAGTCCTTTTCACCTCTTTTAAGTAAACAAGGAAGTTTGAAGCAAAGTTTTAAAACTGCAGGAAAAGGCAGCCTCTTCGGGCTACTTCCTTGAATCCAGATGTTTTTTCTCCCGCGTGAGGACCAGCTTCCATACACTCTCACACGCAGTGAGCAGAACCAACTGTCTGTAACATGGAATGTGTAGGGCTGCCCTGTCTGCTGTCCAATAAAAACGTTACACGAGCCTTCTGTGTGATTGCGAATTCTCTAGTAGCCATATCAAAAAAGAAACAGATGAAGTTCATTTTAATCATTTTATGGAACCCAATGTACCCAAAGAACCTTCATTTTATCACGTAATCACTGTAAGAATTTATTAGTGAGATATTCTACATTCATATTCTCTCTCTCTCTCTCTCTCTCCCTCCCTCCCTCCCTCGTTCTCTCTCTTTTACTAAATCTTCTCTCTCTCTTTTACTAAATCTTCGGAGATTAGGTGTGTCTACTCACAGCACATCTCAACTGGGACCTGCCACATTTCCAGGGTGGGGGGCCAGTGGCTGCCACACGGCAGTGCAGGCCCAAAGCAACTGAAAACATCCGAAAGCACCAAGAGATACTTGGTCAACGACGACCATTTCAAACGTATTATTAGAAACAGGCGTCCTTACTGAAGGCTCCCATTTTATGAAGTTCTCAAACAGGCAAAACTAATTTAGCCTATTAGCCTTTCTAAGCTATGCTCGAAATCAAGGGAGTAGGGGCGGGGGGGGGGGGGGGCGGCGTGTGGATCGTCTGGAAGGGACGCGAAGGAACTTTCTGGAGTGATGGAAACGGTCTACGCGTCAGGGGAGTGGTTCCGCGGGGTAGACTGTGTCAGACCCCCGATCTGCACATCTCACCAGGGGACATTTTCCGACCTGGGAAAATTAGCCATCAAACCTGTAAAAAGCGCCGCAGAAAGAAGGCTATTCGGTCCCGGCAGCGTACTTCGGCCCGGTGCGCCCCGAGGAGCTGATGGGGGGGGGGGGGGGGGGGGAACGCGAGGTGGTTGTTGAACGAGCGAGCGCGCTAGGCGAGGGGCCAGAGAGGCCCTTTCCCTCCGCGCGGGGCTTCACTTCCGCCAACGCCATCTCGGGGCTCCCGGGGCTCCCGAGGCCCGAGAGAAACGGGGCGGGGAGAGACGCACCCCGGACACGCGACCGTACCCACCCCAGATCGCGGCCGCCGCGGGGCGGGCTCCGACGGCGCAGGGCACCCGCGCAGCGGCCGAGCCCCGCACCCCTCGGGTCTGCGTGCGCGGGGTGCGGGGATGCGCCCGGCCGCCAGCCCCTGCCGGACCGGGCGACAGCGCCATCGGGGAGGGGACAAAGGCTCCCGGCCTCCCGCGCGCGCGCGCCGGGTGGGAAGGCCCCGGGGACGCGGGGTGGCGTGGGCCCGGAGGCCCCGGGGGTGCGGTGGAGGGCCGGGCGGGGGGGGTTACCTGTGCGGTGGTGGCGGCGCCCGGAGGCTGACTGGTGGGGACGGCGGGCTCCTTCCCGCGGCCGGCCGGCGCTCACCTGTGGGGCTGGGTCGGGGGCCGCCCTCAGGAGTGTCCCGGAGTCGCCTCCGGGTCCTTCCCACCTCCGGTCCGGGCCTCGGGGGTGCGCGCCGTTCCCTTCGCCCACCTTCCCCTCTCCTGCCGCCGCCGGCCCCGCTGACTCACGCTGGTGAGCTCGGGGTGTGCACCAGGTTTGTGCAATGCAACAAAACCAGCGCCTAAAAAGTGAGTCCTCCGGCACCGACAGCCTCCCGTCCCTCCGCCCTGGAGGCACTTGGCCCCAGGCCTCGCTCTGCCCCAGGACTGCTCCTCCCCTCCTCGGCTCATTTAGCGAAGGCCCTTGGGGGGGACCCAGGTGAACGCGGCGTTCCCACCGAGCCCGGGCCCCTCGGCCCGCGAGGCCCCTTGCTTGGGGCCTCCCGTCCCGTAAAGAGCCTCACCTGGTCACAGACGTTTGTGGGTCCCCTGCTGCGCCCCAGGAACTGCAGAAGCGCTGAGGAGAGGACCAAAATAAAACGGGGTTCCTGCCTTTGAGGGACTCCGTCTGTGGGGGGGTCGGTCTAAACATCTATTAGAATCAGTAAGATTCCTAGAACAATACCCGCGTAGAAAAATGGGGGGGTGGGGGCGGGCAGACAATCAGGACTTCATAAGTGACGTGACTGTTTTTGGAGGATGGTTGGTCCTGAGAAAGGACACAGCAGGTTGTTAAGGTGAAGGGAAGAACATACCCAAACCACTGAAGGAGAGACGATGTAACTATGGACAATGGAAGGGTGTGGAGTGAAATGGAAGGGTTAGGAAAGTAGTGAAAATTTTGAATAACCAGTGTAAGTCACTGGAGTGCCAGGATAGGCAAGTGCCATTGAACACCTGGTGGAGTTTAGAAACCATAATTGTGTAATGATGTCCAGATATAATTTTATTTTTAAAAAATATACTTTTACTAGTGGTACAGTGAACAAATTCTTGCACATTGAAAGGAAATCAATTAGAAGAAATATTTTAATATCACTATTCGCCCTTTCTTTATAATAGAAGTGTCAACCAAATTCACAATCGACAATGACAGATTGAAACACACACGTGCGATTGGGACCAGCTAGAGCTTTATATGTATTGAGCATGTGCAAGTCAACTTAGCCTTTTATATATATAGAATAAACTTGCTTAATTAGACCTTTCTTTTTTTTTCTTTTTTTTTACATTTTTTTATTGAGGTATTATATGTGTACATATCTTACCATTACCCCCCCCACCCCACACCCATACATGCCCTCACCCCCCAGAGTTTTGCGTCCATTGTTTATGCTTATATGCATGCATACAAGTCCTTCGTTTGATTTCATAACTCCCCCACCTTTCCCTAACTTTCCCCCTGTAATTTGAAAGTCTGTTTGATGCTTTACTGTCTCTGTATCTATATTTTTGTTCATCACTTTATAATGTTCTTTACTATCCATAAATGAGTGAGATCATGTGGTATTTTTCTTTCATTGACTGGCTTATTTCACTTAGCATAATGTTCTCCAATTCCATCCAGGTTGCTGCAAATGATGAGAATTCCTTCTTTTTTATGGCAGCATAGTATTCCATTGTGTAGAAGTACCACAGTTTTCTGATCCAGTCATCTGCTGATGGGCACCTAGGCTGTTTCCAAATCTTAGCTATTGTAAATTGTGCTGCTATGAACATAGTGGTGCATATAGACCTGCTTTCTGATGCAGCTAAACTTTTTCCAGCCCAGTGAAGCACCCCAACTTCTCTTTCAGGTAATTGTCAGCAACACAGCAGTAAATATCAACACAAAGCAGGTTATTATTGTAGATCACGCAGGGAGAACAAAGGGTAAAATATTTAACTGCAGCAGTGTTTGACTAGATTCTGCACAGCAAGAAAACCTGAAGTCATTTTCAAGGTCCACCATTTCTTTCTTTTCAGTCAGGTCAAGTTTCTAACCTTTTCAAATCTCTGTTTTCTGGGTAATGAAAAGAAAATAGGATTCCACTGAGTTTCCTATCTACCTACACCAGGACTTCTGTGAGGATCAAATGAGATGAGGCACAGGAAAATGCTTCACAAACATTTGATTAAAGTGTAAAATGTTTGCACCTGGCTATAAAGCAAGTTGTGTTTCTGGGCTGAAGAAACTCCAAGGAGACTAGTCACTAGGGAGAGGAAGCTGGGCGTTGCTACGTGACATCATTACCCAGTGCCCACAGCAACCGTTTCTGGGCTGAACTGGGCTGTGGGCTATGTTTTACAGCATGGGATCTTGGCAGCATTGGCTCCGATTTGGTGGACTGACACTCCAGGGTGGTGGCAGGGCCTATATCCCACTTGGGGGAAGCTGAGTGTTGCTTTGTCAGCGCCAGGTCCGCAGTGCCATTTCTCTGTAAATGGCCATTGCACATCACAGCAGCTCCTGCATTGAGTGTCTGCCCCCTGGTGGTCAGTGCACGTCATAGCGACCAGTCAGACAGTTGGATATTTAGCATATTAGCCTTTCATATATATATATATTGATTTCAGAGAGGAAGGGAGAGGAAGAGAAACATCAATGATGAGCCCTAGCCAGTTTGGCTCAGTAGTTAGAGCATCTGCCTGCAGACTGAAGGGTCCCGGGTTCCATTCTGGTCAAGGGCATATGCCTGGGGTTGCAGGCTCCATCCCCAGTAGGGGGCATGCAGGAGACAACCAATCAATGATTCTCTCTCATCATTGATGTTTCTCTCTCTCCCTCTCTGAAATCAATAAAAATATTTTTTTTTTGAAAAAGGAAACATCAATGATGTTGGCTGCCTCCTGCACACCCCGCAACCCAGGCATGTGTCCTGACCAGGAATGGAACTGTGACCTCCTGGTTCATAGATCGATGCTCAACCACTGAGCCATGCCAGCTGGGACAGATAATTTTATAGGATAGCTACAGGTAGGTATGTAAATGTGGATGTTTATGACAAAACCAGAGTTTGAGTGGAGTAGAAAGACGAGAGTGAGGAAATTGAGGACACTGAAAGAATGTGATTGCAGTAATCCACCAGCGCTCTAGTTCACAGAGGAAAGAAATGGAGAGCAGCAGGAAGCTGATAGACTGGGAGAAAGAAAAGAAAGGGACCAATGACAAGGGCCCATTGAAATGAGGGAACTTTTCCTAGCTCGTTTTGTTCAGTGGCTAGAGCATCATCCTGCAGACTGAAGGGTTCTGGGTTCGATTCCGGTCAAGGGCACATGTCCAGATTGTGGGCTTGATCCCCAGGGTTGGGCGTGCAGGAGGCAGCCAATCGATGATTCTCTCTGATCATTGATGTTTCTATCTCTCTCTCCCTCTCCTTTCCTCTCTGAAATCAATAAGAATATATTTTATAAAAGAAAGAAAGAAATGAGGGAACTGGCAAATTGTCTCCACAAAGTGGTGTTGGTGTTGAAGTCATCAAAGGGGAAGCACTTCAGATGATGTGGTTTAGGGTCTGACGGCTGAAACGGAGTCAAGTGAGATGGGCATTGCTGGCATTGGGTCTAGCGCCCACCAGGCCAGTGTAAGGGACTTTAAGGGCCCTGGAAGGATGGTGGAACTTGGAGGAGGCAATTGAGGCCAAGAAACCAAGTCAATATGAAGCTAATAGATGACAGCAACAAGGTAGGGTAGAGGGTTGTAAGGAAAAATTAAATAAGTTTTAAAACAAAAGGGAGTTTCTCCCCACTAAGAATGACAGAACAGTGTTGTAGAAGAAGTAGTGAGGATCCAGGGTTACTGATGTCAATTTCTGGGAAAATGGGCAGAGGCTCCACTCAATAGGAACCAGAGGGGAGACCCAAGCCTCCTCAAAGGCAAATAATAAATAAATAAATAAATAAATAAATAAATAAATAGAAACTTGAAAGGAGGAAAAACCTTGTAAAAAAGGCTGGAGGGCCAAAACCGGTTTGGCTCAGTGGAAGAGCGTCGGCCTGTGGACTGGGGGTCCCGGGTTCGATTCCGGTCAATGTACCTTGGTTGTGGGCACATCCCCAGTAGGAGGCAGCTGATCGATGTTTCTAGCTTTCTATCCCTCTCCCTTCCTCTCTGCAATAAAATATATTTAAAAAAAAAAAAAAAAAAAAAAGGCTGGAGGCATAGAAGAGATTGCTATGAAACAAGTCTTCCAGAATCCAGAGGACCCTGCAGAAAGGGTGCTTGTGAAATGGGTTGAAATGATGGTAATAGTTAACACCTGCCATGTATGCAAGGTTTCCTTCCACAATTCAGTACTTCATTTCCTTTTTACAACCAGAACAGTAATTATGGTATTTTTTTTTTTGTAATAAAGGACCTGAGGCTTATTAAAGATGTGGAGTGCCCTGACCAAAGGCACTGTACATTAGTTAATATAAATAACAAAGGCACTGTATATTAGTTAATATAAATAACAAAACCAGCCAAAACCGGTTTGGCTCAGTGGATAGAGCGTCGGCCTGCGGACTCAAGGGTCCCGATTCTGGTCAAGGGCATGTACCTTGGTTGTGGGCACATTCCCAGTAGGGGGTGTGCTGATCGATGTTTCTCCTCATCGATGTTTCTAGCTTTCTCCCTCTCCCTTCCTCTCTGTAAAAAATCAATAAAATATATTTTTAAAAAATTTAAAAAATAAATAAATAACAAAACCAGAAAAAATAATTTTCCTCCTACCCTTTTAAGTTCTTCTGGCTGGACTAATCAAATTAACACAAGATAGATTAACAGGAGAAAATGACCAAATTTATTACTTATGTGCATGCAGAGGTTTCATAAGAATATAAAAAGTGCCCAGCCTGTGTGGCTCAGTGGTTGAGCATTGACCTATGAACCAGGAAGTCACGGTTCAATTCCTGGTCAGGACACAAGCCTGGGTTGCAGGCTCCATCCCCAGTTGTGGGTGTGCAGGAGGCAGCCAATCAATGATTCTCTCTCCTCATTAATGTTTCTATCTCTCCCTCTCTCTTCCTCTCTGAAATCAATAAAAATATGTATATTTTTAATACTGCCCCCAAAAAAGAGAATATTAAATTTGAGGGCAACTCGGGCAGTTAAGGCTTATGAGCTAAGGTGGGGTGGTGGTTGGGGGACTCCAAGGGCAAGGAAGGCAAGTCATGCAGAGATGGAAAAGCAAATGTTTGGTGACTATATGTTTGCTGGGCCATCTTAAACAATATGATACAGAGAGGACTTTGATCAAAGAGGCCATGCTAGGTTCCTCCCTGTCTATCACACACTGGTTTATATTAAACTAGTTATCTGATTATTTCTCCCTTCCTGGAGGAGGTCCCCTATCAATTCTTTTAGGCAGTTGGGGGTGGGGGGGTGCGGGGAGGTCAAAGGTTCTTCGAGTCTTTTGTTTCTTGAAAATAACCAGCTTAGCCCTAGCCAGTTTTGCTCGGTGGATAGAGCATCAGCCTGTGAACCAAAGGATGCTGGGTTCAATTCTGGTCAAGGGCATGTACCTCGGTTACAGGGTCCTCCCCGGCCCGGGCCCTGGTCAGGGCTCGTGCAGGAGGCAACCAATAGATGTGTTTCTCTCACATTGATATTTCTTTCTGTCTTTCCATCTCTCTAACTCTCTAAAAAGCAATGGAGCCGAAACCGGTTTGGCTCAGTGGATAGAGCGTCGGCCTGCGGACTGGAGGGTCCCAGGTTCGATTCCGGTCAAGGGCATGTACCTTGGTGGCGGGCACATCCCCAGGAGGGGGTGTGCAGGAGATGGCTGATGGATGTTTCTCTCTCATCGATGTTTCTAGCTCTTTATGTAAAATTTCAATAAAATACATTTAAAAAAAAAATAAATAAATAAATAAATAAAAAGCAATGGAAAAATATTCTCAGGTGAGGATAAAAACACAAATAAATTAATTAAATTAAAAAAGAAATAACCAGCTTAAAATAATCAATACCCCAAAAGGCATATTTTGGGATGGCAAACTCTGCTTTCCTTTGATAGCAATAGAAAACATCCGTTTCCAGCCAAAACCGGTTTGGCTCAGTGGATAGAGCGTCGGTCTGCAGACTGAAAGGTCCCGGGTTCGATTCCGGTCAAGGGCATGTACATTGGTTGTGGGCACATCCCCGGTGGGGGGTGTGCAGGAGGCAGCTGGTCGATGTATCTCTCTCATCGATGTTTCTAGCTCTCTATCCCTCTCCCTTTCTCTCTGTGAAAAGTCAATAAAATATATTAAAAAAAAAAAAAAAACATCCGTTTCCAAAGTCAGACTCTTTACCACAGAGTGCAAAGCCTCATCTTTTTCTTATTCTATTTATCTGTGAGGCTAATGGAGGAAAGATATTTTGTGAATACTCAGGGGTTCTTATGATAACTTTTGTAATATTAATCCAAAATGGAAAATAAAGTGAGCAGGAAAACAAATCTGATAACAGGGTGGAGATTGACTAATTTGTGTGGGATAAGGGTGTGTCTTCATTCAACAAGTGTTCTTTCACAGCCTACTACCAACATAGAGTGGAGGATAAAAAAGAAATGGAAAAGAAGCCCACCATTAAGTTGACTTGTGTGTTTTTTTATCTTTTATTTTGAAGAAGTCCACCTTTCAGAACAATTGTAAAACTGTCTGTCCCCTGGGGATCACAGCATTCCCCATTGTTTTGAGTGCTTCTGGAGATAAAGCAAAAGTAAGGCTGAATGGGCTGGGCCCCACCTCTGCTATTTGTTGAGTCAGTACTGTATTCCTTTTGGAGGTGAAGAAACTTCAAGAGTAAGAAGTCAAAGCTCTTGCAACCGGTTTGGCTCAGTGGATAGAGCGTCGGCCTGCGGACTCAAGGGTCCCAGGATCGATTCCAGTCAAGGGCATGTACCTTGGTTGCGGGCACATCCCCAGTAGGGGGTGTGCAGGAGGCAGCTGATCGATGTTTCCAACTCTCTATCCCTCTCTGTAAAAATCAATAAAATATATATTTAGCCCTGGCCGGCTTGGCTCAGTGGATAGAGCGTCGGCCTGCAGACTGAAGGGTCCCAGGTTCGATTCTGGCCAAGGGCACATGCCTGGATTGCGGGCTCGGTCCCCAGTAGGGAGCGTGCAGGAGGCAGCTGATCGATGATTCTCTCTCATCATTGGTGTTTCTATCTCTCTCTCTCCTTCTCCCTTCCTCTCTGAAATCAATAAAGAAATATATTTTTTAAAAAATATATTAAAAAAAAAGAAGTCAAAGGTATTCACCCATTTTATATATATACATAAATATTATATATAATGTATATATTAATTGATTTTAGAGAGAGGAAGGGAGAGAGAAACATCATGCTTGGTTGCCTTCTGAACTCGGTATGTGCCCTGACCAGAAATCGAACCCATCACCTTTTGGTGTACAGAAGGACACTCCAACCAACTGAGCAACACCAGCCCAGTCAAAGGTATTCACTTATTAGAAGGTGGAGTTAGAACCCCCTCCTAGGCTTCTGACGGAAATTCCAGGCTCACTCTAATCACACTTGAATCAAATATTCTTTTTCTGGAAAGTGTTGACTTTCAGGTTCTCACTGACTTAATAAATCCTAGAAAGGCATTTGTCCTCAGATGCCTCCTGACTTTCAAAGCTGAGTCAATACCCAGACTCTAAAAACAGGTTGGAATGTCACTGATGCCACTGAATAGTACACTTAAAAATGGTTAAAATGAGTCCTGGCCGGTTTTGCTCAGTGGATAGAGCATCGGCCTGTGGACTCAAGGGTCCCAGGTTCAATTCCAGTCAAGGGCATGTACCTTGCTTGCGAGCACACCCCCCATAGGAGGTGTGCAGGAGGCAGCTGATTGATGTTTCTCTCTCATCGGTGTTTCTGGCTCTCTATCCCTCTCCCTTCCTCTCTGTAAAAAAAATCAATAAAATATACTTTTTTAAAAAATGGTTAAAATGAGCCCTGGCTGGTTTGGCTCAGTGGATTGAGCATCAGCCTGCGAACTGAAGGGTCCCAGGTTCCATTCTGGTCAAGGGCACATGCCTGGATTGCGGGCTCAATCTCCAGTGGGGGATATGCAGGAGGCAGCTGATCAATGATTCTCTCTCATCATTGATGTCTGTCACTCTCTCCCTCTCCCTTCTCTAGAGTCAATAAAAATATATATATATATATATATATATATATATATAAAATAGTTAAAATGACAAATTTTATGTTATATATAATTTACTGTAATTTTAAAAATTGATAGTGTAATATACCAAAAACCATTGAATTGTACACTTTAAACTGGAGAGTTGTATGATATGTGAATAAAGCTGTTTGGGGGAAAAAAACAATAATGGGTTGGACTTGTTAAACTAAAGTTCTGGACCTGAATTGTAAATATACCTCAGGCTGGAAAACTGGAGAACGGGAAAAATCAGAATTGTACTCCATCCTCCATATATTCACTGGAACTGAGCTACTCTTCTGAAAATGTTGGAAGGAGGAGCAATAATGAGTGTCCTTTGCCAACAGATTGCTTGAGTCTGTGCTTGGGAAATACGCTCATGAACTCCCTGTTCTCAAGGAGTTGTTCACTTGGGCAGTTTTTTTATTCGTTTGCTTGCATGTCATTATGGGAAAAGTTAAATACTGTATGTAGAAAAACAGACATAATAGTATAACCACCCAACTTCAACAGTTATCAACCTATGGCCAGGTTTGCTTCATCTACATCCCTACTCATTTCCCCCATCCTGTATGTATTTATTTATTTATTTACTTTTTTTTAAAATATATTTTTATTGATTTCAGAGAGGAAGGGAGAGGGAGAGATAGAAACATCAATGATGAGAGAGAATCATTGATTGGCTGCCTCCTGCACACCCTCCACTGAGGACCGAGCCTGCAACCTGGGCATATGCCCTGACCAGGAATCGAACCGGTGACCTCTTGGTTCCTGGGTCGACACTCAACTGCTGAGCTACACCCGGCTGAGCTCCAATCCTGTATTAATTTGAAGCAGGATGGCTGGCATCTTATCATTTCATTGGTAAATATTTCAGTATGACTAAAAGATAAGAACACATTAAAACACACACACACACACACACATTTACCACAGTTTAAAATTTAACAATTCCTATGTCTATGGACAGATGAATGGATAAGCAAAATGTGGTATTATGTACAATGGAATGTTATTCAGCCTTTTTAAAGGAGCCTTTCTTGCCTGGCCAGTGTGGCTCAGTGGTTGAGCATCAACCCATGCCCCAAGAGGGCGCCTGTTCGATTCAGGCCAGGGTACATGCCAGGGTTACTGGCTTGATCCCAAGTAGGGGGTGTGCAGGACACAGCTGATAGATGTTGATGTTTCTCATGGATGTTTCTATCACTCCCTCTCTCTAAAATCAAACAAAACATATTTAAAAAATATTCTACAAAATGAATGAACTCGAGGACATTTGCTAAGTGAAATAAGCCAGTCACAGAAAGATAAATATGGTGTGATTCTATTATATGAGGTTCCTGAAGTAATCAAACTCATTCAGAAAGTAGTTTGGTTGCCAAGGGCTGGGGAGAGGGGAGAAGGGAGAGTTGTTTAATGGACAATTTGTTTTGCAATAGGAAAAGTTCTGGAGATTGGTTGCATAACAACGTGAATGTACTTAACACTTCTGAACTGTACACTTAAAAGTTAAGATGGTCAAGTTTGTGTATTCTACCACAAAGACAAGTTTTTAAATGTAACAATTCCATAATTTTATGATCTATAGCCAGTGACCAAATTTCCTATTCTTATGAAGTCAAACTTTTCCACCCCAATAGGGTTATTTGAATTAGGATCCAAATAAAATCCACAAGTTGCCATGCATTATGTCTCTTAAATCGCTTTTAATCTCTAAGTTCCCCTTCTCCCCTTCATTGCAATTTAGTTGAATGAATAATGTCGTTTGTCTTGCGGTTTCTCCCAGCCTAGATTCTTTTTTTTAAAATTTCTTTATTGATTAAGGTGTCACATATTTGTCCTCATCCCCCCATTCCCATCCCACACCCCTCCCCGCGGATGCCCCAACCCCCTGTTGATCTTAACCATTGGTTAGGCTGTATGCATGCACACAAGTCCTTTGGTTGATCTCTCCCCCCTCTTCCCAGCCTAGAGTCTATGTTGCCTGCATCCCATGGTATCCTTTAGCACTTTCCTCCAGCCTCTGTATTCCCGGTAAATTGGTATTTGGACCTAGAGGCCCTGGGCTAGTTTTTTTGGGGGGATGGGGTGTGGGGTGGGGTGGGGAAGCTAGTTTTGATTCAGTCTCAGGAGGCTAAAGATACCCAACTCCCAGCTGGACCTCAAAAGGCGAAGCTAAGCCACCACCCCAGGTGCTTAGAGCGACAGAGACGCCGTTTACACGCCAAGGTCAATCGCCACGAAGCTGGAGACGCGGGGAAGGGGGCGCGGCCAGGCATCGTGGGAAAAGCCCTTTGTCCGCTTTCCACGCGCGCACACGAGCTAACAAAATAAACAACCAGAGGGGCGGGGCCTTCGGCCGGAAGTGACGCACGCACGGCCGGCGTCCCAGTTGTCACCGAGGCGGGCAGGCGGCTAGACGGGCTGCCGCGGGGTCCCGCTTCCGGCCAGCTCCCCGGGAGACGCGCATTGTGAAGTCAGAAGTGGGCAGCAGCCGCTCGGTCTCCGGTGGCCGGGACCGCGGCGGCGGCGGCGGCGGCCCCGCGGGCGGGATGTTCCGCGGTCTGAGCAGTTGGCTGGGCTTGCAGCAGCCGGTGGTGGACGGCCGCCCGGTCGAAGGAGACGGGCAGCCTGAGGGAGAAGCCCCACCGGAGCCGCCCTCCGAGGCCGTGGCGGAGTCGGCTGAGAGGGAGCTCCTTCACCAGGCCAAAGACCTCGGCGGTGAGTCGCCCGCGTCGGGGTGAGGGAGGAAGGTGTGCCGGTTGGTCGGTCGTCTCGGGCCGGGAGAGCTGGGTGAGGACCCGGGGCAGAGCCGGGGCTTCTTCCTCCAGCAGTCAGATCCCCGAACCTGAACTTCCTCGTGACATGTCCCTGTACAAAGTGTAAAACATGAGGAGCAGAGCCGCAGAAAGGTCTTTAGGTTTGACAAGGAATCTTTTTTTGTTCAGCTCGCCAACTTCCACAGCCCCCTCCCCCCTCCCCCCATCCCCCCAAGGCGAGGCGGTTGGGGAGCTGGAGTAGGTTGAAAAAGTGACTTTTTGTCCTTAGGGTGGAAGTTAATTGAGGAAGAGGTACTGAACGCCTTGGTCAGGCTGGTCTAATTTTTAGGTGCAATGGGACCTTTTTCCTTAAGGCAGGGAAGTGGCTGCCAATTTTTGTCTGGGACATTCCAGTTCCAGTACTAGATGTTTTGTGAACGATATCTCCTTTCATCCGTGAAAAGCCCCAGTGAGTTGGGAGACAAGCGTAGGGTTCTCACCCTAAGTTATAGTCATAGGAAATGGTAGCAGTGGAGTTTGGACCTAGATCTAATTTCAGAACCCGTGCTCTTTTCGAGTTTACTGTCTAGATAGGGACGAGGGTAAAAGTAGGCTTGAAAGATAAACACATGCTCTAGTAATTCTGATTTTAGAGAGACTTTAGCGGGCTTAGTCAAAGGAAACGTCTCTGAGAAGGAAGACGCTAAAGCAGACAGCACTAGGACAGAACTGCAGCAAAGGTAGGTATTACATTTATTTTTAAAAGATTTTATTGATTTTTTTACAGAGAGGAAGGGAGAGGGAGAGAGAGTTAGAAACATCGATGAGAGAGAAACATCCATCAGCTGCCTCCTGCACCCCCCCGCCCCCCCACTGGGGATGTGCCCGCAACCAAGGTACATGCCCTTGACCGGAATCGAACCTGGGACCCTTGAGTCCATAGGCCGATGCTCTATCCACTGAGCCAAACCGGGCAGGTAGGTATTAAATTGAGCAAGCATTTAAAAAGAATCTAAATGGCAAGAGCACTAGGGGAGGCTGGAGCCTGAGAGTGGAGAAACACATATTTGAATAAAAAAGGCTCTGACATTCAAAAATGTTACTTCAAAGTGGAGGGGCAGGGAAAACAGACTTAACCTGAAATCATGGCGGTGCATAATCTCAGTCCGAGGGCCCCAAACAGTGCACAAGAGATATAAAACTAAGTACTGTGTATAGAATCACTAAAGAGGAAATGAATTTTTCCTGTGTAGAAAATTAGGAAGAGCTTAGAGTATTGGAGAGATGTGAGAAGATGAATTTGACCAGAGCAGAAAGGTTATGTTAGGTAGTTGGCATAGATAAAAGTTAGGAAAAGTAGGGTATGGGGATTTACCTGATTTCCTAGGACACAGAGAACCATTTTCTTTTTTTTTTTAATATATTTTTTATTTTTTATTTCAGAGATGAAGGGAGAGAGATAGAAACATCAGTGATGAGAGATAATCATTGTGACCTCATAGGTTCATAGGTCAGCACTTAACCAGCGAGCCACACTGGCCAGCCCATTTTCATTTATCTTAAAGGAAGGTATCAAAAGTGGCTTCTGGCGCTAGCTGGTTTGGTTCAGAGGATAGAGCATCAGCCTTCAGACTAAAGGGTCCCAGGTTTGATACCAGTCAAGGACACATGCCCAGGTTGCATACTGGATCCCCAGTGGCGGGACACACAGGAGGCAGCTGATCAATGATACTCTCATTGATATTTCTCTCTCTCTCTTCCTCTCCCTTCCTCTCTGAAATCAATAAAAAAATATATTTTTTAAAAGTGGCTTCTGAAAACTTTGTGAGGTCTTTTTAAAATATATATATTTTATTAAATTTTTTACAGAGAGGAAGGGAGAGGGATAGAGAGTTAGAAACATCGATGATAGAGAAACATCGATCAACTGCCTTCTGCACACTCCCCACTGGGTATGTGCCCGCAACCAAGGTACATGCCCTTGACCGGAATTGAACCTGGGACTCTTGAGTCTGCAGGCCAACGCTCTATCCACTGAGCCAAACCGGTTAGGGTGATATGAGGGCTTTATTAAAAACTTCATGTTTGGCCCTAGCTGGTTTGGCTCAGTGGATAGAGCATCAGCCTGCGGACTGAAGGGTCCTGGATTCGATTCCAGCCAAGGGCACATGCCTGGGTTGCAGGCTCAATCCCCATCAATCCCCAGTAGGGGATGTGCAGGAGGCAGCCGGTCAATGATTCTCTCTCATCATTGATGTTTCTCTCTCTCTCTCTCTCCCTCTTCCTTCCTCTCTGAAATCAATAAAGAAGTATATTTTAAAAATAATAAAATAAACATAATTTAAAAAAAAACAAACTTCATGTTTGTATTTAGTACTAAAGATCTCTGAATACTTTTTTTTCTTTTCCTTTTGAATACTTTTTAAATAAATGTGTGTTCAATATGGATGTCTACTTTGAAGTTTAATGCTGTGATCTCTTTTCTCACCAGACTCTCCTGATGTTTGGGGAAGCTAAGGTTAAATGATAGTATTCCCCCACTTTCCATGCCCACACACATTGTGAATTTAAAGTTTCCAAATAAATGCAAGTTCCTTTAGCTCTAATATTTATGTAACTATTAAAAAGATGTAGAGGTTCTATTTTATACACAAACCTTCAGAAAGACAAGAGATATTATGAGATGTTTGTTATTTCTATGTATTGATCATAGGAGGTATATTATCTTTATTTTTGTTTTGTTTTTAATCCTCACCCGAGGATATTTTTTCCCTTGCTTTTTCTTTTAGAGAGAGTAGAAGGGAGGAAGGGAAGGGGAGAGAGAAAAACAATGATGTGAGAGAGACACATTGATAGGTTGCCTCCCACAGGCACCCCAGCTGTGGCTGGGGATCAAACCTGCAACCCAGGTACATGCCCTTGACCAGGCATCGAATCCGTGACCCTTGGGTGCCTGGGCTGGCGCTCTAACCACTTAGAAACACTGGCCAGGGCAAGGTATGTTATCTTTAAAAAGACCCATCTATGTTTTTTGTGTGTGTGTTTTTTTTAAATATGTTTTTTATTGATTTCAGAGAAGAAGGGAGAGGGAGCGAGAGAGAGAAACATTGGTGAGAGAGATTCATTGATCCACTGCCTCTTGTACACCCCACTACTGGAGATTGAGCCTGCAATCCAGCCTGTGCCCTGACCAGGAATCGAACCATGACCTCCTGGTTCAAGGGTCGATGCTCAATCACTGAGCTACACCAGCTGGGCCCATCTATGTTTTAAAAACTGAAATTAAATATCTCACTTGGCTGGCATGGCTCAGTGGTTAAGCGTTGACCTACTGACCAGGAGGTCATCATGGTTGGATTCCCAGTCAGAGCACATGCCCAGGTTAGGGCTCGATCCCCGGTGGGGGGCGTGCAGGAGGCGGCCGATCGATGATTCTCTCTTATCATTGATGTTTCCATCTCTCTCTCTCTCTCTCTCCCTTCCTCTCTGAAATCAGTACAAATATTTAAAAAAAAAGATTGGACCCTAAATACTTCTGGTTCATGATGGCCTATTTATAAATTTAGGCACCTCACGGGTTAGTAGTGGACACCCAGACCTACATTCCATTTTCTTGCCCCAAAACAAATCTTCCCATCCTGTCCCTCCCTCCTGATAAACTTAGGACCTCCTATGATACCTGTTTCAGAGGAGGACAGTTTATAAGGAAACTAACTGAAGAACTTCTCTCTACCTTCCTAAAGGCCCGTGCCCCAAAGTAACTTACAAATTGGTTGTGGGGTTTTGTTAAAGTCAACCAAATTAGAGCTTTATCTGCACTCTTTCTTTAAAACGAAAAGAAAATTGGTACCTAGCCAGTGTGCTTAGAGCATTGGCCCACAGACTGAACGGTCTTGGGTTCAATTCTGGTCAAGGGCAAGTACCTCGGTTGCAGGCTCGATCCCAGGCCCTGGATTGGGACATGTGCAGGAGGCAACCAATCTGTGTGTGTCTCTCGCATCCATGTTTCTCTCTCTCTATCTCTTTCCCTCCTGCTCTCTCTAAAAAAAATAATCAATGGAAAAAATTATCCTCAAGTGAGGATGAACAAGAAAAAAGAAAATGGTACCTCTGAGAGTATTAAATATCTGAGTTATTCACACAGTTTAAATAAGTGGGAGGTGGCCAACGATGAGCATTGGCTTTTTCAAAACCTTCCCTAAGGCCAGTCAATGCCCATGAAGGAAAGGCCAGTTCCTGTTCCTTCTCATTTGAAAAGTAGTATTTGTAGTGGAACTGTGTTAATTAGGCCACCCTCCTTTTTTCCTGTATGGAAAGTGCAGCTACGAGGACTCCAAAAGTTAGTGTGTACATAGGAAAATACATGTCTACTTTGAAAAGAAATAAAATCCCTAATTCAGTTCTAATGACAAAGATTTACTACAAGGAGGGCAGTACAAATGGTCAAGAGCTTGGATCCCATCCTATACTATATAATAAAAGGCTAGTATGCAAATTGACCGAACAGCAGAACAACTGGTTCACTATGACGCGCACTGACCTCCAGGGGGCAGATGCTCAATGCAGGAGCTGCCCCCTGGTGGTCAGTGCGCTACCACAGGGGGAGCACTGCTCAGCCAGAAGCCCTGAGCAGGGCTTATGGCTGGTGAGTGCAGCGGTTGTGGCAGGAGCCTCTCCCACCTCTGCAGCAGTGCTAAGGATGTCCACCTGCCGGCAGTCAGACATCCCTCTCGCAGTCCGGGGCGCTCACAGTCTGGGGACCCTTCACTCCTTACTGCCCACCTGCAGCAGTGGTGGGAGCCACCACCGCTGTGCTCACCAGCCATGAGTCGGCTTCTGGCTGAGCGGCACTCCCCCTGTGGGAGCGCACTGACCACCAGGGGACAGCTCCTGTGTTGAGCATATCTGACCCCTGGTGGTCAGAGCGCCTCACAGCGACCAGCTGTTCTGCCGTTTGGTCAATTTGCATATTAGGCTTTTAGTATATAGGCTCGTTTGCAAATTGCAGAAAATCCAGCTCCAAATTATAGAAAGTTCCACAAACAGAGGCTTAATGAGAAGACCTTGATTGCTTGTGTCCAGGGTCCCCAAAACCACCCCCAGGTTTGAAGAGCACCTATCAAATTGGGGTTTCTTTGGCAAGGTGGAAGGTGATAGGCTATTGGCTAGGCAGTCAGTGAGGTAGATCTGCCTCTGTCATAATGGACAAAACATTTATCCTTTGTCAGCCTTGGCTTCCCTATCTGTAAACTGGACAGATTATATCTACTCTTCCCAGGATGGTTGTGAGACTAAAAATGACAATGAAAATGAAGATAAAATGACTACGTTCAATGTTCCCGATCTCCCCACTTCCTCCATAAGGTGTTGGAGGTGTGCTCACAGATGTTTTACTTCCTTTTCTTCCTTGGCTCAGACCCTCTCTTGTGCCTAAGTTCCCGAAGTGGACATTGTACTCCTGTTACTTCTTGTTAACTTTATATATATACTAGCAGCCCGTTTGCACAAAGATTCGTGCAATAGACCTTCATTCACCTGGCTGCCTGCACCAGTTTTCTGCTGGCACCAGGGACCCAGGCCTTGGCTGTGGCCACCGCCTTCTGCCTTCTTTCAGGGTCGGGGCTTGGCCCTGGGTGGTGGCCTTGGGCTCGGCCGCACCCTAGCGTCCCTGCGACGGTTTCCTGGTGGGCATGGCTGGTGGGTATAGCAAAGGTACGGTCAGTTTGCATATTGCTCTTTTATTAGGTAGGACTAGAGGCCTGTAGCACGAAGATTCATGCAATAGGCCTTCCTTCACCTGGCTGCTGGCACTGGTTTTCCTCTGGCACCCGGGACCCAGGCCTTCGCTCTGGCCACCGCCTTCCGCCTTTGCTCTGGCCACCACCTTCCGCCTTCGCTCCGGCCGGAGTCTGCAAGCTTCTCGCTGACTCCGGCCAGAGTCTGTGCTCCACTCTGGCTCCCTCCGCCCCCCGCCCTCCCTCTCATAGCAGGCGTCCTGCCCCACCCAGCTGCTCAGTGCCTGGAGCGACTGGCTGGGGGGGCTGCTGCCAGCTTTGTCCTGCTAATTTGCATAGTCCCTCCTGATTGGCTGGTGGTTGTCACTGAGGTATGGTCAGTTTATATATTTTTCTTTTATTAGTGTAGCGTGTGTGTGTGTGTGTGTGTGTGTGTGTGTGTGTGTGTATTTTATTTCAGAGAGGAGGGAGGGAGAGATAGAAACATTAATGATGATGATAGAGAATCATTGATCTGCTGCCTCCTGCACCCCTCACAGTGTGGGGATCGAGCTTGCAACCTGGGCATGTGCGCTGACCGGAAACCAAACAGTGACCTACTGGTTCATAGGTCGACACTCAACCACTGAGCTACACCAGCTGGGCACTTCCTGTTAGCTCCTAACTTTAGTCTCAATTTTTTACTAACTAATAAAAACTGTCTTTAACGTGGTATCAGATTATCTCTTTGCAAAATTAATAAACCACTTCTTGTCTTTATGAGCTTCTTACCTGAACATCTCTTGCCATACTCTCCCACTTCCCTCTCCCTCTGACTTCAGAATCCAGTCCACTCTCTAATTACTCCTGGGAGACCTTCTTCCTCCCTTCTCTGAGTGCCTCTGTTTAATGAATACTAGTAATTGTGCTCCTGTGGTTGTCTATAAGTTTTTTGTTTGTTTAGAAATTGCTCCTTGAGAGCAATAACTGCTTTCTCTGTGTTCAGTATGTATCATGTACTTCACCCATGGAGCCATTAAAATCTGAGAATTAAGATTATTATGCTAAAATACCAGTTTTTAAAAATATATTTTTTATTGATTTCAGCAAGGAAGGGAGAGGGAGAGAGAGGTAAAAACATCAACGATGAAAGAGAATCATTGATTAGCTGCCTCCTGAACATCCCCTACTGGGGATCAAGCCTGCAACCTGGGCATGTGCCCTGACAGGAATAGAACCATTAGTTCCTAGTTCATAGGTCGACGCTCAACTGCTGAGCCACACTAGGCGGGTAACAAGACAGTTTGAAACAGTTGCTGGGGGAGAACTGGGGAGTTTGCTAAGGGTCTTTGAAAGAGATGAATTAAAGGTCCAGGATGGATGGCCAGTCCACCAAGAAAGTGGAGTACTGGCAGTACTGATCTTTTTTTGTTTCAGGTTCTAATTAACAGGGAGCATGCCCTATGGCTTAAGATTCTTACAAGAACTCTTTAAGGGAGAAATTATAAATACAATAAACATTGTACTAGAATGGAGCATAAACTCTTCTTTTTATTCTTTATAGGCTATTTATTTAACTTTGCGACTGCTGCTACAAAAAAGATAACTGAGTCAGTTGCTGAAACAGCACAATCGATAAAGAAATCAGTAGAAGAAGGAAAAATAGATGACATCATCGATAAGGTACATTTAAATATCTTTGATAGTAGAAATTTATGAAATTCATTAACATCCCTTTTTCTTATGAATTTTATTAACCCAAGTAGGATATCATATTCTTTTAAAAAATATGTATGTTTTTATTGATTTTAAAGATAGAGAACATCGATGGGAGAGAAATACTGCCGGCTGCCTCCTGCATGCCCCCTATTGGGGATCCAGCCAACAACTTGGGTATCAAACTAGCGACCTCTTGGTGCACGGGTCAATACTCAACCACTGAGCCACACCGGCCAGGCTAGGATATCATATTCTGATAAAAATATTAATAGTTGAGATTCTTGGAATTTTTCTCTTTTTGTGTAACAAATAGCTTTGATATAAGTGATCTGATTTAAGTAACTTTGGTTTTTATGTAGTCTAAGGTATGTTGATACTTTTGGGTAATACTAAACTTTTCATATTGTGAGTTTAATTTTCAACTATAACACTTCAGAATATATTTATGCTTTTTATCATTTGGTTAATTTTTTAAAGTCTTAGCCCATTAGTAACAATCCTTTTAAGACTCTAATGGGTTGACTTTGTTCATTTTTTTACAGTGGTGAATTTTATGTATGTTGGTAATTATTTGAACTAAGGAGGTCATCAGTTAAACTTTAGATACTTTTGTTGTATGTACTATTTGTTGGAATGAGATTTGACCTATCTTATTTTTTTGAATAATACAAAAGTTCAGTTTTTAACTCATTTTATTTTTGCATTTGAAAAGATAATTTATCATAAAAGGAGATTATATACTTGAAATTCAAAAATGTTGACAATTTCCTCTTGTAGATAGGGTGAACTATCACTTTTTTAGCATTTTTATTTGAAGAAAATGAATAAAATATCTCAAATAGACTTCGCAAATCTTGAATGTAGTTCTTTCCTAATAATAAAATTTTCAAGGTAATTTGACTCTTTATGTATTTTTTAACAGACCATTATAGGAGATTTTCAGAAGGAACAGAAAAAATTTGTTGAGGAGCAGCATACCAAAAAATCAGGTATAGTATAGGTTTGTTGTACACAACTTACTTACCTGCCGAATTTTATTGAGCACTTATTACCAGAGGCCACAATAAGGCCCTGAGAATACAAAAAAAAAGTGTAAGTAATGGCTTCCATTCTTTGGGTAGCACAAACCCATAAACCTTTGGGATTTAAAGGAAGAAAGACATCGTTCCCCATGGCAGGGATGGTGGGTAAGGTCAGCCAGTGATGGCCCCTCTGAGGAGCAGTACATTTATTTACTGACAAATGCTTATTTAAATGTTTGCAGTTAACAAAATCTCAAAATATCTACTTTTGCCTTTTGATGGTGTTCAAACACAAAACTGGCCTCATGTCTTTGAATTTGGCAAAAGTAGGGTAAAATAATTCATTCCATTTGGGCAGTGCTACAAATTTAAAACAGAACTAGTTAGTCCTGTGGCGAATGTCCTTTAGGCATTGTTATGCTTTAGTAAACTCAAAAGTATGAAGCAGCTCTTTGGGACAAATAAACTATGCAAATTAGCATAACAGTGATTCATGGAAGTGATTAAATTGACCCATGTACAAAAGCAGGGAAGGGAACGCAGGTAGCATATCAGGGAAATTTCATTCCTTGGTCACATCAGTCACATTTCAGGTAGCCAGTAACCACATGGGACTAGTGGCTTCCATATTGGACAGTGAAGATCTAGAACATCTCCAGCATTGCAGAAAGTTCTATTGGTTAGCACTCGTCTAAATTAACTGAACAGGATCCAATAACAGTTCGTTTGTTTGAAGCGCGGAAGAGAATTACATCTACAGATACAGATTATTAGTCAAGTTGTGTAAAAAACGTAAGAGTAGGTGACCTCCTCAATGAAAAGTATGTCAAAGCATGAAGAGAGGTGATCAGAAATTTGCAATGTTTAGGGAGGATGAGGAACACAAGGGATTGACAGTTTTTTTGTTTGTTTTTAATATATTTTATTGATTTTTTTACAGAGAGGAAGGGAGAGGAATAGAGAGTTAGAAACTTTGATGGGAGAGAAACATCGATCAGCTGCCTCCTGCACCCCCCCCTCTGGGGATGTGCCAGCAACCAAGGTACATGCCCTTGACTGGAATCGAACCTGGGACCCTTGAGTCCACAGGCCGACGCTCTATCCACTGAGCCAAACGGGCCAGGGCAACAGTTTTTAGTTTTTCTGTTTTTTAAATATATTTCTTTATTGATTTCAGAGAGGAAGGGAGAGGAAGAGAGAGATAGAAACATCAATGATGAGAGAGGATCATTGATCGGCTGCCTCCTGCACGCCCCCTACTGGGGATCGAACCCACAACCCAGGAATGTGCCCTTGGCCGGAATCAAACCTGGGACCCTTCAGTCCGAAGGCCTACGGTCTATCCACTGAGCCAAACTGGCTAGGGCGGGATTGACAGTTTCTAAGTGGCTGCTAGTCCAAGATGGGCTCCCAAGTCACCTCAGAAACTCTGCGGGACTCACCTCTCCAGGTGGTTGCCATTTGTCATCTGGTATTAAAATTGTGCTAAGTTGTAATCATTTCCTTGTGAGCCCCGGAGACACAGGCTGGGTATAAGGCATCCTTGTATTTCCAGCACTTCGCTTCTAACGGCTCAGAGGATTTGATCCCAGCCCCGTTGTATATTGCCTCTGATTTTGCCCATTTCTTTCATTTGCTTTCACTTCTGTCAACCCTTTTCTCAATTCTTAACTGCTTATCTTGCAGCCTCCTTATCAAACCTTTTTTATTAACTTTTTATAAAAACTTTTATTTTTTGGGGCCCAGATGGCATGGTTCAGTGTTTGAGTGTCGACCTATGAACCAGGAGATCACGGTTCGATTCCTGGTCAGGGCACATGCCCACTTTCTGGTTCCATCCCCAGTTGGGGGCATGCAGGTGGCAGCTGATCCATGATTCTCATCATTGATGTTTCTATCTCTCTCTCCTTCTCCCTTCCTCTTTGAAATCAATAAACATATATATATATTTTTTTAAAAATATTTTATTGATTTTTCACAGAGAGGAAGGGAGAGGGATAGAGAGTTAGAAACATCAAAGAGAGAGAGAGACATCAACCAGCTGCCTCCTGCACACCTCCTACTGGGGTTGTGCCCGCAACCAATGTACATGCCCTTGACCGGAATCGAACCTGGGACCCTCCAGTCCACAGACCGACGCTCTATCCACTGAGCCAAACCGGTTTCGGCAATAAACATATATTTTTAAATCTCTTTAAAAAGAAACACTTTTATTTGGAAATAATCTCAATATACAGAAAAGTTGCAACAATAGAACTAGTACAGAAAATATCCGTATAGCCCTGGCTGGTGTGGCTCAGTGGATGGAGCGTCGGCCTGCGAACTGAAGGGTCCCGGGTTTGATTCCCGGTCAAGGGCATGTACCTTGGTTGCGGGCACATCCCCAGGTGGGGGTGTGCAGGAGGCAGCTGATGGATGTTTCTCTCTCATCGATGTTTCTAGCTCTCTCTCCCTCTCCCTTCCTCTCTGTAAAAAATCAATAAAATATATTTTAAAAAAAATAGAAAATACCCGTATACCTTCTACCCAGATTGTTGTTTTCCAGCTTTAGGAAATTTAACATTTATATAATACTCACATTCAAATTTTGTCATTGACCCAGTAAAATCCTTTATATATTTTCCCGCTCAACATAGCATCCAGTCCAGGGTACAGGATTGCATTTTCTGTCACATATCTTAGTCTCTCTTAATCTGGAACATTTCCACAGCCTTTCTTTGTCTTTTATGACAGTGGTTTTGAAGAATACCCCTCCTTTTTTATTATTAAATAGACCATTTCTCATTTGAGTTTTGTATATTTCCTTGTGATTAGATTATAATTAGATGCAGATTATGCATTTTTGGCCAGAATACTGCTTAGATAATGTGTCTTTCTCAAGGTATCACATTTGGAGACCCACAATGGCCATGTCTCTCTTGATGGTGATGTTGATTTTGGTCACCTGGTCAGATGAGGATTAACCAAAAAAAAATTCCTTGAATTATACAGTGAAGAAAGTGTGCAACACCTGGTCACTGTATAATTTCTTCACTGTATAATTCAAGGACTTTTTTTTTTTACCAAATACATACATGCATAAGATTTATGCATTAAGTCTGGGGATTATGCCCTAGCCAGTTTTCTCAGTAGTTAGAGCATCGGCCCTCGGACTGGAAGGGTCCCAGGTTCGATTCCAGTCAAGAGCACATACCTCAGTTGCAGCTTCCCCAGCCCTTGTCCGGGTGCGTCCAAGAGGCAACCAATGTGTTTCTCTCACATCATTGTTTCTCTCTGTCTCTCCCACTCTCTCTAAAAATCAATGGAAAAATATCTTCAGATGAGGATTAACCAAAAAAAAGTCTGGAAATTATGAATGGTCATATTTGGAACTCATTAGTAATTTGCTAAAATGGTTGTATAGAAACTTGCTCATTTTTTTCAAACCACAATTGCAGAGTAACCTTTGTAACATGTTCGTTTTTTTTTCTTTTCTTTTTGACTGTTAAACCTTTCAGAAGCAGCAGTGCCCCCATGGGTTGACAGTAATGATGAAGAAACAATTCAACAACAGATTTTGGCCTTATCAGCTGTAAGTATCTTGTGATATTCTGTGTAGAAGTACTTTCTTCGTATCACAATTTTATCCTTAGCAGATGTTTTTCTTCTATACAATTTTTAAAATCTTTTAAGTTGTTAGGACTGTACATATCAACTTTCACTATTTTTTTCACTATTCTTATAATTTTTATTGATTTATTTTAGAGAGAAAGAGAAAGGGGATGGAGAGAGAGAGATTGGTTGATTCTTATATGTGTGCCCTGACCAGGGATCGAACCTACAGCCTTGGTGTTTCGGGATGATGCTCTAACCAACTGAACTACCCTGCCCGGGCTTTTTTCACTAACTTTTCATTTGTTTCTCCATGAGTTATTATTATTATTTTTTAATATATTTTTATTGATTTCTTACAGAGAGGAAGGGAGAGGGATAGAGAGCTAGAAACATCGATGAGAGAGAAACATCGACCAGCTGCCTCCCGCACACCCCCCACCGGGGATGTGCCCACAACCAATGCACATGCCCCTGACCGGAATCGAACCCTGGGACCCTTGAGTCCGCAGGCCGACGCTCTATCCACTGAGCCAAACCGGTTTCAGCCTCCATGAGTTTTTTTTTTTTTTTTTTTAATGGAATAGAATACACTATTGCAAAAACATTTTTTTTTAAAATATATTTTATTGATTTTTTTGTTTTTACAGAGAGGAAGGGAGAGGGATAGAGAGTTAGAAACATCGATGAGAGAGAGACATCGACCAGCTGCCTCCTGCACACCTCCTACTGGGGATGTGCCCGCAACCAATGTACATGCCCTTGACCGGAATCGAACCTGGGACCTTTCAGTCCGCAGACCGACGCTCTATCCACTGAGCCAAACCGGTTTTGGCGCAAAAACATTTTTTTTCAGCCTTAAAAGAATTCTTTTGTTATTAAGATGGATAATCTTTTGAAATATGCTATCATACAGAGTTTCTAGACAGCATTCTAATTCTTTTGAATGAAGAGATTACATTCTAAGTTTCTTTTTAACTGCTATATGTATTTGAAACTGAAATTCAAAGAAATAAAATTCTATATGCTAGCCCACAAAATTGGGACTTCAGAGGGAACATAGCATTATGTTAACAGTTGTGTAGACCTGACAGTTTCAGAAAGCACTTTCAGCCCTAGCTGGTTTGGCTCAGTGGATAGAGTGTCAACCTGTAGACTGAAGGGTCCCGGGACCGATTCCAATCAAGGGCATATGCCCAAGTTGCGGGCTTGATCCCCAATGGGGGGCGTGCAGGAGGCAGCCAGTCAATGGTTCTCTTTCATCATTGATGTTTGTATCTCTCTCTCCCTTCTTCTCTGAAATCAATAAAAATATATTTAAAAAAGAAAGCACTTGCACACACATTATCTCTTTCGAGTCTCATGGCACATCTTTGAGGTAGGCAGGTGCTATTCTCACCATTATGCAGGTATGGGGATAGACTCTGAAATGTGACCCTCATTTATCTGTCTCCATTGGGCTGTGAACTCTTAGAGGTAGAGACTGGCTTTATTCTAATAAAAGCCTAGGTGGTCCTTGTGCCCTCACGCACAACGTTGTCACAAGATGGCCGTGTGCACAGCAGAGGCAGGGTCTGGCGGCTGCTTCACACAGTGAGGCCTGAGGGTCCTGTGGCTCTGCGCGGTGCAGAGGAGGCTGGTTCTGGCGTCTCCGCCACCTCACTCGAAGGAGGCAAGTCCCGGCAGGGGAGAGCAGTTGGGGGTGATCGGGCTGGCAGGGGAGTAGTTAGGTGTTGATCAGGCCAGCAGGGGAGCGGTTAGGGGGTGATCAGGCTGGCAGGCAGAAACGGTTAGGGGCAATCAGGAAGGCAGGCGAGTGGTTAGGAGCCAGCGGTCCCAGATTGTGAGAGGGATGCCTGATCCTAAACCAGCAGTCAGACATCCCCCGAGGGGTCCCAGATTGGAGAGGGTGCAGGCCAGGCTGAGGTACACACACACACACACACACACACGCCGCCCCCCGTGCACGAATTTTGTGCACCGGGCCCCTAGTCTCTATTATATGTACTGAGAACCCTGCCTGGCACGAGACTCATTGAATAGAGCTTTTTATTGTATCAGTGGTTTTCAAGCTTTGTTGTGCCCTAGCTGGTTTGGCTCAGTGGATAGAGTGTTGGCCTACAGACTGAAGGGTCTCGGGTTCGATTCTGGTCAAGGGCATATGTCCGGGTTGTGGACTCGATCCCCAATAGGGGGCATGCAGGAGGCAGCCAATCAATGATTTTCATCATTGATGTTTCTGTCTGTCTCTCCCTCTCCCTTCCTCTCTGAAATCAGTAAAAATACATTAAAACAAAAAAGAAAGAAACATCAATGATGAGAGAGAATCATTGATCCACAACCTGGGCATGTACCCTGACCAGGTATTGAACCGGGACCTCCTGATTCATGGGTTGATGCTCAACCACTGAGCTGTAACCAGTGGGGCTCAAGCTTTGTTTTTAACCCATTTTTCTTTTTAACCAGTCATAAATGGAACCTCAGTCTAGACAACAAATCACCTGGGCTTTGCCTCTCTTCCATAGCCCGCCCCTAGGCCATTTAAAGGTTTTTCATTAGTAAACCCTTTAAAAACCTGCACCCTCTCACAGTCTGGGAGCCCTCAGTGGATGTCCAACTGACGGCTTAGGCCACTCCCCACCAGCAGTCGGACATCTGCGGAGGTGGGAGAGGCTCCCGCCACTGCTGCTGCACTCACCAGCTGTGTGCCTGGCTTCTGGCTGAGTGGCGCTTCCCCTGCGTTGAGCATCTGCCCCCTGGTGGTCAGTGCGCTTCATAGTGACCGGTCGTTCTGCCGTTTGGTCGATTTGCATATTAGCCTTTTATTATATAGGATTATTGTTATTATTTTAATATATCTTTACTGATTTCAGATAGGAAGGGAAAGGGAGAGAGAGAGAGAAACATAAGTGCTGAGAGAGAACCATTGATCAGTTGCCTCCTGTACGTCTCCCACTGGGGATCGAACCTGCAATCCGGGCATGTGCCCTGATCGGGAATTGAACCAGGATCTCCTGGTTTATAGATCAATGTTCAGCCACTGAGCCATGCCAGTTTTTTGCCTTGGTTATTAATGCTCAGTGTATAGGAAAGTGGGAGATTTGGAGACATCCCTTTATACGCTAATCAGCAGGGTCATAGGCCATGTCAGAGGAATTCCAAGCCAACCTCATTCCCTAGTAAATGTGCCCTATTGAAGGAAGCTTTGCCTTTGGATTTTTCCTTCTTGGCTAACGAGAAGTGGCGAACTATAAAGAGAGACATGACTGCCCTAACCGGTTTGGCTCAGTGGATAGAGCATCGGCCTGCAGACTCAAGGGTCCCAGGTTCGATTCCTGATCAAGGGCATGTACCTTGGTTGTGGGCACATCCCCAGTAGGGGGTGTGCAGGAGGCAGCTGATTGATGTTTCTCTGTCATCGATGTTTCTGGCTCTCTATCCCTCTCCCTACCTCTCTGTAAAAAATCAATAAAATATTTAAAAAAAAAAAAGCGAGAGAGACATGACTGTTCCAGCTCTTCCAGGTTGGATGTAGTGGGCCCGGGGGCATTGGGAGTCACAGTAGTGTCCTGTTGGAGTTCCATGTTGTGTGCTGACTGTGGGTCACAGGCCATATGAGGATCTTCTGTGAAGGAGGGTTAAATTTCTTTTTAATGAGACTCCAATTTTAATACACTCATGACAAAATGTTTGTATGACATTTTATTTTGTCAGTGTGTTGACTGTACCTCATAATGGATTGTGGATTCTCTAACCTTTAGTTTAAGGCATCTAAACCTGAGTGCAGCAGCATGAAGAAGAATTCACTTAAAAGTTGTTACTTGTCAGATATTTTTAAAAGGAGATTGATAGCCAGCAGGGCAAGGGAGAGTTGAGGGGAGCCTGTTACTCACTACTCAAGGCCTGATGCATGAAATTCATGCAAGGGGCTTGGGCCTTGCAGCCCTGGCTGCCGCCACCCTCTACGGGGCGATCAATCACAGAGCACCCCCTCCCCCCATCGATCGTCCCACAGAGGGTGTCAGCAGCCTGGGCTGCTGGGGCCGAGGCGGCCCCAGTGGCCCCACGGCCCTGCCTCGCACCCACTGGTCGTTCCGGAAGGTCGTTCCACTGTCCTCTCTAATTAGCATATTAGCTCTTTATTATATAGGATCCTCCTGTCCACTGCAAGCATCCTAGCACCACACCTTTTCCATTGGAAACTTGCAGGAGGCAGTCTGCAGGAGTGAGCAGCCGAGAGGGTTATGTGAGAAAGGTGGAGGCTCTGCATAAGTTCAAGGTGGCAGGATCTCTATATCTTGCTGCCCCTATAGTGTTGTCACACCTGTGACAGTGTTTATCATGTAAAGTGAATGTCGTAAAGTGGACAGAGCTTGCGAGATGCACAGCAGCCCATTGGGGCTGTGCTGGAGTGGGAAGAATACTCGACCCTGGAAGGGGAGGACTGGAGTCCTGGCCCTGCCCCTCGTTATAGCGCATACCCGACCTTAGACAAGCCATTTTGCTTCCCTGGTCCATTTTCCTCGTCTGTAAAGTGAGGATGGAAGTGCTTGCTTCACAGTGTTGTGACAAAGAAGCCAGGGGCCCTAACACTACGGCTGAGCAAAGACTTGTTGACTGAACCAACAATAGCAGGCCTTTTTCCAGCCTGGCCAAGCTCTGTGAAGAAGCTGCACTATGTCTCTCTGTCACCATCACATTCCTGGGCCCTGACTGACCTGTGGAGCTTCAGACATTTGTCAGGCAGAGCCTGAGCCTTGGCCTTCTGTAGAGAGGTGTGACGAAAGCATGGTCTATACCAGTGGTTGGCAAACTCATTAGTCAACAGAGCAGCAGACCATAGCTCTCGAGCCGCATGTGGCTCGTGAGCCGCTGTTTGCCAACCACTGGTCTATACACACTTGAGAAGTGAATTGCATGGTTGGTTTTGCTTTTCTTTTTAATATTTTAATATTTTTATTTTTTTAGACAGGAAGGGAGAGGGAGAAGGAGAGGGAGAGAGAAATAGAAACTTGAGTGATGAGAGAGAATCATTTATTGGCTGCCTCCTGCGTGTCCCACACTGGGGATAGAGCCCGCAATCCAAGTATATGCCCTGACTCAGAATCAAACCGTGACCTCCTGGTTCATAGGTCGACGCTCAACCACTGAGCCACACCGGCCATGCTTGCTTTTCTATATGACCACCATGGTTAGCTGACTTCAATTTTGGGTTAGAATGTTTCTAAGATTATCTACACTAGTTTTCACATACCTAACAGTGCCCACTAAAACAAAGATGTGTTCGTATAATTTCAAACTATATAATTTCAACTAATTGCATGATTGAATTTCCTCAAGGCTCTCCAATTGAGACTTAAAAATATGTGAAAGGCCGAAACCGGTTTGGCTCAGTGGATAGAGCGTCGGCCTGCAGACTCAAGGGTCCCAGGTTCGATTCCGGTCAAGGGCATGTACCTTGGTTGCGGGCACATCCCCAGTAGGGGGTGTGCAAGAGGCAGCTGATTGATGTTTCTCTCTCATCGATGTTTCTAACTCTCTATCCCTCTCTCTTCCTCTCTGTAAAAAATCAATAAAATATATTAAAAAAAAAAAAAAAAAAAAAAATATGTGAAAGGATCGGCCTTTCTCTGCTCTCTCTTCAGTGGACAGGTTAACAATAGCTCATTGGACTCTGCAGTGAAGTCTTTAGGAGGGTTCAGTATTCATCAAATCAGTGATGCATTGGTACATATTAAGTGTGTTCTGTGGTTTTTCCCCTTTTCATCAAAGGACAAGAGGAACTTCCTTCGTGACCCTCCCATCGGCGTGCAGTTTCATTTTGACTTTGATCAAATGTACCCTGTTGCCCTGGTCATGCTCCAAGAGGATGAGCTGCTGAGCAGGATGAGATTCGCCCTTGTTCCTAAACTGTAAGCACTGTATTCGCGAGACTGAGTGGCTCAGCTCACAAAACGTGTATTTGTGTTTTCTTTCTTTTTAAAAAAATATTTTTTTATTGATTTTAGAGAGGAAGGGAGAGGGAGAGAGAGAGATTGAAACATGAATGATGAGAGAGAATCATTGATCGACTGCCTCCTACATGTCCCCTACTGGGGATTGAGCACGCAACCTGGGCATGTGCCCTGACCAGGAATCAAACCGTGACCTCCTGGTTCATAGTTTGATGCTCAACCACTGAGCCATGCTGACTGGGCTATATTTGGATTTTCTAATGGCCTCAGTGGTGTGCACAGTATCAGGGGAGAATTATGGAATGGGGGCCAGGAAAGTCTCAGACTCTCTTCATAAAAATGGGCTCTATGGCCCTTCAGCACCATTCTCTCTCTCTCTCTCTCTTTCTCTCTCTCTCTCTCTCTCTCTCTCTCTCTCTCTCTCTCTCACACACACACACACACACACACACACACACACACAGGGTGCCATAGAATCGAAATGAAGAGTGGACTTTTGGGAAATTTGGGGTGGGGCTGAGATGTGAGGTGTGCTCTTTCATCCCTGCTTAGAAGGTAGAGTGCATTTAAGTTAACGTCTGTGAGGCCCATCAGGACCGGCTGCTGCCTTCCCTGCACTCCGCTCTGCTCCCCGGCAGCACTGTTCTTGTCCTCTTTCCCACCTGAGGCTTTTCCTCTGCCCAAAGGCACTGTCCCCTCCCCAGGTCCCTGCCTGTCCTTGAAGTTCCAGCACAAGCATCATGTCTTCTGTGATGGCCATCAGCAGTGGGCCCTCTCCTCGTCCCCTCTGCCACCACAGGCTCTTCCTCACCTTTTCTAATTCCAGTCCCTGGTTTTGAGTGTCACATTTCTAAAGTCAGCAACATGAGTGTTCCATTTTTTCTAGCTCTATGTTCTTACTATATGAGTGCAGTGTCTTATTGTTCTCTAAGGACCTGAAGAGTAGTCTCAAGATAACTCTTTTCTCTCTGCTGTTTGTCTGTGAATTTTTGTGTTTGCTTTGGGCTCTTTGATGTTGCAGGCTTTTCTTCACCCGTCCTTTGGGTGAAGGCACCCTGCTGAGACATAGTTGGGGCTGTGTGTTCCCATAGGCCTTTTAGGCCTGGTGGTTTCCCCGAGAGGGCTCCTCAGCCCCCTGCCTGGCAGAGGGCAGAATAACAGGCAGAGCCTGGCCCCTGTTGCTTCCGTACATCGTTCCATCCCCATTCTCAACTGTGCCAGCCAACCCTGAGTGCAGATGGCTTAGCTCATAGTGGATCTTAGTCTCTGCTGTGTGGGAACACAGTCCCTGGCTGGAAGGGGCACCACGAGAGTCCAGACCATCTCAACGCTCTTTGAGGGCCTCTCCACTGCTCCTCCTGTTTTGAGCCCAGATTTGGAACAACAGTTATATAGAATCCTTTATTTTTTTCTTTTTAGTGAAACTCTTCTCTCCGTAATCACTAATATATTGATGATGAATTAGTTACGCTAAACAAAACCCTGGGAGTTGGCTTTTGAACGCTTCATTTGTATGTATCTGTTTGAATCTCTTTTATCTCAGAATTTAAGGCTGTACCTATTTTGAATAGCTGCCTCTTTCTGAGAGAGGAGCAGCAAAGCTCTGGGGTCCAGGTGGACTTCGCACCTGAAGGCTCTGTCAGCTTGAAGACCTTGGAATCAGTATGGGCCATGCAGTGTGCTCCCTGCCAGCGCTCTAGGGATTGTCCAGAGGCCCTGAGATGCTGGGACATGTGGCCTGGGGTGCTCCTGGCAGGCATATCACTGTCCATAGTTTCGGTTTTTAACAATTCTGGATTCCCTCTCACTGCTGACAGTAATTTTAGATTTTTTTAAAGCTTGGAGAATTGGTATTTGGCAAATAGTATTTCAGATTTGTCGCTGGCTAAGTAAGCTGCTCATTAAGTAATATAATTCCACTTTGCCTACTCTAATTCTGTTAGGGATGCTTTTAGAAATTAGGGTTGGTTTTATAAGTCTTTATCTGTTAGAAATGCTTACTGAAGTATCTACACTAATAAAAGTGAAAGATGCAAATTGACTGTACCTTCGCAATGACCACCAGCCAATCAGGAGTGTATGCAAATTAACCCAACAAAGATGGTGGGTTAATTTGCATCCTCAGGCGCCAAGCGGCCGGGGGTGGGATGCCATGGCGATGACGCAGGTGTTCTGCACCACCCCAGCAGCTCCGGGCCTATGGGCAACGTGGGAAGCGGAAAGGTGGCTCCGGCCAGAGCAAAGGCGGTTCCAGCAGCCAGGGGAAGGCAGGCCCATTCTTGCACAAATCTTCATGCATCAGGCCTCTAGTTTATAGATGAAAGGATGTGATATCTGTCATTGCCTTAAAATTTTCCAACCTCTGCCCAAAGAAAAGTGTTGTGTGCAGGGGAGGAGGCATAGATGAAACATGACTTGCAAAATGGTGGTATTTTTTTTTTTCGTCTTTTTTTAAAATATATTTTTATTTCAGAGAGGAAGGGAGAGAGAGAGAGAGAGAGAGAGAGAGAGAGAGAGAGAGAGTTAGAAACATCAATGATGAGAGAGAGTAATCGATTGGCTGCCTCCTGCACGCCCTCTACTGGGGATTGAGCTCACAGCCCAGGCATGTGCCCTTGACCGGAATTGAACCCAGGACCCTTCAGTCCACAAGCTAACGCTCTATCCAGAGCCAATCAACCAGGGCAATGGTGGTATTTCTTAAAGTTAGGTCCAGGGTACATGGGGTTTCTTTTTTCTAGTCTCTCCACTTTGGTTGAAATTTCCATAATAATACAAAACAAAAATGAGCCATCACACATAAATAAGGAGTTTTCCTTCTGACATGCAGAAATGCAACTTTGATTATTTGAGACACTTTTTCTGAGCAGAAGCCATCACTAAGCAGGAACAATTTAGAAGAGAAAACAAACATATTCTCTGTATTGCAAAATGCTTTTTAGTTTGTTAGCACTTCCCTATGATGGCAGTGCTGGCAAGAGACAGGGCCTTGTTGGTGCATCAAAGGCACCCCTGAGGCCTTTACTCCGGTGACAGTAGGGAAATCACAATCCTTTCCTGGGACATAGACTTGTACATATGCCCGTTGTTTCCTAGAGGCTGTTCACAGCATGCTAATGTCTTAAAATAGTCCTTGGAGCATAAATGATCAAATAAATGTTTGGGAGTTGCTACATTGGATGGATTTTTATTGTAAGGCTTCTTAGAACCTTTACTATGTCATCTGCATTGTGACTCCCATCAGAGGGCAACCAAATATTTCTGCAGTGTGCCTGTGACTGCTTCTTACATCAAGAGGGAGAGGACTCTAGGAAAAGAAAATAATCCACTTTGTGTGTGTGTGTGTGTGTGTGTGTGTGTGTGTGTGTGTGTGTGTGTTTTAAGTATGTTTTTATTGATTTTAGAGAGAGGAAGGGGAAGTGGGAGGGGGGTAGAGAGAGAAACATCGATGTGAGAGAGAAACATCGATCAGCTACCTCCTACACACCTCCCTACTGGGGATCAAGCCCCAACCCAGGCATGTGCCCCAACCAGGAATTGAACTGGTGACCCCTTGGTACATGGGACGAGGCACAGCTAACTGAGCCACATTGGCCAGGGTCAGATGTTTGTTTTTATTAAGAGAGCAAACATTGCCAGTGATCCACTGTAGATAGTACACTGTTCATTTTGGACATTTCCTAGAGTTCAGAAGTAAATGTGACCTTGAGCACTGGCCGGGTAGTTCAGTGGTTAGAGCGTCGACTTGCGGACTGAAGGGTCTCGGGTTCAATTCCCATCAAGGGCATATATCTTGGTCATAAGCTTGATCCCTGGCCCTGGGCCAGGGCACGTATGGGAGGCAACCAGTCAATGTGTCTCTCACATTGATGTTTCTCTCTTTGTCTCTCCCCCTCCCTTACATTATCTCTAAAAAAAAAATCAATGGAAAAAATACACTCGGGTGAGGATTAACAACAACAAAAAGTGCCCTTGAAAATATTCAGGCCGCTCACTACCTCATGGGAAAGTTAATCTCACTTTTGTATGGCTGTGGTGTTATGGTTTAAGGCTCCTGAATTTACCCCGGTAAATGCCCTAGGTCCTGCATTTGTTCCCCAGGCGTCTAAGTCTATGTACCTTTCACCTTTGCAGTGATTACCTTCTGAAAGTAAGTTTTCCGAAGTGGATATGGTGTGTTGTCTGATTGCAGAAGAGCACACTGTAGTGAATCTTGTGTGCAGCCTAAGGTTTCATTAGCTCTTCCAGCAGCTGTAGCATACTGATAATTCTAGGCTAAACTTGTAGTCGGCTAGAAGTTCTTACTAACTGCTGTTAAACCAAGTCTCCCTCCTGCCAAACTACTTCCAAGAGGTGCTATAAGAAAAAGAGACTTCTGCCCTAGCCGGTTTGGCTCGGTGGATAAAGCATCGGCCTGCGGGCTAAAGGGTCTCAGGTTCGATTCCAGTCAAGGGCACATGCCCGGGTTGTGGGCTTGATCCCCAGTGGGGGGCTTGCAGGAGGCAGCCAATCAATGGTTCTCTCTCATCATTGATGTTTCTATCTCTCCCTCTTCCTTCCTTTCTGAAATCAATAAAAATAAAAAATAAAAAATGAAAGCCCCCCCAAAAAGGAAGGGTCTATTAAAAAAAGAAAAGAAAAAGAGACTTCTGAGGCCACCTGAGTTTGGGAAATGCTTCTTGGCACATGGTCAGAACTGAGCAAGTAAGAGGTCATTATAGCCGTGACCATCTGTGTTGACAACTTGTCTTATCCATCCCTTAACCCGCCCCCCAGCACCTAGCATGGGGCCTAGTGCATGTGGGCTCAGTAAATGTTGGTGGGATTAATGAAAGAAAAGATGGCTGTATCTAGCATCATGTCAGCTTGTTACCTGGCCAGGTTTGTGGAAATAATCTTGCATTTTGCCTGTGGCACTTGAAAAGCTAGCTTCCTGGCCCAGTTTGGCTATTTACCGATGTGACCACCCTGTGTTCTGATATCCTTTCTAAGGCAAGCCCTGTCCTCATTCACAAGCCTGGTCCTCAGTGTTTTCTTAGTTCTCACTGATTTTCTTCTACTCCTTCCAAGTTTTTCTGTCATACTTTCTTCCTTGATATTCCCCCATTCTAAGAACCTTCTAATAAAGCAGGAGGTAAAGAGACATTCTCTTATACTCTTGTCATTTTTACTAGCAAAGCATTTTTAGAACATAAACAACTCCTCCAGGCAAAACAACAAAAAACACCACACACATCCCACAAGTCACCAAAGCTGTTCCTTGGCTGTCCTTGGTTTGGGGGTTGGTGGGTGGGGGATACATTCATCAGCAAATTTATAGAAAGGTGAGAAGTACAGTCTAAAGAACTTTTTTTTTTTTTTTGTCATTTTTCTGAGTCATTCTGATGCTCCATCATTCATGATTACTTTAGTGTGTATTTTCTACAAACAAGGATTTTTCTGCATAACCACTATGTAACCACCCAAATCAGGAAATGTCACTTCCAGGTTTTTACTCTCTTAATTCTCAGACCCTATTCTGATTTTACCACATGTCCCAATAATACCGTACTTTCCGGCGTATAAGACGACTGGGTGTATAAGATTTTCCTGGGTTAAAAAGTCATTTTATACGCCGGAAAATATGGTATATTGGACTATATTGATGGGATTAGATATAATGGATTAGATATATTTGACTACTGTATTTTCCGGCGTATAAAACAACTTTTTAACCCAGGAAAATCTTATACGCCCAGTCGTCTTATACGCTGGAAAATACAGTACCTTTTTTAACGAAAGGATCCAGTTCAGACTCACATGTTGCATTATCAACCATCTCCCACCTCAGGGCTGACTCCTACAGATTGCTTGTTATTTGCAAGCTACCAAACATTTCCTTTCATAAAGAACAATACCCACAATCCTTTCTTTTCACTGCTTGGACGCTCTTAATTCTTCAGTAAACAGCAAATAATTGGTGGGGTCCTGGCTCTGTTTCCAGTTTCCCAGGTGATCGTGCTGCTTCCTTTGCTGAAGGAAATTTGGTATCACTAAAATATCTAAAAATGCTGAGGCTCTGTACGTTTTCTTGTACCCTGTTATTCGGCTTTCATTTCAAAAGCAAGTAAGCCCAGCTGTGGTGGCTCAGTGGTTGAGCATCACCCTATGAACCAGGAGGTCATGATTCGATTCCTGGTCGGGGCACATGCCCAGGTTTCGGGTTTGATCCCCAGTTAGGGGGCATGTAGGAGGCAGCCAATCAATGATTCTCATCATTCATGTTTCTCTCTCTCCCTCTCCCTTCCTCTCTGAAATCAGTAAAAATATATTAACAGACAAACAAAGTAAGCAAATAAGAACTCCTTGGAGCCTCCCTTAGATTTGCAAATGCCCCTAAAAATCATCTGTTCCAATCTCCATGCAACAAATAACCCCTGCATGCATCTGTGTGCCTGCATGCTCAAATGTGTTGTTGTTTGTCTTTAAAAGCGTGAAGGAAGAAGTGTTTTGGAGGAACTACTTTTACCGTGTGTCCCTGATTAAGCAGTCAGCCCAGCTCACTGCCCTGGCCGCCCAGCAGCAGGCTGCCGGAAAAGAGAAGAGCCATGGCAGAGATGATGCATTGCCACTGACAGGTATATTCAGAGAACTCGCTGTGAAAAGGAGAGTTACTTTTAAAATATTCCTAATGTAGAGACCCTCATGAGCTTGTCATCTTGTATGTGCCAGAAATGTCATCATTATCTAAAGGAAAACTCTTCTTTCCAGAAGATAATGCTCTCTCTGACCCAACTCACAAGTCTTCACCAAACTTTCCTTTACTTTGCTATCTTTTTCTTATTCTTCAGGTTTGGTTTTGTTTTGTTTTGTTTTTAAATATGTTTGTATTTCAGAGAGAGGAAGGGAGAGGGGGAGAGAGAGAGAAACATCAATGATGAGAGATAATCATTGATTGGCTGCCTCCTGCACACCCTCTACTGGGGATCAAGAACAAAACCCAGGCATGTGCCCTGACCTGGAATCAAACTATAACCTCCTTGTTCATGGTTCCACACTCAACCACGGAGCCACACCTGCTGGGCACGGTTTTTTTTTTTATTTCTCCCTTGACTACCAGTCATCTTCCCATTTCTTTCATTGCTCTTTACCACCTCCACTGAGCAGTCCACCCCTTTTCTTTGTTTCTCAGTATTCCATTCAACCCATTGTCTCCCCAGTGCTGTAGTCTGTAGAGCAGAACTAAGCTCCATTCCACTCCAAGTTACAAATACCCAGCTCAGAGCCAGGCACCATTAAATTACACATTTGACTCTTATTGTGACAGTTTACCTCTGGTTATTAGGGAATGATTTAATATCAGCAATGACTTAATATCTGTAAGAATAATTAAAATAAGTACATATTTTTAATTTGTTTTTATTTATTTTTAGAGAGAGAGGAAGAGAGAGGGATAGATAGAAACATTGATGAGAAACATCGATTGGCTGCTTTCTGCATGCTCCCTACTGGGGATCGAGCCTGAAACCCAGGCATGTGCCCTGACCAGGAATTGAACCAGTGACTTCTTGGTTCATGGGTCAATGCTCAACCACTGACCCACACCAGCTAGGCAATTTTGTTATATTTTTAACATTTCATGACTATCTGCTTTGTATAGGTACTATTTACAACTGGAGACTCTTCCATTCATGGAATTTTAAGTAATTATGCATAGTGGTGTGTCCTAAGGGTTGGGTTGTTCAGACCACTAATGTAATGAAATTGCTCTGCACAGTGAAATTTGGCATTTTACATATAGATGTTTATATGAATCCAAGTGTCTGTCATTCTTTTGTATTTCCTTAATTTTATTGGAAAATGCAATTTTACCAAATACTGCCCATGTAACAAAAAGGGCGTAAGACAGGGCTCATTAAAGACTGTATATCTAGTAAGGTTTATAAGAGGGCAAAATGTAGCCATGAGAAAAGGAGAAGCTGTGATTGAGCATTGCACTTTACTTTGAACTTTTCAGCATTTGTGACGAGGAAAACTTGGTAAATAACTTAATTCTCATTATCCTAAAAGAAAGAGCAGAACTATTCTTCAAATGGATTTTGCTAGCACTGAAGTAAAAAAAATTTATTTCCCGCTGTCAAGCTTGTATAATGGGCATCGAATATGATGACGTTTAAAATATCCCCAAAAGAAAGAGGTTGGGATGTTTTCACCTGGCTATCCTATCTAATAAAAGGGTAATATGCAAATTAACCATCACTCCATCACAAATATATCAGCGCCCATAGCCACAAGATGGCGGCACCCAGTCCTCTCAGCCTCGCTGGAGTCCCCCAGTCCCGGAGGGGCAGCCGCTGAGAGTGGGCAGCGTGAGCAGCCTGGCGGAATGCTTGCTTTGTCACCGCGGCAACAAGGCAAGCATTCCACCCTGGCCGCAGAGGACCTATGAGCAGCAGGCACTGGCGGGGGAGGGGGGATCAGTTACGCTTGCGTTGTCACCCTGACCACGAGGCAAGCTTTCTGCACCCGGCCATGGATGGGCCTCTGGGCAGCAGGCGCGGAGTGGCCAGGCCCCACAGAGAGCTACTGGCACACAAATTCATGCGCAGGGCTACTAGTTTCTTATAATAATGTAAAAAGTGAAAACATAACATTAAAAGTTCATTTCTGTAAATTATGTAGTATCATTAAACTTGTTGACTTTTTAGTTGTTATTATTATGTGTATTCAGAATTGAATCAAGCAATTATTGTCTCTTTTATTCTCACTTCTTAGAGGCAGTACGGCCCAAAACGCCACCTGTCGTAATCAAATCTCAGCTTAAAACTCAAGAGGTAATACAGTTTTACATTGTACCTAGTAGTTGATGTCTGGAAATGAAGTCATTGTGTTAACTATCTGAGATACCATTTCAAATGACTTATGAATACAGGTCTTATCTGAAGAAGAAGGGTCCAGTACTTGCATAGTTAAGGACCTACAGCTCAGACTTGAGGCAATTCCCTGGCATAAATCATTCTAGGTGTGCTCATCGGGGATTGGACAGAATGATTGGAGTGATCCAAACTGTGATTGAACCCAATAGATTCAGGTTGTAACTTGTTTCGTTACCAATCAACTGTGCAGGTTAGAAGGTTGGAGAGCAGTGACTATTGGATTAGCAGAGGGAGGAAACGAAAATGATGCTGTATTAAACTGTGAGGTGACCATGAACAAGAGGTCTAGCCTATAAATGTCACTTAAAAAACTGTTTCCAGAGCTTATTTGTTGCATTTCAGGATGAAGAGGAGATTTCTACCAGCCCAGGCGTTTCTGAGTTTGTCAGTGATGCCTTTGATGCCTGTAACTTAGATCAGGAGGATCTGAGGAAGGAAATGGAGCAACTTGTGCTTGACAAAAAGCAGGAGGAGACAACCGTATTAGAAGGTACAAAACAAAGTAACTGTTCTGTTCCCCAATTCTGATGTTTATTGTAGGTCGTTATTATGACGCAGGTGTACAAAAATATGCTATAACTTTTGCATTAGAATTGTTTCTCTGTTCACTAGAAGAAGGATTCTAGCACACATGACCAGATCTCACACCCCTCTGCCCTAAACATGCACAGAAGCATAGAGAGGAGAAACTGAGGCCCAGTGATGCATCCCAGGCCTCTCAGCCCAAGGACAGTTGGCCAGGAATGGAGGAGAAAGCAAGTACACCTTTCACATGGAGATGTTGCCCTCTGGCGCTCTGCTTTAAAAGCAGGTATCCTCCTTAGGTTTATGCTTGCATCTAGAAGCTTCTTTTACTAGCTGCTGTGTGCCACAAAAGCATCGCTTCTGGGAAGAAGCAGGCTGCCTCTAAAATACTAAAGTAATTTAGAAAAAAAGTGCAAGCAGGGGGTTGGTTTCTTTGACACATCAGGACAAATTACTGGCTTTCTACTGGATAAAAAGCAAAGGCTGCGTGTCGGTGTGGGTCAGTGGTTGAGTGTCGACCCATGCACCAAGAGGTTGCCCATTCGATTCCTGGTCAGGGCACATGCCTGAGTTGTGAGCTAGATCCCCAATGGGGGTGTGCAGGAGGCAGCCGATCGATGTTTCCCTTCTCATCGATGTTTATCTCTCTCTCCCTCTCCTTTCCTCTCTCTGTAAAAATCAACTAAAAATCTTTAAAAAAAAAAAAAAAGGCAAAGGCCTGGGCTCATCGTTAGATGAAGACTGTTTCTTGAAGCCTTCTGAGACTTACAGTTTAGGGAGTCGGCTGTTCCTATAGGTTGTGCAGGGAGCACCGGTCAAAAAACTGGCCCGTCTCCCAAAGGCTGGCTCCTGGCTGTTCCAGAGAGCTGTTCTTTCTCTGAATCCCTGCCCTAGTTGGAATTTGGGCCACTTCATATTCTTTTCTATAGAAGTCTTGGCTCCCCAGCAAAATGGTACGTTCCTCAAGGGCAGTTACAACTTGTGCAGTTCCCTACAGTACCTACCATGGAGCCTGGCCCCCAGTAAGCAATCAGTAAACAGTTCTGGGATTGCTCAATTGTTATGTAACACACTCTTTTTCCCTTGAGGTCACTGCTGCAAAAAAATTAAAACATTTGGTTATCATTTTCTGTATAGCTATTAAGTTTGCTTGTTTTTAAAAGATGAATATGAATTTAGGCTTTCGTTTTTAAATAGCTGGTTTATTTTGTTTTCTCACCATTTTATAACACTGCACTGCAGATGCTTTGTTCTTTGCATACATATGCACATATGTACACGCATACTTACACAGGTATATTGAGTGTTCAAGTGGAAAGTTGCAGCTCTAAATCTCAACATGGAAAACAAGTGTGAGAGCTCAGCTGGAGCCTACATGAGAGGCCAGGCTTCAGCAAGAGTCCGCCTGACTTCTTGTCACTTTCAGGCAGGAGTGGGGAACCTTTTTTCTGCCAGGGGCCATTTGGATATTTATAACATCATTCACTTAATATAAATTTATGTTGCTATGAGAAAAGCTCCTAGATTTATTGAATTTCCAGTCCTACCTGCGGTTGCCTTGGCAGAGCCAGACAAAATGATTTTGTGGGCCTTATACGGCCCATGGGCCAGACGTACCCCAACCCTGCTGTAGGGAGACTGCTGCTAACGTGGCTAAGCACCTGCTGTGGAACCTGCAGATCTGGTTCCATACATATATCTCGCTGTCAAGCTGTGTGATCTTGGGCAAGTCCCTTAACCTCTCTCAGCCTCCATTTCCCCATCTGTAAAATGTACATAACAGTGGTATCTAGTCCATGGATTATTCTAAGGAAGAAAAAAAAGAGTAATATGTAGAGAATTGTTAGTGCAGTGCCTAACTTAGTAAGTGCTCAAGAAATGTTCGCTGTCTTTGCTATCATTATCATTGTTAATGGTAAAAATTAATTTGCAACCAAATATCAATTATCCAGTTAAATTGAAGGAAAAGCAGAGGTCTAGGTAAAGCGAAATTATACCCCCAATCTACTGACAACATCTGATATCTTTGGTTCTACAATTAACAAATTTATCTTTTAATAATGTCTCTTGGTTACTGTTAAAATTTGTTCAGTTTTTCTGAGCACACATGGTAAGGAAGCCTAAGATTATCAAAATGATCATGGCTAGGACTTACACAGGTAATTATAGTTGACTGAATTGTTAAAGCCAGCATGATAAATTCAGAGAGAATCTTTTTCCTTCTCATCTGTTTCTTTTAGAGGATTCTACAGATTGGGAAAAAGAACTACAGCAGGAACTTCAAGAATATGAAGTGGTGACAGAATCAGAGAAGCGAGATGAAAACTGGGATCAGGAAATAGAGAAGTTGCTGCAGGAAGATAATTAACTGTTTACTTAAATAAGAATCCTTAACATTCTGTAACCGACATTAAATTCTAGCTGGTAACCCTTGCTGAATCAAAAGGCACAAAAGAGTATAACTTTATGAAACTCAAAATTACTCTTTTTTCACATTGAAACTTGCCTCTTCTTTAAGAAATATATAGGACAGTTATTCTAAGCATTAAAAAGGGATGTTTTATGTAATATTTCTTTAATATAAATCTAGTTAGAGATGATGTTCTTATGGTCAATATTGATATCTTAGCCACAGAAACACAAGTAAAATTTTAGAATTCTGTTTCCGTAAGTTCAAAATCTTCTTCAGTTGTGGTTTTCTAAATATTTGTACTTCTTGTTGCACTTTTGTTGATAACACTTATGTTAACGTATTTAATGGATTGATAACTCAAAATTATCAAATAGTACCAAAGAACTTAAGAGGAAGCACTTTTGGAACTGTTTTCTTGTTAAGTATTTTCTACAATTCCATCTGGAGGCCAAAAGATAAAATAATCATGTTGATTTTAAAGGTATAAACATCACGAAATTTGCCCTGGATAGTGTGGTTCAACTGGGTGGGCATCGTCCAGTTAACCGAAAGGTTGTCACTTCAATTCCTGGTCAGGGCACATGCCTGGGTTTCTCAGGCTCCATCCCCAATAGGGGACGTGCAAGAAGCAGCTGATCAATGTCTCTCTTTCACATCTGTGTTTCTCTCTCTCTCTCTCTCTCTCTCTCTCTCTCTCTCTCTCTCTCTCTCTCTCATTCTCTCTCTCTCCCCCCTTCCTCTCTCTTCCTCTTCCTTTTCCTTCCTCTGTCTCTAAAAGTCGATAAAAACTTTTTTTTTTTTAAATCACACAATTTGACAAGAAGCACTGTGCAAAAATATTTTTTTCTCTGGGGCCTTTTCTTTCTCATTTCTTTTTAACTATACCACATTTAGTAATACTGTTTTTCTAAATTTTACATCATGGCTTTTTATAAAAAGCAGGGCCTCTCATTCTTTTTGTATTAATGACCATCAAAAGCCTGATCACCTTCAAGTCTCTTGTTCTTATTTAAATTGTCACCACATAGAAATAGCTTTGTTTGTTTTAATTAAACTGTCAGTCCTTATAAAATTGTGTTCCTCTGAGTACAACTTATGAAACTTCATTGATCAGTCCTACTTGCATTCTGCTAAACTAGAAGATGGTCATTTTAAAAGAACATGGTGGCTTAACACCCAAGGCATTTGCTTCCCAAACCCTTCATATTTTTCAAGGAGCCTTTATTTCATAAAGGGGAATAGAATTAAGACAATTCTTTATAAGAAAAATATACATATTTTTATTCTTGGCCCCATAAAAATTAGTTCGTGGTCTTCTGACAAATGTATAGTCAATGAGAGAACTGAGTGTGGGTCCAAGTGTTCATTACCCTTATGTTTGTAGTTTGGGATACACATGTGTGAAGGAGCCAGACTGTCCTCAGCTAGGATGACTTCAATTGTAGCAATAAACTCACATACTCACTCTAGCCGGTTTGGCTCAGTGGATAGAGTGTTGGCCCTCAGACTGAGGGGTTCTGGGTTCGATTCCAGTCAAGGGCACATACCTCAGTTGCAGGCTGGATCCCCTACCTGGGAGGCAACCAAGACACATCGATGTTTCTCTCTGTCTCTCCCCTCCTTTCTACTCTCTAAAAATCAATGGGAAAATGTATCCTCAGGTGAGGATTGAAAAATAAACTCACATACTCTTGAAACCACAGACTCATTATCAAGAGATTTCCACTGGTGCCACAGTTGTTGATTACTGAGTTTGGGAATTGGCAATTTCTGAAATAATCCTATTAAAGGAAACAGTTTGTTTATTTGTTTAAACAGAGTTTACTGGAGGGAAAGAAACTTGGTAAATGTTTTTAAGTTGCTGAAAATCCTAGATATCAGCAGATCCGGATATGATAGTGCTTGGCTCTTAGTATATGCTCTAAAATTCTTATTGATGAATGTTGAATAAATACCAAAACAGGTTTCAGAGGAAGTTAAAAACCTAAAGTGATAATAGAAGAATGTTACTGTTGTTACTGTCAATTTCATGTGATACTCATTTCATTTAAAAACAACCTAATTGTGCATTGCCCTGTGAAAAATAAAAGGATAAAATAAGACTTTATACACAGCATAAAAATAGGCTATATTTTTATGGATTCATCAAAGAGTAAACTGTTCTTTTGTAAATTATACAGGTAACTGAAGTGTTACTCCTTTAAAGGGCAAAATAATTTGTAACCATGTTTGGTGGAAAATTTTCTGAGTATTACATGCCTAGGGCTTAGCCAACAAAGTACACTGAGCATAATAAACACACATAAACTTCACAGAATGTTCAAATATGCACATACTTCATCACACTAAAGGGATTATACTACTCACTACTGGCTCAGCATGAGCTGCCTGTCCTGGGAGTTTGTTAGAAATGCAGGGTCTCGGGCTGCGCCCCACACCTGCTGGCCTACACTCCATGGAGGTTACAATGGTCTTTAGGGGTGAAACGCACTGGATTCATGTGCTGATGCAGCTGAGGATTCTGGTGCTTTTTACTTTTTGCCCAGCCACTGTCATCCTTGGCTGACAGTATCTTTCTAGTTACAAGTGCCTCCTCTGCTGTTCCAGGCGGTACTCACTGCCCACTTCCCTTTCCACACTGCCAAATTAAGAGGAGCCAAGTCCCTAGGGGAGCACAAATAACCCTGTGAAAGCAGATGTTTCTCATAGGCACGTTTCTAAGGAAAACGATGACACTACGAAGCACAGAAACGAGGCTCTCAGAAACTTGACGTGTTTGAGACATTTCTTTGAGCTGCTCGGTGGCGTCCAAGGGCTGACACACTCTGAAGGCTATAAAGGATGAATGGCCTGGGTGGCATGTTTATACACATGAAATCAAATACAGAGATAGCTGAAAGGTAGTAGAACTTCAAACTAAGTCTTTAAAGCCTGCTTTAGGGGCATGGAGCAATATATATATTTTTTTAATATATTTTTTATTGATTTTTTACAGAGAGGAAGAGAGAAGGATAGAGAGTTAGAAACATCGATGAGAGAGAAACATCGATCAGCCGCCTCCTGCACACCGCCCACTGGGGATGTGCCCGCAACCATGGTACATGCCCTTGACCGGAATCGAACCTGGGACCCTTGAGTCCGCAGGCCGACGCTCTATCCACTGAGCCAAACCGGTTTCGGCAACATGGAGCAATATTATATAAGAAATAACATCCATTTTTTTTTTTTACAGTTATGGCAGTTTGTGGCAAGCATGTCAAATCCTCAGCTGAGTTGGCCAGTCTTAGCAGGAGGTTGTGCTCTGCTATGGCAGACTCGGGTACAATATCACCATTTCCTTAAATACTCAAAAGTGGGAAATCTTATACAAAGTGGGAAATCTCAATAATTTGTAATTTGTGAAATGTTAAACTAGAGAAGCTTTTAGGAAATAAAGCAGTAGTTATGCTTGTACTCACAGTGCTTTCAGATCCGCTATACCCAAGATGGTTTTCCACGATCAAAATAGTGTTACAAAGAGGATTTTAGAACATGTTAAAGGTTTACCAATAGGAAACTAATGATTACATTCAACTTGCAATATTTTATTTGCCTCCTTGACTGCTTTGCTGTAAAAGCTAGGACTCTGAATGTGCTTCTATAATTTAAATAATTTGATAGGATTGCTCTTTCTGGTACTAGATTTTTTTTCTCCATTTTTAAGGAAACATTTTTCAACTATAAAATAGGGGAGTTTAATTTTAGCAAATTTTGTTTTCAGCTTTTAAAATTATAAGTGGTAGAAATTTTGATATAATCAAAAGTTTATATAATGTTTTATTTAGAAGAAAACAGGCCATTTTAATAAGTGGTTCTATACATTGATAAGAAAAAATTACAAAATGCATGTTACAGTACCCAAAAATGATGACAAATATACAGGGTGTATACACACACACACACACACACACACAAACACACTTTTAACAGCTAATAGCTCAATTGGTATTTCTTTTCAGATTTAACCCATTGGAATGAATAATTATTCAAAGTGTGTATATCTTTTTTGGGACACCCTTTATATTAATCAAGCTTTGATCACATGCAGTTATATATTTCTTACAAATCATCAAATGATCTGGTCTTCACACTATGGGATTTGTTTAGATAAAGGCATTTATGATTTCAGTTGTTAAACTTTGTTTTTTTACAGCATTTATTTAGTGTATCCTGATTTATTTCCAATATGGAAAACTATGTTATATTTATTCTGAAGAAATAAACCTCACTTTTAGTGGTAAGATATGTTATAATGATTTTTCCTGAATAACTAAAAATTCTATTCTGGTAAAGAGGGCCTGCAAATATTTCAGTTACCTATATGTAGGCTCCTATTGTTAGAATTAAAACTGCCTTGAAATAGTGTTAAATCTTAACACATTTTACTTTCATTGTAGACTTCTACTCAAATGCAGTAGGTTGTCCATAATAAAGATCATTCCAATCCACATTCAGTAGGACTGTTCTGACTCAGACTTATCGTGGGATTGTTCCCTCCAGTAGCGATGATATACAGGGGTACAGGGGTGGGCAAAAATAGGTTTACAGTTATAATACAAATAATACAATAATATGAATAACTAGAGGCCCAGTGCATGAATTTGTGCTCAGGTGGAGTCCCTCGGCCTAGCCGGCGATCAGGGTTGATTGGGGCCGTCTCGCCCAGTCCCAATTGGGACCAGCTGGCTGGAGGGCGGGACCACGGTAGGTTGGCTGTGGGAGCACACTGACCACCAGGGGGCAGCTCCTGCATTGAGCGTCTGCCCCCTGGTGGTCAGTGTGCGCCATAGCTACTATCTGGTCGTAACTGTCGCTTAGGCTTTTATATATATATATATATAGACTAGAGGCCTGGTGCTCGACATTCGTGCACTGGGGTGGGGGGTCCCTCAGCTCAGCCTGGGACCCCTCGGGGAATGTCCGCCTGCCAGTTTAGGCCGGATCCCCATGGAGAGCAGTCCTAAGCCTGCAGGCGGACATCCCTCTCGCAGTCTGGGGCTCTCGCAGTCCGGGACCCCTCACTCCTTACTGCCCACCTGCAGCGGAGGCAGGAGAGGCTCCCACCACCACCACTGCACTCACCAGCCGTGAGGCTTCTGGCCGAGCGGCACTCCCCCTGTGGGAGCGCATTGACCACCAGGGGGTAGCTCCTGTGTTGAGCGTCTGCCACCTGGTGGTCAGTGTGCATCATAGCAAGCAGTTGTTCCACCATTCAATCGATTTGCATATTAAGGTTTTATTATATAGGATAATACAAGAATAAGCTCTGTTTCATGTACTCACAACTGTAAACCTACTTTTGGCCACCCGATATATTGATCTGCCTTGTTCTTTCCTAATAACAATGATGAGCACTTTCTGCTGGCTAGAGCTAACACTCAACAAGGTTAACCAGGTCCTGTAAGAATTAAGCCTGTTCTCAATAAAGCTGGAAAATTAAACCTGTGAACTAATAAGTAGAGATTATAATTCAATTCATAATGGAGAATTTTGGTTACTGCTTAAGTATCCACATTATAATCATAATAATAGCCATTAAGTGCCCAATATTCTCTGCCATTACTGCACTTACCAGTAGACACTAATCCAGATAGAACAAAATGGCTATATCACGTGACAATTTTAACTCTCATGGAGATTGCAGGGCATAAATGTGATCTGAGAACTGAGCTAAATTGTATGCCCCTATCAGATGAGTGTGGCACATAAATACAATAGTGTAAAGTGTTCTTTGTTAATTGAATTAACAATGCATGCTTGTGAAATTAAGGCATGAAAATAGGTAACACAAAATCTGGACAACACAAAAGTAATTTCATAACAAGAACACTGGGATGGATGTCTTACTGTCCACATTGCCATGCTTTTCTTTTTATATATATTTTTATTGATTTCAGAGAAGAAGAGAGAGATAGAAACGTCAATGATGTGCCAGCCAACATGGCTCAGTGGTTGAGCGCCAATCTATGAACTAGGAGGTCATGGTTCGATTCTCTGTCAAGGGCACATGCCCAGGTTGTGGGCTGGATCCCCATTGGGGGTTTGCAGGCACTCAATCATGATTAATCATTGATGTTTCTATCTCTCTTCCTCTCCCTCTCTGAAATCAATAAAAGTATATTTTAAAAATATATACATTTTTAAAAGGTACTATTTTAATTCTGTTTCAGTGTTTTTTAATTTTCTGAAATGTATGTAATATCTTAGACTTTCAGATTGAATATGGCAGATTAAATATATGCATTTATCTCCACTTCATCCACAAGGTCCATTAAATTAAAGGAATGAAAAGGAAAGGTATAAATTCATAATGACAGAAACAAGAGAGCAAGCAACAGCAGTCAGGTCACAGACATTTGGATGCTTCAGAACCCTGGAAAGGCTCAGGAATTCTGGAGGCGTATTACTTTGATGGCCAAGGAAACTGGTATCAGGTTGGGCAACTAGCAGTCTGCCACAATTTAAAACTGAAAGTCAGCCCTAGCCGGTTTGGCTCAGCGGATAGAGCATCGACCTGTGGACTGAAGGGTCACAGGTTCTATTCCAGTCAAGGGCACATGCCCGAGTTGTGGGCTCGATCCCCAGTAGGGTGAATGCAGGGGCAGCTGATCAGTGATTCTCTCATCATTGATGTTTATATCTCTCCCTCTTCCTTCCTCTCTGAAATCAATAAAAACTTTTTTTTTAAACAAAACTGAAAGTCAGAGAAGAGTTGTTTTGGCCCTAACTGGTTTGGCTCAGTGGATAGAGCGTCGGCCTGCAGACTGAAGGGTCCCAGGTTCGATTCTGGTCAAGGGCATGTACCTTGGTTGCAGGCACATCCTCAATCGGGTGTGCAGGAGGCAGCTGATTAATGTTTCTCTCTCATCGGTGTTTCTAACCCTCTATCCCTCTCCCTTCCTCTCTGTAAAAAATAAAATATATTAAAAAAAAAAAAAAAGTTGTTTTGGCCAGCCGGTGTGGCTCAGTGGATCCATGCACCCAGAGGTCACCAGTTTGATTCCCAGTTAGGGCATGTACCTGCAACTGATAGATATCAATGTTTCTCTCATCGATGTTTCTCTCTCTCCATTCCTCTCTCTCTCAAGTCAATAAAAACTTTTTTTTTAAAGAGCAGTATTAAGTATGTTATGAGATATAGAAGCTAACATGAAATTGTTAAGAGATTTAAAATGAGTTCCTGGGAAGTGGGGGTGGAGTAGGGAAAGTCAGGGGTCTACTCTTTTTTTATTAGTAGTAGAGGCCCAGTGCACAGATTTGTGCACCAGTGGGGTCTTGGCCTGTCCTGCGGTGATTGGGCCGAAATTGGCTCTCCGACATCCCCTGAGGGGTCCCAGATTGCGAGAAGGTGCAGGCCAGGCTGAGGGATCCCACCAGTGTACGATTGGGGCCGTGGAGGGACCGCGGGAGGGCTCCAGGGTGTGTCCGGCCCATTTCGCCCAGTCCTGATCGGCCGGACCCCAGCAGCAAGCTAACCTACCAGTCGGAGCGTCTGTCCCCTGGTGGTCAGTGAGCATCATAGCAACTGGTTGAACAGTCAGTCACTTAGCATATTAGGCTTTTATTATATAGGACTAGAGGCCCTGGTGCATGAAATTCGTGCACGGGGCGGGGAGTTCCTCAGCCCAGCCTGCACCTTCTCACAATCCGGACCCCTAGGGGGATGTCCAACTGTGGGATTGGCCTAAACCCACAGTTGGACATCCCTATCCAATCCAGGACTGCTGGCTCCTAACCGCTCGCCTGCCTGCCTGCCTGATTGCCCCTAACCACTCTGCCTGCCTGTCTGATCACCCTTAACTGCTCACCTGCCTGCCTCATCGCCCCTAACTGCCTCTGCCTCAGCCCTCGCCGCCGCAGCTTCGTCTGGAATGATGTCCAGAAGGTCGTTTGGCTATCCAGTCTAATTAGCCTATTACTATTAGCTTTTATTATTATAGATTATTATTTGTTAATCCTCAAATATTTTTCTATTGATTTTTTTTTTTTTTAGGGAGAGTGGAAGGGAAGGGGAGAGACACAGAGAGAGAAACATAGATGTGAGAAAGACACGTGAGAAAGACACATGGAGTGGTTGCCTCCCACACGTGCCCCAGCCAGGAATTGAACGCAGGACCCTTCAGTCCATGGGCCAAAGCTCTATCCATCATGCCAAACTGGCTAAAGCAGGGGTCTACTGTTTTAAAAGCCTTGTGTCATTGGACTTATAAAATTAAGTATATGACTCATTTAGATTTAAAAAGGAAAACTTATTTTAAATGTTACTTTGACAAGGGTATAGGGGGGAAGTTAGGCAAATACTGTAGATGGGAGTGTAAAATTGAAAAATCTTTTGAATGACAGTTGGATTAAATGGATCAAAATTTTAAATGCATGAAACATTTAGTCTAGCATTTCCACTCTTGGAATTTATTCTAAGGAAGTAATTGGACAAACGCCGCTTTGATTATAAAAAAGAAAAAAATGGAAACTACTTACATGCCCTCCACCAGAATCTTGATTGGAAAAGTGATGGCTCATCCATACAATGGAATTACATGCAAATATTTCAAATGATGGATTTCACACCTACTAGACCATCAAAATGTAAAATAGCAAGAGTTGGTGAGCATGTGAAACAATGGGAATGTTGATATTCTGCTGGTGAGAGTGTACACCAAGCATTTCAAACTCCAAGGTGAACACAGGCCAAATAAACAAGGTTTAAGTTTCTGTGGGCTGCAAAAAAACAAAAGCTTCAATTTTCATAGGAACGTAGGTTTATTTCAATAGAGACATGCTGAATACAAAGGGCTGAAATAAATGAGTCATTGTTAACAAAATAATAGAACATTTTAATAAAAATATTTTTTCTTGAACATTAACTTACCAGACACTGAATAACTGCATAAATTAATAAGGGTAACGCAAAAAACCTATTTTTCTTGTTTTCCGAAAATGAAATATTTCCTGTTGCACACACCAAACAAGTCAGTCCAAGACTAATGACGTGGCCATCGGCTCTAAAATATTCGCTGCTGGTATTAGTGGAGAGAAATGGTGCGCCTGCATGTAAGGCACGTAAGGGAAATGAATGCAACACGATTATAGTCATCAGTCATTAGCGAACGTTGTAGTTCATTGTTAATAATTATGTATAACAGGATATTGTAAAAATTAAGTTACAAAATTATTATTAAAAAGTTTCTTACATACCGTTATATTGGCTGGGCCGCAAAATATTTGTTGTGGGCCGCATGTGGCCCACGGGCCATGAGTTTGACATGCTTGGTGTACACTGATACAATCTGTTCTGGAAAAAGCAAACATGGGCATTACTTAAATGAAAAGTTGAATATGCACTTCTCTTTAACCAGCAATTCCTCTCATAGGGAGTATGAAATGATACAACTATGTCAGAAAATTACTATTATCTAGTTAAATGGAAGGATATACACCCATGTGCAGCTAGGTAACATGCAAGAATGTCCATAATAGTGTTCTAGTGGCCTCAGGCTACACACAGTCATGTGAATGAATCTATGAATCTCACAAGTATGTTGAGCAAGAAAGGCAAGACCCAAAAGAACAGGATGACTTGACCTACATAAGCTTCAAAAAGAAGTAAAATGAAACTATGAACAGAAAAATGAAAAGAAGTGGCTACCACTGAAGTCATATAATACAGAGCTAGAATAAGAGAACTTGGCTTTACTTCAGGGGAACAGAACAATAAAGATGCCAGAAAAAGAAACAGCATGTTATTACGTGCAAATACTAACCTTGCAGATACAGAACTGAAAATACCTAGTCAAAACACCAGTGTGCTCTTCTTCACAGAAATAGCTAATAAAAAGTAAAAGACTTGCTTTAAGAGGGAATGAATACAATACGGATGCTGGAGAGACAATTGCTAAGGAAATGCCGCTCCTGGTGCACCATGGGAGAAGATAAGGTCAGGCTAGCTTAGGAGCTTGAGGCAGTTCTTTTAATCAACTGGGTAAAGAAAAGTCTCATTCTTTGAAATAATAGGCTTAAAAGAAACTTACGGCTTTTAATTTAAAAATTTATTGCGTGCAGTGCAACTATGGCTATGCAAATGAGAGCTGAGTCATCGCTCTGGAGATTGATGCTGCAGCTGAAGCTCCACTGAAGCCTGCTAGGCAGGGAAAGGCCAGGTCTACAGGGATCCAGACTCATTTGTTTGTTCATTGAGGCTCTGATGTGATTTCTTTGGGCTAAAGGGTTTTGTTAAGACAGTGATGTGGGAGCTCTGTATTTGACATGAGAGAAGGTTCACAATGTAATGTTAAATGAAATATAAAGGGCAAATTACAAAAAACATATTTAATACATCAACACGTTTTCTTCCAAAAATGCATGTGTATGTGTGTTGGGCATGTATATGCATAGAAAAATGTTTACACCAAAATATTATCGGTAGCTATGATTGCGGGCTCCATCCCCAGGGGAGGCAGCAATCAATGGTTCTCTCTCATCATAGATGTTTCTATCGCTCCCTCTCCTTTCCTCTCTGAAATCAATAAAAAAAAAAATATTTTTTTTAAAAGAAAAATGTGATTTGGGGTTCAAGTCAAGAATCCTGTAAAAAAAAAAAAATCCCATGATCGTTGTTTATTATAAAGGTGAACCCTGGCCGAAACCGGTTTGGCTCAGTGGATAGAGCGTCGGCCTGCGGACTGAAGGGTCCCGGGTTCGATTCCGGTTAAGGGCATGTACATTGGTTGCGGGTACATCCCCTGTGGGGTGTGTGCAGGAGGCAGCTGGTTGATGTATCTCTCTCATCGATGTTTCTAGCTCTCTATCCCTCTCCCTTTCTCTCTGTGAAAAATCAATAAAATATATATTTTTTAAAAAGGTGAACCCTGATGGGCTTATCGGTAGGATTTCTGGTAGAGAGCACAGGTATCAGGACCTCCAAACTTCTTGGACTCACAGACGAGGATCAGCTATCAGTAGGGGCCGGCCAAACTGGATGAGGATGTATTTGATCTCCTTCTTGGAAGCTTCATCCACATGTGGTGGGAAGGATCCACTCTCACTCACAGTTATTAGGCCACCAGGGCTTTGGAGATGGACTGACGGATTGCATAAATCCGTGCCACTTGACCACTACCCTTCACACGCACTCCACCGTCCAAGCCAGCAAATCACTCCTAACTCAGAATCAGAACAGTTTCCAGTAGCTTGTATTGCAGCGTGCGCGGCTCTCCAGGGGCTGGCCGGTTGACCTTGATGAGGCCCATGCCCCTTCTGTCTGCAGTTCATGCACAAGAGATCCTCACTGCGAGGCGCCGACACCAGGAAAGCTTTAAAAAGTCCTTATTTTTGTCTGTTTAAAGAAATTTCTTTTTTAAAAAAATATATTTTATTGATTTTTTGCAGAGAGGAAGGGAGAGGGATAGAGAGTTAGAAACATCCATGAGAGAGAAACATCGATCAGCTGCCTCCTGCACACCGCCTATTGGAGATGTGGCCATAATCAAGGTACATGCCCTTGACCGGAATCGAACCTGGGACCTTTCAGTCCGCAGGCCAACGCTCTATCCACTGAGCTATCCACTGAGCCATACCAGCTAGGGCATGATATATATATATATATATATATATATATATATATATATTTATTGATTTTTTACAGAGAGGAAAGGAGAGGGATAGAGAGCTAGAAACATCGATGAGAGAGAAGCATCCATCAGCTGCCTCCTGCACACCCCCTACTGGGGATATGCCTGCAACCAAGGTACATGCCCTTGACCAGAATCGAACCTGGGACCTTTCAGTCCGCAGGCTGATGTGCTATCCACTGAGCCAAACCGGTTTTGGCAGGCATGAATTATATTATTGTTTGTTGTGCACGTCACTGTCCAGTATTGGCTTGGAAACCCTTATTTTAAATCATGGTACACTCAATGTCTAATAAAGTACTCCGAAGGTAGTAGGTGTTCAGTAAATATTTAATCAGTGAATGAAAACTTTCTATTGCTACCAAGTTTATCCTGGGATGATCTCGGCCCTGTGGCTGCCTGAGGTCTCAGTGTTGTGGAGGGACATTCTCACCAGGAGACTCTCTAAGAGGTCACATGAAGAGATATTACCTTGGGGAATTGAGGGTTTGGCCCTCATCTGTACAGACACAGGAAACTGAGTGATCAGTGCGTTTTATCTATTCGGAGGTTCTTTTTCTTAATAAGTCTGTATTGAGAGCTTTCTCTGAGCCTGGCATTCTGCTGGGCACTGGGAATCAAGGAGTTTCATAGGCACAGTTGCTGCCCTCATTTCCTTTACCATCTGGCTCAGGGAAAGAGTCAATTAAGATCTTACCCTGAGGAGTGGGACTGGCCTGGTATGAGGAGTATGGCATGATAGGGATGCATTAATAGGCACACCTAAAATACGCTGGGTGCCAGTGGACTTCTGAACATACTTCCAGAATACACTCTCTCCAGAATACAGCTCTCAGACCTGATCTACAAAGTCAGAATGTCCCTTTATTAACAACTAGAGGCCCAGTGCATGATTGAATCATGCACGTGTAGGGTCCCTTACATGCTTTCGCTTTCGATCACAGGGGAGCTGGGTGCCTGTCCGCTGGTGCACCAGGCCTTTCAGAAGCCTCCGCCGCGCCTGGTGCCAGAGCGGACATACACCCAGCTCCCACGCTTTTGCTTTCGATCGCGGGGGAGCTGGATGCCTGTCCGCCAGTGCACCAGGCCTTTCAGAAGCCTCTGCCGCAGGAGCTCAGCGTCCCACCAGCCCAATCGGCCACCCCGGCCACCCCGAGTCCCGCCCCCCCCAGTGCCTCCTGGCCAATCGTGGGCATAGCGAAGGTACGGTCAATTTGCATATTTGTCTATTATTAGGTAGGATGAGCAATGGAAGTGTTGTTGGCGGCAGGAATAGCACAGAGTGTTAGACCAATGGGGTCAGACTGGACCTGGGTTCAGCAACCTTGGTATTTGAGTTTTGGGTAGGAAAGAATTCAGAGCCAAAACCCAAACTATAAGAGAACATTTATTTATAAAATCACAGAGGTAGAAGAAGTAATTCCTAGAAGAAATGGGCTTAGGAAACTAGTTATAGAGGTAAAGGAAGAGTCCTAGGAGCTTGGAACTGAGGAAGGCAATGGTAATGTGCCTGTGGGAATAGGAAGGGGGAGGGGGAAAGGGAAAGATGCGGGCACGTTCCTAGGTGGGAGAGGCCAATGCGTCCTCTGTCCTAAGGGATTTAAGGATGGAGATTTTAGGGGAGGTTCCGGGGGAAGATCTCAAAAGACTATTTAGCAGTTTTCCAGGTGTGTCCTTTTAGGGTCTGGGTCTCCATTGATTGATTGGTTAGTGCCAGGGCAGGGGGTCATTATCCAATGCAGCTGATCCTGAGGTCAGCCATGAGGTCACTGGTCTGGTTTTGATGCTTTTTTGGGGCTTGGAGCTGAAATATAATGGAGGCCTAGATGTTATCTCTAGGGAGGAAAGGTTTGGGGAGTCCAAACTGCATGACCAGTGATATGCTAGGGGAGGAAAGGTCACCCTGGGGATGAGGTCACACACTACAATTGTCCTTTTCTAGACACCAGGAGCCCCTGGTGAACTTCTGTGCCTGGCCCATCGTCCTTGCTCTGCTCATGTCTAACTGCCTACCACAAGTGTCTCAACAAATGGAAACGTATATATATATATATATATACATCCTCTACACTGCCCTCCTACCCCCCTCCATAGTCAGACCCACCTGGGAGACAGAACATAATGGCAAGGTTGTTTGGTAAGAAATTAAAACATACTGGCCAGTGTGGCTCAGTGGTTGAGCATCAACCTATGAACTAGGAGGTCAGAGTTCAATTCCTGGTCAGGGCATGTGCCCGGGTTGCAGGCTCAATCCCCAGTGTGGGGTCTGCAGGAGGCAGCCCATCAATGATTCTCATCATTGATGCTTCTCCCTCTCTCTCCCTCTCCCTTCCTCTCTGAAATCAATAAAAATATATTTAGAAAAAGAAATTAAAACAATTCTCCCTGTTCAAAGGCATTAAGTTAGAAGGACAAGGCCTCCACCTCTACATTAGGGATAGCCTTGTGAAGTGGGCCATCATATTTGAATTTCTGTTTTTTGACCACGATCCTCTCTCCACCAAACATTGCTTGGATGGGCTCTGCCAGCCTGGCCTCCTTAACTTTCCCTTTTCTAGAGTTCTACTCTTCTGATAAGATACATTACTTCTTTGATTTATCAATGAATACCTGTGATCATATTATAGAGTATGACAAGGTCTGTCAGCAGTCAGTGTAGTAGCGTGTGTGTGTGTGTGTGTGTGTGTGTGTTAAGGGTTGGCAATGACCCTGCTCAGGACTTCACATGCCAGGGGTGGTCAGCTATAATCAGAGTCCATATTCCAGCTACTATAAATGCTTCTGTTAGCCATAGCTCAATCAACACCAGACACTTTGCTAAGTAGCAAAATGAAGTTTGGAAATGAGTTTTCATTGGTGAAATGAGGAACTTGTTAGAAATGGGCTCATATTGGTGAAATCGGTGATATTCATCATCTGTGTATTGTTTAAAATCTGTGAGACTCTCCTCACTCTTGTACTGACAGGGTATGAGAACCTAAAAACAAAACAAAACAAAAAACAGAAGAACCTAGCGGGTCTGAAGCCTCTTCCTTAAGGAATAACATTATAGGCTCAACTTCTAAATGGTCCTGTGTCCAGCTATGAACTCTGAGGTTCCAAGTTTCCTGATATGGGCTATAAGGCCAACAGAATCTTGCTTCTGTAATAGTGGTGAGTCCACCTGCCAAAATGATAGAATTGGGGACATCACTGAGTTGACTGTTCAGAACTGTTTTGTGCCTCAGGCTCAGGGCACATTAATAAACATCTGAATAAATGGGCCCATATTCAGGTTCTATTCCTAGCCCTCAGGGAGCCTGGGGAGAATACTTCCTACCCAAAGTGGAGCTGCTTTCTCTGTGACCTTCACTTTCCTTTCAGGCACAGTTGGTAATGGAGTCAATAATTCCTTGAGCAAAAGTGAGAATAATTAATGCAAAGAGAATGCGTCCTCTTAAAAGACTTGATAGCCCTTGAAAATCTAAAATACTACCCTGACAATGAATTCCAGCAGAGATAGCAAAGTGCTTTAGGTGTGTGTGTGGAGGGGGGGGGTGCGGGGGGGATGTTGGGCAAAGCCTTGACAGTAACCTCTTTGAGGTATTTAAGATAAAAATCTAAACAAAGAATGGGTTTATCAAAAATCAGGTTAGTCTGACCCAAGGAAGAAGAGAGTAACCCAAGACCTAGAGAGCTAGGCAGAATCTATTCTTTCTCTTAACAGTGTTGGGAGCTAGCTACACAGCAGTTCTGCTGTGTATTCCTTACTAGCCAATCACGAAGCCCGGCCCACCCACATTCAAGAAGGGAGGAATCAGACTCCAGCTTTTGAAGGGAGGTGCATCAAAGAACTTGCGGGCAGAGTTTAAAAGCACCATCCTCTCCATTGAAGATTTTTATAAGAAACAAATCTCTAAAATTCGTATTTCTCGCAGGAGCAGTAACAGCTATGTTTCTCTTGAGCAACCAGACCAGTTTGTTTTTATTTTGTGATGTTGTGAATCATCTTGAAAATAGTGTTTGCCTCTTTTCTCAGCTGTCGAGAAGCTCAAAATAAAAATTTGGTTCACTTCTAGCCGAAGCCGGTTTGGCTCAGTGGATGGAGCGTCGGCCTGCGGACTGAAGGGTCCCGGGTTCGATTCCGGTCAGGGGCATGTACCTTGGTTGCGGGCACATCCCCAGTGGGGGTTGTGCAAGAGGCGGCTGGTCGATGTTTCTGGCTCTCTATCCCTCTCTCTTCCTCTCTGTGAAAGATCAATAAAATATATTTTAAAAAAAATTTGGTTCACCTCTAGCTGTGTACAAGACCTCAAGGCATGTGCTTTATACATTCAATTCACCCGTGACTTCATTTTATTTTCCCTATCCTACTTTCACTTCCACTTTCTTCTTTCTCACCACCCCCCGCCCCGCCTCTCTGAATGAATGACATGCTCTCTATATATCTATATATGTACACACCACACACATAGGTAATGGCATATTGTGTATATATTTAAAAGCCACTCAAACCCCTTTGAAATAGAAATGTGTATAAATAAATATAATTAAATATTTTTCATTTATCGTAAGACTTGAGGTCACTTGCAGAGTTCTTTTGTTTTCTTAATAAAGATAACTAGTGGGTTTTTTTTTGTTGTTCCATGCATAGTTATACTCAAACAATAGAGAAAATCATGAAGTAAAAATACTCCCAAATTTCACCACCTAGGGGAAAACACTGTTAACATTTTGGTCAATATACTTCTAAACATCTCTTTATACCCACACAGGCAATTCTATATAAATGGGATTTTTTAAAGCTCATTATGCTATACATATTTTTCTAGGTCAATTTAAAATGCATTTATCATTTTTAGTAGCTGTATAGTGTTCTATTGTATCACAATTTAACTACAGTGCATTTTGACACTCAATTCCCTAGACACGTTAGAAGCTGCATTGCTGATAGATTCTGCATCTTGCTGGGACTTTTGTCTTTAAGATGAAGCATGGTGCCCGAGGCCATCAGCTTTATATAGAGTCTGGGTATGGGTTCATTATCTATTGCTTTAGTCTTGACATCCAAAACTGGATTGAGGTATTCTGCCCTTTAAATAAAATAATGCTACTTCCCTCAGATTTACAGAAATAATTAAAATTAATAGCTGGAGTTTCCCCAATATTGAAATTTATTCTAATGCATGTTATTAAATTTTTGGCGTCTGCTACCACTGTTTTGTATTCAACTCTAATACAAAAATGGTATGGTATTTACACAAATTTTAATGAATTATTTGAGACTGTCAGGATTTTATGACGGTCCGTGACTTGCAGAAGCTCCGTTATTGGAGATCTGGTTCCATCAGATGGAAATACGTAGTATTTCTGAAGAAAACTCCACTCCGCTCCAATCGTGTAAATAAAAAAAAAAAAATCGATTCATCAATCCGAGTTTGTTTAAAAAATTCAGTAACAGAAAAAGGATACATTCAACATGTACTAAATGCCAACTAAGTGCGGAGAACAATGCTAAAAGCCAGGGCTGGTTAGTCAAGGTGACTAGGACGCAGTCCCCACCCCGCAGGAGCTCAGGACAGGTACTGGGTTCTGAGAGCTCTGGTGGAGCAGCCAGACTTGGGCAGGTGTCCTAGCCAGAAACCTCAAATTCTGAAAGCCATTGCATCTCTCCTGCCTTGAAAGTCACGACGTATTTCCCCTTAACCTAACATCAGTCGGGCTCAATTCCGAAGAAGAGCAACAAAAACAAAAACACAACATTGCGTCCCCGCTCCCGCTCCCTCCCAAACCCTGGGCTATTTGTAAACTTTTCCTGCAGGATAATAAAGAGAGCTTTCCGGTACCGGTACATCGCCCCCCAGAAAACTACAATTCCCAGTAGGCTGCACGCGCAGCACGGTGGCTACTTCCTTGTTTTAGGACGCCGCATCACGACCCAATCCCGATCCGGGCTTGCGAGCTGTAGCCGAATAGCCTGCTGGGTCTTGTAGTCCGCTTCAGAGTCCTTGTCTCCGTCCGCGCAGACTCACAAGGCCTGCGTTCGCCCTTCGGCCCTGCAGAAGCCCAGCCCCTGCCTCAATGCTCCCCACCCCCATCCCGCTCCGTCCCCTCGGGGGCCAACCCCCTCCGGTCACGTGGGGAACACGGAATACGGCGATTGGCCCTGGAGGTTCAGGGGCGGAGTGCGAGGCCCTACGAGGTTCCGTGTCCCCGGTCGAGCCGCTAGTTTCGCTGCTGCCGTCACCTCATGGCGACGCGGGTAGAAGAGGCAGCGCGGGGAAGAGGCGGCGGCGCTGAGGAGGCGACTGAGGCCGGTCGGGGCGGACGGCGACGCAGCCCGAGGCAGAAGGTCAGTCTGGGGGCGCCCGCGTTGTTCTGGGCTGGGGGAATGCTCGGGCTAGCTTTTTTCGGGGTCCACCTCTTCACGCTCCCCAGTTACGTTTAGCCACGGGACGGACATCCGGCTCTCTTCCCTCGCGGGGGTGACGACTGTGGAAGCAGGTGTTGGGGGGGCGGGATGCCACCGAGATGGATGGGATGGGAGGGGGCGAAGATTGAAATTGGGGGGCACACGGCGGAGGTGACGAGGGAGGGCAGGGGGTGCAGCCTGGTGGGAAGGGGCCGGGCTGGGAGGCGGGGGCGCGCCAGGTGTGACAGCCACGTGCGGCCGGCGCCTGTGGGCCGCGGGCGCCAGGTGTGCGCTCTCGCAGTCCCCTCCGCGTGTTCCCCTCGCTCCCTGCACTGGGTGCCGCCCTCGGGGTGGGGGGCGCTGCTTGGGGCCCCAGTTCGCCCTCCTCTGGCGAGGCAGGTGCGCAGGGAGCGCTGCGGGGTGCGTCGGGGAGGCGCGGACGAGGCTGTTGCGCAGTAAGATAACCGCGCGGGAGCCGGGTCTGCGCTGCGCCCCCATTCCCCGCCCCTCTGCGCTCCCCGACACTACGCGGGCGGGCGTTGCGGGGACAGAGGGGGGCTGTTCGGTGGTCTCGGGACCCAGGCTCCGGGGTCGTCTCTGAGCACCACGGGCATGGGTGCACGTGGGCCCGGCGACAGGGAGGCGATGCTGGGGAACCTGGGTCCCGCAGAGTTGGGAGCAGCATTGCGTGATAGCTGGTCTTCCTAATCCAGTCCCGTCCCCCCCCCGCTATATTTTTTCTTTTGCCCTCTTTCCTTTAGTTTTAAAATGTCTTTTCCTTTTTGGTGAACGTAAACTTGAGTGCCTTCTGGCCCCTGTCCTTTGGTCTCAATCTGGGAAAGAGGCTGGACCGTTCCTCTTGCCTTACTTAACTCACGTCAAGGAGTTTTCAATGTCTCCCTGGATACAGGAAAATTGAGACCTTCGGAGTGGGAGAATTCCACTTGTTCTGGAGTCAGTGGGTGGAGTTCGAAAATGATTGCACAACGAATGGCAAACAGAGCTTTCAGGGCCCAGGAATGGAGAACGGCAGGGAAAGGGGCTGGAAAGGTGGAAACCCCCTGTCTCGTTTCTTACAGTTAAAAACATCTTGAAACATTGGAAGTCCGGCTTGGTCACTCAGGACTATTTAATACTCCAGCTGAACCTTAAACAATGTGGGGGTGGGGTTAGGGGCACCTTCCCCCTGCATAACTTTTGACTACCCCAACACTTAACTACACAGTTGTCCCTCGGTATCGAGGGGGCTTGATTCCAGGACCCCGCAGATACCAAAATCCTGCGGATGCTCAAGTCCCCTATATATAATGGCGAAGATCAATGCATACAGTCGGCCCTCCGCATCCATGGACTCCCAACCCGGGATGGAAAACAGTACAGGTATTTATTGAAAAAAAAGAAAAAAATCCGTGTATAAGTGGACCTGCACAGTTCAAACCCGTGTTGTTGTTCAAGAGTTAGCTGTGCTTAATTATACATTTGAGTATTCTTAGGAATCCCTCCTGTGTGAAATTATGAAACCATGTTTTTCTAGTGTGATTCATGAACTTGAAGAAGGAGAAAAAAGGTTTGGTGTGTCAAGAATTAGCTTTTGGAGACCTTTTTCTAAAGTCAGGTATTTTCACGTCTCTGCATGAGGGTTTTACTACTTCTCAATTACCTCTCTTTCTCTCCCTCTCTTTGTACTCTAAAAGAAAGATCCAGTCCTTGCAGGACTGAAAAAGAAGCTGTGAACCGAATGTACTCCAGGGACTGAATACTGTCACTTTGGACACTTCACTTTTTCCCTGAGGGTGGAGAGCCAATCTCAGTGTTTGATTTCATAGGTCTCCCAGGGGAGGACTCTGATAAAAAGCCACTGCAATTGAGGACATAAGTTCCCTTTTATGCCACTGGGGTAAGGATAGAAAGTCTGGATTAGGAACTGAAGTTTAATCAACTAGCATTTTAAGCCACCAGGATAAGAGGTAATGACTCTTTGAGACAGCCCTCAGGTTAACAGCTGGATATTAGTCATTTGTGTCTGTACTGTCTCATTTTTGTTTACTTATTTCATGTACCTTTCTTCTTTGCTCATGCTTTTTTTTTTTTTTTTAATATATATATTTTTGATTTCAGAGAGGAAGAGGGAGAATCATTGATCAGCTGCCTCCTGTAAGCCTCCTACTGGGGATCGAGCCTGCAACCCAGGCATGTGCCCTTGATCTGAATTGAACCTGGGACCCTTCAGTCTGCAGGCCAACGCTCTATCCACTGAGCCAAACCAGCTAGGGATACTCATGCTTTTCTGGGCATCTTTTTTCCTTTTTATTTCTTATTGACTATGAAATGAAATTGAAATACATGGTTAAATATGAGTTTTTGAATTTTATTTTATTTTTTTAGTTTTTGAATTTTAATTAAAAAAATCAGTGAATATCATGTCTTCAAAAGTCACTTTTTTTTTTCAAAAGTAACTCTTAAGTTAATTCCTTATGACCCTTAATTTTTTATTTTCTCAGGTTACTGATTTGAAAAATATTTGTAATTCTAACTTGACCTCTGCCCTATTTTTCAAGAAGCAGAAGTGATATTTAACTAATTGGGTTATTTTGAAAATATTGAAGGGATTAAAAGAAAAGTGACCCATATATACCATTTTAATTTTTTGGGCCATTATCCTATAACCCCTTATTGCTGCCAAAACCACATAGACTAGGGGCCAGGGCTGGATGGAAGACACCTCCCCCTACTCATACCCCTCCTGTGTGTGGTTGGAAAAAAAACTTTTTTTCTGAATAAAAAAAAAGATTCTATTAACAAACCAAAAAAGAAAAGTGACCTGCTTTGGTTACATTATGGGACTTAAAGTGAGAAAGAATTGGAGATGGGCTTTATTGGTTCCTGGTGTTTTAACCATCTATGTAGTGACTCTTGATCTGCTAGGACAGTGGTCGGCAAACTGCGGCTCGAGAGCCGCGGTTTGCCGCTCTATTGACTAATGAGTTTGCCGACCACTGTGCTAGGATAATTGTGGCGTTTCAAAACTACATCCATTTGATGAATGGTCTCTTGCAGTAACTATTTTCTTCTAAAGTTAATATTATAGTACATTTCAAGTTCTACTGGACAACTTTGGTCTGAAAAGATGGGATGTACATTGTCAAGTATTTCAGGCATGTTTTAGAACACCAAGCTCATTCATATTACTTCCTAAATCCCTTAGGTAGAATTTTTTTTCGTATATTTTTATTAATTTCAGAGAGGAAGGGAGAGGGAGAGAGATAGAAACATCAGTGATGAGAGGGAATCATCTATCGGCTGCCTCCAGCTTACCGCCCACTGGAGATCGTGCCCACAACTTGGGCATGTGCCCTTGACCGGAATAGAACCTGTGACCCCCCCAGTCCGCAGGCTGAAGCTCTGTCCACTGAGCCAAACCAGGTAGGGCAGAATTTTTTTTATAAGGATGAATTCCTAAAAAATTAATAGACTTAATTTTTTTTAGCAGTTTTAGGTTTACAGAAAAATTGAGCATTCATTGGTGGTGTACATTCTGAGTTTTGACACATGTATCCACCATTACAGTATCATACAGAGTAGTTTCATTGTCCTCTATGTGCCCCCCTCCCTTCTCCCAAATCACTGGCAGCCACTAATATTTCTACTGTCTATAGTTTGGCCTTTCCAGAATGTCTAAGGTTGATTTTTTTTTTTTTTACTAGGTTTTTGCTTGGGAATGTTAAAAATGATTTAACTATTGTTAAACTTACTTTTCAATCAGTAAACCACTTGGAAGGATAAAGATAATATGGAACTGAGGCTCAAATTAACAAAATCTTTTACATAGTGCCCTATAGTTTTTACGGCATATTTGCACACACATTAACTCTTTCAGCATCACTTTGATGCTTTAGAGAAAGCTGGGCATCTGTCTTTGTTCTCATTTGCAGATGACAAACTGCTCAGCAAGGTTAAGTGATTTTGCCTGAGGGGTGAAGCTGAGTCTGGAACCCAATAAATACCCTTTCATCTATACCACAGTAATAAGTAGTGTAGTGGTGGGTAAATAGTATGGATTTTGGAATCAGGACTCTTGGCGCTCTGCCACTTACTAGCTGTATAACCTTGGGCAAGTTTCTCAATCTTTCCAAGCCTTAGTTGCATCATCTGTGAAGGGGGCGGGGAGATGCCAATACCTACCACATAGGATTGTTGTGAAGAATAAGAGTTGATGTGATGCATTCAGCACAGAGCCAGACAGGTAGAGTTTTACTTGGTTTGAAAGGGAGAACATATAAAAGATTCATTTCTCTTGCTGTTATTCATTTCTCATCTTCCAACCTTTGTATTCTTCCTTCCCAGACTCTCTGTGATAGATTAGAGGAGAAATCAGTTCAGGGTGGGGCAAGAGTATGGGTGGGGTAGGAAGCAACCATTTTATTATCATGTTTTTCTTCCCAATTGTGGTCTTGATGAATTTCCACTCTTTTGGCAGGAGAGGAAATAATAAGATTCAAAGTGATCTTTTATTTACAACATTGTTGTCTAATTCTGTCATCCAGCTGTGGTAAATTTCATTTTCACGTGAACCTAATAGGCAAAGCAGTAATGACAACAGACCAGCTACAGCACACTCCTGTATTACTATGGTTTTAGACAAGAATATGCCAAATTTTCTTATCATGTGACTTGAAGGTGTTTTATATGTTATTCTGCGTGTCATTTATATTGATTTTGACTGGAGAAGTCTCATTTAGGGATGCATAAATCAAATCCAGATGCCATAACACAGGGTGCGTGTGATTGTTTAAGGAAGGATCCATTATAATACATTTCTTTTCAATAGATATGCTGTTCAGATTTTACACTTTCAGAGATTTGTGTTTCAAAGGGAAGAAATTCGAGACCTCACTGTTTTACTGCACTGTGCTAGGCACTTTAAAAGTGTGTGCATTCTAATATCTCCTCACTTCTGCAGAGTAGGTGTTTTCTCCCCAGATATTTAGATAAGCTCGGGGGTGGGGGACCCACAAAAAATTTGCTTAAATAACATAGCTCAGAGTTGGTGATGTTGGCCTAGAGGTGGTATGTATGATGTAATTGATAGTGTAATTGATGCATTGTACTGCATGGACAGTTGCTGCTTTCCTAGTAAGTTTTCTTTCTTTCTTTTTTTTTTTTAATGTTTTTATTTATATCAGAGAGGAAGGGAGAGGGAGAGAGATAGAAACATCATTGATGAGAGAATCATGGATCAGCTACCTCCTGCATGCCCCCTAGTGGGGATCGAACCTGAGACCCAGGCATGTGCCCTTGACCGGAATCAAACCCGGGACCCTTCAGTCCGCATGCCGACGCTCTATCCACTGAGCCAAACCGGCCAGGGCTTTCCTAGTAAGTTTTAACCTCATATTCCAAAGAAATCCCTTTGCCTCTTCCTGTCCCTCCCCCCCCCCAATTCCTTCTTATTGGGTTCTAACCTGATTATTAGTAACTTCTTAGTATGTGACAGTACTTAAAATGTTTAAAGTAGTATATGAATTTAATATAGTATTCATCAGCATTGAGAATTAGCGACGTTTAATTTTTTCCCAAGCATTTTCAGAGAAACATAAAAATAGGTCAGGTGATCCTTTAAGGGTTTGAACCCTGAGGGGGGGGGGGGAGAGGGAGGGAGAATTTTTTATTTAAATCTCTATTGTTGAAAGTATTACATATGTGTCTCCCTCCCCCCCTCCCCCGCCCCCATTGACCTCTTCTATCCTCCTGCACGCCCTACACTGCCCCAGGCCTTCACCCTATTGAGAGTATAGTTTTATGATTGAGTTTATTTCTTAGTTGAAATTCTCTTGGTACTATAACTACTTAAATTTATTACTTGAGTGAAAAAGATATATAAAATGATGAGTGTTGTCCTCCTGTGCTATCATTAGCATTTATTGCTCGGGGTGTTGATTTGCATTCTATGTTACATTTCTAAAATGTCCCAGAATGACCCCCATTATCTCCCATTTTCCACTGTGTAATCTGCCATGAGTAATCATCATCATATATAATAATCATCATATATAATAAAAGGCTAATATGTAAATTGACCGAACGGTGGAACGGCTGGTCACTATGACATGCACTGACCACAGTGGGTGGGGTGGGGCAGATGCTCAACGCAGGAGCTGCCTCCTGGTGGTCAGTGCACTCCCACAGGGGGAGTGCCGCTCACGGCTGGTGAGCTCAGCGGCGGTGGTGGGAGCCTCTCCCGCCTTCGTGGCAGCGCTAAGGATGTCCAACTGCCGTGGGGAGTGGGCCTAAGCCGTCAGTTGGACATTACCCAAGGGGTCCTGGACTGCGAGAGGGCGCAGGCTAGGTTGAGGGGACCTCCCCACCCCCCAGTGCAGGAATTTTGTGCACTGTGCCTAGTGTATATACACTGAGTGGCCTGATTATTATATCTGAACGCAAAGGCTAATATGCAAATTGTCCCCTCGACCAGGAGTTCGATCAGTAGGGAGGCCGGCCAACTGCCCATGTCCCCTCTCCGTGGCCAGGCTGGCCGGACCCTGCCCATACACGAATTCATGCACCGGGCCTCTAATACACACACACACACACACACACACACACACACACACACGGCCAAATTATGTGTTCAGAGATTATAATAATCTGGCCACTCAGTGTATATACACATATATGTTTTTTTTATTGATTTCAGAGAGGAAAGGAGAGTGAGGGAGAGAGAAACCAATGATGAGAGAATCATCGATCCACTGTCTTCTGCATGCCCCCTAATGGGGATGGAGCTCACAACCCAGCCATGTGCCCTTGGCTGGAATCAAACCCTGTACCCTTCAGTACGAAGGCTGATGATCTGTCCACTGAACCAAACCAGCTAGGGCCATGAGTAATAATTTTAAACCACCACTTTTTCGTTTTTCTTTTTTTAAAAAATATATTTTTATTGATTTCAGAGAGGAAGGGAGAGGGAGAGAAAGATAAAAACACTAATGAAGAGAATCATTGATCGGCTGCTTCCTGCAAACCTCCTACTGGGGAACAAGCCCGCAACCCAGGCATGTGCCATTGACCGGAATCGAACTTGGGACCCTTCAGTCCGCAGGCTGAAGCTCTATCCACTGAGCCAAACCAGCTAGGGCTCGTTTTTCTTCTTTCCTTACTCTCAGAAAGGTCAAAATAGAATGGTTTGGCAAGGAAGATGTGCCAGTAGCTTAGAAGCACTTTCTTGAAGGATTTTTGGATTGACATGTTGGCCATAATAAAAGTGAGAATGTAGGCATTTTGCATAGTTTGCAAATGCATCCTTATTCAGATGTTACTGTAACAGTTCTGCTGCACTCTAGCAATTTATATTAATTATATCTAATCTTACAACTCTAGAAAGTAGATACTGTATACCCCTAGTTTAGAGATAAGGAAATTGAGAGGTTGATCTCCCGTGGCCACACAGGAGGTAGTGAGTGATATATTCAATGGCAGCTTTTACCCATATTGCATGTGGCCTGTGCTCTTGTAACACATTTCTTTTTTAAAAAACAGATTCCTGCCCTGGCCGGCTTGGCTCAGTGGATAGAACGTCGGCCTTCGAACTGAAGGGTCCCAGGTTCGATTCCGGCCAAGGGCACATGCCTGAGTTGAGGGCTTGATCCCCAGTAGGGGGTATGCAGGAGGCAGCCTATCAAGGATTCTCTCTCATCATTGATGTTTCTATCTCTCTCCTCCCTTTCTCTCTGAAATCAATAAAGAAATATATAAAAATAAAAACATATTCCTATATATGATTGATTTACTTTTTATTTTTTTAGAGTGAGGGGAGAGGTGAGGGAGAAACATCAATGAGAGAACCATTCATCGGCTGCCTCCTGCACGCCCCCTACTGGGGATCAAGCCCGCAACCTGGCATGTGTCCTGACTGGGAATGGAATCTGCAACCTCTCTGTGCACTGGAAGATGCACAACCAACTGAGTCACACCAGCCAGGGTTTAACACATTTCTTGAGGATAGCAAATAAAAATGTGTTCCTTGTTGAAAGGGAGCAAAAATTGATGGTAGGTAAAAGTAGTACTAATTTTTGCTAAATGAAAACAAATTATTGATGTATACCAATTCTCCCTCACTACCCAAGGTGAATTATACTGGTTGGTACACTAATCACATAACCAAAAGGGGGAAAGATGCCAAATTGTTAGGTATAGTTGAGCAAGAAGGAAATGGCACTCTTCTTTTTTAAAATTTTTAAAAAATATATTTTTATTAATTTCAAAGAGGGAGAGGGGGAGAGAGAGATAGAAACATCAGTGATGAGAAAGAATCATTGATTGGCTGCCTCCCGTATGCCCCACACGGGATCGAGCCTGCCACCTGGGTATGTGCCCTTGCCTGGAATCAAACCTGGGACCCTTCTGTCAGCAGGCTGACACACTATCCACTGAGCCAAACAGGCTAGGGCAAATTCTTTAAAAGCCAGTTACTAGGTCCAGCCCACAGTCAAGGGAGGGGATTATGCAAGGCTTTGAACCCCAGGAGGATCAGTGGGATCCTTTAGGGGCTATGTCCGAGTTGCCTTCCACAATTAACATAAGAAATGGCTTTTTAAAATGGAAAGTAACTGATTTTCTGAAATAAAAGTTGGTGAGAAGAGTGGCATTGTGTTAAGTTTTTACAGATTTCTTTAATGAATGATTTAATAGGAGACAGCTGAATTATCACATCTACTTCTGCATTCAATTTATGGCAGTATGCCATGTTAGTTGAAGTACATGAAGACAGTCTGGCCTCACACATGTAGTTGGAACAGGGAAGAATATTTTTTTTAAAATATATTTTATTGATTTTTACAGGGAGGAAGGGAGAGGGATAGAGAGCTAGAAACGTCGATGAGAGAGATACATCGACCAGCTGCCTCCTGCACACCCCCTACTGGGGATGTGCCTGCAACTGAGGTACATGCCCTTGACCGGAATCGAACCTGGGACCTTCCAGTCCGCAGGCCGACGCTCTATCCACTGAGCCAAAGCGGTTTCGGCAGGGAAGAATATTTTTAATAGTCTTTTTAGGTAATGTGGAAATTCTTTGATACTACCCTGTAACTCAGCAAGTAGTAGTTTTGTTTTTTTTCTTTTTCTAAGTAGTCGTTCTTGAAGGTTAGTTGCCAGTGTTGGATCTGAAACCATATGGAACTTTTTGTACTGTTACATTAAAATCTATTGGTCTGTTTTGCATTTTGATTGGGTGTTTTTTCTCATGCACCATTTTGTAACATCATCCTGTAGTTATTTGGGAAATACTGGTTTATGGAATTGTGTTGATCTTCCAAATATTGGCACACTTTGTTCTAAATAACAAAATCACATTAGTTACTATCACCACTGATCTCATCAGAAAAGTGTTTGAAGTATTGGGAAGGGTGGTGGCAGAGAGTTTTTTTAAAAAATATATTTTTATTGTTTTCAGAGATGAAGGAAGAGGGAGAAAGAGATAGAAACATCCAGGATGAGAGGGAACCATGGATCAGCTTTCTCCTGCATGCCCCCCACTGGGGGTGGAGTCTGAAATCTGGGCATGTGCCCTTGGCTGGAATTAAACCCGGGACCCTTCAGTCCACTGAGTCAAACCAGCTAAGGCATGGCAGATAGTTTTTAAACATTTTTAATTTTGTTTGAAAACTCAATTTTTATTATTAATTTTTTGAAAACTCAATTTTTACATTGACAACATCAGTCAGTTGCCTTGAACTAACAGGCTCGCTTCATATAGTTGGGAGGAAATTAGGGCCAAATAAATGGGCAAGTATGAATAAACAACCACAGTTTGTCCAAAAAAAAAAAAAAAAGATACAGAAGGTAATACGTACAAAAAGTTGCCAGTTGGGCTCATAATTCAGAAGCTGCATTAGTGCTTTTCCTTGAAACTGCCTCATTCTTTGGTGTGTGGTACAAGTGCCTTATGTGTACTTTCTGTGTTTTGACACCGAAAGATGTGTACGCAAGGGCGACATTTAATACAAACTGATAATTTTTATTGCTTCCTCAATGGCATTTTAAATTAAAACTTGCTTTTTCCACATGACTTTTAGTATAGATTGGTGCCACTGCTTTGATTTGTGCCAAGGAGCCAACAATGTTACTTCTGGTTTTGCATCACCAGTGCAAATTGTCAACACCAAAAAGACAGGTAACATCTCAGTACTGTTATGAACATGATTTTTGAGCTTGCAGACCACCTGGAAGCGTCCACAGACCATAGCTTGAGAAGCAGTGCCTCCAGGTTTTATCAGGGGTTTGCTTTTCCTTGTTTCATCTTTCCCAAGACCATGCTGTCAGAAGAGAATAGGCTTATTTTTTCCTCTTCCTAAGACTTGTTCTTAGCAATGTGGCATCCCAATTATTATTGAGTCAACTGCTTTATCTTGCTTATGGAATAATTCAGTAATCCTAGCAAGCAGAATATTTTCGTCGCTCAGGGTCTGCTGGTCAGCCCTGGCAGATGACCAGAATAAAGGTAGGCTTTATTTGCTAAAGGGTTGAAGAACATTCTAAACCAAAATATATTCATCATTATTCTTTTATTGTGTGTGGTAAAATACAGATACCATAAAATTTACCATTTTAGGCATACAGTTGAGTGGCATTAAGCACATTAACAGTGTTGTGCAACCATCAGCACCATCCATTTCCAGAACTTTTTCAACTTCCCAAACTGAAACTCTACTCCATTCGCCCTGCCCCAGCCTCTGGCAACCACCATTCTATTTTTTCTCTCTCTGAATTTCACTACTCTAGGTATTTCATGGAACTGGAATCATACAATGTTGGTCCTTTTTTTTGTGTCTGGCTTTTTTCACTTAACATGGTTTCCAGGTTAATATATGTTGTAGCATGTGACAGCATTTTTTCTGTTTAAGACTGAATAATCTAATGTATGTATATACCATATTTTGTTTATCCATTCATCTGTTGATAGATATTTTGGCATTGATCATGATTCTTTTTAACTTTTTTTAAAAATACATTTTTATTATTGATTTCAGAGAGGAAGGGAGAGGGAGAGAGAGAGAAACATAAATGATGAGAGAATCATTGATTGGCTGCCTCCTGCACGCCCCCCACTGGGGATTGAGCCCACAACCTGGACATGTGCCCTGATCAAGAATCAAACCAAAGACTTCTTGGTGCACGGGGCAGTGCTCAACCAACTGAGCCACACCAGCCAGGGCATGAATGAATTTTTAAAAAAAACTCGTGGTTTGGCAGATGTCCTAGCCATAATTATAAATTGAGGCCAAGTTTAAATGAGATATTTCAGTTTTCAAATATATTTTATTGATTTTTCACAGAGAGGAAGAGAGAGGGATAGAGAGTTAGAAACATCGATCAGCTGCCTCTTGCACACCCCCTACTGGGGATATGCCCGCAGCCAAGGTACATGCCCTTGACCGGAATCGAACCTGGGACCTTTCAGTCCGCAGGCCGACGCTCTATCCCCTGAGCCAAACCAGTTTTCATAATTTTTCTAAGAAGGAAATAAATGAGAAGTGCTACAAAACTTCACTGTGAGTAGATCCCACTTCTGTAATCTAGTAGAAGACGTGAATGTAAAGATTTGGGGGGTGCCCTAGCTGGTTTGGCTCAGTGGACTAAATGGTCCCAGGTTAGATTCCGGCCCAGGGGCACATGCCTGGGTTTCGGGCTTGATTCCCCCCCGCCCAGTAGGGGGCATGCAGGAGGCAGCCAGTCGATGATTCTCTATCATCATTGATGTTTCTCTCTCTCTCCCTTCCTCTCTGAAATCAGTTTAAAAAAAAAGAGAGAGAGATTTTGGGTGGGAGACCCAGAGGTCTGTAGAGCACGGTGAACGGAAAAGATGACATGAAATGAGACAAACTCCTGCAGTCTTCTGACTCTGAACTTGGGGTAGTGGTGGGAAAATGAACAAGTTAATACTGTGATATCAACCCTAAATTAATTTCATTAAAGTTTAATCAACATGTAAAGGTCTTTTTTAATAAATGAAAGTCATACATTCCCATGACAAAAAACAAAACGTAGAACCAAAAAGTACAAAATGAAAAAGATAAGTCTTCATTTCTCCAGATGTAATCATGGTGAGCAGTTTTGGGGATATCCTTATAGAAAAGTTTAGTCCATGTACTGGCTTACATATGAATACATTTATTTTTATTGATTTCAGAGGGGAAGGGGGAGAGAGAAACATCAATGATGAGAGAAAATCATTGATCGGCTGCCTCCTGTACTCGCCACACTGGGGATCGAGCCTGCAACCCGGGCATGTGACCTCCTGGTTCATGAGCCGACACCCAACCATTGAGCCACACTGGCTGGACGACACCATTTTAAATATAGTCAATTCCCGTATATGGCTCTGTGTGGTCTGTTTTTGAAGATCTATAAAATTAGGAAGTCTCAAAAATATTTCATGACTAAAATAAGATGTCACCTTTGGGGCTTTATGTTTTGAGATATTAAGGATTTATTATCTTAACAAAACACAGGCATATTGTAGAGACATGTACACCAGAATTTAATTACATGCTAGTACACAGTAATATTTTATGTGTTAAAAATAAAAACCCTTTAATTTTATTTAATTCCTTTGTTCTAACACAATAAAACAGGCTACTATTGCCCTAGCAGGTTTGGCTCAGTGGATAGAGCGTTGGCCTGTGGACTGAAGGGTCCTGCGTTTGATTCTGGTCAAGGGCACATGCCTGGGTTGCAGGCTTGAACACCAGTAGGGGGCATGCAGGAGGCAGCCGATCAATGATTCTCTCTCATCATTGATGTTTCTATCTCTCCCTTCCTCTCCCTCTCTAAAATCAATAAAGATAGGTTTAAAAACAATAACAAAAAGCCAGGCTACTATTTAAAGAGGCATTGAGTTATATAATACATATTTTAACGACTTTGGTCCAAAATGGTTAAAACAGAATTTTGAAATGAAGGATTGATAAAGTGTTAGCTGTGTGGAAAACTTTGCTATCCAGACTAATTCTTTAGTATATAAACTCTTTTACATGACTCATAAAACTAAAGTCACTTTTCTAATTTAAAAAGCACAAGAACCCAACTCCATCCACCTATTTAAAAATAAAAAAGCCCATGAAAATGTAATTTTTATAACAGGTTTGTTTGTAAAATTTATATTTGGAAATGTAAAAGCCCCTTAAAATACTGGAAATGTTTAAGAGGGAGGTTCATATTTATAAAACTAAATAAGGCCAATAGCTGGTGTCCTAAAGAGGTATTGTGTATCTTTGGTACCAGTATTTCCCTGTGCCCACATTGGGCCAGCAAGCATGCATGCACTCTTATCCTCACATTCCTGTTTGGTAGTTGACAACTCTTAGGGTTAATTATTAGAAACATAGGTTTGAAGAGATTTTTAGAGATAATTTAGGGCACAAATAAGTTGTTTTTTCTTTCTTTTTTTTTTTTTTTAAAAAACACCTCAGTGCCTTAAATGATCACTTCAACTTATTTAAAGGTATCTGTACCCCCAAATCAATTCTGCCTCACCTAACCTCTAAATCTCTTGAGTTAATCACTGCTAAAAATTATAGAGCTTTTTCCCATTGTTTTCCTAAGTTCATACTGGTATATCTAGCATGCTATGTATTTTTAGATGTTCTGTGACTGCATGAGAGATCTTTTTGACTTTGACCTTTCATTTTCCAAGGCTGATGTATGAAGTGAGGAGAGCAGCGGTGCAATGGAGAGAACATAGGCTCTTGAGTTTGACAGCCCTGGCTTTGAATTTTTTTGGCTCCTTTTACTGACTTTAATATGATCTTGGGCAAGTTACCTCACCTTACTAAGTCTCATTTTCCTTATCTGGAAACAATAAGATCTCCCTCTCAGCGGGCTGGGAAAGGTTAAATGGGGTAATAGGGCCCTAGCCAGTTTGGCTCAGTGGATAGAGCAGACTGAAGGGTTTCGGGTTCAATTCCGATCAAGGGCACAAACCTCATTTGCAGGCTAGATCCCTGGCTCTGGTCTGGGTGCATGCAGAGGCAACCAATTAATGTGTCTCTCACATTGACTTTCTCTCTCTCTCTCTCTCTCCCCCTCCCACTCTCTAAAAATCAATGGAAAAATATCCTCAGGTGAGGATTAACAACAACAACAAAATGGGGTAACAGGGCTTGCAAGTTCTGAAGGTTCTGGGAACCTTATCTATTTGATAGGTTTCTTTGGGAACCCAAGGCAAACTAAGGATCTCTCCCCAGGAAAATGCATAAATGTGCACAAGCTTCCCACCAGCTCCCTCCGAAGAACCACCCCAGCCCTCAGCGGCAAGGACTGAGTGATTTCTGCTCTCAGTGTGCCTGGCACTGGTTGAAGGCATTCTAGCTCATTTAAGCAGATGGTAGTTGAAATAATTAGGAAGTGAATGTGGGTGTTAGCTTTTGTTTTTTATTTACACAAGTCTTAGAAAAGAACAATCATTACTAATATTTAAGCTCTTTAAGCAAAATTAGCCAAAGAAATATGGTTCTTTAGCTTTAACACTTATTTGAAAGAGCATAACTGAAAGTGTTGTTTTTTAAATATATTTTATTGATTTTTTTTTTTTTACAGAGAGGAAGGGAGAGGGATAGAGAGAAACATCGATGAGAGAAACATCCATCAGCTACCTCCTGCATACCCCCTACTGGGGATATGTCCGCAACCAAGGTACATGCCCTTGATCGGAATCGAACCTGGGATCCTTCAGTCCACAGGCCAATGCTCTATCCAATGAGCCAAACCGGTTAGGGCATAACTGAAAGTTTTAAACTTTAGAATTATTCATCTTTCTCTTTGTTCACAGAGTACACAGGAAAGAAACTTATTTAAATTTTTTTCATTTAAGCTTTTAAATCCCATGTAGGCTCAGTTTCAAACATGTTGATCCAAAAAGCTATTACAGGTAGTAGATGACTACAGAGTATTCATGTTCATTTGTTAAAATTTCTGTAATACTTATTCATTGCTTCTGCAGTTAGTTGTATATAAACTGGTGACTGTCCATTTTGAAAGACTCTTCTTCAGTTAAGGAGACATCTTAGGCCCAGCCTGCGTGGCTCAGTTGTTGACCATCGACCTATGAACCAGGAGGCCACAGTTCGATTCCCGGTCAGGGCACATGCCCAGGTTGCGGGCTGGATCCCCAGGAGCGGGTATGCAGGGGGCAGCTGATCAATGATTCTCTCCCATCATAGATATTTGTTTCTCTCCCTCTCCCTTCTCTCTGAAATAAATAAAAAATATTATTTTTTTAAAAAAGAGACATCTTAGCTCCAAGTATTGAGACAGTGGAAGGAAGATGGAGAAATGCGTTCTTTGACAGGTGGGTAGTGTCGGGGTGGGGAGTTTGTTGGGGTTTAGGGTTCTAGTAAACTTGGTTGGGGCTGAATGGTGTGCTCCCTACTATCTTGCAAGCTATAAGAGCTAAATACATTGCTTATTACTGGACTGATCAACATAGTGAAAGTGTTTTATACTTTTATGATTTTGCTTAGGAAAAGGTTCACATAGAAATTTAATCTTGAAAGTATTTATTGTTGGTTTTATTTTTATTTTAGGTTGGGAATTAAATAAACATTTTCTCCTTGTTTTTCCTGATGATAGGTACTATATTAGAGAACTCTGTTCATCTTGGTATGGTATTTAAAAAACAAAAACAAACTGTTATGAAGGTAACTCATGGTCCCTAACTTGAAAGGTAAAAGCAGGCATGCCGTGAAGCCCAGTGGACTTCTGCTCTGGTTCCACTCACCTAGTTCTTCTCCATTAATACATTTCTTTTTGTTTTTTTAATACATTTTTATTGATTTTTACAGAGAGGAAGGGAGAGGGATAGAGTTAGAAACATCGATGAGAGAGAAACACCAATCATTGCCTCCTCCTGGGGATCATGCCTGCAACCAAGGTACATGCCTTTGACTGGAATTGAACCTGAGACCCTCTAGTTCGAGGGCTGATGCTCTAGCCACTGAGCAAAACCATCTAGGGCAGGATTAGGGTTTTATAGCAAAAGTACTGAGATTCTTTTTGAGGTGACAAAGGTGATTTAAAATCGATTGTGGTGATGGTTCACAGCTCTAAACACTAAAAGCCAGTGAATTGTATACTTTCAGTAGGATGTACAATTATATCTCCGTAAAAGTGTTATGAAAAATCACTAAGAGAACTAACTGAAAAACTACAAGCTGCCCTAGCTGGTTTGGCTCAGTGGATAAGAGTGTTGGCCTGTGGACTGAGGGGTCCTGGGTTCGATTCCAGTCAAGGGCACATGCCTGGGTTGTGGGCTCGATCCCCAGTAGGGGGTGTGCAGGAGGCAGCCGATCAGGGATTCTCTCTCATCATTGTTGTTGAGAGAATTCTGTCTCTCATGCTCCCTTCCTCTCTCAAATCAATAAAACAAACAAAAACTATAAATTAACAAGTTTCATTCCTCAGGTAGCTTTCTTATTAAAATTGATCTTAGGATAGGCCTCAGGTTTTCCTTGGTGAAAATTATTTATGCTCCTCATCTTCCACATTGCTTGCTCATTATATTTGGATGTGGCTTTACAACATGCTTTCTGGTATTATGTGGGGTTTATTATGATTATGCTTCTGAGAAATTCTATTATGTGTTGGAGTTAAAACAATCTTCATTTTAATTATCTTTGAATAGACTTTCATCAATATTTAAAGCCAGCATGTTGTTTTGTATCCCTGTTCTTAATATTAATGGTTTTCAGGGAATAGGTTTGAAAATTATTGTTTTAAAATTGAGGAAGATGATATTAATAGTACTCATTTTTTTCACTCTCTGTATTTCTTTTGTGTAAAGGGTCTGTGTTAATATTATGTGCCCAGCTAGTATATGACAGTTTATTATCTCATATAAAGTAGAGGTAGGAACTAGTAGTTAAATGTATAATGTAGTGTTAAAATGATCACTTTGCATTTGGTTTGAGAGTACTACTTCTGAAGTATATTATTGGGGCATATTAATGGCTTTAAGAAGTTTCTGCAGTAATGAAATTTAACAAAGGACATTTTTTAAAACTTCATCATTAATTTTTAAATAAACTTAATACCTCTGGATTACACTTGAGAAACAATGCTCTATAGAATGCATTACATGTGGAAGTGAAATTTAAAAAATCCTCACCGAGGACATGCTTAGAGGAAGTGGGTGGGGGAGAGAGAGAGAAACATTGAAGAGAGAGAGATACATTGGTTTGCCTTCCCATATGAACCCCAAACCCAAAACCCTATCCGGGAATTGAACCCGCAATCTTTTGGTGCACAAGATGATGCTCAACCAACTGAGCCACTCTGGCTAGGCTAAAAGTGAAATTAAATATTTTTTTGAACGAATTAAAGAAGTATCATGAAAAGCAACACACCTTTCATCTCTCTTCGTAGAGGAAAACATTTCTGTTTTGGTTCTTCATCAATTTTGAATAATACTAGTATATAAATTACAAATTTTAAAATAAACCTTATTGGAGTAACACATACATTCAGAAAAGTATACAAAGCACAAATGTTAAGGCTTAATGAATTTTCACAAAGTGAGCATCCATGTTGCCCCATCTAGATCAAGACAGAATATTTCCAAGCCCTGCAGAAGGCCCTGCCCTCAGCAGTAATCACTATCCTGATTTCCAGCACCATCGATTAGCTTTGCCAGTGTTTGAACTTTATTAAATGATTTCTTAGAGCAGCGGTTGCCAGCCGGTGGTCCGTGAGGTCCGAAAGGTTGGCAACTGCTGTCCTAGAGTATATATTCTTGTGACACCTTCCTTGCAACAGTCTGTCTTTGAGACTCATCTGTGTTGCTGTATCATGTAGTAGTTCATTGTCATTGCTGGATGGTCTGAACATGTTAGAATGATCCCTTCTTCTGTTGATAGAAATTTGAGTTGATTTCATTTTGGGATAATATCAAATAGTGTTGCTCTAGACATTTCTTGGCCTTTGGCTGCACATATGTACTCACTTGGGTAAAATCCTAGGACTAGAATTAACTATGTTGGCAGGTATCTATATTGCTTAAGAATTTTTCAAAGTAGCTGTACCAACTTGTTCTTTCAAAAGCACAGTACTTGATTTGTCAACATCTGTATATATATAAGGCTAATATGCTAAGTGTCTGACTGTCCGACTGGTCGCTGTGACACGCACTGACCACCAGGGGGCAGACACTCAATGCAAGAGCTGCTGAGATGCAATGACTTGGTAGTGGTGGTTCTTGGGTGATGCACCCTGAAACCAGAGAGGAGGGAGCCTGATTCCTCGTGGGGCTGTGCAATTCCACCTTTGGCCATAGGTTATGTTGTTGCTAGGGCACTGTCGGCCCCGAATCTGGTTTATTGCACACTTGTGTTTGCATTCCACACTCTGTAGGATAGTAACTTTGCCGAGAGTGCCCTCTGGCACTCCGGGACCCCTCAGGGGATGTTGGAGAGCCAGTTTTGGCCCGATCCCCCCAGGCCAGGCTGAGGGATCCCATCTACTGGAGGTACGCTGCTCATTCTGCAGATGCCCTTTGAGCCACGGTGCCACCCTAGGTGCGGTCGGCCAGGGATGGACCATGGGAGGTTGGCTCCAGGGTGTGTCTAGCCCGACTCACCCAGTCCTGCCCCACCAGCCACCTTCTAATTAATTTCCTTTCAATGTGCATGAATCTTGTGCACCGGGTCATTAGTCCTATATAATAAAGAGGTAATTGACCCTCACGCCCTTGCACAAGATGGCTGTCCCCATGTGGTCAAAGATGGCCACCAGAAGATGGCTTCAGGGGAGGGCAGTTGTGGGTGATCAGGCCAGCAGGAGAGGGCAGTTGGGGGTGACTGGGCCTGCAGGGGAGGGCAGTTGGGGGCGACCAGGCCTGCAGGGGAGGGCAGTTAGGGGCAACCAGGCCGGCAGGGGAGGGCAGTTGGGGGCGACCGGACTGGCAGGGGAGCAGTTAGGCATGGATCAGGCTGGCAGGCAGAAGCGGTTAGAGGCAATCAGGCAGGTAGGCAGGTGAGCGGTTGGGAGCCAGCAGTCCCAGATTGTGAGAGGGATATCCAACTGCTTGTGTAGGCCCACAGGGATTGGGCCTAAACGGGCAGTCGGACATCCCCCAAGGGGTCCCAGGTTGGAGAGGGTGCAGGCTGGGCTGAGGGACAGCCCACCCCCCGTGCATGAATCTCATGCACCAGGCCTCTAATTAGACTATTTTCTCTATATATAAACAGGGAATATGTTAATTAGCCAGTGTCATGACAGCTCAGGAGGAGCTGTGTGCTCAGATAGGTGGGAGGAGGTTGGGGGCTGGCTGGAGCGGAGACACAACACACAGGAGCGCCTGTCCCCACCCCAGGGGACACAACCAGTGGTTGGCGCTACGCGGGTCAGGCACAGATCCCGGCCCCCCGCCTCTAGTAAAAGATAAGGGTATAGTTCCTTTAACCTCTCTATTCCCTGCTTTGATACTTTAAATTATTTTTAGTTCTCCAGTTAGATATTATTATAACTTGACATAATCTGTTCTAGTAACTTTGAAAAGTAGCTTTTGTTCATTTGTGATAAAAGAAAGATATTAGACATTCCCCTGATTGTATTATTTAAAAAAACAAAAAAGCTCTCTTTCACACAGAGAGGAAATTGTACAGAATTTAAGTTTGTGCCACATCATGAACAAGCAATGTTAACGGGAAACCCATGAATAAATGGTAAAATTACTGATTTGAGAATAAAATACTAGAATAAAGCCATCTCTCCGTTGCCTGCCATCTATATTGGGGTAGGCATACCTGCTAAAACATTATATTCAAAATTTTGTGGCTTAACATGGGAGAACTTTATTTTCTTGCTCCTGTAATAGTGGTTTTGGCGTGGACAATTTGTGGTTTTTGTGTCTGGCTTCTTTTACACAGGGTAATTATTTCAAGCTTCATCCATGCAAACTGTACTTTAATAACAGTGGTGTGGGTGTTCTTTGTAAGGTTGACTTTCCTTATAAGTACATGGGATTTAGGGGCCTAGGCTGGTTTCATCCTGTGGCTCTGCCATCTCATAGGATCTTGGAGACCTCTGCATTTAGCCACAATGGGGAAGAGGCAATGGAGAAAGAACATGTGCTTCTAAGAATAAAAAATCTTGTTGCAGAAGGGACAGTCATCACTTGGGCTCACATTCCATTGATGGGAACTTCACATGGGAATCCCACTTAGATGTAAGGGGCTGGGAGACGTAGTAGTTAGCTGAGCACTGGTCCAGCAGTACCAGCTCCGCAGGATACTGGAAGAGCATGGGGTTTTTGCTGGACACCTAGTGAGCCATCTCTTCTGTACCATTTCCTTGAGGATAAGACCAGAATAATTTTTTGAGGCAAAATTGGAATATAACATTATAAGTTTCAGGTGTGCAACATTGTAATTTGTCATCTGTGTACACTACAAAGCAAAGTGATCCCCACCAAAAATCTACCATCAAGACCAAAATAACTTGTGTTCATTAACTTGGTATAATTTCACATTTGTTAAGGTGCTAATTAAGTAGTGGAGGTTTTATAGGAAAATAAGTTTAGACTTACAACTAAATGGCATGTCTTGCTTTCTTTGGTACCACTTAGGTGTGTGATTTGTTTTAACTTTATTTTCTTACACTTTACAGTTAGGTCACCTCTCAGTGAAACTTACAAACTACCTATAATATTTACATCAATTTTACAAACCACTAAGAAAGAAAAAAATCTGTCAACTTATGGTGTGCTATTGGTAGTAAACATTGATTACATTTGATTTAACCCCCTTTTCATCTTTTTTCCTCCCTTCCCTCTAGTTTGTGATTGGTGCAATGGAAGAAGCTGGAATGTGCGGGTTAGGGGTGAAAGCAGATGTGTTGTGTACTTCTCAATCAAACGATATTCTTCAACATCAAGACTCAAATTGTGGTGGAACAAGTAACAAGCATTCCCTGGAAGAGGCTGAAGGCAGTGACTTTATAACAAAAAACAGAAGTTTGGTGAACCCAGCCTACTGTACACAAGAGCCAAGAGAGGAAATTCCTGGGCAAGAAGCTAGAACAGATCCCCCTGATGGTCAGCAAGATTCAGAGTGCAACAGGAACAAAGAAAAAACCTTAGGTAATAATCTCTGCTCAGTGGTTGGATGTTGTCACATGCAGCTCATTTATTTTACATTTCCTGCTACACAGGTGATTATGAGCATGGCCTGTAGTGGCCAGTATTGGGGTGGATGTTTGGCGTCTGTTGTCTTCAGTGTGGTCCATCTGCCTGTCTGCTGCAGTTCTGTGCAGGAGGCAAAGATAGCAGAGTAGGAAATTCTCTCTAAATAATCAGTAATTGGCTTTTGTGAAAAAATTTGGGGCCAACTTGAAGGAATTAATATTCGACTTGCCTTGTTTGCATCTTTAATGTGGTCTGACCAAAATTCACTCTGAAAACTATGTATTTATTTGATCACTTTATTTAAAAACTAGTCACAACAATTTAGAGTTGACATAATGTTATCTGCAGTTCTGAAAGTGGGTTAAGACTGGCTTTCAAGAGTATGTTTTCTTTCTCCTACTGTGTTTGAGATTTAGGACTAAGATGTGATTCATTGAATCTTGTTATGATATCTGAAATCCCCTTTTATTTTAGCTTTACTGGTTGCCCCTAAGTTTTTTAAACTTATTATACCTAAAATTAACAGTGTTTAATTTGTGTGGTTTTCTATATGCTAAATTAGAATGATCCTTCTTATTAAATCCATTTTCTGGTAAATTGGAAACGTTAAAAATTTATAGAAATATAATAAAAAATAATTTTAATTCCTTGCAAACAAGACAGATTTCTTCAAAAAGTCAGCAGCCCCAATTATATGTGTAACAGTAGATGGAGTCTTAAAAGTTACACATAACATTACCATGTGATTATTCATAATAGCCCAAAAGTCAAAACACCTGTTACCCATCAGCTCATACAGTGGAATATTATTCAACAATAAAAAGGAATGGCCCAGCTGGCATGGCTCAGTGGTTGAGCATCTACCTATGAACCAGGAGGTCAGAATTCAATTCCTGGTCAGGGCACATGCCTGAATTGTGGGCTTGATCCCTAGTGTGGGGTGTGCAGGAGGCAGCTGATCAGTGATGCTCTCATCATTGATGTTTCTATCTCTCTTCCTCTTTCTTTCTCTCTGAAATCAATAAAAATATATTAAAAAAAAATAAAACGTTATCACTTATTTGTAAATGCCATTTGTCCCCTTGTATCTCAGCCACCTGCTTCTCCCTGCCAAAGTCTTTAAATAGTATTAAGATCTTTTTCCCAAGGGAAAAGCTATCTTGACATCTTTTTATTTACATTGAATTTGGTTAACACACAAAATATGCTTCCTAAATCATTCAGAAATTATTTAAATTGTGCATAGGAAAAGACGTGTGTCACAAATGTGTACCTTAGGCAGAGAGTACCAACTGAAATCCCCTTTGAACTTGCTTCTATATTTGTACTTGGTTAGTAGAAAGTTTTTAAAAATATTCTGCCCTTTGTAACTTGCTCTTTGTCTTAAGTTGGACATCAGTGAGTAAGCAGGGGAATTTTTAAACCTTCAGCAAGAGTTCTTACAAATAGCTGTGTTAAAGAGTGAAGAAATTAGGGGTAGGGGTGCGGAAGAGGTGCCTGTCAATCCTGAATTTAAAAATAGCTTTCTTAATTTAGTTGATAAATCTCTTATTTCTAGTTATAGGCATAAATTATTTTATTCTGGGTGTCAGAACATAGGAAGTGCTGTGTAGAATTTGCAGGTTAGATTAGATCTCATTCTTCTTCCAGGACTTATTTCTTATCTTGTTAATCATCAGGTAAAGAAGTTTTATTATTGATGCAAGCCCTAAACACCCTTTCAACTCCAGAAGAGAAGCTGGCAGCTCTCTGTAAGAAATATGCTGATCTTGTGAGTATTAAATCAAGGGGTTAAGGGCCATATAAAATATAGCAAAATGGATATGTGTTGATAAGTTTTTTAAAAAAAATATTTTTATTGATTTCAGAGAGGAGGGGAGAGGGAGATAGAGATAGAAAAATCAATGATGGGAGAGAATCATTGATCAGCTTGCCTCCTGCACGCTCCACAATGTGATCTAGCCCGCAACCCAGGCATATGCCCTGACCAGGAATTGAACCATCACCTCCTGGTTCATAGGTCAACGCTCAACCACTGAACCATGCTGGCTGGGCTGATAAGTTTTTTTAAATGTGATTTTGGTGTAGCTTTAAATGTTAAATTATGTTTTATTCTAAAATTGAAGAGGAGAATCTGATTTCTTGGGGTTTTTTGTTGTTGCTTGTATGACAGTTTTATAATGTGATACATATAGTACATTAGAATGCTAAGATATGGTATACATTTTGTAAAACTCAGTTTGGAGTATGTCTAAGTCAGTATTTTCATTCCTGTGTCATGCTTTTAGTCATTTGGGGTATAATGGTTCCTATATTTAACTTTTTCCAAGGGAGATTTAGAGTTAAAGGTTTTAGCCATTGTGATTGAGATTGTGAGTTGGATGAAATAGTCTACTAAAACAATACTGTATCTCAGGAAATTTTTATTTACCATATACTGTGTTCCAGGCATTCCTTTTTCCCAGTTGCCTCCAAAGAAATTGACCTTATTTGTTCTGGGCCTATGTTATTTCAAGTAGCATTAATTCTCTTTTTAAAATTAAGAAAGCAGTCTCAATATGAAAATCCTGCCATCCTTTTTGAATTAAAGCATGGAAAAGTCATAGAACCCTCTGAAGTAAGGGTTTTGGAAGGCTTTTAGAATTCTAATATAAATGTTAAAATTAGCGCCTTTTGTGAAATACTTAACGTGACTCATCATTGACAATTTATACGTATTTTCATCTGTTGGTTTTTAAAAAAATAAATTTTTACTGATTTTTAGAGAAAGAGGAAAGTAGAGGGTTAGAGAGATAAAAACATCAATGAGAGAGGAACATCATTCATTGGCTGCCTCCTGCACACACCCGTACTGGGGATCGAGCCTACAACCTTGGCCCTGACCGGGAATTGAACTGCCGACCTAGATCAACGCTCTACTGCTGAGCCACACCGGTGGGGCTTCATCTATTAAAGCAGTTATTCTATTTCATAAATACTACTTTTTGTCAATGACCAGATCATACTAAGTTTTGGAGAGGATGTGCATTTACTTGATTTCTTATAAATTATTGATGGGCAAAGAAATTTGCCAGCCACTCTGGCAAACAGTTTGGCATAGTAATATGAAATAGAACATTAGAAACCACTGTCTAGCAACCCCACTTCTAGGTTTGCATCCAAGAGAAATTGTTGCATGTGTGTACATCAGAATATTCATATCATTGTGAGTAATAAAACCTGGAAGCAACCCAAATGCTCAGTGATAAATGAATGGGTCAGTACAGCGTGTTGTATGTTTTATATATATATTTTTAAATATATTTTATTGATTTTTTACAGAGAGGAAGGGAGAGGGATAGAGAGTCAGAAACATCGATCAGCTGCCTCCTGCACACCTCCCACTGGGGATGTGCCCGCAACCAAGGTACATGCCCTTGACCAGAATCGAACCTGGGACCTTTCAGTCCACAGGCCGACGCTCTATCCACTGAGCCAAACCAGTTAGGGCTGTTTTGTATTTTTTAAAAAGTGTAATATTATGCAACCTGTTGGCTAAATCTGGTGAGGCCTGTTTTTTACTAAGCTAAGAATGGTTTTTACATTTTTAAAGTGTTGTTTAGAAAAAGAGGATGACACAACAGATATCCTATGTGACCTGCAAAGCCTGAAATATTTACCTTCTGGATATATACAAAGTTTGCTGTTCCCTGATCTATAGCTACATGTGAATAATCTGAATGACTCCTAGCAATATAATCTATAGCTGTGCTGTCCAAAACAGCCAATAGTCACATGTGACTATTTAAGCTTATATTAATTTAAATGAAAGAGAATAAAAAATTTTGTTCCTCAGTTGCAGTAGCCACAATAAAGTCAAAACAAGTAAAACCAAAATGATTTCTTTTAGGACCACACACACATGACATAAAAGAAAGAGAGAAGAGCAAAGGAGTAGTGAACCCAAGATTCAGAATTGTGGTTACCTTGAGGCTGGGAAGGCTGGGGGACTTCCAGTCCTCACTGGAGTTACAGATGGTGTCTGCAGAATTTGCAGCCTCTTGGAACTGTGCCACAGAGAGATTACTTTACAAAAGTATTACTTTTCCAGCAGGAATTTCCATAATGGTTTTTTTTAATAGCTGTAGGCGCACATTGCCAGTAAGGATGCTTGGTATGTTTTGATAGGCCACAAGGTGTCACTCTTGTTTCTGAAATGATGACAGCATCATTTGCTTTAGTGAAAGGCTGCCATCTTATCCATTAGTGTTGATTTAACCTTGAAATAGAATCATTTGCTCCAAATTGCAAATTGCAATGATCCCCCCTCACTCACCAAGAACCCTGAGCACAGCTTTTTTTTTTTTTTAAATATATTTTATTGATTTTTCACAGAGAGGAAGGGAGAGGGATAGAGAGCTAGAAACATCGATGAGAGAGAGACATCGACCAGCTGCCTCCTGCACACCCCCCACCGGGGGATGTGCCCGCAACCAATGTACATGCCCTTGACCGGAATCGAACCTGGGACCTTCCAGTCCGCAGACCGACGCTCTATCCACTGAGCCAAACCGGTTTCGGCTGAGCACAGCTTTTTAAGTTCTAATTCGGAGAGCCGTTTCATTAAAGTAGCCTATGTGTGCTTTCAGAAAAGTAAAACTCAATGGTATTGATTCCTGAAAATTTCCCCCAAACATCATATTTTTGTTTTAGTAAGAAAGTAAAGAGGTTAAGATTTTTTCCCTGCCCTAGATTGTTTGCTTACTTTCCTGTCACAACTGGAAAAGAGAAGGTTGGCAGAGTAGAGTGGCATGAACTAATTGAAAATGAAATATTCCATTACAATATTTGGATATTGAAAATGTGTTCATAACTCTTACTGTAATTCTTCCATCCATAACTCAAAGGTTTTCAGTGTACTTCCTAAATGTGCAGTGCTTATTATTTTAGCTGGAGGAGAGCAGGAATGTTCAGAAGCAAATGAAGATTCTGCAGAAGAAGCAAGCCCAGATCGTGAAAGAGAAAGTTCACTTGCAGAGTGAGCACAGTAAGGCTATCTTGGCAAGAAGCAAACTAGAGTCTCTCTGCAGGGAACTTCAGCGTCACAATAAGACGTTAAAGGTTAGTTGGTTCTTTGTTCTGTTTTTCAGGTGGGACTAACTCAGTTTTTTATAATCACCGTGTACCTATCCTATATAATAAAAGGGTAATATGCAAATCGACCAAACTGCAGAATGACCTCAATACAGGAGCTGCCCCCTGGTGGTCCGTGCACTCCCACAGTGGGAGCGCCGCTTAGCCACAAGCCAGGCTGATGGCTAGTGAGTGCAGCGGCCTGCCTCCGCGGCAGGGCTAAGGATGTCCGACTGGGCCTAAGCCGTCAGTTGGACATCCCTCAAGGGCTCCCGGACTGTGAAACGGGACTGTGAAAGGGCACAGACCGGGCTGAGGGAACCCCCCTCCCCCGCCCGCAGTGCACAAATGTTGTGCACTGGGCCTCTAGTTTAAAATAAGTCCTTGTGTCTACTTGGAGACAGAGCTATCATCTTGCTTTCTATTTTCCTTGATCTGATGCTTAGGGTCCCTCCAAGGTGCTAATGGGGTTCTAGATGAGATTGGTATTTAAAGCAAGCTCTCCTGCTTGGAGCTATGGCTTAGGAAGCGCAAAGTTGCCAGTTTTCTGCTGAGCACTGATGCAGTTTATTACCACGTATGAGAATCTGACATGCGATGAGAAGTAAGTGGGAACAGACTAGAGGCAGAAAGAGCCTGGGCAGGGAAAGCACGTGCTGAGCTCGCTCCCCCCCCCCCCCCCCCGGGCTGTTACTCAGCTACCTTGCCAAGCTGCCCTTGCCCATGCCAGCTACCCAGTTCCTGAGTACTTTTAGAAGAGCACTTGGCTGATTATAAAGGAAGAGGGAGCAGGCACCCAAACATTAATTGTCACCAACAGTGGAAGAAGGAAAAAGACACAGGGCGGGCCCTACTCTTACAGAGTTCAGTTTGATTTTCACTGAGCAGCATCTCCTCAGACTTCCCTACCACAGCACACCCCCAAGGCCTAGAATACAGGAGCACTCAGGGGATGGATCTGCACCTGATGTGGGAGCCTATGTTTTTCTCTTTGCTTTTGAATCTTTGGATTTAGATGTTAATTAAAATAGGTGGTATTTCCCTCCCTATAGCAAATCAATATTTTGTTTGGACTGTTAATTGTTTAGACATGTAAAAGTCTTTTAATACGTGTATCCTAGCAAGAATTGGAAGTAGGCTTTTTAAAGTACAGATTCCATTTGTCCTCTTGCCCCTAGGAAGTAGAAGGTATGTCCCAAGAAGGGGTCTGTCTCTTGAGGCTGCTTTGAGATGCTGCCTTGTGGAACCAGTGAGGAGGGTACTTGGGAACATAGATGGAGGGAGCTGGCTGGGTGGACAAGCTCCTTACTTGTCTAGCTGTATAGTGAATATCAGATGGTCACATGGTTTTTACTTATAGCAGGGCAGTTTGCAAAATCTCTCCCATTGTTCCATCTACTTAAGAAAAGCTTCTTGCTTTTAAATGATAGCCTTTAGTTCATAAGTAAAAGGAAGGAATTAGAATTCAGAAGCATCACTTCAGAGCAGCAGTAAATGAACCCACGTAGCAGCAGCTTTTGTGAGCACGTTATCCATAGGTCTATACCATTAACAAATTATTTTCCATAATCAGGAAGAAAATGTGCAGCAGGCCCGAGAGGAGGAAGAAAGACGGAAAGAAGCAACCGCACACTTCCAAATTACTTTAAATGAAATCCAGGCACAGCTGGAACAGCATGACATACACAATGCCAGACTCCGCCAGGAGAACATTGAATTGGGAGAGAAGCTGAAGAAGCTCATCGAACAGTACTCGATGAGGGAGGAGGTAAAGGCGTTTGGTTTGTTTGAACAGCTTCTCATTAGCAATTCCTTTTCACCATTCACTACTAAACATGTAAAACTTGTCACATGGTGTGGTACAACTTTTGTGTATGCATAGTAGAAGGCGGGCCGCTTTTTTAAAAATTTATTTTTATTGATTTCAGAGATGAAAGGAGAGTGATAGATAGAAACATCGATGAGGGAGAAACAGCGATTGGCTTCCTCCTACACAACCCCCTACTGGGGATCAGAGCTCGCAACTTGGGCATGTGCTTTGACCAGGAATCGAACCATGACCTCTTGGTTCGTAGGGTTGACGCTCAACTACTGAGCCACATAGGCTGGGCGTGTGTGTTTTTTTTTTGTTTTGTGTGTTGTTGTTTTGTATGTGTGTGTGTGTGTTTCTTTTAATATATTTTTATTGATTTCGGAGAAAGGAAGGGAGAGAGAGATAGAATCATCAATGATGAGAGAGAATCATTGATTGGCTGCTTCTTGCACGCCCATCCTGGGGATCAAGCCTACAACCCTGGCGTGTGCTGACTGGGAATCAAATCGGCAACCTCTTGGTGCATGGGTCGACACTCAACCACTGAGGCACACAGGCTTGGCAGAGGTGTTAGGGTTTTTTATTAATTTATTTTTAAAATATGTTTTTATTTATTTCAGAGAGGAAAGGAAAGAGATAGAAACATTAATGATGAGAGAGAGAGAATCATTGGTCGGCTGCCTCCTGCACGCACCCCTACTGGGGATCAGAGCCCTCAACCTGGGCATGTGCCCTGACAGGGAATCGAACCATGACCTCCTGGTTCATGGATCAACGCTCAACCACTGAGCCACACCGGCCTGGCCATTGGTTGATTCTTGCATGTGCCCTGACTGAGGATCGAACCCACAACCTTAGTGTATTGGGACGACCCTCTAACCAACTGAGCTACTAGGCCAGGGCCTCCCCTGCCTTTTAAGTTAATAAAATGTTATGCTTTTATCTGTGTTGTATTCCTTACACAAAATGATTTAAATAGTTGATTAAAATTTTAAAAAAGATTGTGGCATCTGCTCTGGGTTACTTTATCCAGTTTTTAAGACAAACCTTAGATTATATTAATTTAGAATTTTACATATAGCCCTTCAAAAAGTTAGTTTTTAACATGATTTTATTTTAATCACTCATCATTTTTTACTTTTTATTATGGACAATTGCAAACAAACAAAAGTAGAGAGAAAATATGTCACCTGGATTCAGTAGATGAAACCATAGTTTCAGCTATATTCCTATCACCTTCCCCTGGGTTATTTTGCTGTTTTATGTTTGTTTGCTTTTTTTTGTCCCCTGGGTTATTTTGAAGCAAATTCAAGGTGCCATATTATTCCATTCATATATATTTGAAAAGATATTTTAAAAAAGATAAGGATTCTTTTTTAAGTTTATCCACAATACCATTTTCACACCTAAAAATTAACAATAATTACTTAATATTAAATGTCTAGTCATTGTCCAGAATTTTCTGATTCTCTCCCCTTTTATAAATTTTTTGTGTCTTATTAATTTGAACATTATCATATTCTTTCCTTGGTCAGGAAGAGTTACTCTTTCTGCAACTGAGAAGGGATAATCTGACCATTTTATTATACATAAATAACCACATCACAGTTTTCCTAGGAAATAATAGCAGCCTTTTATCAAATGGCTACTATGTGCTGGGCCCCATACACCTTACAAAAAGTAGCCATTGGATTGGCTTTTTTAACTCTGCAGTGTGGACATGGCTGTCCCCACATAGGTAGGGGACTGGGATTCAGCAGGGATGAGGGGCATCTGCTTGAGGTCATGCCTGCCTTCACAGCATGCTTCTTTCAACTAAGAAACTGGAAAAATTTAACAGGAAGAAAAAGTCTCCAGAAATTCTGTATATAGTCCATGGGTTAACAGTTTGAGCTCCTTATCCATTCACTGAGCCACACTGGCCAGGCTGTACCTCCTATTTCTGATCTACTTACTATGATGATGAGGCTCAGACTGTACCAAGAAAAAGATGGCCCAGCCAGTGTGGCTCATTGGTTGAGCATTGACCTGTGAACCAGGAGGTCACGGTTCAATTCCCTGTCGGGACATGCCCAGGTTACGGGCTCGATCCCCTGTAGGGGGTGTGCAGAAGTCAGCCGATAGGTGATTCTCTCATCATTAATGTTTCTATCTCTCCCCCTCCTCTCCTCTCTAACATCACTAGAAATATTTTAAAAACAATTTTAGAAATAGGAAGTACTGGCATGTGGCTACCAAAGTGCTTGATTGCCCACCTCCAAAAGAGAGGAAATGGGGTGTTAGTAGAGGGCCCATTTTTGAGGTGACAGTCAGAAAGACACAGTTATTAGCTCTGGTGGCATTAGCAGGGAAAGCAGAGTAAGAAGCAAGGCATTGTAACTCGTGTTATGTTTCCTTGTTGTGTTCCGTTTTCATTAAGTGATGGGAGAATTTGACTTTCCCTGCAGCATATTGATAAAGTGTTCAAACATAAGGAAGTACAACAACAGCTTGTGGATGTCAAGCTTCACCAGACCTCACAGCTGATAAAGGAAGCTGATGAAAAACATCAGAGAGAGAGAGAGTTTGTAAGTTCTGTTTCTTAAAAAGAAATTACTGCCTAATTGTAACCAAAGCCATTTAAAATATGTTAACTTATTCTACATATATTGTAGCACCTGGGTCATGCTAATTGTTTGTTGTTGGTTTTTTGCTCTAGATTGAGAAGGGTATGTTGGTGTTAGAAAGCATTTGGCTTTTTATTTCTATTTTGTTGTATAGAAGATTTACTAGAGAGATTAGACCACATTACTGGAAAGACCTGCACTTGTTTGACTTTTTTGTGCTTAGAATGTTTATTTCACTTTTAGGTAATGGTCACCAAGTTCAAGAATAATACCAGTGTTTAGTACATTAAATTTGGCAATTCAGTTTAATATCAAGCTTACGAAACATGGGTCTCATATAATACTGTTACATTTTGTTTTCAATAAAGTACCTTGAAACTAGGGAAACTATTTGTTTACTTACTTGTATAATTTTCTGATAAAACTTTTAACAAAATTCTTTATGCCCTAATCACTCAGCATTGTTTTCAGAGTATATACTTAGATTATATTGCCTTCTATAATTGTGAATACAGTGGAATTTCATTGGGTGGGTATGTATTATTAATACCTGGCAATTCAATTATATGTGCTTAACCAAAAAATAAAATAAAAATGAGAAATGGTTATGATAATGAAGACTGTTCCATCCAGCTTTCCCTCAAATTAGCCTGGCATGAAGACTTGTTCCTGAGTGGCCCTCATGATGTGAACAGGTCACGTTGAGTGTGCATGTAGGGTTAAGAGAGACACATTGTTCACACAACGTGATTCTGCCGCCTGAACTGACAGTGCTATCCCAGGTGTAACTAAAAACGTGGGTGTTATTTCTAGAGTTGGAATGTAATTTCATTTATGCACCCACACGCACATTACACATATATGTTTTCTGGTTGGTTTAAGAACTTTTGGGGGCTTATTTGGCCTATGTATGACATTTTACTTCAGGGACTGAATTTCATAGATGCATACTATGCAACTTCATTATATAATTTTTTTGAAGCCCAAGTAAATTAAGCCCCCCCCCCTCCCCCGCCCTGCTTTTTAAAAAGTGATCAGAAACCAGGTCTCTGATTTCATTGCTTAGCTCCATACCCTTTCATCTTGCCTCTGTGGAATAGAGGGGCTTTCTAATGCACCCATATGTCAAGATTGCTAGCCATGTTTTCTGCTAATACTAGACTTCTAATTATTTTTTACCTAAAACACAATAATTTAATCCTGAATTTTATAAATCTATTAGTCCTCCACAGTACATTTTCTAAGCAGTAAGATTACTCCTACATCCCTATGTGTTAATAAGTGGTAAAGATCAAAGATATAGGTAACTGGCACTTGGTGTAACAACATTTCACCTATAGACTTGGGGTTCTTAATAAAATAATGATTGGAAGGATTACACCTATCAGGTCATTTCACATTGTAGTAATATTTGTAATTACGATTAGTATTTTTGCCAGAATGTTTCTGTTTTCTAGTTGTTAAAGGAAGCAACAGAATCGAGGCACAAATATGAACAAATGAGACAGCAAGAAGTACAACTAAAACAGCAGGTAACTTGACAGCAGGGGATAGAATTCGTAAGAAAAATCTGTGGTTCATTTGTTATATACCTTGAATCTCTTAAGATGCTTCTTCTTGTTCCTAGCCAGACCTGAGAGTAGATCACGTGTCCCTCCTAGAGTTTTCCTCTTCATTTAGGGTGACCAACTCGTCCCCATTTGCATAGGACTTTCCTGGTTTTAGTACTTGAAGTGCTACATCCCAGCAAACACTTAGGTCTCGGCAGTGTCCCCTTTCCAATATCCCAGGTATTTCCTCCCTTGGTCAGTCTGTTCCCATGTGTGTCAGCTAATTTCCAATTAAAGAAAAACGGGTAAATCTTCAGATTTTAGTTTATTTGTATTAAGTAGAACTGCATGAAATTGCTGAAACTTGACTAAAACTTGACTTCTTTGACCTACAAAATGTCAATCTCATAGTAGAATCTAAAATCTTAGAAAGTTTGAGCTCTGAGAAGATAACCTATTTTAAAAACTTCCCATTGGGACCCTACAGTGCCACTCCCAGGTAGAGCTGTGGGGTGGTGGTTTTAATGGGGGCCCTCCCTGCTTTTCCTATTCTCCTTTTCTTTTTGTATACGGTACAGTATTGTTGACTATAGTCACCATGCTGTATATTAGATCCCTGGAACTTACTCATCTTATAACAAAGTTTGTACCCTTTGACAACATGTCCTTATTTTCCCCACCCCTCATCTCTGGCAAGTAGCATTTTACTCTGTTCCTATGAGTTTATCTTTTTAGATTGTGCATACATATGATATCATACAGTATTTGTCTTGCTCTGTCTGAATTATATCACTTAGCATATGCCCTAAAGGTACATCCATGTTATCACAAATGGTAAGATTTATGGCTGAATAATATTCCATTGTGTGTATACACCACATTTTCTTTATTCATTCATCTGTTGATGGACACTTAGATTGTTTCCATATCTTGGCTATTGTGAATAATGCTGCAGTGCACGTGTCAGTGCAGATACCTCTTTGAGATAGTGATTTCATCTCTTTTGGATATATGCCCAGAAAAGAGATTGCTGGATTATATGGTAACACTATTTTTATTTTTATTTATTTATTTTTAAAATTTTTTTATTATTTTTTTAATATATTTTATTGATTTTTTTACAGAGAGGAAGGGAGAGGGATAGAGAGCTAGAAACATCGATGAGAGAGAGACATCGACCAGCTGCCTCCTGCACACCCCCCACCGGGGATGTGCCCGCAACCAATGTACATGCCCTTGACCGGAATCGAACCTGGGACTTTTCAGTCTGCAGACCGACGCTCTATCCACTGAGCCAAACCAGTTTTGGCCACTATTTTTATTTTTATTTTTTTAGAAACTTCCATACTTTACCGGTTTACATTCCCACCAACCCTGCACAGGGTTATCTTTTCTCCACATTCTTATCAACATTTGTTTTTTTACTATCCTATCTAATAATGAGGGAATATGCTAATTGACCATCACACTCTCACAAAGATGGCACCCACAGCCAATAAGGAGGGAATATGCTAATTGACAGCCACACCCTCAAAGATGGCGGCATCCACAGCCACAAGATCGTGGCGTCCAGTCCCCTCAGCCCCCTAGCTGCCCAGTGCCAGCTCGAGGTGCAGGCAAGCCTTGGATGGCGGCTGCCCAGGGCCTCCCGAGGCTCAGGTAACCAGGCTTGGCCGAGGCTTGTGCTGCTGGCAGTGGCAGCAGCAGAGGTGTGATGGGGGCGTCACCTTCCCCTGATTGCTGGGCCACTTCCTGCCCCTGAGGGCTCCAGCCTATGAGAGGGGGCAGGCCGGACTGAGGGACACCCCCCCTCCAGTGCATGAATTTTCATGCACCAGGGCCTCTAGTTTTTTTTGTTTTTTTTTATAATAACCATTCTAATGAGGTACTATCTCATTGTGGTTTTGGTTTGCATTACCCTGATGCAGTCATTTTCAACCTTTTTCATCTCATGGCATATATAAACTAATTAGTAAAATTCTCCTGCACCCCAAAAATATATTTTTTGCTGATCTGACAAAAAAGAAAAGGTATGATTTTGACTCATTCACACCAGGCTGCTATTGTTATGTTGGCTGTTGTCATTTTTATTTGACATTCTAAGGGAAAAGAGGTCAGTGCCCGTGACTAAATAGGTATTGCATGTTTTAAAAATTCTTGTAGCGCACCCGTTGAAAATCGCTGCCCTGATGAATACCTTTTTTCTTTCTTTCTTTATTTTTTTAATATATTTTATTGATTTTTTACAGAGAGGAAGAGAGAGGGATAGAGAGTTAGAAACATCGATGAGAGAGAAACATCGATCAGCTGCCTCTTGCACACCCCCTACTGGGGATGTGCCTGCAACCAAGGTACATGCCCTTGACCGGAATCGAACCTGGGACCCTTGAGTCCGCAGGCCGACGCTCTATCCACTGAGCCAAACCGGTTTCGGCTGATGAATACCTTTTCATGTACCTCTTGGCCATTTGGATGTCTTTGGAAAAACGTCTATTCACGACTTCTGCACATTTTTAAATTGGATTGTGTGTTTTATTGCTATTGAGTTGTATGAGTTCCTTATATAATTGGATAGTAATTGCTTATCATATATATGGTTTGCAGATATTTTCTCACATTCCATAGATTGCCTTTTCATTTTGTTGTTCCTTCTGCTGTACAGAAGCTGCTTCTTTTTTGATGGTTAGCAGGTTTTAGCTAAATGTTTTTTAATTAAGGCATATACATTTTTTAAAGTAAGTTTTTATTGATTAAAAATATTTTTATTGATTAAAAATATATTTTTGTTGATTTCGGAGAGGAAGGGAGAGGGAGAGAAGGAAACATCAATGATGAGAGAGAATCATTGGTTGGCTGCCTCCTGCACGTTCCACACTGGGGATGGAGCCCACTACCCGGGCATGTGTCCTGACCGGAGAATAGAACCAGGGACCTCTTGGTTCATAGATCAACACTCAACCACTGAGCCAAACTGGCCAGGCTGTACATTATTTTATTAGACTTGATTCTATTGCACACTTAATAGACTACAGTATAGCGTAACCATAACGTGATATGCACTAAGAAACCAAAATGTTTGTGACTCTTCATTGCAATATTCACTTTATTGCGGTGATCTGGAACTAAACCCACAATATCTCTGAGTAGTACAGTATGGCCATAGTACTCATTGCAAGTTTGTACCATTCAACAATATCTGTTCTATTTCCCCTCCTGTCATCCTCTGGTAACCACCATTTTACTCTGTTTTTAAGAGCTTTTTTTAGTATCCACATTTAAGTGATACATCATACAGTACTTACCTTTCTCTGCCTGACTTTCCTCACTTATCCTAATGTTCTCAGGGTGATCCATATTGTCATATAATTAAGTTTTAGAAATCCTGATTTCTTATTGTACACTTACTGCTGCATTAGAATCTTGGAACATACACTTTTTGCAGTTTCCAAGCATGTGGCTTTCAGCAGAGAAAGCACCCATCTTCGTTGGTAGGCAGAGGAGATTAAATTGGGTTCTGCAGAAGCTTTTCCATGTAGTTGTGGTTTTTTGCTTTTGTTGTTTGTGCTTTTGGTGTCATATCCAAAAAAAAACATTGCCAAGACCACTTTCAGGAGCTTTTTACCTTTGTTTTCTTCTAGGAGTTTTATGGTTTCAGGTCTTAATGTTTATGTTCTTAATCCATTTCAAGTTAATTTTTGTGAGTGGTGTTTAAGATAGCGGTCCGATTTCATTCTTTCACATGTGGATATATAGTTTTCCCAGCCCCATTTATTGAAGAGATAGTCCTTTCCCCATTGAGTATTTATTTTTGGCCTCCCTGTCACATATTAGTTGACCATATTTGTGTAGGTTTATTTCTTGGATCTTAGTTCTGTTCCATTGGTCAATGTCTCTGTTTTTATGCCAGTCCCATACTGTTTTATTACTTTAGCTTTGTAGTATAGTTTGAAATCAGGAAGCATAGCACCTCCAGTTTTGTTCTTTCTACAGATTTCTTTGTTCAGGTTCTTTGTGGTTCCATACAAATATTAAGATTGCTTTTTTCTATTTCCGTGAAAAAAAAAATTCCATTGGAATTTTGATAGGGATTGCATTGACTATATAAATGGCTTTAGGTAGTATGGACATTTTAATAGTACTAATTACTCTTCTGATACATGAATATATCTTTCCACTTATTTCTGTCCTCCTCAATTTCATCAGTGTCTTATAGTTTTCAGTGTATAGATCTTTCTTTTTTTTCTTCAAACTTATTCCTAAGTTTTTTATCGTTTTTTATGCTATTGTAAACAGGATTATGTTTTTTATTTCTGTTTTTCAAATATTTTGTTGTTAGTATGTAGAAACAGAACTGATTTCTATATGTTGATTTTTGTATCTTTACTGAATTTGTTCTAACAGTGTTTTGGCGGAATCTTTGGATTTTCTATATATGAGATCAGATCATCAGCAATACAGAAATAATTTTACTTGTTCCTTTCTGATTTGGATAGCTTCTATTTCTTGCCCAATTGATCCAGCTAGGCATTCCAGTAGTGTTGAGTAGAAGTAGTATGAGTGGGCACCCTTGTCTTGTTTGACCTTAAAGGGAAAGCTTTCAGCCTTTTACTGTCAAGTATGTTAGCTGTGGGTCTTTCATATATGGCCTTTATTATGTTGAAGTATATTCCTTCTATGCCACATTTGTTGAGCATTTATGTCATGAATGGATGTTGAATTTTGTCAAATGCCTTTTCTGTATCTATCAAGGCAATCATGATTTTTATCTTTGGTGTATGACATTTATTGATTTACATATATTGAACCATTCTTGCATCCTGGGGTAAATCCCATTTGATCATTGACGATTGAATTCAGTTTGCTTGGCTCTGGCCAGGTAGCCAAGTTGGTTAGAGCATCATCCCACTACTCCAAGGTTGAGGGTTCCATCTGTGGTCAGGGCACATACAAGAAGCAACCAATGAATGCATAAAGAAGTGGAACAGCAAATCAATGTTTCTCTCTATCTCCCCACCCCCTTCCTTTCTCTAAAAATCAATAAAATAAAAATTAAATTCAGTTTGGTAGTATTTTGTTAAGTATTTTTGTATCTGTGTTCATTAGGGGTGTTGGTCTGTAATTTTCTTCCTTGTAGTATCCTTATCTGGCTTTGGTATCAGGGTAATTCTGGCTTTGTAAAATAAGTTTGGGAGTGTCCCCTCCTGTTTAATTTTTTGGAAGAATTTGAGAATAATTGGTATTCTCATTTAAATGTTTTGTAGAATTCACCTATGAAGCCATCTGGGCCTGGGCTTTTCTTTGTTGCCTCCCTATTTTTCAATCCAGACCCCTTAGGTTTTCCCTAATGCAATCTTCCTTTATGGTTGCCTTGTGTGTGGAGTAAGGGAGAGAGAGAAGTAGAAACATCAATGATGAGAGAGAATCATTGATTGGCTTCCTCCTACATGGCCCACACTGGGAATTGAGCCTGTAACCCAGTCATGAGCCCTGACCAGGAATTGAACCATGACTTCCAGGTTCATAGGTCAATGCTCAACCACTGAACTTATGCTGGCTGGGCTATGGTTGTTGTTGTTGTTGTTAATATATATATATATATATATATAATATAAATTTTTTGTTTAAAATATTAAATAAGTCATTTTCCCCCCCATTGACCTCTCCCCGACCGCCCCTATCCCCCAGCACATGCCCTCGCCCCCCCACCCCAAATATATATTTTTATTGATTTCAGAGAGGAAGGGAGAGGGAGAGATAGAAGCATCAATGATGAGAATCATTGGTCAGCTGCCTCCTGCATGCCCTCTACTGGGGATTAAGCCTGCAACCTGGGCATGTGCCCTGACCAGGAATCAAACCATGACCTCCTGGTTCATAGGTCAACACGCAACCACTGAGCCGTGCTGGCCGGGCTCAGTGCAACTTTTGTCTGATCTGTGTCACCTTGTGTCATGTTATCTGAGCATTAGTTTGTTTCCTTTGCTGTCACCTCTTCCTTTTCCTGCTCCCTAAATGTGGCTGTCCTTCCCAAAAGTCGGTCTCATTCTGTGCTCTTACCATTTCAGTTTCCAGAACTTGTTGATTATCTCAGACTTGAGGCATCTTGACCCACTGTTTTGTAAATCCAGCCACATACGTCCAGGTGTCATGGTAGTTCCCACTGACTGACTACCAGAGTGGGCCAGCATTGACCTCTCAGATGGGGCAGTCTACCTGGGTGTGCCATCTTCAATAAAAATGGAGCATGCTAAAACTGCCGTAACGTCTTATCTCCCTAAAGTGCCAGAACTCCCTATTGTGCCTGAGCCTGCTGCTGTTCCCACCTCCAGGCCAGCAGCCTCAGAGGCACTGTCATGGTGTCCCCCTTTACAGACTGCTCACAGATCCTTTGCACGCTTCTGCAATATTCCCTTAAATGTCTTCATCCTTGCCCTAGCCCTCACCTTTCTGCAGGCATGCTTTGGCTATCTAGCTTGTCACTGGTAACACTGCTTTTAGTCTGCTTCTCCCTCCCACATACAGCAGAGCTTGCTTCTAAGTGCTTTCTGTATGCCCATCCCACCTGATAACTGGTGGGCTGGTTCTGTCAATTTCACATCCTACTCCCTCCCCAACCTGTTCACATGGTGGGTTAATTTTCCTCATGCAGCACTGCTAAAAGTGAAAAGGCATCACTTATGCTGTTTTTTGGCCTCCGATGATCTTTTTGTTGTTGTTAATCCTCACACGAGGTCATTTTTCCATTGATTTTTAGAGAGTGGAGGGGAAGGGGAAAGAAACATCGATGTGAGAGAGACATCAATTGGTTGCCTCTCCCACATGTCCCCGGAGCGCCCCAAGGGATCGAGCCTACAATAGAGGTACATGCCCTTGACTGGAATTGAACTCCCTATTCCCGAGACCCTTCAGTTTGAGGGCCAGTGCTCCACTGAGCCAAACCAGCTAGGACTCTGATGATCTTTTCTTTTCTCTGCTTTGCTTACATGTATTGTGTGATCTTGAGAAAAACATTGTATTCCTTTGGGCCTGTTTTCTCATCCTGAAAATAATCATATTAGATGGATTCTACAAGTTCCCTTCTGGTTTAAAATAATTCAGCCTCCCCTTGAGGCCTAGGTCAGGCCTCACCCATCTGAAACTTTCCCTAATTATTCTGTTCTGACCCCTATTGTGTGCCCCCTTCTCTGAATTCCTGTTCTAGGAGAGGAAGGAGACTCCATGTTCTGTATTCTGCTTGGCCTTTTGGTTAGCATTATTTTATGAGTTACTATAAAAATTCTCTGAGAGTTTGAGTTAAAAGAAAAATCAGTATATCTACCTTTTAGCTTTTTTAACTGTACTCCCACTGAATTCTTTCCCCAACCAAACCAGTTCTTTGGCTTTTATTTCATTTTCCTATCTACGTCAAGGAAAAAGATACCTTTGATGTCAAGCTAAGAATTGTGCAGGTAGTATTCTAAAAGAATGATCCTTTTCCTAGTACAGTTTTTTCCTTTTAAAAATATATTTTTATTGATTTCAGAGAGGAAGGGAAAGGGGGAAAGAGAAACATCAATGATGAGAGAGAATCATTGATCGGCCATCTCCTGTACGCCTGCCACTGGGGATCAAGCCCATCACCCAGGCATGTGCCCTGACCGGGAATGAAACCATGAACTCCTGGTTCATAGGTCGATTCTCAACAACTGAGTCACACCGGCTGGGCCCCTGGGCCCAAGGACAGTTTTTTCAAATTTAAGGAGCAGGGACTGGTAGTTCATAAAGGATCAGTTGTATGAAATTTATAACTATACAACATCCCTCAGTTCTTTTGTTTCTTTTTAAAATATATTTTTAGAAAATATATTTTTATTGATTTCAGAGAGAGGGAGTGAGAGAAACATCGATGAGAGAGAATTATTGATCGGCTGCCTCCTGCACAGGCCCCATTGGGGATAGAGCCCACAACCTGGGCATGTGCTCTGACCGGGAGTCAAACTGACCTCCTGGTTCATGGGTTGACGTTCAACCACTGAGCCACGCTACCCAGGCAGTTCTTCAATTTTTAATATAATTGGCAGAATGAAGTTAGTAAATATTTTTACATTTTTAACATATCTGAAAAGATGGTTAAATCAACAGATTTCCTAAGTTTTGGTGCATTTCTGTTGATTATTAGGACTTCAGCCCTCTATGCCTAGTGTGCAAGGATTGATGCACATTTATTCTTGTTTAAAATCGTTTATTCACATCTATTTTTGGCATTTGTTTTTATTTCTGTCAGTTGTGTAACAATTAACATTTAACCATAATGTGTTCATTATGAACGTCATTGGGATTTTAAATTATTTACCTGGAACTCAGAATATTTTATACTTTTTTCTGTAGCTTTCTCTTTATATGGATAAGTTTGAAGAATTCCAGACTACCATGGCAAAAAGCAACGAACTGTTTACAACCTTCCGGCAGGAAATGGAAAAGGTACTTGCATATTTTTAGTAGAATATTACTTAAAAGGGAATTTGAATAATAAGCATGATCACTACTTGGATGAGTTTGTTATGGTACTATCTTCCATCTTTTCTGATTCTCCAGTGACATCATATTTGGTCATTTTGCCCTCAGTGTACCCCACAAAGCTGGTGATCTTTATACTCTTAAATTGTCTTTATTAAAGCAAATTCCTCTATTAAATACCATTTGTTAGAAATAAAGTGGTTTCTTTTTTTTGTGTGTGTGTCATGTTTTATTCATTTCAGGTGATTCCTCTCCACCACTCCCCCTTCACATAGTTCTGTGTCCTTGGAGATTAAATTACTTAAAGACATACAAGCCCAAAACAGCAATTGCCTATTTTGGTTAGTTGATCTGTATATATTGGTGTTCCTACCTTTTTAGCTTTTCTTTTGTGTTATCTATACTCCCATTGAATTTTTCCCCCCTCATCCAAACCAGTTGTTTGGCTTTTGTTTCATTTTCCTGCCTACATTAAGGAAAGAGATTTCCTTGACATCAACTAAGAACCAAAATACATCCATATCCATCCATCCATCCTTAGTTTATTTGCATATTCCCCTTAAAATGGGGACTTTTTAAAAATGGTGGTGGGTTGGGAGCAGTACAGCAGTGTCTTGCACTTTGTAAGCATTTTGTAGGTATTAGCCATGGTTATTACTAGCTCTTAGGTTTGGTTCTGGGTTAATGGCCCTACTGCATCATATAATGTGTGACCGTATACAAATTATTTACCCTTTCTGTGCCTTTCTAGTCCTTCCTTGTTAAAAATAACAAAAATACCTTCCCTTCATAAAGTAGAGTATTTTAGATAGTGCTTAGCCATGTTAAGTGCTCAAATTACTACCTTCAGGTATTTTTAGACCAAGTAATCTGTAGAATTCAGTGAGCTGCAGATTAGTTCCGCCTGCCAGTCCCTTCAGATGAGGCTCTAGTCAAGGGAGAACTCTTACACACAGCGAACACTGTAGCTGTGGGCTCCATCCAACGAGTGGGCACTGTTGAGGTGAAAGAGTTTAAGATGGGGTCTCCCCAATTCAGGATCCTTCTGGAGAATCCTCTGGACTGGAACACATTTCCTCTCTGCTAGTGGCTAAAGATCACTGTTGGTTAGCACTCAACCCAGATCTCTCACACTATCTTCCACAGCCTTTGTCCCACTCGGCCTTGTGGTGGTTTCATGGGGGATAACCCATGCACTGAGCAGTGCTGGCTCTCTTAATCCTTGTTCCTTGCTACCAGCACCTGGCTCGGTGCCTCCACTGGGCTCAGAGCTGGGGGACAATCAGTGCTGCATAAAGGAATCCTGGATATGGGGCTCATTGATGGGCATAGGTATATCTCATTCTGAACTTCTAAAAACTGGGGTCATATAGCATAGGTTTAAAAACATTTTATTTCTGGACCCATTTTATTGTTAGCAAAACCTGAAGTTGTGAGGTTGATCAAAGCTAAGGATTAACTACTTTTCTCTTTTCCTTGGTTGTTGGAGTCATCACTAAATTATGCTGCCTCTAGTTCTGAAACTGATGTAGTCTCAGAGGTTGTGGTAGAGCACCCAAGTTTTAATCTTTTGGGGGTTCTTCCTTCCAAGGATCAGATGAATTACCCAATTCAGACAGAAAACTCACCAACATGGCCATTTTTTAAAATACAACTTGGGGAGAAGGGTTCTCACTCACCTCTTACTACCCCCAGCTGGAATGAAAGGTGCACTCCAACTTACCTGAGTTCAGTGTGGTGTGACAGCTTCCTCCATGTGCTGCTGCCTCAAAAATTGAGATCAGATACCTTTTTCTCATAATATGAAACCCCTGCCTTGGTTCCTAGAAGCTTCTGAGATAAGCTCTGCTACCAGCATTCAGGCACAGCCGTCAGCTGGGCCAGGCATGTGCAGTGATGGGGGTGGGGAGGAATATTCAAAAGTTGTGGGACAGGAACTTTGAGCTAAGACATGGCACTTTTGAGTTTAAATTTGCAATTGTGTTGATTCACAGATGACAAAGAAAATAAAAAAACTGGAAAAAGAAACAATATTATGGCGTACCAAGTGGGAAAACAATAACAAAGCGCTTCTGCAGATGGCTGAAGAGGTGAGGTGGTTTCCCGTGACTAAGGTGTGTTTTTAGTCATGGGGACTCATACAGTTCGGTATATGTTAGGGCAGGGGGTGTGTGTTGTGACACTAGTGCTATAGTTCAGGACTCTGGCCAGAGCCAGGTGGATTGCTGAGTGGAACCTGTGCTGGCTTTCCTGGCAGAAAGCTCATTTGTAGGTGTAGGGCCCGCTACTCCACAGTGCATTAGCCCAGGCTTGTGTTGGAGAAGCTGTAAAGCATCTTGATTTTGGTTTCGTGTAGTTTCTCAAACTTGAGCTTGTATCGACTCCAGCTTGTTTACAGACCCAGACTGCTAGGCTCACGCTGAGTTTGATTCACTATGCCTGCTGTGGGCACAGGGCCCCCACCTCAAGCAGCACTGGTCAGCTCTCCCAGTGAGAGAACAGGTGAACAACTCCGGTCCCTTTGTTTTTTTTTTTTAATTAAAAAAAATATTTATTGATTTTTAGATAGTAAGGGAGAGGAAGAGATATAAACATCAATGATGAGTCATTGATTGGCTGCCTCTTGCATGCCCCCCACTGGGGATCGAGCCCACAACCCAGGCATGTGCCCTTGGCCGGAATCTCGAACCTGGGACCCTTCAGTCCGCAGGCTGATGCTCTATCCATTGAGCCAAACCAGCTAGGGCTGGTCCCTTTCTGTCTTAACTTGGTCTTTTCAAAAAGGCAGTCTTCTAAAGCTGAAATGTATTGTTTACACACACTTGATTTCAAACCTCTATCTCACCTGAAAATTGGTAGAAAGGAAATCTATGCAAAAATGAGTCCTTTTCTGTTTTTAATCAGGCCCTTAATATTCATCTATTAGTTTGTGATGAATTAGTCTCTTGAATTTCCTGAATATTTCATCAATACAAATGGTTTTTTAAAATGATTTTTAAAAATTTTTATTGATTTCAGAGAGGAAGATATAGGGAGGGAGAGAAATATCAATGATGAGAATCATTGATCACCATGATCCTCACTGGGGATCAAGCTCATAACCCTGGCATATGGCCTGATTGGGAATTGAACTGTGATCTTAGTTCATAAATCAATGCTCAACCATGCCGGCCGGGCCTACAAAATGTTAAAGTGTATTTGGTTTTAAGAAACATGACAAAGGGAATTGAATTTTGTCACCTTAAAGCAATATTGTATTACAAATAGCCTGTGGTATTCCTAGATGTATCTGCAGTGAAGCGAGCTAGAATGTTAGATGCTTGAAGAATTGAACATGTTCATGAGGTGATTAAACAAGTACTTTCCAATGTGGCTCAGATTACTTTTTTTGGTATCCAGTAACCCAATTCGTCTTCAGTGAGGTTCTATACATCTTGTCTTTTTTTGTTTTCCCCTACAGAAAACTGTCCGCGATAAAGAGTACAAGGCCTTTCAAATAAAACTGGAACGGTTAGAGAAGCTGTGCAGGGCTCTTCAGACGGAGAGGAATGAGCTCAACGAGAAGGTGGAAGTCCTAAAGGAGCAGGTCTCGGGGAAAGTGGCAGGTGCAAAACTAGCACCGCGTGTGACACAGCCCTGTGCAGCCCTGGCTTCTCCTAAGGAGCTGAACACTGCCTGGAACAGCGGTGCTAGAGTCCCCATGGTGGCCGTGCCCAAGGCAGCCAAGGAGAAGCCAGCCACACACAGGGCCGCGTCCCTAGGCACCGGGCCAACCATCGAGTCAGTAGACTGAGATGAAGTGCGATCACTGTATCGAGAGCTCTATTTTGTGTATAACTTTCTCTGTTAGTAGTAACTATTGGTTTTGTGGTGAAAATTTTCTTACTTTTTCTACCATATCTGTATTTTCTTAGAACTACTGGACTTAGGTGGTACAGGAGGCTGCTTAGCAGTTTTGAATAGTTTTTCCTCAGCTGTGTGGCACATCTGCTTCGTTTCCCTTCATTGGAATGCATGTGGTCATTTGCCTTGTCCTTTCTTCACTGCTCCTTGCACAAAATCATACTAATTAAAATTTCACTCAAGACAGGGCCGACCATTCATTACAAGAGAAGTTGGTTCTGATAATGGTTCCTTGATGTGAAAACAATAATTCATTTAAACATCCTGGCCCCCCATCAATATTAATTTTAAAAAAATCAAGATGATTAGTTCTGTTTAATAACCCATTTAAATGCCAAGTAAAAAACCCCTCTAGGGTTGGGACAGAAACAAACAGCATATTTAACTCAAAATAGTTTTTTGATAATATATCACTCGACAAACTGAGGTGGTCATAGCCTCAAATTCCTCCAAGTTTTGGCAGACTATTGTATCATGTAAACAATGCAGTATATGCAGGCAAATAATTGGACAAACACGCTTAATGTTTATGTAACAGTCATACTGCTTCAGTTTCAGGTTAGTTAGAACCAGTGGTGAATTTGGACCACCCAGAAGCTTATTATGGGGTAGGTGGTTTGTTTTCCATTTGGGTACACATCTTCCACTTCCCACAGAAAGCAGCTACTGATAGCCCTTTAAGACAATGAGGGTAAATTAATGTGCAGCTTTCACCAAGCAGAAGTCCCTCCACTACCTCTGGCTATTTGAAATTGGTGTTCGACTTTTAAAACAGTCCTATCAGCCAAGTTCTCCATTCAACTGAAACAGATTTCATTTCATTTCCAAAACAGAGAGACTGGAAATAACATTTTTAACTTTGGGAAAACTTAGCACAGTTTAATCAGGATGTATCACGAATGCTTTCCATTTGTTTCTCACCCTTTTCTTACTGTTTTTATTTTAAAAGAAAAACAGTATTATCAATGTCTCTACACTTGGAATGGGGGGACTTTTGAAATTAAGCACATCATCATTCTTTACAGTGTCAAATGTAGTAAATGATTACTTAGCTACAGTTATTAAAGTTTTGATTTTTGTCCCTAGTATAATTTGCATTGAAATATATAAAAAGGCTCCGGTAGAACTAATGTTAGCACATTCCACTGAGCAAAGCTACCAAACTGACACTTCTTAAATTGCTTACTGGACTGAATAAACTCTTTAACATTTTATTTGTAAAATCCTGTCACATTCATGGTCTATACCAGGGGTCCTCAAACTTTTTAAACAGGGGCCCGTTCACTGTCCCTCAGACCGTTGGAGGGCCAGACTATAGTTTAAAAAAAACTATGAACAAATTCCTATGCACACTGCACATATCTTATTTTGAAGTAAAAAAACAAAACGGCAAAAACACCCCCATGTGGCCCACGGGCCGTAGTTTGAGGACGCCTGGTCTAAACTGTATTGAAAGAATTGAAAATTGTCCAGTAGATAGGAAACGGCACCTGGAGTGGAGGATTATATCTAAGCTTCCACCATCGGTCATATTAATCAAGGGGCCAGATGGTGGAGGAAAAGAAATCCACAAAGTAGGTTATCTAATCACTGTCAAAATGAGTTGGAAACAAACAATCATCCCCTCCCTCAAACAGCCTCTTATAAATAAATACCCCTCCCTGCCCTCTGCTTCTAAATGAAATATTGGACTCATTTCCCAGAGGAAATGAAGGTATGTATATCAGAAATATCTACTTTAAAATTAGTACTAATCACATTTCACAAGAATTCTGCTGGATGTACAGCTCTTAATGTTTTAAGCCATTTGTGTAGCCCACCACGTCTCATTGTGGTGTTTGTGTGGAAGACTGTAAATCTTTGGATCTGTTGCCTATTTTCAAGGGCTTTATAAAGCAATGTGATTAACAGTACTTGGCCTGCTGCTTTTGGCTTACTATGTATTTTTAGCTAGATGCTACCATGGTGTTTAAAGGATATAGATTCTGTCTTGGATGCATTTGATGTCCTTTCAGAATCTGTCCTCCCATTATCCTGTGAATAAAAACATATGGGACCCTGAGAAGGACACTCTCCTAAAGCAGTCACCTCACCAGCCCAGTGTTGTGGCTTTGTAGCACGCTGTTGTACCTAATATATTCTAGAACACTGTACTGCTACTAGGCTGGCCCAGAAAAGAGTTAAATAATGTCAAATTCACTTCAATTGCATTTGTTGCACCACCGGAATCTTGTGTATTTCTAGTGGCAGTAGAGAAAACGGACCATTTCATCCTGACTTGTAGGAGTATATTTCTTGGTCTTAAGACCAGTATTTTTAGTTATGTATGCAACTGCCTTTCTTATAAACACCTGGTTATCACAATTCAATTCTCAGGTGTTGCAGAAAAATCTACCTCTTTCAGACTGTAGATGGAAATAACTGTGAAAAAATGCAGATATCTTCTAGTTTGTGCTAAACACACCGCTTTATTTTTACAGCCCACGTCTTTCATGAGGATACGAATTGTTGAGGCAGTCTTGTTTTGCTTTTCAAAGACATTTTGTAGAGATTTTTCACTAATGTGAATCTGATTTTATCTACTCAATTCTGTATAGATTAAGTAAATATGTATGATAATTTAACAGCTTCTGTGTATTCTTTTGTTATCCACATGGCCTTAATTCTATATAACAATGAAGTCCAAAGAAAGTTGTAGGTAGTTGATTTCTTGGACTTTAATTGTACAATTTAAGCAATAAAGGATGGGGCACCATTTATCCTCTGGGTGGCAAAATACCCATTTCATGTAGCCAAACCACTGTTTGTACCTTTTCAGTCTTGGCTACTCTTAGCACATTTCAGGGTGTACCTATTTAAATAACAGGGACTAAGTATATATAGGTATTTGGTATACACAGAGAGACACACAGGAAAGATCTTATAATGAGCAAAAATAACATTAAATTTTCTCTTAAGTCACGGGAATAGTATTTTAGGCATAGTGGGCCACCCAAGGTTTTTGTCACATATTTTTGTCTAAACATTTAAAAAATAAACGTGAAAATCATTCCTAGCTGGCAGGCCTTACATACAATACAGGTTGAGGGGCCAACTTGTAAGCTGGTTTTGTCCCCTCTGTAAATCCATCATGTAAGCAAACAAGCTTTCTTTCATTCTTTTGGGGGGAAAATCTAGTGTTTCTTTAAAACTGCCAAAGTTAAAGCACAAACAGGATGCGGGTCAAATGACGGTTTAGGTAGTTCTCTAGGTTTACAAATCTACCAACCACAAAATAGACACCTAACTTCTCCCACCTCTGGATTTAGGATACTGTCATGCACTGTAGAAAGAAATTCGGGAAATGCTCACAAGGAAGGGAGACAGACACAGACACACACACTCTCTCTCTCTTCTCAATAAAGGGGACAGACAGACACACATCCCTACCCAAGTTCTAAAAGAATAAAACAAATTTTATTTTCAAACTTTATTTTCTGCAAAGCCAATCAACAAGTGTTGGAGGGGAAAAGTGTAAAAGTTATTCTTGCATATTTGGGAACAGCAAGCACTTAGTTTCAGAAAACAAGAACTTAAAATATTTGAATCAAAGGCAGTACCCTGCTACTTGTATTTTAAAACTGTCATGTTCTTAGCAACATTTCTTCCCTAAAAACTACGATATGATACAGAACGCAATAGCTCACTTGAAAGTGCTAGAATCAGAAGGTAAAGAACGCCATATGCCATCCCACTTAACATTTCCTACTATACAATGCTTTTTTTTTGGCGCTTGATAAACCAAGCATTCATGTTAGCATTACATTCAACAGAAACATTTCTCATACAAGTTTAAGATCCTTGCCCCTCCAGTTCCGATGTTGTGACATCTGACTCTTCATCATTGTAAATATTTTCAGCCTGGAGATAACAACCAAATAAATTTATAGGTATAACTCCCCATGGTTTTTATAAGACTATCTAAAAATAGCATTTATTATTCCAGATTTTTGGATTTATGGGGCAATGTGTTTCAGTGTTGGAAGTGGACACATCTTTAGAGTAGTTTAGTAGTTTTCCTTGTGTTCCCCCCGCCCCAAAACACTCTAATACGTTTAATGAGGAAAGGCAGGCCAGTGTATATATAATTCCACATATACCCCTAGATGCCCAAGCACTATTTATTTAAATTATTGTTCATAAAAGGTGTTTCCCAAAAGCACTGCAAGCATTATTTAGAGGGAGTGATATCCCTGAGGTTTATGAGGGTTGGTTAACACCTCAGTGCCTTAGAGATGTCGGTCATGTACTTAGTGCTATCTTCAGAGTGCTCAGTATCATGTGCACTCACTGACATTTTCCTCCTTTATTCTTTTTTTAAATTAAATATATTTTTATTGATTTCAGAGAGGAAGGGGGGGGGGAGGAGAGAGAGAACATCAATGATGAGAGGGAATCACTGATTGGCTGCCTCCTGAACACCCCCACTGGGGATTGAGCCCGCAACCCGGGCATGTGCCCTTGGCTGGAATTGAACCCGGGACCCTTCAGTCCACAGGCTGATGCAAACTGGTTGGGGCTCCTCCTTTATTCTCCATGTCTATGACACAACAGACATTGGACATAGAGCAATGACGTCAAGAGCCCAGTTGAAAAGTAATCATGAAAATCTGAGCACATGCTGTGTCTACATCTGTTTATATACAGATACGCACAGAGATTTCTCCTGACTGGACAGATGAATATTTAACTAAAAATTGTCATTAAAATGGAAAAGGGTTTTTTAAAATTATTCCCTTTCTATAAATATTTGGTACAATATACATCTAGATTTTTGAAATATTTCTATTACTTATATCAGTAAATCTCTCCTTTACAACATAGCCATTTAAGAGAAAAAATATTTTAGCTCACCATTTGCCATATCTGCATGATGTTATCCTCAGACACGGAGCAAATGACCCATGGCTCATTGGGGTTCCAGCTAAAGTCTGATATCTTGGCAGTGTGTCCTCCATGAATAAACTGTTAATAGGAACAACAAAAAAAGCCTTGGTTTCTTATCTTTTGTTAGAGCATCAGTCTTGCCACAGCAGGGGTGGATGTCACTGTCCTGCAGTTTGGAGGGAGGGCACAGCCTTAGTGCACCACCACATAAACCTTAACCTTCAAGGGGCCGCCAAGATAATTTGATTAGGAACAGGAGGGAGATGGGCACTATTGGCATCAAGATCAAGGAAGTTTAGTTTCTGGGCAGGGAACTTAAAAAATTCAGTCATTAAAAATTTTCCCCACTGTTAGTGTTAAGTGTTTCTAATTGAATATCTGCTCCCTCCTACCCCCCAAAATCCCTCAGAAATATTATAATTGAAATCAATAAGGAGTTACTATAACACTGTTTCCCAGGAGCTTGAATTATTCTTAATGAAACATTGGCCAAAACCTACTGGGCTCTATTTCTTATTTTCAATAAATGTCAAACCCCAATTACAACAACCTCCAAGACCTCCAATTGGAAATTAAGAACTAGAATTTGAAGTTTTGACTCATTTTCTATATACATGGGATCAATGATAGAATCCAATCTGCATGACATTGTATCTTGCATAAGAAAGCAAACATATACCAGGAGTTCAGGAGGCCCATCTTCTGCATCTTCTGCTGATTGTTCTTCTCCAATTTTGCTATTAAGAAAGAGCATAATGCTTTTGTTATTGAAATTCTTGCAGCATGAATGTTTGCAAAACCAGTGTCAGCCCAGAAAGCGCATCTTAAAACACACACTGGAAAAATATTTCTATGCTGCTATCAATTAGTTTTTATATTACTTGGTGGGAGAGTGGATTGTTTATTTTCTGGAAATGGGTAAGAGCTGTTCATAATTGAAACTGCAGAATATAATTTGTTAATATTAAAATTCACTCAGTATTTTCATTGTAGTGTTTACATTAGAATTAAAAGGTGAAAAGCATGTAAGAACCTACACTTCACTCTTAAAGCCTTTTTCATTCCAGAAGTGAGAAATCAGAACACATCAGTACCACATATCTGAAGATATGACAACAAAGCAACTTTATGGAATGTATAAGCCAAGGAAAGGTTAAGTTCCCCCTCCCTCTCTTAAAACTTTCAATTTGTAGAAAATGCCAACAGCCCCAATAGTGAAATCACTTTTAAGTGACACACCACTGATCAGCCCCATATCACATCTAGCCCAAAGGTGGACTTTGCTAATAATAACTGCTGGAAAAAAACAGCAAAAACATACAACCTTCTAAGTGATATTTTTTTCCTTCCCATAAAACCAAGCAAAAAAATCAAACATGTGGGACTGCTAGACAATTAATGTTTCTCCTCTCCCTATCAAGAGTATAATTGCTAAAACTGACCACTTTAATCCGTAGTTTTATCTAATGTAATTTTAACAGTAAGCAAGTCATAAATGAATTTTAAGAAGAAATTATACAATGTGTGCAAATTTATTCTTGGCACTTTTAGGGATAATCCAGTTGCCAGGGTACCAGACTTCTAAACCTTGCTGTAGCACCTCATACAACCAATATATATTTTTGTTTTATGTTTCTAATTTTACTACTCAAATTGTTTTCAAACATACTCAAATAACAATAACAGCATTTTATGCTGCACTATCTGTTCCGTACACTGAAGGATGGGGCTACTGCCTCATACTGCCTCATATTAAGGCAGGTTTGGTTTTAATACACTAAAAACTCAGTCCACTTCAACACAACACATTTACTACAGGTAGGAATAAAGCTCTTCTTTGGTAATTGAATGGCCACTCTGAGGTCAAGAACTTTAAAAAATGAAAACTATACAATGAGCTGAGCCCTAAGAAGAACATAAACTCTCTTGACAGCATGGGCTGTGCTTATCCCTATCACTAAGTATATCCCCAGCAGTTACACAACCCAGAGTAGAAGCTCATCTGCCTATTGAATCGATGAAAGCAGAGAAGAGCAAATGGTGGAAAGTCTCTGAGAAAGACTAGTCCTGCAGATGCATGTGAGATCCCATGAGACCTGAAGAGCTAACATCTTTACCGCTTTTTATAGCAAGAGTGTCTTCTATGCAATCATTTGGATGTTACAACACAAATGCACACCTCCCTCAACTTTAATCCTGAATATCAATAGAAAAATAAAACATTGCATAAATTTATTTTACAACTCATTTGCCGATTTACTTATGTCTTACAGAACAAAGATTCTTCAGGAAGGTACTTAAAATTTAACATTAGACTCATTAAACTGGGGTTAGCAAATTGCTCTTCTAAATTTATGAAATTACATAATCTTAGATTAGCATATTTATATGCAGTTTCTCATCACCAGATTGAGTTACCTTAAATCCCACACATTCAGGCGGCGATCAGTACCACTTGAAGCCAGAATAGTTTCGTTATGTGGAGACCAGTGGACCTAGCAATACATATTTGAAAATGTAAAAAATCATCCATTCTAAGGTTTGTGGATACTGTCCTAATCCTCACTGTTTTCCCATGATGTGTTCTGTATCCTCTCCTTGGCCTACAGCCCTCACCCTTCTTGTCCAATCCTTTCAAGTGCTCTTAAATGGCCTATATCCCTGGCCTGCCCCCAGGAAGGATGCACTCCTCAATATAGGGGAATTCAGCTAGGAGCCCAGTGATCTTATTCAGCCCCATAACTATCCCAAACTTTTCAGTGAAGTGTATTTTGACCTATACAAATCTCTATTTTAAACATCATACAAGAAATCGTTTCACTAGAGGAGCCACCAAGCTGACATACCTTACCTAAAGAATCCTTAGATTTCACTTTTTAAGCTGATCTGTTTTTCAAGACTTTTTCTTCTACTTCTGAACTAATCGTCTTTCAAAAAGCTCCAAGTTATTTATTTCCCACTAGTTAACTTATACAGAAGAGGAGCTTTTTTAAAAAAGCAACATTCCATACCCGTGATATAAAAGAAGAAAAAATTTTTATTCCCCCCTGCCAAAAAGTTACTAAAACCTGACATAAAGACACCAGAAAACTGTAACGTACCTGGAAAATTTCATCTTTATGAGATTCAAAGGTATGGAGCTTTAGTTTTAAGTTACGCAGATCCCATAAAGCTACAGTCTGAAGAAAAATAACAAGTGAAAAGGGATTCATTTTTGCATTTTCCATAAGAGTTTTAAAATGTCTGATTACCATACAAAGCAACTGGGTTATATGCAAAAACATAAAAACCTTATCCGCAGAGCCAGTTGCGAGAATGAACTCGCTGTAGGGATTGAATGACAGGCAATTGACTTCAGCGGTGTGTGCATCCACCAGGTGGCTTGGCTTGGAGGTGGTATTGGATCTGGTGTCCCATCTAAAACACAAAGTTACAAGGCACACAAGGAGGCCACTCAACCCTCCAGCTCATTTCCTCATCAACTCCACATCACCTCTACACTTGCCCCTTCAGACACCAACCACACCTAGAGTTGGCAATTTAGACTTTCAACCGCTAAATGATATATTCTAAACCTATGGAGAATAAACTAGGGCCATTATTTTTGGTTTCTCATTTATTACATTTCTGTCTTAATTTACCAACTATTTCAAGCATACACAAAATATTGACAAAGCAGACAACATAACAATTTGATACCTAAAACCCAGACTTGTCTAATTTCAGTATTTTGCCTTATTTACCTCCTGTATTGGTTCCTTTGAGATAAAAAGCATTCTAGATTGTTGAATGCAGCCCTGCGGCCATGCCCTGATATAATCATTCTCCTCCCTCATCCTCAAAAGTCACCCTGATCTCAATTTTGGTATTTACCTCCATACCAAGCATGTTTAAGCTGTTTTTTTCTTTCTTAAAAGCCAGTACATAATTTTAAAAAAAGGAATTAAACCACGGGCCACCACAATCACTGATGGTCATTCAGGACTTCCTATAACACCATCCCACTGAACTTTCAACCTTACATCATAAGCTTCTGATCATCAGCAACAGATCCAAACAGTGACTCGTGCAGCAGGTGCCAGGCCACATCCTCAACAACAGCCGAGTGGCCAGTAAAGATGGCTTTAGCATCCACAATTTTGCCTTCCTTTGGTCCTGCATTTATATCCCACAGACAGACAGTCTAGAGAAGGAAAAATACACACAGAAGCCATAAAGGATTGAATTTAAATGCTAACATCTTATTTAAAATAACTTCATTAGAAACAAAACTATCTATATATAAAAGCCTAAGCGGCCATTAGGACTGAACCACCAGAATGACCAGTCAACCAGTCGCTATGATGCGCACTGACCACCAGGGGGCAGACACTCAAATGCAGGACCTGCCCCTGGTGGTCAGTGTGCTCCCAGAGCCAACCTCCCTCGGCCAGCCAACCTCCCCTGGTCCCTCCCCCCAGGCGGCAAACCTCTCAAGGTCCCTCCCCACCGCCAGCAGGCCCCGCCTGGCAGCCAGCCAGCTCCATCTGGCAGCCAGCAGGCCCCGGCAGGCCCGGCCCCTATCGCCAGCCAGGCCTAGGGACCCCACCCATGCACGAATTTTGGGCACTAGATCTCTAGATTAACTCTATGAAAGTTAGAAATAAACATGAGGGAGTGGAATATAAACCAAAGTGAAGCTTCATGAACAACAGTGTATAGGTATAGATTCTATGATCTGAGAAGCAAAGGGCAAATAAAATACACTGTAATAGAGGCATGCATGGGGAGACCAGCACACTGGCAGGCAAGGAACACTCAGAATTTCTACCAATATACAGTCAAGTATGTAAAATTCATCTAGACTAGATTACATAACACTGAGAACCCAGTATTTGGTATCCACTGAACAGATGTGCACGTCCTAAATATTCACGCGAAGTTGGGAGACTGGTAATTGAAATGAAAACATGCCTCAATAAAAGGCAAAAGTCTTTGAACAAGCCTCTCATGGGAGGAACCACTGCAGACATCGGAAGTGCAACAAGTGAAGGACCCAGAAAGCCCCACTAGGCTGGGAGAGGCCAGAGCTTGGGGCCTGCAGACAGACATGCTCCTCAAACCCAAGGAGAGGCCATGGGGCCAGTAGGCTCTTGGAGATTAGTCTTCTTTTGACAAACCATCACACAAAAAATTAACAGCAAAGTCTTAAGCTTTATGGAAAAAAAAATACTACAAGCTATAGGACAATGATTCTCATCCAACTGTGTAAAATATGAGGTAATTCCATTAAGGTATGTTCATACTAGTTCAACTGACACTGGTAATGGTTTCATTTGTTTTTAAATCACTTTCTTATCTGAAAGGGTTGCTGTAACTAAGCCATTTCCCAGGAGTAATAGCTATTTTCCAAGTAACAAAAAATTAATACACGTGCCCTTAGTTTGCTGACACACACTCAGACTCACAATTCACATGCACTGAAGAGAAAGGAATGGGTGGAGCTCTTGCCACCACCCCATCCTCACCTCAGGACAGATCCTGGGAAGATTAGCAAGATGCCTGGCACATGCAGAGTCCTCAGGAATAGTTAGCTATTACTGTCACTGGCAACTGTCTGGTGTCTTCAAAAAGTACTAGTAATTAAGTAGAACCCATCTTCCCTATTTGGGAGACTTTCCTGTCTACTGTGAGGAAAGCAGGAATGTGACACAGGCTCCCCATCAGTCCAACCAGGACTTTGAATTGTGAACCAAAAAAGGGGAGACTCTGTTCTGATGGGTGGGTGGGGGGGCATATGACATACACTTTTTAAAAAATATATTTTTATTGATTTCAGAGAGGAAGGGAGGAGAGGGATAGATTGAAACATCAATGAGATGTTAGAGAATCATTGATTTGCTGCCTCCTGCATGCCCCTCCCCACTGGGGATCGAGCCGGCAACTCTGGCATGTGCCGTTGACCAGAATTTAACCCAGGACCATTCAGTCCGCAGGCCGACACTCTATCCACTGAGCCAAAGCAACTAGGGCCATAACATACACTTTCCAAGATGGCAAGAGTGACGTCCTCACTGGCCTGATTTGCTGGCCTACCCTCCCTTTTCTGGGCCATTTTCTAGCCATCATAGCAATTCTGTGTACCTTACCCAATGCCCTCCTGATAAATTCCTTTTCTGTTTAAATCAGCCAGAGTCAGTTTTGATTGCTTTAACTAAAGAATCTTGACTGGGCCAATTAACTACTTTCAATATTTTAAAAAGCCTAACAGAAACTACAATCAACAGAAATGTAAAGATCTGTGATGTGACAGACCCTGTTCTAGGCATCGGGATATACTAAGAAAGACTAGAAACCTACTCTCAAAAAACTGACATAAAGTGCGGCCAAATTACATGAGCTCCAGAAGTCTACCCTTGGCTTCTGGTTGGAGTCATACCAAACACTTTCTGCTTACAGTATGGAATCCATAAAGATATGGGGCCATTAAGTGGCATGAATGCTACAAACATTGATCTACAATACATTAATGAGATCTCTTTGCAGTTGTTAAGGTACTTTTAATTGTTAAAACAATTTATAATAAGAATGCTGAAGTAACTCAACAGGGAAAGATTTGTCTTTTCAACAAATGGTGGTGGGAAACTGGATATCCATATTCAGAGAATGAAGTTGGACTCCTACTTCACACTATATATAAAAATGAACTCAAAATGGATCAAAGAACTAAATGTAAGAGTTAAAATAAGTCTTAAAAAACATTGGTGTAAATTTTTTTTGATGCTGGGTTATATATGGTTTCTTAGATACAATGCCAAAAGCATAAATGACAAAATAAAATACATAAACTGTACTAAAAATTAAATACTTTTGTGTTTCAGAGGACATCATCAAAAAAGTAAAAAGACAACCCACAGAATAGGAGAAAAATTTCTGAAATCATCTATCTGATAAATCATGTATCTAGAATATACAAAGAACCCTTACAATTCAACAATTAAAACCCCCCACAAAATTTAGCAATGGACAAAGGACTTAAATACACATTTTCCCCAAGATATACAAGTGGCCAATAAGCACATGAAAAGGTATTCATCATTAGTCGTCAGGGAAATGTAAATCAAAACCGCAATGAGATACCACTTCACACCCACTAGGATGGCTATAATAAAAAAGACAGACAATAACAAGTGTTGGTGAGGGCATGGAGAAACTAGAACCCTGGTACATTGCTGGTGGGAATGTGAAGTGGTGCAGCTGCTTTGGAAAACAATTTGGCAGTTCTTCAATAAGTTAAACATAGAGTTACCATATGATCCAGTAATTCCACTCTTAGGTAATTAGCCAAGAGAAATGAAAACACATGTCCACACAAAACTTGTACAAAAATGTTCACAGCAATAGGATTCAAAATAGCTCCAAAGTGGAAGAAAGCCAAATGTCTAACTGATAAATGAATAAAACTATAGTATATCGATATGATGAAATATTACTCAGCTATAAAAATGGGGTACTGACATATGCTTCAACACAGATGACATTATGCTAAGTGAAGGAAGCCAAACATAAATCGCCACATATATTACAATTGCATTTGTATGAAATATTAAGGAGAGACAAATCTATAGAGATGGAAAATAAATTAATGGTTTCCAGGAGCTGTGGGAAGGAGGGAATGAGGAAAGACTGCTTAATGGGTATGAAGTTTCTTTTTGTGACATTTTATGAAAATGTTTTTGAACTATATAGTGATGATTTTACATATTTGTGAATACACTAAATCTCACAGAACTGTACACAAACAAAAAATAAATAAAATGTTATTTATATTACTCAGGCCTCACAAATACTCCATAGTTTCTATTACAGAGGTTAACTCTACACGAGTAGATTAGAAAGAATAGGTTTCTTACATGGTCGTCAGATGCACTTAGCAGATGTCCACTCAAATTAGAATTCCAGGAAAGACCATAGCCTTCCTTCTGGTGGCCTCTTAACCTAAGATCAGGATTACACTCTCCACTTGGGTCTAAAGAAAAAAAGAAATGCATTAACTACCAATTATCGGTTTACTGGAACTGTAAGAGCAAAGCCTCACCTGAGTAAGCCATAACATTTATTTATGCTCGGAATAGCACTGCATACACACAAGGACTTGGTCTGACCCAAAGTTGCCTTGGAAAGCTATTCTCTGTGCTTCATTCCAAATACTCAACGCAAACCAGGTCTCATGACCATAAAACAACCGGTTCCTTTGCAAAACCTAGTACTAGTTCTAACACAAAATACTGAGAACTATAGCTATTCTACAAATTTGCGCAACGACAAACCGCCTCACCTCTGGGTCAATTTTTAAAAATATTTTTGTAAGGAGAGAGATAACACAACAGGTCTGGTTGCTCAGTCCTTGCATATATCTGGGATAGCCTGTAACCATGACTGACCCTTAGCCAGCTCCTGGGAATGTGACCCTCCCAAAATTATTCATGTCGCTAAGAACGAAGTTTTATAAGCCCAGAGCAGTAGGGCATGCTGTGGCAGCTTGTTAAGACTTGTAGGATTGTTTAGCAAGATTCATGATATTACCACTGCTGGGGTCCTGACTTTCCCTTACCGTGACTGGTCATAGAGCGAGATGTGCCTATGTAACCAGATCTCCATAAAAACTCCAGACCCTGAGACTCAAAGGGGCTTCCCTGGGCAGAGACATTAGCACATGCCCCTGTAGTTTGCTGCTACAGAGAATGTATGCTCTCTGTGGCCACAACAGGGAAGGACTCAGAAGCCTATGTGCCTGACCTCTCTGGACTATGCCTGATCTTTATCTATTTCCTTCTGCTTTTGCTTTATACAGTTTGCTGCCAGGAGTATAATCTGCTGTGAGGTCCTTCTGTTAAATCACTGAAATCAAGTATGGTTATTGGACCTACAAAACAATTTTTAAACCTTGAAACATTATAGTGTAGACTATTTTGAATGATTTCAGAGCAGTTATTTGGAATCAAGTAAAAATGGTCAAGCAATGGCTTGACTTTTACCTGGTTTAGCAGGGTGCTTTGTATAATCAAAAACCAGCACGTCAGAAGATGGTGTCTTTGTAGCAATGATGTGAGGATTCTGCGGCATGTAACGAGCACGGTTTACTTCTCCTTCGTGATTAATTTTAATTTCACATTCAATTTTTCCTGTTACAGAACCAAAGCCACCAAATTCTAATGTGAGAAGAAAGAAATAAACACATACACTTACAGTTAAAGTCCACAAATCGATTTAATCAACCCAGTAGATTTTAATATGACAGAATACAACACAAATTGATGAGAGAGAACACCAAAGTATTGGTTCACTTGCCACTTGGAATTAATTTCTTCTCAACGTCCATTTGCATTAGAAAATATTGAGAGCTATTTTATGCAAGTTAATTCAGCTCCACCTCGGGTTCAAAACAATTAAAAATTGCCCTCTTTCACTTCTGAAGATGATGTACTTACTCACTAAAATTTAAATAACCACATAATAAACACACTTCAGCTTTTTAGTGCAAGTACAACTAATTCAGAAGTGCTGCAGTGAATTAGCATTTTAGGTTTCATCAAGACAGGGAAGGTTTCACCCTCCGGAGTATAAACACTCCTGAGTCTAAAGTAAAAAAATATCCTCAAATAGGATATCCATGCCTACTAACCGTCACCCAAACCTAAGGAACACATACATGCTAGTTCCACCAGCATACTTGGTTCAACTGCTAGCAGAGTGCCAACACTAAAACGAGGGGGCTTAACCTTTCTATCTGGTGTGGGGGTAAGACCATAGTGTAAAATAGTTATGTAAAGGCCCTAGAAAAGTAACAAAGCCACATAAAAAGTAATGTCTGGGAAACAGCAAGATGATAGCAGAAAGAATACAAGTAGAGAACATTTAAGCAGATAATAGCAAAAAAGAACATTTTCTTTTTTTGTGTTCATAGATAAAAACTTGAATTAGTTGCTGACACAGAAAGTTCGGGGAGGCTTCACATTATAATAGTTATTTTTTCCTGACCTATCTTGCTGCTTCTTTGCATTCCTTTTTAGCTCACCCTGTGTCTCTGTTCAAGAGAATACTCACTCAAATGCCCAATGGAGCCAGGCAGGTAACAAGTCAAACAGACTGGGTGGGACCTGGTGAAAACACGCTGAAAGCAGTAAACCATTTCTCAGTTTCAGCCAGCTTTTTCGATGTGGGAATGTTTCATGAACATTAGTTCCCATGGCTTCATACCAGAATTTAGCCACTCTTCTCCATGGCAAACATTAGCTTACTATTTCTGTGTAGCTGAAAATCATCTCCCATTCCACAACTCCTCCTCTCACACAACCACATGAAATCCCCTATTTCACTCTCAGCATTTCCCTGCCCATCGTGTCAATGGAAGAAATGTGCCAAAGAACTCTTACCATTTGCAACAGCATGGATGGGCCTGGAGAGCATTATGCTAAGCAAAATAAACCAGTCAAAGAAAGATCACACAATCTCACTCATATGTGGAATCTAATGAACAACATAAACTGATGAACATAAATAGATACAGAGACATAGAAGCATCGAACAGACTGTCAAACCTCAGAGGGAAGGAAGGCAGGGGAGGGTGGGTGGAAAGAGCTCAACCAATGAACTTTAATGCATATATGTATAACCCATGGACACAGACAATAATGTGGTGAAGGCCTGGGGTGGGGAGCAGGGGCAGGCTGGGAGAGGTCAACAGAGGAAAAAGGGGACATATGTAGTAACCTTCAACAATAAAGATTTAAACAAAGAGAAAAGTGCCCCCACCCTGCTTCCTAAGACTACCCCTCCAGATTATTTCACCTCCTATCTCCTGAGAGACTGCTCTAAACCTGCCCCTTCCCCCATGGATTCCAAGCGTTCCTTCTAACCTTTCTTCTATCAAGATATTCAAGTTTACCAGCTCCTTTAGATACAATCCAACTACCTCTTAGAAGAATGAATAAACTGATGTTTAATCACAATGGAATACTATACAGCAATTAAAATAATAAGATAGACATCAACATGATATACACACACATTAAAAAAATAATATTGAATGGCCTGGCCAGGTGGCTCAGTTGTTTGGAGCATTGTCCAGTACATAAAAAAGGTTGTGGGTTTGATCACCAATCAGGGCACACACTGGAGGCAAGCGATTGATATTTCTCTCTCTCCCCCTTCCTCTCTAAGTAAAATTAATAAACATATCTTCAGGTGAGAATTAAAAAATGTATCTATTCTTAAAAATAATATTAAGGGGGCATGAGGACAAATATGTGACACCTTAATCAATAAAGAAATTTAAAAAAAATAATATTAAATGAAAAAAGCAAGCTGCAAAAGAAGATTATGTGTATTTACTACTGCATAAGTAATAAAAATATAAACAGTTGAAAATGGCACACTAATTTCAGGACAGTGAATTCTTGGAGAGGGAGGAATGGAACACGGGTGATGGGACTTGAGCTGTAATGCACTATTTTCACTAAGACAAAAACCTAAAGTACTAGAAAATGGTAAAAACTATTAAATCATTTGAGGCTGTGCAGTAAGCAACAGGTCTGGCTGCTTAACCCTCAAAGCTCTAAGGGACACTGGGACCATGACTGACCCTTCACTGAGTGCTGGGAACATGGATCTAAGAATGTTCTTTGTGTCACTGATGGATTGATGATTTTTGTGGTGCACACCTGGTTCAATGGACTGTGCTATACCAGTTTGTCAGGGTTGCTGAGCACAAATATCAACATTGACGATACGCTTCTGGTTTCATCACTGGGGTCCTGAGTTTCAGTGTCATGGCTGGCTGCCTGCAGGACAGGATGTGCCTATGAAACCAGCCCCCCATGAAAGCCTCCGACCTTGACATTAGAATGGGTTTTCCTGGGCAGAGACACTGCTTGTATCCCTGTCATTTGCTGCCAGAGAGAAAGCACATCCTGTGCAGCCCTAAAGGAGACTTGTAACAGACCTCCCTGGACTCCCTGATGCATATCTTGTTCCTGTCCTGCTGCTTCTGTTCTGTACTGTTTATTGTAACAAACTTTAGCCATAAGTATAATTTGTTCTAAAGTCTTGAGTCTTCCCAGCAAAAGCACCAGAACTTGGTTGGAACTTGGGTGGTCAGGGGAATATCAAAGCAGGGGAATGTATGTTTGGAGGTAAAAAAAACACCAATGAAGTCAACAGTTTCCATAAAAATCCTCACTATTAACTGATTTGACTGATATATATGCCTCCTGACTTTTTTCTATGCACACACCAGTCACCCGATTTATCTTGGACACTTTTCCATACCGGTGCAGACAGATTTATCTCATTTTTAGAATTGCTGCACAATATTTCAAACATACACCCTAATGTGTTTAACTAATTTCCTATGAACTACTACCTGGGTTGTTTTGCTCGGTTGATCCTAATATTTCTGTCAATCCTACAAATAATGCTACTATAAAATCTTTGTGCACCTGTGGCAAGTAGTTCCGTAGACTAGAGTCCTAGCAGTTCAACTGCTGGGCCAAAAGAGATTAGTACAAAGTTTTACTAACATGTAATTGGAAAAAGGCTTAAGACAGCAGTACTAGAATACATGGTATACCTACCACCCTTTTCGCTGTCACAGTGGGAAGCATCAAACTGTGCATCATCATTCGGAATATGGACTCGAGCAACCACGAGATGATTCTGCTCATCAGACGTGTGAGTCCCCAGCACTAGCCAATGAAGGGCATAATCCTTTCCTTCTGGTCTGTTTGGAAAAGAAAATAAGTCACACTAATCCTACAAGAAATCAGTTGTCTCAACAATAAAGATAAAATTGAAAAAATCATTTAATTCAGTTAATCACTGATCCCTGTACTTGTAAATAATGACTTCTCACCTAAAAAATATCTCCCACTTTAACACACTACATGTTTCTGATTTCCCAATAAGAGACAACAAGGTAAGAATGGAAATAAGGTGTTGGGTCAGAAAAACCGGGTTTAAATCTTGGCTCAAACTAAAATTAGCTATACGCAGTTTCTTAAATCACAACTTCCCTGTGGACCTCAGTTTCTTCACTTAAACAGGTTATAAGTGCAAATGGCATGATGTGAAAACCCCCTATTTATGGTGCTAAAGTTTATGAAATGGGCCTTCTCAATTTTACAGTGTGTGTGTGTGGGGGTGTGTCTTTATTACCTAGTTCTATGGAAACCGATTTGAGGCTAAAGAACATGCCGATACCCCTTGCCACTTTGGTTCAAACAGTGATTTTTGCATCTGTATCTATTAACAATGGCTTTCCCCTTTGTATTATCTGAATAGCAATTTTCACCTGTGTCCCATGGTTCCACTTCAGTGAGGAGGGCTGAGAAGTAGGGCTCTGGACCCCAACACTAGACATATTAAGCTATTTATCTGTTTCTCAACTTCAGTTGTACAAAGGATTCAGTAGTTTATATTAAAAAAAAAAAAAGGTTTGCCCGGCCCACATGGCTCAGTGGTTGCCTGTTGACCTATGAACCAGGAGGTCACAGTTCGAGTCCCAGTGTGGGGGCATGCGGGAGGCAGCCCACTGATGATTCTCTCTTATCATTAATGTTTCTGTCTCTCTCTCTCCCTTCCTCTCTGAAATCAATAAAAATATATTTTAAAAAAGGTTTGAGAGTTACTTTTAGGCATGTAATTTAGTAATAACTAAAAAATACAAAATGAAATTTTACCAAAATTTGTTTTAAAGTTAAAAAAAGAACAATAAATACACACACAACTCCAAGAACAGAATAAGGTGGCCACAGCCAAGTAATAGCAGCTTGCTGGAAAAAAGACATGGATCTTAGTTGATGTATGCTCAGTGGCCAAAAATATGAAGCAGTCATCAAGGGGGAAAAATGGGGGAGTGGTGGGCGTTTGTACTACTCTCAACAATAAAGATTTAAAAAAGGGAAATTAATTCCACTTTAGAAGAACTTATATGGGGAGGGGGAGGCAATGCGCATGACCATTCACCCACTTATTTTTTTGCTGGAAAACCACACTTAGAAAATTAGGCTCTAGGCAATGTACTTTAGGAGGACTTAGATAAAATGAATCCTTTACAGGGAATAGTGGCTCAACGTGAAAAGCAAATTAAACATATCTTACTGGAACCATTAGAAAATAAATAGGAATGCTTGAAAGGAGTCACCAAGGAGCAATGCTAACGCTGACATAAAAATAAAAAAGGGAAGTGATTTTTTTTTTTTTATGGAGTTAAGCAGAAAAACTAAGATCAACAGGTAAGAGTTACATCACAGGACCCTTCTTAAGGGAGCACAGCTCCAAGATGGACTGGAGGACCTGAAAAATTTCTCTGGACTCTAAAGCTCAACGATTCTGGTTTCCCAACTCAATCATTATACTGGGATTTTTCTTTTCACTGCAAATCTTTTCATCTCCCATCCTTAAAATACAAGCCTATTTTCCCGAACCAATTATTATTACACTATTTCCCTCCAATACTGGATACACCTAAGCCTGCAGAAGACTAGTGAGTAGCCAACATTTCTACTGCTTTGTATAGGGACAAAATACAATCACAATCCCTTCATACCCCAAACAGAACCCTGCAAAGCACACACAGCCATCCTCAACATCCCAGAATGCAGGCTGGCTGGCATTGTCTTGCATTCCCAGAGCCACTGCAGGTCCCACAACCAGGTTCTACTTCTTCGTATGCAAAGACCACCAGGGAACATACAATTTAAAGTCGTTTCCTGCTAAGTTCTTACTTACATATAAAAGCAATGAACATATGCATCTATTATCTTTACAAAATATTTACACAAAACACATTATAGGTAACATTTTAAAAAGACGTCAGTAAGCGATTTCACTGAAATCCAAATGGAGAAACAATTCTAGAGTTTGATTAAGCCTCATTAAATTATATGCTCATAATACCGAAGTTTAATGCACTTCTAAGTACATGTCCAAGTTCCTACTAGAAAAAAGTCCAAATATGTGAGAAAGGTAGTCTAGTGCAGGGACTGTCTCAACTCTGGGGCTATACGTTTTGGTTTTGAAAGTCCCCTCCACCACTTGCCACCTGTATGATCTCGGACATGTTATTTAACATATCAGCCTCCAATTCCAGATCAGTAAAACAAGGATAAGAAGTAATCAAAGTGCTTTTTTTTTTTTGCTTGAAATTTATTTTCTTTTTAAAAAATTTGTTATTGTTTAAAGTATTACATATAGTAGTACATATATCTCCTTTTACTTGTTTTAAATAGTAAGCCAAAAAATAAGACATAAAACTCTATGGATGTGTCAGGCTCTGCTCTAAGAGCTTAGTAAATGTCAGCAATCACTACCAGAGAAATTTTAGAAACAGCTGAAATGAACACGCTCATGAAGACCACCAGTGACCTCAAAGTGTATTTCATACTATAAGCCAATAACACTTTTGCAGTTAATGAAAAATTCTTTTTCCTTTTGCCAATTAAAATATATTCATTTTGGGGGCTGGTTACTTTGTAAAAAATTCATCAAGCCATATGCTTATGATTTGTGCATTTTTCTGTACATATGATATTTTTCAATAAAGTTGAAAAGAAACCCATTCCTCTGGGCTCAAAGAGATGCTCTTCTATATTGAAGGCCAAGAAATGTCAAATATATCTGCTGCTTCCTACAAACATTAATCTCACAACAGATTCTATTTTAATATCATACTTATACCTCAGAAATTATCCCATAAAACCACTTAAGTTAGTTTTGACAATAAGTCACCTGTCCCCTCATCCAAGGGCTAAGTTGATTACACGCTTACGTTGTATGTATAACATTCCAAAAGAAGGAAATTCAGGACAACAGTTCAATTTGTGCAAAATAAGTTGCCAGGAACCCTTACTTAGTCACTTCAGGAAGCCACTGAACCGTAAGACTCGGCCACTGAAGAGCATGGGTCATAACCAGGTCATACAGAAACGGTGTATTCTTCTTCCAGATTTTATATTCTTCATTGATGACACGCTCCTCCACAGTATCTTCAAACACTGGAATTTGGAGAAATTAAGTGGCTAAGAGGGATCGAAGTCAGAATCTGTACACAGACACTGGAGGTCACCTCGAGATGGCCACACCTTAGCCACTCTTTCTCTTTACCTCTAATTTGAACACGAACAACTAACCGCCCTTCCAGAGCGTGCAGAGAATATTAACACCAGGAAGCGGATTTTTTTGCACTTTGAGATCAATACCGCCTGCGTATACACAAACACCGAAAGTGTTTTGCTGGTTACAGCTGTTCGCACCTGTTCTAAGATGACGACCCCTATGTAGAGGGGCTCTACGACCCACCCGGGGAGACAAAACCACGTGTAGCAGAAAGCCAGCGACCCGCTCCCCCCATCCCCCACCGAGTGAGGCCTCTACTGCCACGAAGCCGCCGCAGGCAGCCATAGGCCGGCGGGTTCCAGAATCCCCCGGACAAGGGCCGCGACCCCGAGGCGATTGGCGCGCGCGCGTGAAAAGCAGCCGCTGTGCTCGCTTTCAGGCTGCGAAGGCCGCCTCCGCTCGGGGGCCGGGGGCCGAGGGCGCCAGCGGGAGCGCCGCAGCCGGAGGGTGGGGGGTGGGGGAGGGAAGGGGCTCAACTCGCGGCCCCGCACCCGGCTCCGGAAGTGCTTAGAGCCCTGAGCGCTTCGGCCGCGTCCCGCGTAGGCCCCTGAAGGCGCGCGCCCAGCCTCGCGCCCGGCCCCGCCCCCTGCCCCGCACGCCAATTCGCGCCTTTCTCCGGCGCGTGCCGCGGCCTCGCGCGCCCGCCGCCCCCCGCGGCCCTGGCGCGCGCCGCCCCGCAGGGCCTCTTACTCTCTTTACTCGCCATCTTGCGTCGGGTCGTTCGCCCCTTGCCGCCGCCTCAGAGTCCCCTCTCTAGTAAAGAGCAGCCCAACCGCAGGCGCTCCTGCCTTTCCCAGGCGCGCCACACGCTTGTAGCTCTCGAAGCCTGAGCTCTGTCTCAAGGCCTGGGTGCTCCCCAGACGCTGCGTCCTTCTCTCCTGCCTCCTCCCCGCTCGCGGGTACCGAGGACTGAAGCGCTCTTCTCTCTCTCCAAACTTGGAACGAGACTTTTCAACCCGCGCCTTCCAGCCCGCCCAGGCAGCTGAGCGCAGGCGCATCCGCTCTGGGAAAAGTAAGAGGCGGCGGGGGGGCGGGCCTGGGAGCCGCTGGCTTCTTTGTCTCCACCAATGACGTGCGGCAGGCAGGTTTCACGCGGCGTTCGGAGGCGGGCTTCTGGAGGATGGGCGGGGCGTTTCGCGGCAGGAAGTTGGCGAGGCGCAGGCGCGAGGGCTCGCCCGACGCTCCCAGGGCTGGGCGCGGGGGCGGAAGGGGGGTGCGCGGGGGTGGGGCAAATGGTGGCTCAGCTTGCAAGCTGCGCGGGGGCTGGGAGCCCCCGGAGGCGAGCCCTGGAGCCGCGGGGCGTGGTTGCTCGCCGCAGCTCTAGCGGTGGGGGGTGGGGGTAGGGGGTGGGGATGGGGGCAGGGTGGCTGCCGCCACTTAGCTAAGCAAAATCTCGAAGAGGAGAAAATGGTTTCTAGTCTCGAGAGATTATTGTGCCCTCAAAAGTCTACACGATAATCACGGGCGTGCAGTTCTGTGCACCCCGAAAGGTTTCCCTCCCGCCGATTCGCCTTTCCTGGAACCCAGTTGAACCGAGGTGGGCTTTATCAGAGGCAAAGGGGACCTTTTGCTGAGGCCGTGGGCGTTTTCAGACTGCAGAAGACGCTGGGCCTCCCTGTTAGGCTAAACCTGCGGCCTGTGCTAGTATAGGCCGCCAACTGGCCCGAAGCTGACTTGAATTACATTTTTGTTCGTTCACACATTTGGGTCCTTCAGACCACGATTTGCGGCGTCTTTCTGATCTTCAGGAGATTTTCGTCCCTAAACACTGGCTCTCTGATCTCAATCCCAGCCCAGGCCCCGGCCCCTGCTGAGTCATTCTTATCACCTGCGGGGGGCGGGGGGCGGGGGCAGGGCGAACCCACCCCAAGCTGTCCCAAGCTGGGTAGAGCTGCTCTAAGCTAACCCGGGCTGGCCTGAGCCTCGCTTTGCCCGGGAACTTGGTAGCCCCTGAGGAGTGCGTTGGGGTGAGGAGAAAGCGGGCTGCGAGGCCAAAAGGGCCAGAAGCAGAGGGGGCACGGGGTCGAGGGACGTGGTCGGGGTGCTACGTGCAAAGGGGTCCTCAGTCTACATCTAGACTCTGACAGAGGCTCTCCTTGCAAAAGCACCTCCCAGAAAATTTGCTGCTTTAATATTTTCCACGTGTCTTCATGCAAGTGACCGTGGTGATTCTCAAACGAAATCGTGCAGTTGCCGATGTGATGTCCACTTTTCTAATCGGGGAAACAAACCCAGATGTCATCCTAGTCGGTGTCAGAGCCACTCGTTTTACTTTATATAGAAATTTACCGTATGGTGTCTCTGTTTTTGTATACCTTACAATTCATATTAAAGCTCTCTCTGCCTTCCCGTAGGGCCCTGGAATGTTAGAGACCAAAGCTGGGGAGGGGAGGAGCTGGAGAGGGAAGAGAGTTGGAAGGGTGTTTAAACAAGACAGCCCACACTGGTTAACAACGTTTTTCTAAAAGGAGCCAGATCGGAAACATTTCAGACTTTGGGGGCAGCTACTCAAAGAGAGCAGCCCTAGAAAATATGGGTGAGCCTGCCTACGTTCCAGTAAAACTTTATAGACACTGAAATTTGAACTTCATATAATTTAAACGTGTCACAAAACATTCTTTTGAATTTTTTTCAACCACTTGAAAATGGAAAAAACATTCTTGGCTCATGGGTCATACAAAAACAGGTAGAGGGGTAGATTTAGCTGGAGGACTGTAGTTTGCCCACCTTGTTCTGGAATAATGGGAACTCCTCATGTGCACAGCAAGAGAAGGCTTGGCAGACAATATCCAGTCTTGCTTGAATATATTTTACTTATTTCTGATAGGTAGGCATGATTTCCAAAATCTGTTAAATGTTTAAAGGATTGAAAGAAATCTTCCCAGACGATATGGCTTTAAAAATCTTTGTCCACCTCACTGAGGGAAAGAGAAGGGAGGATGGAGCAGATATTTGGGAGTTTCTGAAAATATTCAGGCACTATCATATACTTAATCTGAAAGTATCATATACAGCATAATTTATTAGCTTTGGGGGTTTTGTTTTCGTTGTTGCTAAATTTAATCTGTAAATTCTGTTTGGGGTTTTTTTTTTGGTCTTTTTAGGGTCATTTTTTTAAATATAAAAAAAGTAATACCAATTTTCTCTTTTGAATTTCTTAACTTCAGTTTTGTTTTTGCCTTTCCCTCCAACTTCTTAGCTCTGATCTTAAGCTTTTCTCCTATTTTCTCTGTGTCTTTTTGTCTCTTTTGTACTCAGCTCCTTCTACTAGTCAAATAAGGCATCAACATATTCACACACAAGGTGTGGGCTGTTAACTGAGAGAAACCCTGTTTAGGCATCTTTCTCTGCTTACCTCAACGTTGCTATAATATTAGCCACCATTTTCTCCATACTGATGTTTTACAGACTAGTATAGTACACTTGTGGGTAAACCAAAACAAGTTACGACAAAACAGTGCTGACCTTTAATATGCACTCTGGTATTTTATTTTATTTTAAACAATATTCAGATTAACCTCTACATTGATTTTGTGATCACACTTAGTCACAACTTGAAGTTTTAAAAACAAGGGTACACTAGGATATTTTTGAAACCTCTAGCCAGTCCCTGTCAACCCTTTATAAAATAGCAACACAGGTAATCACTTTCTGCCTATATTTTCTTTTTCCTCATAGCACTTATCACCACCTGACATGTTTGTTCATAGGCTTTTCCCTCTAAGCCAGAATGTGAACTGATACCAGGACCTTTTGTTGTATCCTCAGCACTTGGGCCAGTATTTACCCGATGAGGAAATTCAGGCAGAGTAGTGAAGTTTCTTGCCAAGGTCAGATAGCTAGTGTGTTGGAGTTGGAATTTTAAATCAGTTGGTCTTATATGAAGACAGCAAAAGTGATTCTATGTGATAGAAAGAACTGTTTACCAAAAGGAAGGAGAGAGGAAATGAATCCCGTAAGTGGCTGCCTGGTGATTCTGTGTTCCATTAGCAACGCTGTCTCACTAGTTTTTGGTAAAAATCGTAGCCATTCAACACAAGTTTTGGAGCTCTAGATGGTTTGATTCAGTGGATAGAGCTTCGGCCCATGGACTGAAGAGTCCCAGGTTCAATTCCGGTCACGGGTACCTTGGATGCCGGCTCAATCCCTGGCCTTGCCCTGGTCCAGGCGTGCTTGGAAGGTAACCAAGGCAACAAATCAATGTGAGAGACACATGATGTTTCTCTCCGTGTCTTCCCCTCCCTTCCACTCTCTCTAAAAATCAATGGGAAAATATTCTCAGATGAGGATTAACAACAACAACAAAACGTTTTTGAACACCTACTGTGTGCCAAGCTATGTTCTGGGAACTGGAGATACCTGGAATGAACAAAACAGAGAATGCCTGCTCTTTAATACATCCCTTTCTTGTTTGTTTCGCTTATTACAAAGCAAAGCTCATTACAGAAAATCTGAAATTTACACAAGCAAAAAAGGAGCATAAAAACAATTTTGCCCTAGCCGGTTTGGCTCAGTGGAAAGAGCGTGGGCCTGCAGACCCAAGGGTTCTGGGTTTGATTCTGATCAAGGGCATGTATCTCAGTTGCAGGATCCTCCCCAGCCCGGGACCTGGTCAGGGCGCCTGCAGGAGGCAACCAATCGATGTGTTTCTCTCAGATAGATGTTTCTGTCTTTTCCTCACTCTTTCACTTTCTCTAAGATCAATGGAAAAATATCCTCGGGTGAGGATTACAAAGAATACCAATTTTGCCTGGCTGTTGTGCCTCAACCCATGAACCAGGAGATCACTATTGGATTCCCAGTCAGGGCACATGCCTGGTTGCAGGTTGCGGGGGCTCCCAGGCATGCGGGAGGTAGCCCATCAAAGATTCTCATCACTGATGTTTCTGTCTGTCTGTCTGTCTCTCCCTCTTCCTTCCTCTCTCTGAAATCAATAAAAACACATTAAGAATACCAATTTTGCCCTAACCAGTTTGGCTCAGTGGATAGAGTGTTGGCCTTTAGACTCAAGGGTCCCAGGTTCGATTCTGGTCAAGGGCATGTACCTTGGTTGCAGGCACATCCCCAGTAGGAGGTGTGCAGGAGGCAGCTGATCGATGTTTGTCTCTCATCGATGTTTCTAACTATCCCTCTCCCTTCCTCTCTGTAAAAAATCAATATATATATATATTAAAAATACCAATTTTGTTTCTGCTATATCATTTTCATCCAAATCATTAGGAGCAGAAGAAAATACACAAAAATATTAGTAGCCACTGTATCTTGGTTGCTGGTATTATGGATGATGGTTTTTTATTCTTCATATATTGCTCTATTTAGAATTTTTCTCCAGTGGACAGGCATTACTCATAAACAGAAAAAAAAGCCCCACACATTTTAGAAAAATATAGGGAGAGGAATGGTAGAAGAGTAATGCAGACAAATGAAAAGAGTTATCTTAGTGTGATAGGATTCTAAGTAATTTCTTTTAAAATATTGTTTAATGCAATTATGAGAGTGAGCTGAAGGGAAATTATTATAAAATAGGTAACACTGTGCTTGTTTGAACTTGTACTTTGTTTTCATTTCCTATTGTGATATTTTATTAGGTAAAGTGAAGTAATTGTTTTATACTTATAAATGTGTTAATATTTAAACCTTTGTGGGGTGTCCCTCTGGATTTCTGAAAGGCCAACTTACCCCATTGTGCTAGCTATTAATGTTAAGCAACTTAAGCTACTCATTGGTGACAGTGAATAAAGGAAATGACCTAGACCAGAATCTCTGGGGCTTAGACTTAGAATCACTGGGGCGTAGTAAATAAATATTTGTCAAATGAAAAATATTGAATAGGAAACTCCTCCTGTTCTCGTCTCAGTCCATAAGCAGTGATGAGAAGACTTCAAATGTAGAACTTTCTTCTAGAAAAATTGCTCTGAGTTTTCCACCTCAACCACATTGTTCTTTTGTTTGTTTTGTTATTAAAGTTGTCTTTTAATATGGATACAGTAGGATTATAATGGAAAATAATCTAGTTCATGGAAACTTCTCTGAAAGTCCCTGGTTTCCAACTTAGTTAGAAAGATTCTAGCCTTCATATTATTTATATTTATTTGAACACATATTTTGATCTAAATATAACTTTGAAAAACAAATGCATACCTCTTAGCACTTGGTTATCAGAATAGCCACAGATTCAAGCAGGATACTAAATTCCTAGAAGTCAGTTAAGAAGCCACTTAAAGAATAGCTATGGCCCTAGAAGGTTTGGCTCAGTGGATAGAGTGTCGGCCTGTGGACCAAAGGCCCCAGGTTCAATTCCGGTCAAGGGCACGCACCTCGGTTGTAGGGCGGTTGCAGGGCCTTGGTCGGGGCTCATGCAGGAGGCAACCAATCGATGTGTTTCTCTCACATCAATGTTTCTCTCTGTCTTTCCCTCTCTCTTCCACTCTCTCTAAAAGATTAATGGAAAAATATCCTGGGTGAGGATTTAAAAAAAAAAAAAAAGCTATGGTGTACTCAGTACAGCTGGAAAAAAAAAAAGAGGTTGATACCTAAGATATAGTTATATTATTTTTATTAAACAGGTGAATATTTTGGAAAACAATTTTTTAAATTTAAATTCTTTATTGTTTAAAGTATTACATACACATTGTTCTTTTATTCAAAGTTTTAATATGCAATGCATTGTAATTTACAATTGAAGTGAAGACCTCTTCTGCAGTTCACTGCAGTGAAAATTTGTTGTAATTGCTGGCCTTCATCCATTCTTTCTTCTCTGGGAAATAGCACGCGGAATTTCTTTTGGGTGAGCTCATTCTTCCTTCTTCAAACTTCTTACAGTTTGGTAGGTCTGTCCATCAGGATATCCCCGCTCGCCACTGGCCAAAGGTTAGGCACCTAACCCCAGTGGGTCATTTAGCCACGCCCTTTGTGGAATGTGGATTCCATAGATTCCTGCTGGTAAAGCACCACAAGGTACCTCCATTGGTTCCTACTTCCTAGAACTCTGGAATGGCTTTGATTTCTGCCCTTTCCAAATCTGCTCCTTTGATTCTGTGAGCAGATAATATCCTTCCATATATTCCCTTTTTGCTTATGTTAGCCTGAGTCCATTTGTTGTTTATTCCCAAAGAATCTCTGATGTTCACCTAACCCTTCTCCTCCCCCCGAAAGTCCCAAATTTAACCACAGATTCTCCTGTAAGGACCATGACCTAGTAGTTGGAGAGGAAATAGATAAGATACTAAAAAAGTTGCAAAGTTTTGTTTGCAATTGAATAAAAGCTACAGGAAAGCAGAAAAGCATGCCAAGTTGTTCCAGTACAGTGTATTCACTAGATAAAGTTGGGTACATGGATGCTAGAAGGCTAAAAGGGAGGACAACGAAGTAACCCAGATATTTGTCACTGCTTCCTGTACCCCTAGTGCTTTAGTGATATTAGTAACTGTGAGAGAGCAGCTACCATGTTAGGGCTGGGGGAACAAAAGGAAAGAAGTGAGATTACCAGAACCTGGGAGCTTGGAGGAGAGTTCCTATGCTGGCTGATACATGGACCTCTGGTGGAGGTACTCCACACAGCCCCTGCTCTGACCACAGAGGAAGGCGTGGCTGGTGGAAAGTGGTTCCTCTGTGGGGACCTGGTGTAGTGATGCTAGTAAGCCTGAAAAAAAGCTGGAGGCTGAAGTTATTGGGTGGGGTTGAAGGTGGGGCGGGTAAGGCTGTTGATGGAAGCTGACAGCCAGAGGTCCCTTCTCCATCCTAATCTTCCATTAAAAGCTCCTTTTGACAGACCCTACCAGGAAGGCAACTGACTTGGTAGTTTGGGAAAAGCAGTTTGCAGAATCTCAGCCCTGGCATCACAGAACAGAGCAAAAAAGGGTTACCTTAGAGCTAAGAGATGGCAGGTAAATAACCACGACAAAAGCATGCTTTGCTTTTAAAAGGATCAGTAATGGGTTTTGAAAATAGAATTTCCTAGTAAATTGGAAAATGTCAATATATCTGTGGCTGAATGTAAATTACATCATTATTATACTTTATGCTGAAAGACCTGAGGGCACAGACTTCAAACCTGTAACATGTTCTCTGGCCCTTAGTGATGGCATATGGATGTATCAATTGGAAATTTTGTCTCCTAATACATATTTATGAGGTGTAGGAGGTATAGCAAGATTGTTTTGTTTGATTATAACTAAGAGGAAACCAGCATTGATGTTAAACTTAGTCATCAGAAGGTCTGTAATTGTAAGGTCATTTATAATTTCCTGTTGAAAATTGTTTTCAATATATGTTAGAAGAACAGCCAGAGAAATTAATTATATTATTAAATAAATACTTCATAACTCACTTAAGGGAGGTTACACATGCTTCAAATGTATAGATTTATTTGTAAAGTTTGCAGAATTACCAATCTTCTAAGATTAGTGGATAACGGTGAAATTATTATACCAGTAGCAAAACAAAATAGATGAAAAATGCATCTATGAATTTGTAATAGCCAAAACTGGAATCAGTGCAGATTTCTTTCAACTGGTGAATAATTAAACTGTGCTACAGCCATACCGTGGAATACTACTCAACAATAAACAGGAAGAAAGTATTTATACACAGAACTTGGATGAATCTGTAGGGAATTATGTTGAGCGAAAAAAGGCCAATTCCAGAATCCTACATACTTTATGATTCCATTCATATAGCATTTTGAAATGACAAAATTTTAGAAATCAAGGCAAGTTCAGTAGTTGCCAGTAGTTAGGAATTAGGGGGTGAGGGCGAGGAGGAAATGTGAGTGTGGTTATAAAGGGGCAAAATGAGGAATCTTTGTGCTTGTGACATTGGAATTGTTTAGTATCTTGACAGTGGTGGTGGATACATGAACCTACACAGGCAGTAAAACTGTACAGCACTTAACACATACATACACACACAAATGAGTACAAGTGAAACTGGAGAAATCTGAATGAGATCAGTGGATTGTATCAATATCAATATCAATATCAATATCCTGGTTGTGCTATTATACTATAGTTTTGCAATATGGAGAAACTGGGCAAAGTGTACACAGGATGTCTCTATAGTATTTCTTACAACTGCATGTGAATCTACAATTATCTCAAAATGTTTAATTAAAAATAAGAATGGTGTTCAGGAACAATGAGAAAACCTTAGTGATGCTTTTAGTATTGTTACATTTATTAACTGAAGTAAAGACAGTTCCTACATGTGTGGATTAAAAAAAACACGTTTAAATTATGACAATTTTCAAACACACACAAAAGAAAAGAGACTAGTCACAGAACAAACACCCATGTACACACCACCTGGCTTCAATCATTATCAACTCATGGTCAAATGTGTTTCATTTATCTACCCATTCACTCCTGCCATCCCTTGTTATTTTTTAAAATATATATTTTTATTGATTTCAGAGAGGAAGAGGAAAAGAAACATCAATGATGAGAAAGAATCATTGATAGGCTGCCTCCTGCACGCCCCCAACTGGGGATGGAGCCCACAACTCAGGCACATGCCCTGACTAGGAATCAAACCATGAGCTCCTGGTTCATAGGTCAGTACTCAACCACTGAGCCATGCTGGCCGGGCAATTCCTCCTTATTTTGATGCAAATATTACATATTATTTAAGGAATATATATCTCGCGGAAAAGATACACCCATAGCAAATAAGCACATGAAAAAATGCTCAATATCATGTCACTACAGAATTGCAAACTAAACCAAAAGCAAGATACTATTACAAACCTATTAGAATGGCTATAAACTATGGAGACAGTAAAAAAGATGTCAGGGTTTCAGGAGGAGGAAGGGATGAATAGTTGGGATGCAGGGAATCTTTAAGGTAGTGAAACTATTTTGTATAATTCCATAATGGTATATACATGTGTCTGTCAAAAGCCACAGAATGTATAACCCAAAGAGTGAACCCGAATGTAAACTATGGACTTTAGTTAATGACAGTAATGCACCTATATTGGCTCATTAATTATAAGGACTGTACCACAGGAATGCAAGATAAACTTGTGGGGAATTGGATTAATAAAGGTTAACAGGAGAAAATGGATTGGTGGGCTGAAGAGCTATATGGGAACTCTGTACTTTCTACTCAATTGTTCTGTGAACCTAAAACTGCTAGGAGGAGGAGGAGAAGAAGGAGGAGGGGGAGGGAAGGAGGAGGACTATTAATTAAAGAAAATCTCATCCTCTCCAAGTCTCAGGAGTGAGGAGTTGTACTAGATCTCAGAATGAAATTCTGTCCTTCAAGTAGACATGAACCCCCGCCCCCCTTCTTACATTTCCCAAAATGTTTACTTAATGATTTCAGTGAAACCCAGGTGGCTTTCATTGATCGCATTGATAGATCAGCCAAGCTGGCATCACTTGGCTCTGGGTGTTCTGGCAAAGAATAGACTCATAAGGAAAAGTCTAAAGTTTTCTTTATCAAGACTTTTTGGTGAATTTTTAAAAATTCTCACCTGAGGATATTTTTCCATTGCTTTTTATTTATTTATTTTTAAAAATATTTTATTGATTTTCCACAGAGAAGAAGGGAGAGGGATAGAGAGCCAGAAACATCGATGAGAGAGAAACATCGATCAGCCGCCTCCTGCACACCCCCTACTGGGGATGTGCCCGCAACCAAGGTACATGCCCCTTGACTGGAATCGAACCCGGAACCCTTCAGTCCACAGGCTGACGCTCTATCCACTGAGCCAAACCGGTTTCGGCTTTCCATTGCTTTTTAGAGAGAGTGGAAGAGAGAGGGAAAGACAGAAATATTGATGTGAGAGAAACACATCAATTGGTTGCCTCCTGCATGTTCCCCTATCATGGCCTGGGCCAGGGAGGAACCTGCAACCAAGGTATGTGCCCTAGGTCAGAATTGAACCCGGGACCCTTTGGTCCATAGGCTGACGATCAATCCACTGAACCACATTGGCTAAGGCTTGGTGATTTTTTTAAAAAAAAATATCTTTATTGATTTCAGAGAGGAAGGGAGAAGGAGAGAAAGAAACATCAATGATGAAAGACAATTATTGATTGGCTGCCTTCTGCACGCCCCCTACTGAGGATCAAGCCCGCAACCTGGGCTTATGCCCTTGACCAGACTCGAACCTGGGACCCTTCAGTCCACAGGCTGAGGCTCTATCCACTGAGCCAAATCAGCTAGGGCTTGTGAACTTGTAAATAAAACTTTAGGGAAAAACTTTTCCTTCTCTATCAAATATTTCCTGTCCATGTTAGTTTGAAAGCCATTTTGTCTACAAGTTTGGCTTCAATGACTTTGAAAATATGATGGTCATTTCAAGTTAGAGTAAATATTCTGATTTTTGGGAGAAATCTTAGATTATATTATAATTTCAGTGAGATTCTTCATTAACCATGCCTTATAACTAAATATCACAAGAGTTTAGTCTTAAATGAACATAAAGAGTTATCTAATAACTAGTGGCCCGGTGTACGGATTTGTGCACATTGAAAGGAAATTCATTAGAAGAAAGATTCGTGCGATAATTACGTTACTGCAAAAAATTACATGTCAAAATAGTATATATAATATAGTATTATAAAATTAAAACACATGTGTGATTGGTGCCAGTGATAGCTTTATATGTATTGAGCATGCACGAGTCAACATTTATTTTTAAATTGCCAATGTGCGTCATATTACTGGCTGATCGGTCTGTCAGACAGATGGACGGTCAGTCACTTAGCCTTTTATATATAGAGATGTAAAGTTGACAGGTCACAAACCTTATTGTGTTATCCTGGTGTGAAATAAAGCCAATCTGACTTCTAGCACTGAGGGGAGCTACATTTTTAAAAAATTCTTTAAAAAATATTTTTATTGGTTTCAGAGAGGAAGGGAGAGGGAGAGAGAGAGAGAAACATCAATGATGAGAGAGAATCATTGATTGGCTGCCTCCTGAATGCCCCCTACTGGGGGTAGAGCCCGCAACCCAGGCATATGCCATAGATTGGAATCAACTTGGGACCCTTCAGTCCACAGGCTGACGGTCAAACCAGCTAGGGCGGGGAGGTACGTTTATATAAGCCTGTGTGCCATGTTCCCTACGGGTATTCATAAATGTTTAATAATAATGTTTAATGAACCAAACTGAGTGAAGAAAGACGTACAAGAGAACTAGATTGAAAAACATCGGCAACTATCCTAATGTATACCACAATGCTTCTTAAATTGCAAACATATAAAAATGTTGTATATGATTCTTATTGGATCATTTAATTTCTAAGAAGTCAGGGGAATTTTAATTGATGGAGCCATGACTTTAAATTTACATTAATATTGTTTATTTATTAAATATTGATTTATTGTGGGTATCAATTTTGGTTTTCTGGGGAGTAACTGTTAATACTAAATAGTTTTGCTTCTAGTCAAGAAAAATGCTTGCTCATCAAACATTTCATTCTCATTATAGCAAAAAATGTTAAATATATATTTAGATTGCTTAAAGCAGGGGCTTTAAAGTTTTTCTTGGCTTCAACTCACAGTAACATATACATTTCACATTATTTTTGTGTCTACCTATGTATCTATATATGTACCCGTCTATGTATCTATCTTGCTATCTTTCTTTTTTATTAAAAAAAATCTTTATTGTTGAAACTATTACATATGTCCCCTTTCCCTCCCATTAACCCCTTCTAGCCCACCCCGCCCCCACCCCTGGCCTTCACCACCCTATTGTCTGTGTCCATATATATATGTACATATCTTGCTATCTTTATTTTTTTAAAATATATTTTTATGGATTTCAGAGAGGAAGGGAGAGGGAGAGAGAGATAGAAACATCCATGATGAGAGAGAATCATGGATCAGCTGCCTCCTGCAAGTCCTCCAATGGGGATTGAGCCCACGACTTGGGCATGTGCCCTTGACCGGAATTGAACCTGGGACCTTTCAGTTCACAGGCCGACGCTCTATCCACTGAGCCAAACCGGCTAGGGCTCTTGCTATCTTTCTATGTTACTGAAACACATTTCTCACAAAGTATACCTATTCTTTTATGTGTAGTACACTCTGATCTGATCTATTCTATTTCATTAAAACAATGTTGATCATGATCCTCTAATTTTATTTCACTAACAGACAAAACCTGCAGTTTAAAAAAAAACGTGGTTTAGAGAGCTCTGGATGAAATGTGGAGTGAATACAACACACTATCACATGTAATAATATATTAAAAGAAGGCTTTTACCACTTCACTTCTGAATCACAATTGACATGCTACAGACTATATTTCTGGGGAGTGGGATTTTGAGATAGAGCCTTTTTATTTGATCTTCCAAACTTATTGAAAAAATAATTTTAACATGTATAACTTTTATAGTAAAAAAAAATCTAGCATGACGTAGCTATTTACCCTAAGTAGCTGATGTCATCTATATATATAAAAGCCTAAGCCACCGTTACGACCGGTTGACCGAACAACCAGTCGATCAGTTGCTATGATGCACACTGACCACCAGGGGGCAGATGCTCAATGCAGGAGCTGCCCCCTGGTGGTCAGTGCACTCCCATAGCCAACCTCCTGCGGTCCCTCCCCTGGTCAGCCGGCCTTGATCAGCCCCAATTGGGAATGGGCAAGATGGTCCCAATTGGCCCTGATTGCCAACCAGGCCAAGGGACCCCACCCATGCATGAATTTGTGCACCAGACCTCTAGTACATTTATAAAAACAGTGGATAACTGGACACAACAGGAATGTGCAATTATAGGGTATTAGTTGCATAAATTGTTGAAAATCTTTGGGATATACTACACAGCCATTAAAAATGATGTCAGGTCTAACTCAGTGGTTCTCAACCAGGGCGGATTTTGCTTCTCAGGGCACATCTGGCAATGTCTGGAGAAATTTTGGGTTGTTGCAACTGGGGGAGAGGAGTGCTACTGGCATCCAGTGAGTAGAGGTCAAGCATGCTGCTAAGAATCCTACAGTGCATAGGACAGCACCCACCACAAAGAGTAGGCCCCAAATGTCAATAGTGCTAAGGTTAAGAAATTCTAGTCTAGCTAAATGACTATATTTGTGTGGAAGCTTTACCTCCTTCCTCATATCTGTAATATTTTTTGGGGGGTAGCACTCTCTCTCTCTCTCTCTCTCTCTCTCTCTCTCTCTCTCTCTCTCTCTCTCCTGGAATACAGTTATGTTCATGCTTTATTTCTCTTCCTAGGTGGAAAGCTTTTTTTTTTTTTTTTTTTTTTTTTTTACAAATAGGATACATGGCCCTAACTGGTTTGGCTCAATGGATAGAGCATTGGCCTGTAGACTCAAGGGTCCCAGGTTCGATTCTGGTCAAGGGCATGTACCTTGGTTGTGGGCTCATACCCAGTGGGGAGTGTGCAGGAGGCAGCTGATAGATGTTTCTCTCTCATCGATGTTTCTAACTCTCTATCCCTCTCCCTTCTTCTCTGTAAAAAAAATCAATAAAATATATTTAAAAAAACACACAAATAGGATACATGTCTGATTCATCTTGGTACGACCAGTATGTTTTCTAATTATTTAATCAACTAGAGGCCCAGTGCACGAATTCATGCATGGGTGGAGTCCCTCGGTGTGGCCTGCAGGGATTGGGTTGAAACCGGCAGTCCAATGCCACTGGCTGCTCCTGCCTGCCACTCCTGCTCATCCCGGCCCCACTGCGCCTGCTGTGGGCTCACACTCAGTCAGTCCTGATCAGGAGAGGCTCATGTCACCATAGCAGTGCTTGCCAGCCATGAGCCCTGCATCTGGTGCCCGTCCCGAGGGGAGGAGGGCAGGACACAATCGGCCTTCTGGGCGAGCAGTGGGACACCCTTGCTTGCTTGGGATCTGGATCCATCCAGCTGACATTCTCGCAGGTTGTTGGGAGCCACCTGGGGGCTGCTTTTATATCGTTTCTTCCTTGCAGAGTGTCTAGGGAGGAGAAGTGGCCATGGTGCCTGAGGCCAACTTCCAGGATGCCAGCGGTGCTGGTCTGTCAATGCCTGGCCTATTCTCCAGAGAGTGGACCTGCAGGAATACTGAGGGAGTGAGTGGCTGCTGCCAGGCTGGTGGGCTGCCAGGACTGGTCGGTCAACTGAGTGGCACTCTCACTGTAGGAGCGCACTGACTACCAGGGGGCAGCTCCTGTGTTGAGCGTCTGCCCCCCGGTGGTCAGTGTGCTCCCACAGCCAACCTCCTGCGGCTGGCCAACCTCCTGAAGTCCCTCCCCCTGGCTGGCTGATCAATCGGGACTGGGCGAGACAGCCCTGATCGGCCCCAATTGCCAGCCTGGCTGAGGGACCCCACCCATGCATGAATTCGTGCACTGGGCCTCTAGTACATTTATTTATTTATTTTTAAAATATATTTTTTATTGATTTCAGAGAGGAAGGGAGAGGGAGAGAGAGACACAAACATCAATGATGAGACAGAATCATTGATTGGCCGCCTCCCACATGCCCCCTACTGGGGATTGAGTCCGCAACCCAGGTATGTGCCCTTGACTGGAATCAAACCTGGGACCCTTCAGTCCACAGGCCGATGCTCTGTTCACTGAACCAAACAAGCTAGGTCTCTCTAGTACATTTACAAAAACAGTGGATAATTGTGAAAGGTCAAGGGACCCAGAAAAGCCAAAATAATCTTGAATAAAGTTGGAGGATTCACACTGTAGGACTCTCAATAAAGTACAGGAATAAATCTTCATGACCTTGGGTTAGGCAATGATTTCTTAGATATGATACCAAAAACACAAGTGACAAAGAAAGATAAACTGAACTTCATCAAAATAAAAAACTTATGTGCTGCTAATAATACCATCAAGAAAGTGAAATAATAACCCACAGAAGAGGAGAAAAATTTTGGAAATTGTATGTTTTATAAGGGACTTGTATTTAGAATATATAAAGAAATCTTACAACAATAATAAATGACAAATGACCCAATTTGAAAATGGGCAAAAGATCTGAATAGAAATTTCTTAAATGAAAATGTAAAAATGACCAATGTAGAGGAGGGGGGAAAAAAATCCCTGTACCCTTTTAAATTCTTGGGTGAGGGACCTGTAACAAAAGACAAATTAACAAGAAGAAAGCATACAAATTTATTTAATGTAAGTTTTGCATTACACAGGAGCTTTTATAAGGAAATAAAGACCTGAAGAAGCAGTTAAACCTGAGTGCTTTCATGCTAGGTTTGATGAAGAGTAGAGTCATGGAAAAATGTGATAAGACAAAAAGGGTATGAGCTAAGAATAGTAAACTGGGGTAGTGTATCCTGAACCTTGTCACCAACAAGCACATGAAGAGGGAAGTGCAAATAAAAAACACAAGATGATACTTCACACCCACAATATGGGCTAAAATAAAAAAGGACAGAAACAGGGCAGGACGAGATTAAGCAAATAATTTATTTTTTAAAAATATGTTTTTATTGACTTTTTTTAGAGAGAGAGAGAGAGAGGGAGAGGGATAGAGGATAGAAACATTGATGAGAGAGCAACATCATCAATTGGCTTCCTCCTGCACGCCTCCCACAGAAGATTGAGCCCACAACCCAGGCATGTGCCCTGTCCTGACCAGGAATTGAACCAGTGGCCTCTTGGTTCCTGGGTCAATGCTCAATTGCTGAGCTACACTGGCAGGCTGGGTAAACAAATAACTTATATACATACTATTCCTGGTGCACAAATTTGTGCACTAGTGGGGACCCTCGGCCTGGGCTGTAGGATCAGGCCGAAACCGGCTCTCTAACATTCCCCGAGAGGTCCCAGATTGTGAGAGGGCGCAGGCCAGGCCAAGGGACCCCACAGGTGCACGATTTGGGCCAGGGAGGGATGCGGGAGGTTGGCCAGCTGGGGAGGGACCGCAGGAGGGCTTCAGGGTGTGTCTGACCCATCTCGCTCAGTCCCAATGTGCCAGATCCCAGCAGCAAGCTAACCTACCGGTTGGAGCATCTGACCCTTGGTGGTCAGTGCACGTCATAGTGAGCAGTTGAGCGGCCTTAGCATATTATTAGCATATTATGTTTTGATTGGTTGAACGGCCTACTGGTCTACTTGACACTTAGCATATTAGGCTTTTATTATATAAGATATGCATAACTCATGGACACAGACAATAGTGTGGTGAATGCCTGAGGAAGGGGTTGGAGGGGGGGTGGCAATGGGGAAAATCTGTAATGTTTTCAAAAATAGATAGATTTTAAAAAAGACAAAAACAGTAAAAAGTGTTGGCAAGGACATGGAGAAACTCGTCACCTTAAACATTGCTTGTAGGTATGTACAATGGTGCAGCCACTTTGGAAAACAGTTTGACAGTTCCTCAAAAAACTTAAGCACAGAACTATCCACTCCTAGGTATGTGCACAAGCGAAATGAAAACACTTATTCACTCAGAAAGGTGTACAAGCATGGTCATAGCAACATTATTCATAAAGCCAAAAAGTAGAAATGACCAAGGGTTCACCAAGTGATGAATGGATAAGTAAATTGTGGTTTATGCTACAGTGGAATATTATTTGGCAATAAAAAGAAATGAAGTGTGATTCACCCTACAACATGGATGAACCTTAAAAATATTATGGTAAGTGAAAGAAGCCAAACATAAAAAAACACATTGTATGATTTGATTTGTTTATGTGAAATGTCCAGAACAGGAAAATCCATTAGGGATACAAAGTAGGTTAGTGATTGTTGGGAGGTTTGGGAGGAAATGGGGAGTGACTGCTAATGGGACCAGGTTTCTTTTAGGGAGACTAAAATGTTGTAAAATTAGATTGTGGTGATAGTTGCACAAGCCTGTGAATATACTAAAACCCAGTCAATAATATATTTTAAATGGATAAATTGTGCAGCATGTGAATTGTATCTCAAAGCTATTTTGAAAAAAGCAACACTAAGTGTATTTGCTCCGTAGAATGTGGCAAGCTAAGATAAGTGTGGACTGTTTGCTGCACAGCTTGTACCTGGTTTTCAAAAACATTCTTTGTGAAACCCCTGATTGATGAGTTGCAGCTGCAGTAGGGGGATGTGACTTGGCACTTACTCCCAGAGACAATGCACCAAACATAGTTGCATTTAGGTGCTGAATCCAAGGGGGTGGCTTCCCTGAGCTGAAGTGCTCTGCAGGAGGTCAACCCAACTCTTGCAACTGAGCTTGCTTCCTGTGGTGGAGGAACGCTGAAGCTCTCTTGACCTCCTGGCCAGACCCCAGGAGGCAGCTGCTTTTTGGCCACATGGATTGCTTAGTGCATATTTTTTTAAAGTTAAGTAAATTGTGTGTGTGGTGAGGAAGGGAATACTATAATGTGTAGTGTGACCTTATATTTAGCTGTATTAGTAAGTGATTCTCTTTGGGTGATAGGATTCTGAATGATCTTTTCTTCCTTTTTTAAATTAAATTTTTTTCAATTACAGTCGGCATTCAATATTATTTTATATGGTTTAAGGCAGTGGTCAGCAAACTCATTAGTCAACAGAGCCAAATATCAACAGTACAACGACTGAAATTTCTTTTGAGAGCCAAATTTTTTAAACTTAAACTTCTTCAAACGCCACTTCTTCAAAATAGACTCGCCCAGGCCGTGGTATTTTGTGGAAGAGCCACACTCAAGGGGCCAAAGAGCCGCATGTGGCTCCCGAGCCGCGGTTTGCCGACCACTGGTTTAAGGTATACAGCATAGTGGTCAGACAATCACATACTTTACAAAGTGTTCCCCCTGATATTTCCAGTACCCATCTGGCACTGTACATAGTTATTACAACATTATTGACTATATTTCCTATGTGGTACTTTACATCCCCATTACTATTTAGTAACTACCAATATGTACTTCTCAATCCCTTCACCTTTTTAACCCAGACCCTCCCACCCGCTCCCTTCTGGCAACCATCAGTCTGTTCTCTGTGTCTATGAGCCTGTTTCTCTTTTGTTTGTTCATTTATATTGTTCTTTAGAGTCCACATATAAGTGAAATCATATGGCATTTGTCTTTCTCTGACTGATTTATTCCACTTAACATAATACTCTCTAGGTGCACTGGATGATCTGTTTTAAAATACTTCTCTGTGTTTTCTGATTTTTTTAATCTATAAGATTTTATTTCTTTTTAAATAAAATGATCTGAAAAACAAAACTCTTTGCATTCCTGGGCTAAATCCTACTTGGTCATGGTGAATGATTCTATTCATGTATTGAGTTCTGTTTGCTATTATCTATTATTTTATTTATAGTTTTTCATCTAGCACCTTGGTTTTTCTGGTCTCTCTTTTCTTCCACTATAGTCTTTAAGATTGGATTTCAGGGTTGCATTGTCCTCATAAAATGAATTAGAGAGTTTTCCATGCTTTTGTATAATTTGAAACTGCTAGCTGAGTATAGGAATAATCTGTTATAGATTGCTATTGTATTATAAAAAGATAAAACTCAGGAACAGTCAGATGGAAGAGATGTGTAGGGCAAGGTGTGGGGAAAGGAGCCTGGAGCTTCCATGACCTCTCCCAGAGGGAAACCCTCCCAGCATCTCCACGTGTTCACCAACCTAGAAGCTCTGTCACTTTTTTGGGGGGGCGAGGGGGTGTTAATGTTGTCTTCAGGAAAAGTAAGTCTTTACAAAGAGTTTAATTTCTTTCTTTTCTTTTTTTTCATATTTTATTGATTTTTTACAGAGAGGAAGGGAGAAGGATAGAGAGTTAGAAACATCGATGAGAGAGAAACATCGATCAGCTGCCTCCTGCACACCCCCTACTGAGGATGTGCCGGCACCCAAGGTCCATGCCCTTGACCGGGATCGATCCTGGGACCTTTCAGTCCGCAGGCCAATGCTCTATCCATTGAGCTAAACCGGTTAGGGCTAATTTCTTTCTTTTCCACACTGCAGAAACCCTGTGAAGCTGAAACCCTGTGCAGAAGAGTCAGTGGCTGCGCTGGCCCCCCCTGCTTTGTGCATCCAGTGGCGAGGGTGCTTGGGCCAGGCACTCTGGCGTCAACTGCTCCAGGGGAGGCCCCACCTGTCGCCACTGGTCTCGGGTTTTATTGTGCAAGCGTGAGAACTGCCTGGCATGCTGAGTGGAGAGATGGGGAGTACACTTTTGGGATCCGAAACCAAACAGGCTGAGCTTGGGTGCCAGCTGGGAAGGACCACATGCCTGGCACCCAGAAACCGGCGCCCCTTCAGTGGGAAGTTGAGTCTGAGTTTGGTAGGCATGCACACTCCCCCCATCTGCACTGGGGGAGCCATACGTTCCAGCTTGTTTATTGCCAGCTGTCACTGAGAGCGCCTGGGATCATTCATCGAATAATCCTGCTTGTCTCTCCTCACTGAAACAGTTATACAGTATTGTCCTTTGTTTAAACAGGGAGTGCCCGCAAATGTGGGTAGTTCAAAAAATACGGAGATTTAGGATGATTACGCTATCAGACCTTCTCAAAGAGATTTTCCTTAGTAGTCTCTAGAGAATTCATAATGCATATACGTGTGTTTTATGTTACTTTTTCTAGCCGTCACATTACTAAAGCTTTCTGAACTATCTTGGCTATGAAATGTGCTGCTTCACCACAGACACAGGACTAGTTTTCATCTCTAGCCACAGGAGGGCGCACAAATACATTTATCAAGTGAAGTTTTGTATAAAATGTTTGGGATGATCCTTACTTGGGTTTGAGAAGAAAAACCATGAGCACTATTGTACTCTAGTTAGTGAAGAGCAGCACTGTCTGATAGAAGTTTCTGCGATCGTGGAAGTGTTTTGTGTCTATGCTGTCCAATTGGATAACCACATGTGGGTGTTGAACCCTTGAAATGTGGCTAATGCGATCAAGGGAATTAATTTGAAGTTTTAATTTGATGATACATTTCAATAGCCACATGGGGCTGGTGGCTGCCATATTGGACTGTGTAAGTCTAGAGTACTAGAATATAGGAATATAGGTTTTTCTGAATGGCTTCATGATATTGGCATTTAAATAACTGAATCTAACAATAACTGAAGAGGTAAAGGAAACTAATACTGATGTTCCTACTATTGACCAGCTACTGTGCCGGGCATACTTCTAGATCCATCTCACTTGACCCTTACTGGCACCTGAGAGATGGATATTAGTGTGTCCCTTTTATGAGTGAAGAAGTAGACTCCAGGGTGATGAAGTAACTGGCCCAAAGTCATCAAGATAGTCGTTGAGCCAGATATGCCCGTCTAGTATTTTTTTAATATATTTTATTGATTTTTTACAGAGAGGAAGAGAGAGGGACAGAGAGTTAGAAACATCGATGAGAGAGAAACATCAATCAGCTGCCTCCTGCACACCCCCTACAGGGGATGTGCCCGCAACCAAGGTACATGCCCCTAACCGGAATCGAACCTGGGACCCTTGAGTCCGCAGGCCGACGCTCTATCCACTGAGCCAAACCAGTTTCGGCCCATCTAATATTTTTGAGAACCTACAATGGACCAATAAATATACCATCTAGGCACTATTATAGACACTGGAAATCTGTAATAGGAACCGATACTTGATATGGGGACCTTTTTTAGCAAATGTTATCATTCTGTCCAATGTAGCATTTTCTGATTTATCTGAGGATGATTCGTACATTTGTTCACATCATGTTCTCAGAGTTGAAAGGAACCTCCAGGGTAACTCTGAGCACTATCTCTGATGCATGACATTTTCTATCACTGTAAACTCTGATCTAGGTAGGGGGGCAACTGGGTTCCAATTCTGTCACTAACTAGGCCTATGACCTTAAGTAGATGGTTTGCCTTTCCAGAGCTAGAATTTCCTCATTTCTCAAATCAAGCTTTTAGCTTAGGATATCTCCAAGGGCTATTTCAAATTTTACTGATTCTGAGACTCACATTTTTCACATTCAAATTTTTTTTAAGGGGGGGGAGAAAAAAATTTTTTTAAAATCCTTACCCAAGGATATTTTTCCATTGATTTTCAGAGAGAGAGAGAGAGAGAGAGAGAGTGGAAGAGAGGGAAAGACAGAGAGAAATATTGATGTGAGAGAAACACATTGATTGGTTGCCCCCTGCATGTGCCCCACCAGGGCCTCACTGGGGAGAAGTCTGCACTGAGGTATGTGCCGTTGATGGGAATCAAACCCAGGACCCTTTGGCTCCGCAGGCTGACACTCTATCTACTGATCTAAACAGGGTAGGGCTATTTTTCACATTTTAACATCAGGTTTCTTCTTGACAGTCAGTGACACTTCAGAGTAAAGTTGGCAGCATTTTTTCTTAGATTTTTTTTACTAGTATATATAAGATAATGGTGTATCTTATAATCATGCCCCTTAGACTAAATGAAATATGGTCTGTGTAATTTTATTTTTTGAAATTTATTATTATTATTTAAAAAATATATTTTATTGATTTTTTACAGAGAGGAAGGAAGAGGGATAGAGAGTTAGAAACATAGATGAGAGAGAAACATCGATGAGCTGCCTCCTGCACACCCCCTACTGGGTATGTGCCTGCAACCAAGGTACATGCCCTTGACCAGAATCAAACCTGGGACCCTTCAGTCCGCAGGCCGACGCTCTAGCCACTGAGCTAAACTGGTTAGGGCTAAATTTATTATTATTACTAGAGGCCCAGTGCATGATATTCGTGCATGGGGGGTGGTGTCCCTCAGCCCGGCCTGCACCCTCTGGCAATCCGGGACTGCTGGCTCCTAACCGCTTGCCTGCCTGCCTGATCACCCCTAACCACTCTGCCTGCCTGCCTGATTGCCCCTAACCCTCTGCCTGCCTGCCTCATTGCCCCTAACTGCCTCTGCCTCGGCCCCTGCTGCCACGGCTTTGTCTGGAAGGACATCCAGAAGGTCGTTCAGCTGTCCGGTCTAACTAGCATATTACACTTCTATTATTATAGATTATTTTTACTCCAAGTCTTTTTATTATAGTGCATGGGTTGGGACTGATGGGATGGGGTAGATGTGGGCAACAATTGCTCTGATTAGCATTGGATGCCCATCTCGATAGCCATGAATATGACAAAGGTGCTGCTACTTTGCATCATGGCTTTCCCAATGCTGCCAATCAGCTCCTGAACCCACATTTCAATCCTGAAAAAGGAAAATGTGCCATGCCCACGGCGCAACCCATCACAAAGCTCAGCATCACACTGTCGAAGCAGCTTGGCTGAGACTGTCCATAGGGACCCACGGCCACTGGCATTTCGCTTGCGGCCTCAGTCGCTCAGCGCTACGTTTCACATGGAATGCAAGGGAGAGCATACTGGTGGTCTGTGTAATTTTAGAATATTAGTGAAAATATTTATATTAATATACACTTTGAAATCCCCCAGAGGCAAGGACAATGACCTTTTATTGTGATTCTAAATCCAGTTTAGAATATTAAATTGCATATGTCAGAATCGGTTCTTAAGTGGCCAAGTCATGGCATGCAACACACAAACTCAGAAATCTCTGCTACATCGAATTGAAATCTGCCAGATTAATCTTAGGCCAAGTTGAAGGGTGGATGCAGTTTTGTTTGTCTTGAGAGTTTCCCATCCTTTTTAAAAAATTATCTTCTTCAGGTACTCAAAGCTCTTAAGCATCATTTCCTCTGTGATGCCCTCTATACTTTCTCTCCCCCCCCCCCACTAACCCCTATCTCTATCAGCTACACTTGAGAGTGAGTTAATTCTGGGCATATTTTCTCATGAAGATTTATGACCAAGGAAATCACTTGGTACCAGTGGTGTATTGGTTTATACTTTACAACTGGCTCTCTGGGAATGGGGGTGGAGGAAGGCCTGATTTGTAGCGGTTGTCAATTTCTGTGGTATAAATACTCCCACAGTGGTTGATTTTAAGCTACCAATATGACGTCTACCACTTTGTAAAATTCCTGAAAATTTGACAGCTCTCTCAAGCCAATGTAACCCTGCTCCAGTATACAGGTCTGCCACAATCCTGGGACGGTTTCTGATTGCCTCCAGGATAAAAGCCAACTTTTCTGGCTTGATATTTAAGGGCAGGGGACAATCCAAATCTCATGGGTTCCAATCCTTATGCAGTTTGGGGGCCCTCTTTAAGAACAGTCATACCCACTTAATAATACAACATTGGGTACAAAAAGGAATAATTATTTGGAGTGAGAAAAGAAAGCATAACAAATTGCAAATGTTAAAAAAAACTGACAAATACCAGAAACATCACAACATTTGAAAAAAAAATCACATAATACATTTGAAAGAACTTTCCATAGACTTGCTTCGGCTCTGTACATTTTAAACCTTGTTTCTTGTCCACTACCCACACACTTGTGGTGCCAGGTGCCCTAAGACATGATCATATTGCCATATGCCCGCTGGCAGTGGGCCATAGGCACATTCTTGGGAGCCCTTCCTGCTTGGGATGGCTGGCAGTGACCTAACCATTTGTGGAAGTGATTGCAAACCCTGTAAGGATATCTGAAACCCAGTGAAACGAATCTCCAACTCAACTTCCCCTTAGCTGGGCCCCCCAAATGCCTGTGGCCACTCCAGTGCCCCTGAGCACGAGGGGAAGTATGTCACTCAGGGACATATCTTTGGCAGCTGTGGGAGCTGCTGGACGAGGCTGTGGGCTGCTGCCAGTGTCTGTTGTTGAGCGGAAGTCGTTACAGTCAGCAGTTGGGGAGGAGAGCTGAACGTGGGAGATCTGGTGGCAGCCCAGTGCCATCCAAGTGGGGGATCAGATCAGTGACACTACTGCGTGCGAGCTGCCATGGTGCCTGGCACCCTGGACTGGCTTCAGAACTTCAAAAATAGGACTGCTGGTTCGCATCTGCCTCCCACAACACGTCTTCAGTGGCCAGTGCTAACCTGGAACGATACAGGGAAGATAAAAAACATAGTCCAGTTTAGCTAAGTTGATGCAGATCTAAGCTACTACAGGAAGTGTGAGGGAGGGGACACTGGAATGGAAAGAGATGGTGTTTTTCACTGATTGCAGCTTGAGCATTTTACTTTTGCAAATTTAAACATGTGGCTATGCAAACACGTTGCTAGGACCTTTCCTTAAGCTTCATTAACTTCAAGATAAATCCATCCTGGTAGAGTCGTGGAGTCAGTAGCATCGAGTTCCAACCCACCTCTCAACCTTACACACACACACACACACACACACACACACACACACACACACTCACACACACTTACTGAGCTCTATGTTCCAGGCATGTTCTAGGCACTGGGGGTCCAGAAGTAAACAAAACTGACAAAAATCCTTCCCCTGGTGGTGAGGGTGGAGTAGATGAAACAAAGAAACACTTTTGTAATGGTGATAAGTGCTCTGGAGAAAATTAAAACAGAGAAAGGGAGCTAGGGAGTGGGAGTGTGCTGGGAGGAATTTTTTGGGTGGTCAGAGAAGACCTTACCGAGGCCGCTGAGCACAAATCTGAAGGAGGGGCAGGAAGGAGCCACAGGGCTATCTGGGACATAATGTCCCAGGCCAGGGAATTGGCCCAAAGTCCCCCAGCCAAGTGGGCTGAGCTTGCTTTGTTCTAGCAGAGCAGCTCAGTGATCTATGGCAAATGGTGGGAGAAGAAGGCAGACACGTGGGTGAGGGTGGTTCCTGCAGGGTCTGGTGAGCGATTAGCCTTTCACTTGCAGAACAAGAGGAGTGACAGGATGGAGGACAGCAATGGCCTTAGGGCGTCCAGTTAGGAGGCCTGCACAGTAATCCTGACCTGAACCTTCTGCTCCCAGCACCAGTGACATTTTGCCCAACACACCCTTTCCCATTTGCTTTGCTTTTGTTGTTTTTATCCTCATCCACCCGGATTGTGCTTCCTGCTTCCTCTTCTCATTTAGATCAACTTTGATTTCAATTTTGTTTTTCAAATTTGATAATATAATTTTAAATTTGCAAGATTGCCTCCTGAACCTGATAAAGATGGCAGATGGCCCTGCCGGTGTGGTTCAGTGGTTGAGCGTTGACCTATGAACCAGATCATGGTTTGATTCCCATTCGCTCAGGGCACAACCCCAGGTTGAGGGCTCAATCCCTGTGTGGGGCGTGCAGGAGGCAGCCGATCAATGATTCTCTCTCATCATTGATGTTTCTATTCTATCTCTCTCTCCCTTCCTCTCTGAAATCAATAAAAATATATCTTTAAAAAGGTGGCAGATGAATTGCTTATGTTGTTGTTTTTTTTTAATATATTTTATTGATTTTTTTTACAGAGAGGAAGAGAGAGGGATAGAGAGTTAGAAACATCGATGAGAGAGAAACATCGACCAGCTGCCTCTTGCACAACCCCTACTGGGGATGTGCCCGCAACTAAGGTATATGCCCTTGACCGGAATCGAACCTGGGACCTTTCAGTCCACAGGCCGATGCTCTATCCACTGAGCCAAACCAGTTTCGGCGCTTATGTTGTTTTATCGTATCAATGAATGAGATACAAGACGCCTTCATGAGCCAATTAATTAGGAGTCGTTTATTGCGCGAGGCCCAGAGGGAGGTGTCTTTTCCAAATCTCTGAGCAACACATACAGGAAGTCTCCCGTATTTATACTTTTCGAGCCTCTTTGTTTGCAGATATTACAAAGGGCTCTGTGTGAGTTATTGTTACAGACAGTTGTAAACTTGAATACATAATGAGTGTGTACTTGGCATAATTATTATCAGTATTAGTTTATTACATTGGATGGCTAGCTTGCAAGGTCAGACAGTTAAGTTTATCTTTTTCTATTATTCGAACTAAAAACAAAGTCATTTTATAGAATAGAGACTGTCTTAAAGTGACAGAGTTTACAATGACATAGTTTTCAGTGACAGAGTTTACAGGACTAGGGACTATCTAACAATAGCAGAGAGTTTCAAACAGCAGTTTTTTAATACAAGATGGAGGTTACTATGCTTCAATGTGACAAGGTGTTTTCAAAAAGGAAGACTAGTATCTCCTTATCAGGGGCTGGACTAATACTTGCCTGCCCCACCATGCTCACCACATTTTAGTCCTGGTCCTGCAAGCCCCCAAGGATATTACAAAGGGGTAATTAGTAACTTTACAGTGGAGAAACCTGGTAGATAGCAGACCCCACCTTAACCACTTTTCACAGTTAACCTCACCAGGAATGGGAGAAGCTGACTTCATGATCCTCCTAACGTGCTAAAGATCTCATGTGGTATCCCCATCCAAAAATGCCAAACTCAATCTAATCATTAGAAAACACCAGACAAAACCAGCCCGGCCAGTGTTGTGCAGTGGTTGAGCATGGACCCACGAACCAAGAACTCGGTTCAATTACCCATGAAGGCACATGCCCAGGTTGTGGGTTCTATCCAGTAGGGGGCATGCGGGAGGCAGCTGATCAATGTTTCTCTCATCGATGTTTCTATCTTTCTATCCCTCTCCCTTCCTCTACCTCTAAAAATCAATAAAAACATACTTAAAAAAAAAAAAGAGAGAAAACACCAGACAAACCCAGATTGAGGGACCTCCCATAACATAACTGGCCTGTACTCTTCACAGCTGTCGATGTCAAGAAAGACAAAGAAGGCTGAGGAACTGTTTCAGATGAAAGGAGACAGGAGAGACATGGCAACTAAATGCCTTGTGTAGTGCTCTTGGTTTGGGTCCTGAACTGGAAAAAGTGCTAGAAAGGACACTATTGGGACAATGGGAAAATTTGACTATGAACTGTAGATTGAATAATAGTATTATATCAACATTAAGTGTCCTGATTCTTGTGATTGAACTGTGGTTATGTAAGAGAATGTTTTTATTCTTGGGAAATACACTCTGAAGTATTTAGGGGGTAGAGATGTATGATAAACTTACTCTCATAAGGATCAAAACTATATTTACCTGCATTTATCTACTTCTATCTATCTACCTATTGAGAGAATGATAAAGCAAATGTGGAAAAATGTTAACAATTGAATTTGGGTGAAGGGGATGTGTGGAATTATTCGTACTATTTTTACAACTTTTCTATAAATTTGAAATTATTTCACAATCAAACATTATTTTGTATTGACATTATTTTTAAAAAGGTAGCTACAATTTCAAACTTGTAGCTTAGAGGAGTGGAGACTGGAACATTATTTATAGCAGGCATCTCTTTTGTTTTCAAAATAAGCACAAGTGTTATCAAATAGTCATCTTTCTGCAACAACAGGGAGGGTAAATCATTAATTTCTGATAGCTTTGAACTTGCAGTTTCCATTTGCATCTTAACTCCACTAGTTCTGTTAGAGTAGGCAATAAATAAGGTACAAATAGTTATGAGTTAAAATGACCAACCTGTTTATCTTTAATTGCTTGTACAGACAGAAATGCACAAGAAAATTACTTTATGTAAGAATAGCATGCTATTAAAAAGTGAAATGCTGTGCCAGGTGGGTACTGAAAATATTAGGGTGAACACTTTGTAAAGTATATATATTAGGGTGAACACTTTGTAAAGTATATGATTGTCTAACCACTATGCTGTACACCTGAAACTAATACAAAATAATGTTGAAAGTAAACTATAATTGAAAAAATTTAAAAAAAACCCACAAAAATAAAAAATTTAAAAAAGCGAGTGCCTCCATATACAGGTACTGTATATACCTGGTACTCCATATACAGTACTGCATAGAATTTAGCAGAGGGTTTTGGATACAATAAAAGTCAATTCCCAACCTTGGTTGCACATTGGAATAAAAATTCTGGGGAATTTTTAAAATGCTGATCTCACCCCCAATTTTTTTTCCAGGAAGGCACTTTACTTGCCAGTTTATTATAAAACATACAAATCAATAGCCAGATGAAGAGGTACATAGGGAGAGGTCAGGAAGGGCCCCCAGCACAGGAACTTCTGTGTCCATGAAGCCACACTGACATATGTGCGAAAGGAACTCTCACTCACTTCTCAAACAATGGCAACCCTTGTGGACAACTTCTGCTTCACCTAATGGCTATACGTATTATATAACTAGGCTGGGTAAGTCAAAATCATGAACTAGCAGATAAGCAGCTGTATAATGATATGAAGTAACAATCAGAGCTCCATGTAAAATCCTGTATGGCTGCATGATGTTTTCTGGAATTGTGCTAGAGTGGAAGGGTAAGAAAGTGGAGTTATCTTTTCCAATTTACCACAAGAGTCTCAGCCAGGAAGTCTCATCAGTAAGCATTGCCCTTTCACTCCACGAAATCCATCTTGGTCTGCCATTTACTGATTGATTCACTCATTCATTCAACAATTATGTAGTAAACACCTATTCTGCTCTGATATGAAGATAAACCAATGAACAGAACTGACCAGGCCCATGTCCTTATGGAGAATGTTAATTCTCATGAGAGATCTAGCAATCAACTATTATAGCAACACTAGAGGCCCAGTGCACAACACTGGGGGGGGGGGATCCCTTAGCCCGGCCTGTGCCCTCTGCAGTCCAGGACCCCTCGGGGGAGTGGGCCTAAGCCGGCAGGCGGACATCCCTTGAGGGGTCCTTAGCGCTGCCTCGGAGGCAGGAGAGGCTCCCATCACCGTGAGCCTGGCTTCTGGCTCCTGCGTTGAGTGTCTGCCCCCTGGTGGTCAGTGTGCATCATAGTGATGGTCGTTCCGCCATTCAGTCTATTTGCATATTAGGGTTTTATTATATAGGATCTTATGAGATGCTATAGAGCAGAGGTGACTCAGCTGGGGAAAGCAGTGTCCTGGGATAGGAACATGTTCAGTAGAAATCATCTTTCCTTCCTCTCAACTCCCATAGAATTTTCCTTTCAGGTCACTTAATATTTTTACTTTGAATTTTAGCTATTTATATTCATACTAGAGGCCCGGTGCACGAAATTCGTGAATGGTGGGATGTGTTCCTCAGCCCCGCCTGCACCCTCTCCAATCTGGGACCCTTCAAAGGATGTCCGACTGCCCATTTAGGCCCATTCCTAATAGGATCAGGCCTAAACGGGCAGTCGGACATCCCTCTCACAATCCAGGACTGCTGGCTCCCAACTGCTCGCCTGCCTGCCTTCCTGATTGCCCCTAATCGCTTCTGCCTGCCAGCCTGATCACCCCCTAACCAATCCCCTGCCAGCCTGATTGATGTCTAACTGCTCCCCTGCCAGCCTGTTTGCCCCTAACTGCCCTCCCCTGCAGGCCTGGTCCCTCCCAACTGCCCTCCCCTGCTAGCCATCTTGTGTCGGCCATCTTGTGTCCACATGGGGGCAGTCATCTTTGACCACATGGGGGCAACCATCTTGTGTGTTGGAGTGATGGTCAATTTGCACATTACTCTTTTATTAGATAGGATTTTCTTCCCTGCTAGAATTCAGACTTCTGGAGCACAGGATTCATGGGAAAATGACTGCGTATTATTGTCAATTTGAGATAATAGGACCACTGTGCTATGTGTGCACTTGGAAGGCTAAAGACTGGCCTTTCACCCTTTCCCTAGTGCTTACTAGCAAATGGTATTGTTTACATTTGTGTTAAAGAAATGCTAAATATTTGGAATCTGGTACAGTCTCACCCAATAAAACTATGTGTGTAGAAAAAAGACAGGAAGGAAACAAAACAAAATGTTAATAGTGGTTGCCTCTGGTGCATATGATTATAGGTGACTTTTTAAATTTTTGTCTGTATTTTACATACACAGGTATTAATTTGGAAGCTATTAAGAATAGAAACTAAACACATCAAATATTCATTAATCAATGAATTCATCATGATTACTTGAAAAAATAACACTAAAAATTAATTGGTCACCTTTGGTGAATATTAGAAAATCAAATGACTATTTTTAAAGCTGGCAAATTAATGAAAAATAATTTATCCAGCTTTCCTCAATGAACTGTACCTCAGAATACTGCATATTGTCTATCCATTCATTGGTTGGTGAATATTTGTTATTTCCAGTTTTTGGCTATTATAAGTAAAGCTGCTATGAACTTTTGAATACAAGTCCTAGTATAGACATGTTTTTTTAAAAAAATATATTTTATTGATTTTTTACAGAGAGGAAGGGAGAGGGATAGAGAGCTAGAAACATCGATGAGAGAGAAACATCGACCAGCTGCCTCCTGCACACCCCCCACCGGGGATGTGCCCGCAACCAATGTACATGCCCTTGACCGGAATCGAACCTGGGACCCTTCAGTCCGCAGACCGACGCTCTATCCACTGAGCCAAACCGGTTTCGGCTAGACATGTTTTTAATTTCTCTTGGGTACACACCTAGGAGTAGAATTTCTGGGTCACATGGCAAGTTTATGTTTAACTTTTAAATAAACTGCCAAACTGTTTTCCAAAGCTGTAGCATTTTACATTTCCACCAGCAATCTATGGGGGGGGTTCCAATTTCTCCACATTCTGGCCAATATGATATTGTCTGTCTTTTAAAAAAATATATTTTTATTGATTTCAGAGAGGAAGGGAGAGGGAGCAAGAGAGAAACATCAATTATGAGAGAGAATCATTGATCAGCTGCCTCCTGCACACCCCACACTGGGGATTGATCCCGCAACTCCGGCATGTGCCCCCGACCAGAATCGAACCCGGGACCTTTCAGTCTACAGGCCAGTGCTCTATCCACTGAGACAAACCGGCTAAGACTGTCTTTTTTATTATAGCCATTCTTATGGGTGTGAAGTGGTATGTCCTTGTGGTTTTAGTTTGCATTTCCTTAATGATGTTGAGCATCTTTTCGTGTACTTATTGGCCATTCATTTATCTCCTTTGGTGAAATGTCTGTTCAGATCTCCTGCTCATTTTCAAATTGGGTTATTTGACTAGTTATTGAGCTGTAAGAATTATTTATATAGTAGGGGCCCAGTGCACGAATTCGTGCACCTTGAAAGGAGCTGATGGCATGGAGCAATTGGGGCTGGCACCAGCAGCAGGTGTGAGGGGCAGCTGCTGCCTTGCTTGCCCCTCAGGAGAGGTGGAGAAGCTCTGAGGGGTGATCGGGGCCGGCAGCCACTGCTCGCACCCACTGATGGCACTGATAGCTTGGCACCAGCAGTGGGTGCAAGTGGCGGCTTTGGCACTGGCAGCAAGTGTGAGTGCCGGGTGGGACTGTGGTGCATGGGAGCAAAGAATTTTCAGTAACCACCAGAGGCTTACCCTATGACAGCGACTGGCACCCCACCTTGGTCTGTCACCCCTGTTCACCTTCTCCACCATCCTTCTGTGGCCCACGCCCACCATGTTCCACACGTGCCCCCTGGTGGTCAGCGCATGTCATAGCAATTGGTTGTTCGGTTGTTCCACCGTTTGGTCTATTTGCATATTAGCCTTTTATTATATAGGATTCTAGATACAGAATTCTTTATCTGATACATTATTTACTAGCATTTTCTCCCAATCTTGTGGCCTCTTCCTGATTATGTCTTGAATATAGGCAGTGCTCCATAAGAATATATTAAATGAATAGTTTAGCTAATGATTCATGCCCTACTGGATCCATTTCATGGCCTCAGACTGTACCTTAGCTGTTTTGCTTCTGACTTTACTAAAATTTTATTTAAGATTTAGCATGTGTAGTCATAACTGGCATTGGCTGGTAATTTTCATTTTTCAGGCCTGTATCAACCAGGGTTAGTTAGGAGACAGAAACCACATCAGATATTTAGGCAAAAGACAAATACTGCATGATCTCACATGTGGAATCTAAAATAGTCAAACACATAGAAGCAGAGAATAGAATGGTGGTTGCCAGGGGCTAAGAGGAGGGGGACACAGGGAGGTGTTAGTCAAAGGGTACTAAGTTTCAGTTATGCAAAATAAGTTCTGGAGGAAAATAAAGATCACTTGGAAGAGGGCTCTCTTTATGTATGGAATCCAAATTGAGTTGTATTATATAATTTGGGCAAAAGAAAGTTTTTATACAATAAATTTTTTGAGAATTTGCAATAATCCCTTTAGTTTTAAGATAATCTGGGGAAATCACTGTTAAAGGGACATCTTATAACTCTGAGTTATAAAGTAAATAAAGATTGTAATATAAAAATAGTTTCATTTAGAAAATCATTAACTAGGAAAGGATAAAAAGGACTCTAAGATGTCATGGCTGAATGAACAAAAGGTAGAGGTTGGAATTATTAAAACTTAGAAATTTAGATGAGGGGACTGGGACCCAGACCTCAGGGGAGTGGTGCAGCCCCCTGGGGCTGCTTTCTCTGGGGTTAAGGTGCAGTGACAATGAAGTGGGCTCAGAAAATGTTGGAAAAGCTGCCATATGGATTCAGATGCAGCTGTGTGGAGGAACTGCTGCTGTCAAGGTGTAGGGATCAAACAGAGTGCAGCAAGCAAGTCTCTTCTTCCCTTTCCAGCCTTTCAGTCTCTCGCTCTAGCTCCCCCTACTGGCAGAGATGTGGTTTGCAGATTCCAAGAGCCAGAATATAAGACTGATTTTATTTTATTTTATTATTATTTTTTTTAATATATTTTATTGATTTTTCACAGAGAGGAAGAGAGAGGGATAGAGAGTTAGAAACATCGATGATAGAGAAACATCGATCAGTTGCCTCTTGCACAACCCCTACTGGGGATGTGCCCGCAATCAAGGTACATGCCCTCGACCGGAATCGAACCTGGGACCTTTCAGTCCACAGGCCGACGCTCTATCCACTGAGCCAAACCGGTTTCGGCTAAGACTGATTTTAGAGCTGGAGACAAAAACTGCTGACATAGGTCATAGAGAAATGAGGCAATCATTTCCTACATTTACCAGAAATTATTACTATTTATATAATCCTAACTCCTCCCCTTATTTTCTGAGTAGTTGGATGAGTTTTTAAAGCTTCTATTCCTTACTTTTACTCACCGATAAGAGAGTAGTAATCCTGTATCTACTTCATAAGGTGTTATTATTTACAAGTTTGAAATAAATTCTCTAAGGAACACAAAGTTCTGGGTACTTTTATTTTTTGAAAGTCTTACACCAATTTCCATCTTTTTTCTCTGTCATTAGTTCTCAATTTGTTGTGTAATTTTAGGTCACATTTATTTTCATCAAGAACCATCTTGTGTGAAATCTTACCTCTTGTGATAGCACAGATGGCCTTAGTCAGACAGAGAAAGACAAATACCATATGATTTCAGTTATATGTAGAATCTAAAGAACAAACAAACAAAATAGAAACAGACTCAGAAACAGAGAACAGACTTTTGTCAAAGGGGAGGGAGGTTAGGGGACTGGGTGAAAAAGATGAAGGGATTAAGTACAGATTGGTAGTTAAAAATAGTCACGGGGATGTAGATTAAATCATAAGGAATATAGTCAATAATATCATAATAACTATGTATGGGGCCAGGTGGGTACTTGAAACATTGGGGGATCACTCTGTAAAGTACATGATTTTCTAACTGGTATGCTGTATACCTGAAACTAATACAGGATAATTGTATTTGAAAAATAACATAAAGTAAATTAAAATTCAAAAGAAAGCAGACTAAACCCATCTCAAACTTAACACGTCCAGAACTTTATTTATTTATTTATCCTCACTTGATGATATTTTCCCATTGATTATTAAAGAGAGTAGAAGGAAGGGGGAGAGATAGAAACATTGATGTGAGAGAGACACATGGATTAGTTGCCTCCCGCACCTGTCCTGACCAGGCGGGGATTGAACATGCAACTGAGGTACCTGCCCTTGACCGAAGTCGAACCCGGAACCCTTCAGTTGGTGGGCCGACGCTCTATCCACTGAGCAAAACCGGCTAGGGCCTGCACTTAAAAAAAAGGATATTTTTATTGTTTTCAGAGAGGAAGGAAGAGGTAGAGAGAGATAGAAACATCAATGATGAGAGTGAATCATTGATTGGCTGCCTCCTGCATGCCCCCTTCCAGGGATCAAGCCCCGAGACCCAGGCATGTGCCCTGACTGGGAATTGAACCTTGATCTCCTGGTTTATAGGTCGAAACTCAATCAGTTCATCCTGGTTCATAGGTCAAAACTCAACCACAGAGCCACATTGGCTGAGCCACACTGCCTGGGCTCCAGAACTGAACTTTTATTTTATTTTTTAATTTTATTTTATTATTTTATTTTATTTTATTTTATTTATAAACAGTAGCTCCGGCAAAGGTTTAATTTCCAAAATATATTTTAAAAAACTTGTAAAACTCAACACCAAACAAACAATCTAATAAAAAAGTAGGCTGGGGACCTGAAAATACACCTCTTCCAAGAAGACATATGAACAGCCAATAGATATAGAAAATATGTTCAACCTCACCAGAAATTAGGCAAATGCAAATCAAAACTACAATGACATACCACCGCACACCTGTTAGTTGCTATTATCAATAAGACAAGCAATAACAAGTGTTGGAGATCAGAACTGAACTTTTAATCCCTCTGTACAACCTTTATTTCATGCCCTGCTCAGTTGTCCTTATCTCATTAAAAGTCAATACAACCAAGTGACTGCTCAACCAGAAATCTTGGAGCCATTCTTGATTCTACCTTCTCTACATCTAATTCAATCAGCAATTTTTCTTTTTTTGTTAATCCTCACCCTCAGATATTTTTCCATTGATTTTTGGAGCGAGTGGAAGGGAGGAGGAGAGACACAGAGAGAGAAACATTGATGTAAGAGAGACATATTGATTGGTTGCCTCCCGAATGTGCCCTGACCAGGACCAGGGATAGAGCTTGCAAGCAAGGTACATGCCCTTGACTGGAATTGAACCTGGGACCCTTCAGTCGGTGGTCAATGTTCTATCCATTGAGCCAAACTGGCTTAAAATATTTTAAATGAGCAAACATTTTGTGAGTTATCAGTCATCCAATTATAAGTGCCTGAATATAACTTCCTCTAATTTTAAGTGAATTAGAATGATGTGTTTTCCCAAATCTGATGGCATTTATACAATAGTTCATATAGAGATGTTTTTTATAGCCTACTTTCTTTCTTTTTTTTTTTTTTAAATCCTCACCCTAGGATATTTTTTCCATTGAATTTTTTTAAAGAGAGAGTAAAGGGGAGGGAGTTGAACCCATGACCCTTTGGTCCGTGGGCCAATGCTGAGCAAAACTGGCTAGGGGCATATAGAGTTTTAATACCACATTTCAGGATATATTTTTTTAAATTAAACATTACCATATATTCTTTGTAAAAATATATTTTATTGATTTTTTACAGAGAGGAAGAGAGAGGGATAGACAGTTAGAAACATTGATGAGAGAGAAACATCGATTCAGCTGCCTCCTGCACACTCCCCACTGGGGATGTGCCCACAACCAAGGTACATTGCCCTTGACTGGAATCGAATCTGGGACCCTTCAGTCCCCAGGCCGGCGCTCTATCCACTGAGCCAAACCGGTTAGGGCCAGAATAATTTCTTTATATCTAAGTCATAAATGACAATATAACTTAACTTTTCTTTCTAGAATATTCTACATTTTTTGCCATCCTATATAACAAAAACCTAATATGTAAATTGTCCCCTTGACCAGGAGTTCGACTGCTCGCTATGAGGTGTGCTGACCACCAGGGGGTGGCGCAGAACATGGCAGGCATTGGTGACACAGTGCTGGCAGTGGGCAGCAGTGGAGGCGCTGCCGGCCCTGATGGGCCCTGACAAGAGCAGGACCATGGCAAGATGGTGGAGCAGGTGAGCGGGCGGCTCCAGGCCAAGGCCGGTGTGAGTAGGGGCCTGATCGCCCCGCAGATGTTGACCAGCGGCAGCAGTGGGGGTGAGGGTGGGGTGTTGGGGCTGCCGCCCAGCTCCTAGGCACTGAGGGAGCTGGGCAGGGGGCCTGGCCCAATTGATCACCCTGTAGGTGGGATGGTGGAGCAGGTGAGGGGGCAGCACCAGGCCAAGGTGGGGTGCCAGGCAAGGCTGCAGGGCTATGAGGCTGGGGTGCCAGCTGGGGCCTGATGCCCGCAGGCCACCCTGAGGGACCCCACCTGTGCACCAATTCGTGCACTAGGCCTCTAGTATTGATATAGGTATATTTCATGTTTTTTATTACTGATGAAACAAATGAGTTTATTACTATTTGGTGAGAGTGGATTTTTAAAAAATTTTATTTTATTGTTTAAAGTATTACACATAGTAGTACATATATCTCCTTCCCCCCGCCCCCCATTGACCTTCCCCCAGCCTCCCCTACCCTCTGTCGCATGCCCTCATCCCACCCCCCACCAGTGTCTTGTGTCCACTGGTTGTGCTTATATGCATGCATACAAGTCCTTCAGTTGATCTCTCCCCCCTCCCCCGGATTTTTATTTATTTTTATTTTACTTTTTAACCCTTTGCACTCGCTTGCTTTTTTCTCGATTCCTTTATTCTAATGCTAACCGTGTTGAGTCACACTGGACATCCGAGTGCAAAAGGTTAATATTTTATTGATTTTCTTACAGAGAGGAAGGGAGAGGGATAGAGAGCTAGAAACATCGATGAGAGAGAAACATCAATCAGTTGCCTCCTGCACACCCCGTACTGGGGATGTGCCCACAACCAAGGTACATGCCCTTGACTGGAATCGAACCCGGGACCCTTCAGTCCACAGGCCGATGGTCTATCCACTGAGCCAAACCAGTTAGGCTCCCCCACCCCCTGGATTTTTAAAAAGCAGTTCCTGCCTGGCCAGTGTGGCCCAGCGGTTGAGCATCAACCTATGAACCAGGAGGTCATGGTTTGATTTCTGGTCAGGGCACATGCCCAGGTTGCAGGCTTGATCCCCAGTGTGGGACATGCATGAGGCAGCCGATCAATGATTCTCTCTCATCATTGATGTTTCTATCTCTCCCTCTCCTTTCCTCTCTGAAATAAAGAAAAAAAAAAACACACAAAAAAAACCAAAATAGTTTCTTTTGATTCTAACTCCAAAATACATCTTTAGATCCCTCCAGTTCTTTCCATATTCATGGCCACCAGCCCAGTTCCAACTTCCATTATCCCTCACCTAACCAGAAACACAGTCTCTTACCTGGTCTTCCCACTATCACCCTTAACCATCCCAATCCATTTCCAACAAACCATCAAGAGACAGTTGATTACTTCTCTTTCCTAATTAACTCTTCAGTACCTTCCCATTGTACTTTGAATAAAATCCAAACTCCTTACTGCAGTCTCTAAGGTCATGCGTAATTGGACTCCTGATTACCTCTCAGGCAAATTTTATGCTTGCTGTGCACCAAGAACATTCTGGTTTTCTTTCAGTTTACTGATCTTGCCAACTTTTGTTCCACCTCATGGCTTTTGAACTTAGTCCCTTTCTGCCTCTCCACACCCCAACCCCACCCCTCCTTCTCTTTCTTAGATTCTTAGCTTAAATGTCATTTTCCCAGGAAGACTTTTGCCAACCACGTAGGTCAGCCCCTTCTCTCTTGTTTTCTAATAGACTATAACATGCTGCTTTCTTCCTAGTGTTTATCTCATTGTGTGAACTTTTTCTTTATTTACAAAGTGTCCTTTGCTAGACTGTAAGCTCCAAAATACTAGGACCATTTGTGTCTTTTTTTTTTTTAAACCTTAAATCCCACGACCATTGTTTATTAGAAAGGTGAACCCAGATGAGCTCATCGGTAAGATTTCTGGTAGCGAGCACGGCCACCAGGACCACCAAACTTTTTGGATTCACCGCGACGGGGATCAGCTACCAGCAGGGTCCGGTCATACTGGATAAGGATGTCTTTGATCTCCTACTTGGAAGCTTCATCCACATATTTCTGGTAGTAGGCCACCAGGGCTTTAAAAATGGACTGACGGATTGCATCAATCTGGGCCACATGACCACCACCCTTCACACGGACTCGGATGTCCACGCCAGCAAATCGCTCCTTCCCAAGAAGCAGAACAGGTTCCAGCAGCTTGTATTGAAGCGTGCGCTGCTCGATCATCCCCAGGGACCGTCCATTCACCTTTTTTTTTTTTTTTAAGCCAAACCAGGAAAAAAAAAAAAAAAAAAAAGGCCAGACCAGGCCAATTATGTGCTCTTGTCATTTTCTTTTCTTTTAAAATATATTTTATTGGTTTCAGAGAGGAAGGAAGAGGGAGAGAGAGAGATAGAAACATCAATGATGAGAGAGAATCATGGAACGGCTGCCTCTTGCATGCCCCCCACTGGGGATCGAGCCCGCAACCCAGGCATGTGCCCTTGGCCGGAATCGAACCGGGGACCCTTCAGTCCGCAGGCCGACGCTCTATTGAGCCAAACCAGCTAGGGCCGTCAGTTCACCTTTATGAAGCTGTTGCCCCGTTTGCAGTGCACTACGGCTGTGGCCGTCTTCTTGGGTCCCAAGACCTGCACAGACTGCAGAGGTCCCTTGGATGGCATGACTGCGGGCGTACACCGGAGATGCTCACCCCGCGGCGCCGACACCAGAAAAGGGAAACTCAAAGCCACACCGGCGGCTTTCCAGGGTGTGCGCAGGCGCTTTTGGACCGTTTGTGTCGTGTTCACTGTCCTGCCCCTAGTAAAGAGCACAGCACCTGTCCCATAGCAGATACTCAAGATTTATGGAAAGAAAAATGAAATGGAGACAGGCTTGGAATTGATCAAGGAGAGTGAGGGAGACTATTTAAGGTGGCTGAGACAATGGTCAGGCTGCCGTTCTCATCCAGGCATGGGCCAGGTCTAAGTCCTGCGGGTAGAGGATGGATCAACTTGTGCTTACACACTTTTCGTTCTTTTTTCCTTTGAGAGGTTGTGAGAGGAGGCTGACCAGAATTATCGATGCAAGTTTACTTGTCTGACAAGTGTATAAAAGGAATATGGCCCAGCTGGCGTGGCTCAGTGGTTGAGCCTATGAGCCAGGAGGTCATGATTGGTTTCCTGGCTGGGGCACATGCCTGGGTTGTGGGCTTGATCTGCAGTGGGTGTTTGTGTGTGTGTGTGTGTGTGTGTGTGTGACAGCCGATCAGTGATTCTCTCTCATCATTGATGTTTCTATCTCTCTCTCCCTCTTCCTTCCTCTCTGAAATCAGTAAAAAAATTTTTAAAAAATATATTTTATTGATTTTTTTACAGAGAGAAAGGGAGAAGGATAGAGAGTTAGAAACATCGATGAGAGAGAAACATCAATCAGCTGCCTCCTGCACACCTCCTACTGGGGATGTGCCCGCAACCAAGGTACATGCCCTTGACTGGAATCGAACCTGGGACCCTTGAGTCCGCAGGCTGACGCTCTATCCGCTGAGCCAAACCGGTTAGGGCATGAAATCAGTAAAAATATTTAAAAAATAAAATAAAAGGAAACACGAAGATTGCTAAAATATTCAGGAGATATGTGGAACTATAGAGGAGCGTGGGCGGGATCAGGGGATCTAGTTAACCAACTACTTTGGTAGTGCTGGTGAGATGACTGTGGTTTGGATATATGAGAAAGATATAATGACATATTATTCTTTTTACTACTTCATTTTAGTTTTGTCCTGGGAACTGAGGACTCCCATCCACCCTGCCCTGATATTCTATTTACATTCTATAATGTTTATATATCGATGGGACTTGAGCAAGTTTCTTAAAATCTCCAAGGCTTAGGGTACGCACCTGTAAATTACAGCAATATTGTGTGAATTCCCCGGTGATGCTGACAAGGATTCTTTGCTTGATCAAAATGTAATCAGGCTCCTGAACCTTCTTCTAAGCCCATCTGTGCATTTCTTTGTAAAATGCAGTTTTAGCAAGAACCTTGCTAGCTGAAACCAGTTTGGCTCAGTGGATAGAGTGTCAGCCTGCATACTGAAGGGTCCCGGGTTCGATTCCGGTCAAGGGCATGTACCTTGGTTGCAGGCACATCCCCAGTGGGGGGTGTGCAGGAGGCAGCTGATCGATGTTTCTCTCTCATCGATGTTTCTAACTCTCTGTCCCTCTCCCTTCCTCTCTGTAAAAAAATCAATAAAATATATTTTAAAAAAAGTAAGATATTAAAAAAAAAAGAACCTTGCTAAGTCAGATTAACCAGAATCTCCTAACCTCCACATCGGATCCCTCTCAATATCTAATCAGGTCCCACATCTTCACCATCTCCTAAGTGATGTCTGATCACCCTGGCTTTTCTTCAGCAAGGAATCCAGTTAGGTCAGTTTAACCAGAATCTTCCTTAACCCTGATGTTTCCTCTTAGTAATTTCCCATCCCCTGCCATCTCCCCCAATCCCACCCTGCTCCTTGGTTATAGATTCCCACTTACCCATGCTGTATACAGAATCAAGCCCCATTCAATATGAGGTCTCCTTTCTCTATCGCAGTCGTCTTTTTAAAAAAACTTATTTATATTGATTTCAAAGAGGAAGGGAGAGGTATAGAGAGACAGAAACATGCTTCCTGCACACCCCACACTGGGGATCAAACCCACAACCCAGGCATATGCCCCAACTAGGAATTGGGAATCGAACTGTGACCTCCTGGTTCATAGGTCAAAGCTCAATCACCGAGCCACGCTGGCCTGGCCTCTATTGCAGTAGAGTTGAATAAAATCTGTTTTTACCACTTTAACTGCTATTTAGCCCTGTTTTGCCTTTAACAATACCAACAGGTAGCATGGGGGAAATTTAAGGCCTCCCACTACTAATCTTCATATAGGTAGGCCCGTTTTTAGATATGGACAACTGACATGCTCTCAGTATTTGTAAATTGCTGTGCAAACACAGATTCAAACAGATAGCTACTTCTGGATAGTTTCCTTTGTAGAAATTTGCAAGCAGCTGTTGTGTGGATTATAAGAAGAAAGTTACTTTGAGAAATCTATTAACCCAGTGCTGTGATAGGCACCGAGAAATGTCTTTCCAACTCTTCAATCTTATTAATTATTGAAGAAATAATTAAAGTGGAAACCAGGCCCTAGCTTATTTGGCTCAGTGGATAGAGCGATGGCCTGTGGACTGAAGGGTCCTAGGTTCAATTATGGTCAAGGGCACATGCCCGGGTTGCGGGATCAATCCCCAGTAGGGAGCGTGCAGGAGGCAGCTGATCAATGATTCTCATCATTGATATTTGTTGCTCTCTTTCCCTCTCCCTTCCTCCCTGAAATAAAAAAAAATATTAAAAAACAATTTTTTAAAAATGGAATCCAGAATTCATTTCTCACCCAAATAACAAAGATGGAAAACAAAACAAAATGAACAACAAAAACTGCATTGGGCCTTTGAGCCTTTGGTGAAATGGATACTCAGAATATGTTGATGTGTGTGTACATTAGTCTGAAATCCTTTGTAATAGTTGTCAATATGTATTGGCTCTAAAAAATATTCATATCCTTTGATCCAATTAGTTAATGTGAATATTCTAAGGAAAGAATCTGAAATAGGAAAAGAGCCATTGTGGTATATACCTAATTGCTTGACAACAGTTAAATTGTGGTTCATTCATTAGATGGACTATTATCCAGCTATTAAAGATGGTAGTTTTGAAGAGTAAAAATGAAAAAATCCTACTTTAAAATACAATTTAAAAAGCACAGATCCAGCTGGTTTGGTTCAATGGATAGAACGTTGGCCTGCGGACTGGGTGGTCCCAGGTTCGATTCTGGTCAAGGGCACATGCTGGGATTTCGGGATCCCCAGTAGGGAGCATTCAGGAGGCAGCCAATCAATGATTCTTTCTCATCATTGTTATTTCCATCTCCCTCTCCTTCTCCCTCTCCCGTGTCCTTCTCCATCTTCCCTTCCCCCTCTCTTTTCCTCTCTGAAAGAAATAAAAATATATTTAAAAAATAAAATAAAATAAAAAGCACAGTGCAAAATTGTCCATATAGAATTATTATCACCTTATAGAAAAGAAATCTGTCCAGAGAAAAAGACTGGAAATAGAGATCCTTTAAAAAGGTTATAATGGCTATATTTAGGTAGTACAACTCTAAGTGACATGTTTCTTTTTATTTTCTGATTTCCCTTAATGAGTATGTATTAAGAGAAACTATTGGTCTAGTATGGCATCACTCACAGGTCTGGAGTGGGTGCTGGTGTTGGCTAGGGCAATCGGGGCAATGGGTTATGTGTTTCCAACAGGTAGCCTGGACTCAATCACATAGTGGTGGCTGCATGGTTCCCAGGGAGAGCTCCAAAGTGCAAACACTTTTCCTTTTCTTTTTATTTTATTTATTTATTTATTTATTTATTTATTTATTTATTTAAAATTTCTTTATTGATTAAGGTATCACATATTTGTCCTCGTTCCCCCCATTCCCATCCCACCCCCCTCCCCACACCTGCCCCCACCCCCCTGTTGTCCTTAACCGCCAGTTAGGCTCATATGCCTGCACACAAGTCCCCTGGTTGATCTCTCCCCTTTACCTCTACCCTTCCCTACCCTCCCCCAGAGGCCCGACAGTATTTTAATACTGTGTATTTTATTTGTGTGCTGATGCCAGTGTATATAAAATAATTATCCTTGTGAAATAGAAATTCATGAAAATTTCAGAGAGGTCGGTGTTAAGGACTGACAAAAGCAGAAGTTTGTATAGTATGGCACATGTTATAGGATAAGCTTTTTGCACAGGCTTCAAATTGAGCTCTCTGCACCAGCTCATGAGAAGTGGTTTAGAACGCCTTCAAAGATTCATTTTGTTACAAAAAAGAACAGACTTTGTGGGGTCTGCAGGGATTGGTTCTCGCTAAAGATACTTCAGTAGGCAGGGGGTCATTTTGAGCAGTCTGCAGACGGAATTGTTTCAAATCTAAATCTGCCTAGCACCAGACGGAACTGTGGAAGCACTTTCTTTTTTCATTGTTTTCTGTTAATCCTACCAGAGGATATTTTTTTTCCATTGAGTTTGAGAGAGAGAAGGAGAGAGAAAGACACTTGTTGGTTGCCGCCCTCCCGCACATTCCCCACCTGGGGGCTGGGATCGAGCCTGTAACCGATGCGCCCCTGACCCGGAATGAAACACTTGACCTTTTGGTGCGCGGGCTGACGCTCTAACGGTTGAGCCCCCAAAGGCCAGGGCTCATAGCGGGGACGACGTCGGAGGAAGCAGACGTGGTGGCCGCGAGAGCGGAGCTGGGCAGACCTGCCGGTGAGTAGTGAGCGGGCAGGTCTCGGGTCGGCGGGGCCAGACGGCTGGGCAGCGGAACGAGGGGCGAGGCTCGGCACTTTTCCACAGTGCGAACACTTTTCAAGTTTCATATTTGTAATTGTTCCATTTTCCAAAGCAAGCCAGGAGGCCAAGCCCGGAGTCAGAGGGGGAGGGGACTAGTCCAGGCATAGATGCGGAGAAGGGAATAATGGCGCACATTGATTTTAATACCCCCTCTGCATCTTCTGAGTCCCTATGAGGTAAAGTTGAGAGTTATCAGCTCTGACATATGACTACCTGTTCCTTTCCTCTACCTCAGTACCAGGCAAATGAGCTTTTTATAATGATCTGAACACACCTTACTATATATCTTACCTTACGTCTTTGCTTCTGTGGATTCAACTGGAGTCCAGTCACCCACTCTGAGGGCCCACACACTAATCTCACATTGATTTTGGAACATCTTTCAAGACAGAAAAGGGTGTACGTCCTTAAGAAAGCCCATTCTCGTGCTCGCTTCGGCAGCACAGACACTAAAATTGGAACGACACGGAGAAGATGAGCATGGCCCCTGCCCAAGGCTGACACGCAAATTCGCGAAGCGTTCCATGTTCCTGAGGCCTGCTCAGGTCCCAACCTGTCCGTGGTTTGGGGCTGCTGTCCGCCTCATAAAGCAAAGCAGAGCGTTCGTCATCGGGGGAAGACAAAGTGGTCTTCTCCTTGATAAAACCTCTTACATGGTAAAAAAAAAAAAAAAAAAGCCCTGGATCTATGAACTAGGAGGTCACCGTTCCCTTCTGTTTGATTCCCGGGGTGAGCGGTTGCGGGCGGGATCCACCGTGTGGGGCGCGCAGGAGGCGGCCGATCAATGATTTTCTCTCATCATTGCTGTTTCTATCTCTCTCTCCCTCTCCCTTCAAAAAATAAAAATATATTGAAAAAAATAAAAATAAAAGAAAGCCCATCCTGCCCATTGGGTAGATTTGGAACCTTTCCTTCTTTGGATTCCGTAGAACAATGTACAGATTTCTAATTTGATATCTACATAAAGTTAGTATTCGCTTGTTAACAACATGCCTGTTTCCCTTTTTGTAGACTCTTAAGATTCTCAAAAGCAGGGACTATATCTTTCTTGTATTTATATCTCTAGAATCTTAGCTGGCAATTATTAGATGATGAATGTTTGGATAAATTGTTTTTAATGCACTTTTTAAAAAGACATGCAAATGGCCAACAGGTAGATGAAAAGGTGCTCAACATCACTAGTTATCACGGAAATGCAAATCAAAACCACCATGAGATATCACCTCACACCTGTAAAAATGGCTTTTGTGGAAAAGAAGAGAGATGAACAGTGTGCACTGTTGGTGGGAAAACACTGTGGAGATGACTCAGAAAGTTAAAAGCAGAACTACCACATGATATAGCAATCCCGCTTCTGGGTATTTAATCCAAAGGAAATAGAAACAGGATATTGAAGAGATATCTGTACCTCCACATTCATTGCAGCATTATTTACAACAGGGAAGGTTTGGAAGCAACCTAAGTTCCCACCAGTGAATGAATGGGTAAAGAAGATGTGGTAAATATATACAGTGGAATATTATTTAGCCCAATAAAGAGGGAAATCCCGCCATTTGTGACAACATGGATAGATCTTGAGAGCATTATAGTAAGTGAAGTAAGCCAGACAGAGACAAATACTGCATGGTATCATATATGTGGAATCTAAAACGAAAAAGTCAAACCCATAGAAACAGAGAGTAGAAAAGTGGTTGTCAGGGGCTGGGTGGGTGGTGGGGGGTGGGAAAATAGGAAAGAGTTGGTAAAACTGTACAAAAAGAAAAAAAAATTTACATTTTAAGATCATTAGTAAAATCAGGCATTTTATGTAATAACTTAATCAATAAAGAAATTAAAAAAATAATAAAAAAAGAAAAAGAAAACAAAGAAAAGCGGTTGCCAGGGGCTGGGTGGGTGGTGGGTGGTGGGAAAATAGGAAAAAGTTGGTAAAATTGTACAAAAAGAAAAAAAATGTACATTTTAAGATCATTAGTAAAATCAGGCATTTTATGTAATAACTTAATCAATAAAGAAATTAAAAAAATAATAAAAAAAGAAAAAGGAAAAAAAAGAAAAGCGGTTGCCAGGGGCTGGGTGGGTGGTGGGTGGTGGGAAAATAGGAAAAAGTTGGTAAAACTGTACAAAAAGAAAAAAAATGTACATTTTAAGATCATTAGTAAAATCAGGCATTTTTCATATAAATATATATCACTTGTACATTTTTCTCATGAGATAAGTGGTAATATTAAGCATTTTTTCATATACATGTTTATACTTTCATGATTCTCATGGGATAAGTTTACTTTTATTTGAGTTATAACACAGTTGTAGGATTGAATATATTAAAAGACTAACTCAAACATGTTTTCAAATCATATATATTTTGTTTTATTTACTTTGCAAACAACAAGCTTGAAATTCTGAAAACTTCATAGCAAATTTTGTGGGGAAAAGATCTGTTATTACTTATACTGAAAGCAGAAATATATAATTCTCTTGCCTAACAGAACCAAAACTCAGCTTGACATGACATATTAAATGTAGGAATAATTACTTAGGTGGAAAAATTAAAACTTTGTCAATTTTCTTTAGAGCGGGTACCTTTTAAGAGTTATAACAACACTGACATTTTCTTCCGTGACAGTTTTTAAAAAATAATCCAGAAGAATTTGGTCAGTTACTTTACTATTCCACAGCTCATTTAAGGACTTTTTAAAATTGACTTTAGAGAGAGGAAGGGAGTGGGGGGAAGAGTAAGAAACATCAGCGTGAGAGAGAAAACATATGGCTGTCTCCTGTATGCACCCCGACCAAGGATGGAACCCAAAACCTAGGTATGTGCCCTGACAGGAATGGAATCAGCCACACAGTAGGGACTTTGCATGGAGGACAATCCAACCAACAGCCACACTGGCCAGGGCAGACAAATATTTAAGAACTTAAAAAAAAAGTCATTTAAATTGCACAGAGAACATAAAGTAATGTGATATTTTGGTAGGAACGCGTTCTTTGTTTTGTTATATTGTTTCTTTCTTTGTTCTTACCGTCTAGACCCCCACAAATGTTTTCCAGCTTCCCCAGAACACCTAGACATGTTTACTTTTAAATCATCTTTTTGTTAATTTGTATGCTGTTTTGTATTTTATCCGGTTTTTGTGCTGTGACTCATCAAAAAGATTAACTGCTAAGACAACCTTCTCCTTGCCTGCATTACGGCCAGCCAGGCACTGCGTTCTCCAGGCCCCAAAAGGAGGGAGGTAAGAACTTCTATTTTCGTTCACAATCCTAGAGGAACAGGGAGTGGAGGGGGGAATTTTAATGGATTTGGCTAAGCGCAGAGGGATAGCTGGCGTCTTGGAGACTGGGAAGCAGGGTGGCTTCATGAGCGAATGACCCCTGTAGTTGCACAGAGCTGTGCTTGCTTTAATGCTTTGCTGGTCCTCTCTTGAGATTCTTCATCATTTTAAATCAAGGGGCCCGGTGTTTTCATTTTGCACAGGGTCCCAAAATTATATATCCAGGCCTGCTGGGAAGACCAAGGGGTAAGGGTCAGTAATGGTAGGGACTTTGTCCTCCTCTGACAGGGAGGCTACAGGGATACTTGAAGACAGACCGTGATGTACCTCAGGAGTCGCTGTGAGGATCCCTGAAGCTGAGGTTGGCAAGGAACAAGTGGACCTTCCCCCTTGCTTTCATAGGGAAATAGGTATAAGAGGCACCTCTCACAGACACCAGGCAGCCCCCTGAGTTGGAGGAAGAGGGCTATTCCCAACCTGCCTTCTTGTTTTCTCATCTAAATGAATTTAGATGGGAAAACTCCAGTTATTGCATTGTGAGGAAGCTGATTTGATTAAAGCAATTAAAGCATGCACTTGTATTAAAGAAGCAAGGCAAGCAAATCTATACATCTGGCTTATGTAGCGCAGATGGCCTCTCAACTAATTTGAAGAGCAAGTGGGGTGGGGATTTGAGGCGTTATATACTCTTCTGTCTATAAATTTCAAAAATGTCTCGGCTAAATATTTTGGTACAGATTCATTCTCAAGGTCCCTTTTAACTTTGTTGTGGCCTTCCCAGAACCCACGAGAAGCACCTGGCAACTTTATCTTGCCAAGCCTTGAGACTGCTGGCTTCTCTGCTTAGGGAGTAAAACTGCCCTTTTTTTCCTTTACCCCCCCCCCCCCCCCCGCTCCTTTCCTGCATTCTTTGGGTAGGGAGGCTTTTAACCATTTTCTCTCAAGTGTCCTTGGCTGGGGAAGATAATGGCTTGCTATTTACAAGCTAGCTGCAAATTGCCCACACTGTTCGGCCTTGTTTTAATTTTCCTGCCTCAGTTTCCCCATTCCACTTGCCCTGGAATTTTTCTAGCTTTTCACTGCCCTATAACATAGAAGCTTGGACAGGGACTATGGTAGATTCAAAAGAAGCCCTTTCTCAAATGTCCTGGATTTCATAAGCCCGAGTTCAAGTCTGAGTTAAAGTAGGGTCTCCCTCCAAAAAGACAGATTAGGCCTTGTGTAGTGGGTTGCATGGAGTCCCCCAAAAGATATGTCTACCTGGACCTTCAGAATGCAACCTTATTTGGAATAAGGGCCTTTGAGATGTAATTAAAGTAAGGATCTCAAGATGAGGTCATCCTGGATTACAGTGGGCTCTAAATCCAATGATAGGGATTCTTATAAAAGACAAAAGGAGAATGTATACAGAGAGACATGCAGAAAGCCATATGAAGTTGCAGGAAGAGATTGGAATGATGCATCTTTTTAAAAAATTTCTTTATTGATTAAGGTGTTAAATATGTGTCCTTATTCCCCCATTATCCCCCCTCCCCATGCCCTCCACTCATGCCCTTACCCCCCTGTTGTCTGTGTCCATTCTTTAGGCTTATATGCATTCATACAAGTCCTTTGGTTGATCTCTCTCCCTTACCCCTACCTTCCCTCTGAGGTTTGCTGGTCTGATGGATGTTTCTCTGTCTCTGGATCTGTTTTTGTTCATCAGTTTATGTTGTTCATTATATTCCATAAATGAGTGAGATCATGTGGCATTTATCTTTCTCTGACTGGCTTATTTCACTTAGCATAATGCTCTCCAGTTCCATCCATGCTGTTGCAAATGGTAAGAATTCCTTATTATTATTATTTTTTATCATAGCATAGTATTCCACTGTGTAGATGTACACAGTTTTTTATTTTTTAAAAAAATATTCTTTATTGATTTCAGAGAGGAAGGGAGAAGGAGAGAGCGATAGAAACATCAATGATGAGAGAGAATCATTGATGGCTGCCTCCTGCACACCCCCCACTGGGGATCAAGCCCGCAACCCAAGCATGTGCCCTCGGCTGGAATCGAACCTGGGTCCCTTCGGTCCGCAGGCTGACGCTTTATCCACTGAGCCAAGACGGCTAGGGCAATGTACACAGTTTTTTAATCCACCCATCTGCTGATGGGCACCTAGGCTGTTTCCAAATCTTATCTATGGTAAATTGTGCTGCTATGAATGTAGGGGTGCATATATCCTTTCTAATTGGTGTTTCTAGTTTCTTGGGATATATTCCTAGAAGTGGGATCACTGTGTCAAGTGGGAGTTCCATTTTCAGTTTTTTGAGGAAACTCCATACTGTTCTCCACAGTGGCTGCACCAGTCTGCATTCCCACCAGCAGTGCACGAGGGTTCCTTTTTCTCCGCATCCTCACCAACACTTGTTTGTTGATTTGTTGATGATAGCCATTCTGACAGGTGTGAGATGGTACCTCATTGTCGTTTTGATTTGCATCTCTCGGATAATAAGTGACTTTGAGCATGTTTTCATGTGTCTCTTGGCCTTCCTTCTGTCTTCTTTTGAAAATATTCTGTTTAGGTCCGTTGCCCATTTTTTTATTGGATCATTTATCTTCCTCTTATTAAGTTGTATAAACTGCCTCTAGATGTTGGAGATTAAACCTTTATCAGTGAAAAGATTTGCAAATATGTTCTCCCATACAGTGGGCTTTCTTGTTGTTTTGTTGATGGTTTCTTTTGCTGTAAAAAAGCTTTTTATTTTGATGTAGTCCCATTTGTTTATTTTCTCTTTAGCTTCCATTGCCCTAGGAGTGGTATCAGTGAAAAAGTTTTTTCGGCATATGTCTGAGATTTTGCTGCCTGTGGATTCCTCTAGTATTTTTATGGTTTCCCATCTTATGTTTAAGTCCTGTATCCATTTTGAGTTTATTTTTGTGTATGGTGTAAGTTGGTGGTCTAGTTTCATTTTTTTGCATGTATCTGTCCAATTTTCCCAGCACCATTTATTGAAGAGACTGTCTTGACTCCATTTTATGTTCATGCCTCCTTTGTCAAATATTAATTGAGCATAGTGGTTTGGGTCGATTTCTGGGTTCTCTATTCTGTTCCATTGGTCTATACGTCTGTTCTTGTGCCAGTACCAGGTTGTTTTGAGAATAGTGGCTTTGTAATACATCTTGAGGTCTGGTAATGAGATCCCTCCTACTTTATTCTTCTTTCTCAGGATTGCTGTGGCTATTTGTTTTTTTAGTTTTTTTATTCCAGATGAATTTTTGGAGAGTTCTTTCTAGCTCTGTGATATATGCCATTGGTATTTTAATAGGGAGTGCATTGAATCTATAGATTGCTTTGGGTGGTATGGACATTTTAATGATGCTGATTCTACCAATCCACGAACACGGTATGTTCTTCCATCTATTTATGTCTTCCTCTATCTCTTTTTTCAGTGTCCTATAGTTTTTCGCATATAGGTCTTTTACCTCCTTAGTTAAGTTTATTCCTAGGTATCTTAATTTTTTTGGTGTGATGGTAAATGGGATGGCTTTTTTAGTCTCTTTGTAAGTTCACTGTTGGTGTATAGAAATGCCATAGATTTCTTGGCATTAATTTTGTATCCTGGTGCATTGCCAAATTTATTTATTAAGTCTAATAATTTTTTTGATGGAGTCTTTAGGGTTTTCTATGTACAATATCATGTCATCTGCAAATAAGGACAGTTTTATTTCTTCTTTTCCAATTTGGATGCATTTTATTTCTTCTTCTTGTCTGATCGCAATGCTAGTACTTCCAGTACTATGTTGAAGTGGTGAGAGTGGGCATCCCTGTCTTGTTCCTGTTCTTAGGGGAAAAGGTTTTAGTTTTTGTCCATTGAGTATGATGTTGGCTGTGGGTTTTTCTTTTCTTTTTTTTATATTTTATTTATTTTTTACAGAGAGGAAGGGAGAGGGATAGAGAGTTAGAAACGTCGATGAGAGAGAAACATCGACCAGCTGCCTCCTGCACATCCCCCACTGGGGACGTGCCCGCAACCAGTGTACATGCCCTTGACCGGAATTGACCTGGGACCTTTCAGTCCGCAGACCGACACTCTATCCACTGAGCCAAACCGGTTTCGGCTGGCTGTGGGTTTTTCATATTTGGCTTTTATTATGTTGAGGTATGATCCTTCTATTCCCACCTTGCTGACTGTTTTGATCAAGAAGGGGGTGTTGGATTTTGTCAAATGCTTTTTCTGTGTCACTTGATATGATTATGTGATTTTTATCTCTCAATTTGTTTATGTGATGTATCACGTTTATTGATTTGCGGATATTGTGCCATCCTCGCATCCCCGGGATAGATTCTACTTGGTCATGGTGTATGATCTTTCTGATGTACTGCTGGATCCGATTGCTAGAATTTTGTTGAGGATTTTGGCATCTGTGTTCATGAGGGATATTGGTCGGTAATTCTCTTTCATTGTGTTGTCTTTATCTGGTTTTGGGATTAGGGTGATGCTGGCTTCATAGAAGGAGCTCGGAAGTGTTCCTTCCTCTTGAATTTTCTGGAATAGTCTGAGGAGGATAGGTATTAGTTCTTCCTTGAATGTTTGGTAAAACTCTCCTGTGAAGCCGTCTGGCCCCGGGCTTTTGTTTTCTGGAAGCTTTTTGATGACTGCTTCAATTTCTCCATAGTTATCGGCCTATAGAGATGTTTAGATTCTTCCCGATTGAGTCTTGGAAGGTTGTGTTTTTCTAGGAATATGCCCATTTCCTCCAGGTTGTGTAGTTTGTTAGAATAGAGTTGTTCAGGAAACTACGCCTAGGCGGCCAGGATCACAGCGAAGTGGGTCAGAGCAGCACGTGGATCTCCAGGGACGCCTGGGCCTCTGCTTTCGGGCCCCTGAAGGTGGTGTGGGGGCCAGGTGCAGCGGCTACCCCTCCTCCCCGCCCTGATATGGACCCCAAGATGGCGCACAGGCCAGGGCACCACAGCGGGTCACCATCCCCGCCGCTGCACGTGCTGAAGGTCAGAGCACAGGCAGAGCACGGCGGAGGGCGGCTGCTCCTGGTCCTCTTCTCTGACAACAAGCAGAGCTGGCAGGGGCTCCCTAAGGCCCAAATGGCCGCCCTTGGCCTTGCGGAGACGACAGACAAGCTGAGGATGATGGAGGGAGGACTGCAGCATCCGGAAGGCTGTGAGGGTCGCCTTCGAGGGCGCCATGAACCACCTGAGCCGGGGACCGGGGAGCCGGCCAGCGACCTCAGCGCCATCGACTGAGGGCCCCCGCCGCGTCCGTATGTTGACAAGCTGCACATGTGTGTATATTGCTCAGAACCTCACTCATTCTGATTGTGGACGTAGTTCTTTCATTCTTTCCCGGGGGTCGGGGAGGTTTGTTTCCCAGTTTTCTATGAGACCATCCCGTCTGGGCACCGGGGGCGCAGCTTCCCTGAGACTCTGCCCGGCACAGGTCACCCGAGGGTGCTGCTGGCATCCCTTTCTTCGAGCCATAGCTTTTAAAAAAGACTTTTGAATGTTTAATACGTTTGTAAATCTTACTCTTTCCACAGGGTGCCTGTTATTCAATAAGGTGGGAGGTAAATTTCCAGTGACAAATGTGTATTTTGAGAAGGAAGATGCCATTGTTCTGAGCGGTACTTTGTGGAAAGAGGCGGAGAGGACATTTGTGCGTGTACATCACCTGCGAATCGCAGAAACACTCCGCGCGGGCGGCTGTGCGGTGGGCGGTGGGCGCGTCCCCGGAGCTGCAGTCCGCTGGTCCTCCGCTGCCTCCCGCAGCCCAGGGGCCCCGCGGATTATTTATTGTAGAAAGTGTCTTCACTTGCTTTATAATGAGAAATAAATTTGCAAAAGTATATTGAGAGCGTTTTTCTACAGGCACACGGACGTCCGCCCGTCCCCGGCGCGTGCTGCTGGCTGTACAGACTGGCCGTGTTCTTTGGTTTGTAACTGGTACTCCTGTTTGCAATGAGGGGCTTTCTCTGAGGAACATAGGATTAGTCCTTTATTTTTAAGAGGTAAAGCATTACGTTAGGGGAAAAGGTCGGGTGGGTTTCCCAATTCCATTTTTTTATATTAAAAAAAAGAAAAAAAAGAATAGAGTTGTTCATAGTATTTTTAACAATCCTTTGTATTTCTGTAGGGTCTGTTTTTATTTCTCCTCTTTCATTTCTGATTTTGTTTATTCAGGTCCTCTCTCTTTGCTTCTTGGTGATGCTGGCTAGAGGTTCATCAATCTTTTTTATTCTTTGAAAGAACCAGCTCTTGGTTTCATTGATCTTTTTTTAAAAAATAAATCTTTATTGTTTAGATTATTAGAGATGTTCCTCTTTTTTACCCCCATACCTCCCCTTCACCTGATTTCTCCCCCACCCCATGCCCTTCCCCCCCCCGCCACTGTCTTCATCCATATGTGTAAGATTATTTTCTTTTTTTCATTTTTTATTAAGGTATTATATGTGTACATACATATAATACCATTGCCCCCCCCACTCCCATCTATGCCCTCACCCCCCAGAGTTTTGCGTCCATTGGTTATGTTTATATGCATGCATACAAGTCCTTCCATTGATCTCCCCCACCTCTCGCTAACCTTCCCACTGTAATTTGACAGTCTGTTTGATGCTTTCCTGCCTCTGTATCTATCTTTTTGTTCATCAGTTTATAATGTTCTTTTTTTCTTTTTTTTCAATTATTTTTATTGAGGTATTATATGTGTACATATCTTACGATTGCCCCTCCACCCCACTCCCATATATGCCCTCACCCCGCAGAGTTTTGCGTCCATTGGTTATGCTTATATGTATGCATACAAGTCCTTTGGTTGATCTCTTATCTTCCCCACCTCTCCTTAACCTTCCCGCTGTAATTTGACAGACTGTTTGATGCTTTACTGCCTCTGTATCTATCTTTTTGTTCAAGTTTATAATGTTCTTTATTATCCACAAATGTGTGAGATCATGTGGTATTTTTCTTTCATTGACTGGCTTGTTTCACTTAGCATAATGCTCTCCCGTTCCATCCAGGTTGGTGCAAATGGTGAGAATTCCTTCTTTTTTTTTAAAATATATTTTATTGATTTTTTACAGAGAGGAAGAGAGAGGGATAGAGAGTCAGAAACATCGATGAAAGAGAAACATCGATCAGCTGCCTCCTGCACACCCCCCACTGGGGATGCGCCCGCAACCAAGGCACATGCCCCTGACCGGAATCGAACCTGGGACCCTTGAGTCCGCAGACCGACGCTCCATCCACTGAGCCAAACCGGTTTCAGCGAATTCCTTCTTTTTTATGGCAGCATAGTATTCCATCATGTAGATGTACCATGGTTTTCTGATCCAGTCATCTGCTGACGGGCACATAGGCTGTTTCCAAATCTTAGCTATGGTAAATTGTGCTGCTATGAACAAAGGGGTGCATATATCCTTTCTGATTGGTGTTTCTAGTTTTTTAGGATATATTCCTAGGAGTGGGATTATTGGGTTAAATGGGAGTTCCATTTTTAGTTTTTTGTGGAAACTCCATACTGTTCTCCACAGTGGCTGCACCAGTCTGCATTCCCTCCAGTGGTGCACAAGGGTTCCTTTTTGTCCGAATCATCACCAGCACTTGTTGTTTGTTTGATTTGTTGATGATAGCCATTCTGACAGGTGTGAGATGGTACCTCATTTTCACTTTGAGATGCATCTCTCTCTCTTATTCTGGCACCCCCATAATTCAGATGTTGGTATGCTTGAAGTTGTCCCAGAGGCTCTTTACACTATCTTTATATTTTTTTATTCTTTTTTCTTTTTGTTTTTCTGATTGGGTGTTTTTTGCTTCCTCATGTTTCAAATCTTTGATTTGATTCTTGGGGTCCTCTAGTCTACTATTGGATTTCTGTATATTATTCTTTATTTTAGACAGTGTATACTTTTTTAAAAAATATATCTTATTGATTTTTTACAGAGAGGGAGGGAGAGGGAGAGAGAGCTAGAAACATCGATGAGAGAGAAGCACTCATCAGCTGCCTCCTGCACGCCCCTCACTGGGGATGTGCCCGCAACCAAGGTACATGCCCTTGACCGGGAATTGAACCCGGGACCCTTCAGTCTGCAGGCCGACGCTCTATCCACTGAGCCACACCGGCCAGGGATAGACAGTGTATACTTAATTTCTGACTGGTCCTTTTCCATTTTTTTTGTATTCTCATTACGATCCTTAAAGGTATCACTAAGTTCCTCGGAGGTCTTACTAAATTTCTCAGCAGTTTCTAGAAGATTCTTGAGTAACCTTATAAGTGTGGTTTTGAACTCTATATCCAGTAGTTTGCTTTCCTCCATTTCTTTCATTTGTGATATGTTTCTTTGTCTCCGCATTTTGGCTGCTTCCCTGTGTTGGTTGAGTGGCTTTGTGACCTATAGAGCCCAGTGGCTTAGCCTCCCCAATCACCTGTGGTGGACACTCTTGTTGCACCCCTTTGTGGGCTGGGTGCACAGTCTTGTTGTAGTTAAACCTTGATTGCTGTTGGTACACTGGGAGGAATTGACCTCCAGGCCAATTGGCTGTGAGGATCACCTGTGTCTATAATGGAAGAACTGCTGTACTGGAGTCACCCTTATGGGGCAGGGTTTGCTTCAGTGGGGCTTTGGTGCTCACCGAGTCTGCCTCTTGAGTGTGTCATTATGGATGTGAGGAGTTGAAATCTGGTGTCATCTCACACTGACCACTAGGTACACTGGCTCCTGGATCTCCAAGGAGGTGCAGGTCAGCAACTGTCTGAGGCCACACAGCAGGAGCTACAGCGAGATCTGCAGATTTTTCCTCTTTGCTTGGGGTTTGGAAGTTTTGGAGCTGGCTGACCGAGCTGCAGTTTGTTAGGTTAAGCAGCGATAAGGCAGGCCATTCATATGCAAAAGCCACTGTGCACAGTTTGGGTGGGTTTGTAAATTGGGTGGGTGAGGTCTCAGGGAATCACTAGGGCGTGGCAAACAGCGATGGCTGCCAGTCAGCTCTCTCTGTGTCTTTGCGTTTCTGGGTCTCCACGTTTTCGTTTCCCCATGTCCCATGCTCCCGTGCAGTTAACAATGATTCCTGTGCGCACCTCTTCAAGAAAGCCACTCTCACTTTCCCACCCGATGCCAGACAGTCCAGCTTCTCCCCGTAGGAGTCTGGGTCCCCAGAGTCTCGCCGGAAACTGGAGTTCAGAGCAGTCAGGAGCTTGTGTCTCCCTTTGGATGGAAAAAAAACAGCGCGCCCAGTCTCCAGCTGCCAGCCTGATTTGCGTGCCTCCGTACCTCTGCTTTTTGGCGTTAGTGCATGTCCTACCGGGTCTCAATGCTCTTTTCTCTTTCCTTCTAGTTGTAGAACTTCTACTCAGCCAGCTTTCCCATGGTTCTGGGTGATAGACGTTTTGTCTTTTAGTTGTAGTTTTGGTGTGGTTGTGAGAGGCAGCACGTACAGGTGTATACCTTATGCTGCCATCTTGGTTTTTCCCTCATTGATCTTTTGTATATATATATATATATTTTGGTCTCTATGTCATTTATTTCTGCTCTGATCTTTATTATCTCCTTCCTTCTGCTCACTCTGGGCTTTTCTTGTTGCTCTCTTTCTAATTATTTGAGTTGTAGAGTTAGATGATTTATTACTATTTTTTCTTGTTTTTTGAGGTAGGCCTGTAGTGCTATAAACTTCCTTCTCAGGACTGTTTTCATTGTGTCCCATAGATTTTGGATTGTTGTGTTTTTATTGTCATTAGTTTCCAGGATGTTTTAAATTTCTTTTTTGATCTCTTTGGCAACCCAATCACTGTTTGATAGCATGCTATTCAGCTTCCAAGTGTTTGAATTTTTTTGGCTGTTTTTATTGTAGTTTTTTTCTAATATTATGCCATTGTGGTCTGAGAAAATGCTTGATATGATTTCAATCTTCTTGAATATGGGGAGACTTTGCTTGTGACATAATATGTGGTCTATTTTTGAAAATGTCTCATGTGCACTTGAGAAGAACGTATATTCCATGGCTTTGGGGTGAAATGTTTTGAAGATGTTAGTTAAGTCCATCTGATCTAGTGAGTCATTTAGGATTGCTGTTTCTTTGCTGATTTTTTGTCTAGAGGATTTATCCAGTGATGTCATTGGTGTATTAAAGTCCCCTATTATGATTGTATTGTTGTCAATCTCTCCTTTGATATATTCCAGGAGTTTTTTTTTAATGTATTTGGGTGCTCCTGCATTGGGTGCATATGGAGTGATGCATCTTTAAGTCAAGTAATGCCAAGGATCGCCTGTAGCCACCAGAAGCGAGGAGAAAGGAACCGACTCATATAACACATTAATTTTGGACTTCTGGCCTCCAGGACTAGCCTAGCTAATAAAGAGGGAATATGCTAATTGACCATCACACCCTCACAAAGATGGCGGCACCCACAGCCAATAAGGAGGGGATATGCTTATTGACTGCCATGCCCCAAAGATGGCAGCGCTCAGTCCCCTCAGCTCTGCCAAGGTGGCAGGCGCCCAGCACGGCCATGCAGGTCCCTAAGCAGGTCCAGCCGCTCCTTGTGCCTGCCTCTGTAGTCCCCCAGCTGCCCAGGGCAGGCCTGAGGTGCAGGCAAACCTTGGATTGTGGCTGCCCAGCTGCCCAGGGCTGCCTGTGGCTCTGGTAACTAGGGCCGGCCAAGGCTTGCATTGCCAGCAGTGGCAGCAGTAGAGGTACGATGGGGCATTGCCTTCCCCTGATTGCTGGGTCACCTCCCACCCTGAGGGCTCCCAGACTGTGAGAGGGGGCAGGCCGGGCTGAGGGGACCCCCCCTCCAGCGCATGAATTTTCATGCATCGGGTCTCTAGTTAGAGAATAAATTTCTGTTGTTTTAAGCCACCACCACATTTTAAAATTATACTTTGCTTTCAGTGTTATTTTTTATTGGCTTCAGGTATACAGCATAGTGGTTAGACAATTATATACTTTACAAAAGTGTTTCCCCTGATATTTCCAGTACCCATCTGGCATCATACACAGTTATTACAATATTATTGACTATATTCCCTATAATGTACTTTAATCCTCAGGACTATTTTGTAACTTCCAATCTGTACTTCTCAATCTATTCACCTTTTTCACCCAGTTTCCCAATCCCTCTCCACTCTGGAAACCATCAGTCTGTTCTCTGTGTCTATAAGTCTGTTTCACTTTTGCATGTTCACTTATTTTGTTCTTTATATTCCACATGTAAGTGAAATTATATGGTATTAGTCTTTCTCTGAATGACTTACTTCAATGAGCACAATACCCTCTAGGTCCATCTATACTGTTGTAAATGGTAAGATTTCATTCTTTTTATGGCCGAGTGATATTCCATTGTACATATGTAGCATCACTTTTTTTACCCACTCATTTATTGATGGGTACTTTGGGTTGTTTCCATATCTTGGCTATTGTAAATAACACTGCAGTGAACATAGGGATGCATATATTATTTTGAATTAGTGTTTTGGGTTTCATCGGATAAATGCCCAGAAGTGGAGTCACTGGGCCATAAGGCAGTTCAATTTTTAATTTTTTGAGGAACCTCCATACTTTTTATATATTATATATGCTGTTGCCTCAACCTCATTTTGTTTTATTTATTTATTATTTTTTCTCCAGCCTCATTTTATAGGAATAGAGATACTTATGATTTGCAATGTTGCTTTAGGCCAGAGTTTATTTAAAAGCAAGTAGATTGTTTTTTGAAAACATAATTTATTTATAATAGAACAGAGCCTCCAGTTGTTGTGCTTGTGCTGAAACTGTTTATTTAGTGTACATTCATAAACCCCAGAGTTTGAAATAAAATAGTAGAGTCAGCATTTTACTTTGGGGACGTCATACCAATTTATTTGAGCAAAAGTATTTGCTTTTTAATAGTGAAACTGGATCAGTATAAAAATAATATTGGCTAAATGTACTGCTAGAATTGATCTATTTTATCAGACCTTTTTTTAGGCAGAAAACTTGGATAACTGCTTCTTTAAGGACAATAAAGCAGGCTGTATAAAAAAGACAGGCAGATTAAAGATTTTAAAATCAGATACTTCACCAAAGAAAATATAGGAATGTCCAATAAGCATGTGAAAAGGTGCGTAACATGATTAGTTATCAGAGAAGTAGAATTAAAACCCAATTGAGTTATCACTACAGTGACTAAAATAAAAAGACTGACAACACCATTGTGTAGATGTACCACAGTTTTTTAATCCACTCATCTGCTGATGGGCACTTAGGCTGTTTCCAAATCTTAGCTATTGTAAATTGTGCTGCTATGAACTAGGGGTGCATATGTACTATGCTGCGGTAAAAAAGGAGTTCTTACCATTTGCACCAGCATGGATGGACCTGGAGAGCATTATGCTATGTGAAATAAGCCAGGCAGAGAAAGATAAATATCACATGATCTCACTCACTTATGGAATATAATGAACAACATAAACTGATGAACAAAAATAGATCCAGAGACAGAGAAACATCGATCAGAACATTAAACCTCAGAGGAAAAGTAGGGGAGGGGGAGAGATCAACCAAAGGACTTGTATGCATGCTTATAAGCCTAACCAATGGACACAGACAACAGGGGGGTGAGGGCATGAGGGAGGAGGATAGGGGGTGTAATGGGGGAATAAGGACACATATGTAACACCTTAATCAATAAAGAAATTAAAAAAAACTGACAACACCAACTATGGGCAAGGAGGTAGAGAAACTGGTACTTTTTTGAATTGCCAGGAGGAGTGTTAAATGGTACAACTTTGGAGACCTTTTTGTCAGTTCCTTATAAAGTTAAACGTACTCTAGGACCTATGAATCCCACTCTTAGGTATTTTTCTCATGAATCATGAAAACATTTGTCCCCCAAAACATTGTACAAAAATGTTTGTTAACAACTTTATTTATAAAAGTCCAAACTGGAAACAACTCAAATATCTATCAGTAGGAGAAGGGATTATCAAATAGTGGTATATTTATATAATGGAATACTTTTAGACCAGACCAATGTTTTCCAGCATCCTCAGAAAACGTAGAGTACTGAAACCATCCTTGGTTTAATTTGTATGCTGATTTGTATTTTATCTGATTTTTATGCAGTGACGCATCAAAAAGATTAACTGCTAAGACAACCTTCTCCTTGCCTGCATTACCGCCAGCCAGGCCCTGCGTTCTCCAGGCCCCAAAAGGAGGGAGGTAAGAACTTCTATTTTCGTTCACAATCCTAGAGGAACAGGGAGTGGAGGGGGGAATTTTAATGGATTTGGCTAAGAGCAGAGGGATAGCTGGCGTCTTGGAGACTGGGAAGCAGGGTGGCTTCATGAGCGAATGACCCCTCTAGTTGCACAGAGCTGTGCTTGCTTTAATGCTTTGCTGGTCCTTTCTTGAGATTCTTCATAATTTTAAATCAAGGGGCCCGGTGTTTTCATTTTGCACAGGGCCCCAAAATTATGGTAGGGACTTTGTCCTCCTCTGACAGGGAGGCTACAGGGATACTTGAAGACAGACCGTGATGTACCTCAGGAGTCGCTGTGAGGATCCCTGAAGCTGAGGTTGGCAAGGAACAAGTGGATCTACCAGAGAACTCTTCCCCCTTGCTTTCATAGGGAAATAGGTATTAGAGGCACCTCTCACAGACACCATGTTGTCTTCGTCCTAGACGAATCTCAAAAACTTTGTTGAATGAAATATGTCATTCTGTTTGATTCCATGTAAATGAAATTCTAGAGTAAGCAAAGCTAACCTGTGGTGATAAAAATCAGAAAGTGTTTGGAGGGGGTTGGGGATTGGATGGGAATTGACTGGAAAGAGGCATAAGAAAACTTTCTGGGAAGAAGGATATATTCTATGTCTTGATTAGGGTGGTGATTACATGGGTGTATAATTGTCAAAACCCATTGAACTGTATACTTAAGTTTATGTGTTTATTTTTTATGTAAATTATACTTCAATTTAAAAAATAAGGTCCCCTCATACTCCTAACCCATCCAAGAAAATGTCTGCTCAAACAATCTACAGTGAAAAACCTCCTCTTTCAGGCTAAGGCCTCCTAGATCATATGTTGTGGGTCCAATCTGGAGCTCTAACCTGGTTCCTCTGCTTGGATTAACTATCTGAATTTGATGGTCCTGCAGTTTTAGCTCCAATCTCATTTTGGTGTTTTATTTATTTATTTATTTTTAAAATATATTTTATTGGTATTTTACAGAGAGGAAGGGAGAGGTACAGAGAGTTAGAAACATCGATGAGAGAGAAACAACGATCAGCTGCCTCCTGCACACCCCCTACTGGGGATGTGCCCGCAACCAAGGTACATGCCCCTGACCAGAATCGAACCTGAGACCTTTCAGTCTGCAGGCCGACGCTCTATCCACTGAGCCAAACCGGTTTCGGCTCACTTTGGTGTTTTAGCAACGGCTTCCCTTCCTGACTCAAGTTTTATTTATTTCCTATCTTATTTTTTCCTTGATCCTTTGACTATAAGCACTTGGTGGTAAGGCACAATATATATGGAAAAAAAGGGAAAAAATTGTTGTCTCTTTTGAGTCTAACCCATCCTATTTTTTTTTTTTTAAAGATAAAGCACAATGATGTGTTTGGCTTTTCTAACTGCCAAATCTGATGCAATGTAATTATTGAATTAGATTAGATTACTGTTTATATTAAGCTCAAATAGTGATTAAATTGAATTTTTTATGGTAAGAGCTCACAGGTAAAATCAGCTGAAATCAACCAGTGCTTGTTTTAACCCAACCTTTGTGTATTCTGACTCCATCACCAGGGATATACAAGGCTGAGCTGACAAGATGAGTGGCCTCTGTTAATGGGATACATCTAGGTCACAGTTAAGCTCATGTATGAAGTCAAACACTTCCAAATCTCTCTTTTAGCACTGCCATATGTCAGGAACTCAAGTGGTGCCCTCAAGAGGTCTATCTCTATCTCTAGCTTTAGCTCTGTTTCTGTCTCTGTCTCTGTCTCTAACTCTAGCTCTATCTTTATATTTCCCCAATATACAACCCACCTCCAGCTCCAGAGTTCACAGCCTCTCCAAATGACAACTTTAGAAAATGTTTTAAATTTAGGTATAACATATATGCAGTTGTGGCAGCTAATCTTCATGCTGTGGTATTCCCATCCACATTGAATCTGGCTGGTCTGTGACTTGAGTTAAACAATACAATGTGGCATAAAAGGCCCTGGGCCAGTCCTAGACCTAGGAGCATTTGCTAGGATCTACTTTTTTTCCTTGGAACACTGGTTTTTTGGGAGCCCTATCATTTCAGATCCTCCAAGAAGCAAACACTGAGACCAAATTATATTTGCAAGAGACTTATTAGGGGACATGCCAGTGAAGAATAAAGGGAGAGAGAGAAGGAGTAACCTGGGAAAGCCATCAGATTGTGTTACAGACCTGACACTCTCTTAGCAAGTTTAATAAACCCAATTTGTGCTATCCAAGGGTGGCTCTGGTGGTTTTTGTGAGAGCTTTGACAAAATCTATATACTTTGTATTGCTGTATAGAAAGTAAAGGTTGGGAGAAAAAGACAAAACAGGAACATCCCCAAATATAACTTGAAGCAAGGTTCCATTAGTTCAGACTTCTTGGAATTAATAAAAAACCAACAGGAGTATCCATCATCCTTGGTTTGAGGATAATAGGCCTATTCTTGCATTTGTAGTCAGTGCCAAACCATGGTTAAATAGTGGAAACTGCTGGAGAAGGGGAACATGGGGGAAGTGTTGAGTCCCAAATGGCTGCAGTCTTTCTCCAAAAAAAAAATCACCCCTAACTGCCCAAAAGCATGGAATGATTTTTTTGTTCCTATCTTCTGCAGTATTTGACAATTTGGTCACTGTCTCCTTAAAATTCTTCTGTAGCCCTCCATGATATTGTGCTTTCTGGATTGTCTTTCATCTTCTCTGATAATTCCTTCTTAGTTCTAGATGGGCAGGGATCTGAAGCCAGATAAGGAATAAGAAATGACCACTAAGTTACTAGATATGAAGCCATCCATACTTTTAGCAAAAGTAGAGGAGACAGAAGATGGATTGCAAAGGACAGAAAAAAAGAGTAGTGACTGTGGGCCTCTGTTTCACAAAGCTTGGAGGTTGCTACTGTTTTTGTTTGGAGGTTTTGTTTGCTTGCCTTTTGCTTTCTCATCGACTTTATTAATGTAGTTCTCCAAGCAGTTAGTGCACACCTGCCATGCACGGAGGTATTCCTGGAGCTGCTGGGATGTAGAGATGGCAGAGACTCTCCCTGTCTTCTGGGAGCAGGTTTCTGATCATGACCAGAAACTATACACCCTGGGAATCACAGAAAATGATGACTGCCCCATGAACCTCTACCTGGAGAGATTTGTTTTAAAAAATTCCAGAGGCTTTCACATATTTATGTAAGAAGATAAAAGTTAGAGATACCTTAATGTGCTTTCAAGTCCATATTTATAACACAATCTTATCACACTAAGCTAGAGACTTCCATTGTTTTGAAGATTTTAAAGATTATTACAGCAGGAATGAAAAGAGAAAGTCACTGTCTAACTTTTAATTACCCAAGTAGCTTCTGAAACCCATTTCAGAGGTTGTGGTTGAGAGTGAAAACTATCTATTCCAGGGGTTGGGAACCTTTTTTTCTGCCAAGGACCATTTAGATATTTATAACATCATTCGAGGGCCATGCAAAATTATTAACTTAAAAATTACCCTGCTATATATTTGATCAAACTTTTAATTTACTCACTCCTAATGCCTTGGCAGGGCCAGACCAAATGATTTCTTGGGCCTTATACGGCCTGCGGGCGGACTTTCTCCACCCCTGATTCTGTTCCCACAGTTTACTGCCTATATTAACATGACTTTACTATCCCTGTGTCTTCATCAACAATGACTTAATTATCCCAAGAACCTCATCAACAATGATTTAACTACTCCAGGAACCTCATCAACAATGATTTAATTACCCCAGGAACCTCTGGCCTAGGAAAATAAAAGTGTAAATAACTTTATTGCTCTATTCAGAAACCTTTTGATTTAAAGGAATGTCAGATACGAAATATCTCAATAGATAGCATCAAACGACTCCTTGCTCTCTAAGACTTGATTGAATACTCACCTCATTGGGTCTATTAATCCTATTCAATTCTAACAAGCCTCAGATCAAAAGACCAGCCTTAAACCAGATCGGACACCCCCCCCAAAAAAAAAAATTACCCGGGTAAATATCCCAGTTTTGTCTTTGCCCTTTCAGAGATTGTATAAGACTGTCAGGTAGTGATCTCCCTTACTGCAATAAGCAATAAGCTCAGCTTTGCTCATCAATCTCTTATTTTGGTGGTATTTGGGAGAGCCAGTATTGTACATAGTGTGAAAGCCAATGATTTTTATTCCCATGAGCCAGAGTTTTTTAAGAAAGATAAGGTTTTTGTAAATCAAAGGATAAAAACCCTAAAAGAGTTGTGAATAAGTCTTATTCAGAACAGTGACTTTAGAAGAGAGAGGAGAAAGAAATGAATGACCTTGTGTGAGGATGGGTGGTTTGTTTTGGGTTGCAAAATTATGCTCAGAGGCTGCTTCTGTCTTTGCCAGCACTTTATTTTTTAAAAAATATTTTTAGTGAGTTTAGAGAGGAAGGGAGATGGGGAGAGAGATAGAGACATCAATCATGAGAGAGAATCATTGATTGGCTGCCTCCTGCATGCCCTATACTGGGGAGGAATCCAGAAACCCAGTCATGTGCTCCAACCGGACTGGGAATCGAATGGTGACCTCCTGGTTTATAGGGCCCACTGAGCCATGCTGGTGGGGCCTGCCAGCACTTTATTTAACACAGGTTCACTGCAGAAATTTCATAAGACAAAAGCATACAGGATAATTTCTCTTAATAGACCAGGAAAGAAATAACCTCCATAGCAATGATAGATTACTTGCACTATTGTTCCAGGCAAGGGAAGATGAAAGGAAGTCCTAAGTTAGCTGCGATGGACCTTTTCATACCAGTAGGCACTGAGGAGATATGGCTTTAACCAACTGGGAGCTGACTTCCATTTGCCAGCCGCAAAATCAAGTCCTTTGTTGCTGGAGCCTGTTGCTAGGGAACGAAGGTGCTGGTGTTGGCGGGCAAGCTGGCTGCTTGGAGGGTTATCCCTCCAGGGGCCGCTGCACAGCGTGAGTTCCTCTTTGAGGCAGGAACCCGTGTCCCTTCGCTTCCTGAGACAGCTGCCCACTAAAGTGTCACCTCGCCCATACCAAAACTTTCCAATGGTCCTCACGAACTCTTAGTATTTATAGCCTAACTGTCCTCTTGGCATAGTTGCTTCTCCACATATTCTCATTGATAAGCTCCGAGCTGAGCTGCTGACTGCTTCTCAGTGACAGATGAGATGATGGCATCTTTAAATAACTTGCTTCATCTTTATACCAAAACAACTTTACTTCTAAAAACAACTTTGTTGTCATTGTCATAAACAAGTGAATTTGAAATGGTATCGAACCAACACACAACAATGGGATTAGGATTGTCCTGGTTTCTGAGATGGGCAGGCTGAGGGTTGAGGAGGGAGAAAAAGGAAGCTAGAAAGGCCAGTGGGACTTTGAGGACCTGGAGATATCCACAGAGAAATCAGTCTGGAGGGCTATTTAGGGAGCCTCATGTATAAGACTGTCAGGTAGTGATCTCCCTGGAGACTATTTAGAGTAGTTGTCTTGTTTGAGTCCTTGACCCTGCCTAGGCAGTGACAAAACTCATCTCTACTTTGTGACTGCACACCGATTACCTTTATGTACTAGGGTGTATTTTCTTAAAATATGGTCAGACTTTCTGGTGGACCTGAAATCTGCCCTCTTTAAAAACAAACACCCCAGGTTATGTTTTATACATAGTTTTAAGAACCAATACTCCAAGGGGAAGGAGCTAGTACAGTAGAAAAGGTTACATTCACATGTGAGAGAATATTCTTGCTATTGTAATATGGAGAATGCTTGTAGGTAGTCAAATTATGGCTTTTCAAAGAGATGTTTATTTCTCTTATTGATACAAATTATTCAAAACATATAAACAAGGCAAAGAGTGACTGAATGTCCTTTCAATGTTGTATTGCAGTACTGTCTAACAGGTCTGCCCAAGGATTATTTCATTCTCTGGAGTACGGATCTTGGACATACTACTTTCTACTTATTAGGGTTCATGTTCTGTGAACTTACATGTTAACTTGTAGATTTGTGTTTAACAGAGGTGTCTAGTAGAAATGATAACCCCCACGGCTATGGTTTTATTGCCCTGTAGGATAGGAACCCTTTCGTTGTTAAATTAAAACTTATTTCAGCATGCTTTTCCTGTTTGGGTACATACATTTCAGTTTCTTAAAAGATATTTGAACCAGTTTTGCCATGCTACACGATTTCTTCATTATAAACTAAGTAAAATGTTTACACACATTCATTCTGTAGGGTGTCCCCAAAAATGTATACACACACGTTGAATAATTATAAAGACAGTGTTTATGAAAATATGTTTCATTTTCAAAATTGAGCTATCAGCTGTTAAAGTGTGTATACATTTGTTTGGGATATCTTGTTATTTGGGAATAGTTGGGGTTAGGCTAAAGATCTGGGGTCTAGCTGTTTCTTTGAAAGAACTTTCACCCACTCTGTTTGGGCCCCACACTGAATCTTACCTTCTGAGGGCCTTCTCCCTCTAGTTCCTAAGCTTTTCTGGGGGTTCTGTGACATGGATTGCCTTACTTTTCATTGGTTTTCCACCTTGCAGGCACTTAGCTTTTTATGCTTCATTATGCCATATACCATTTGGGCATCTACCTTCCAGCTTTCAAAATTTTGTTGTCATCTATATCTATATCTATATCTATATCTATATCTATATCTATATCTATATCTATATCTATAATCCTCAACTGAGGATATTTTCCCCCTATTGATTTTCAGAGAGAGTGTAAGGGAGGGAGAAGGGTGGGGGAAGAGAGAAACATCAACTTGATGTGAGAGAGACACATCCATTGGTTGCCTCTGGCACGTACCGTACCCAGACTGGGGCCGGGTATTGAGCCTGCAACTGAGGTACCCATGACCCTTCAGTCCCCAGGCTGATGCTCTAACCACTGAGCAACTGGCTAGGACTTTTCATATCTTATTTGCTGTCACCTTCTCTAGGGCCTTCTGTTTCCTTGCAAGTCTGTGACTTTAAAAAATTTCTTTCACTCATTCCAGTGCTGTTCAATATATTCAGTCTACCTTGTTTAAATAAAATAGCATGTAATTCTAAAATATACTCCAAAATAGAGCAGTGGTTTCTTTCTCCATCAAATGAAGGAACTCATCAAAGGCTGAGCGAGGGTCAAAATCCTGGAATTGAATCATTTGAACCTCAGTCTGATCTCTAAAAAGTCCAATATCTTATGCTCAGCATTGGAAACCACAATATTTTGGATCTTGATTGATAAGCTCAAATGATCCAATGTACTAAATGCATCACTGAATTGCACTTGGGAAAGCAGCAAACACTGGAATATACAGAAATAGTCTTTACTGGCATGATCAGTGTCATGCTTATATGAGCATCATTTTTCTTGATAGTTAATGCCCTGCAGTGTGGAAAAGCCATCTTGTGCATGCTGCCTATTTCTTTTCACAGCATAATGAAAAAACAGGCAGCAGTCAGTGGTGGCAGTTTGGTGACATTACTTTCACATTGACTCAAGAAGCAGGGTGCTGACATCGGCCATCCCAAATGAATAAGGGAGTGTGAAAAAAGTGCCATTTTATTCACACACTGTAGCTGTCATCTGTTATCTCCTTCCATATTGTCCATTCAATATTTGCTTATATAATTTCCTTGTTTTCCTTTGGAAGACCAGCCCCTCTTGCATCTCAGATTCTGTGCTTTGGTGATAGACAGTGACTCAAGTGTGGCCAGTCAAAGCATAACCTTCCCTTGGCCAAAGAAGCTGATTCATGGATGGGCAGGTGACCCAGTTAGACTTAGCCAATGAGATTCAAGTACCGTAGATGTTAGTTGGGGCTATCGCATGAGTGGCCAGTTGGACTTCAATCGGAGAGCATGTGCGACTGGAGCAGCTCTTTGGAGCCTGAAAATGAAGCTAACAGAGGGGATGGCAGAGAGGAGAACTATAAATAAAACAACTTGTGATGATATTGTTTGAGTTCCTGAATTAAGTTGTATGAGCCAATAAATGATCAATGGTTTGCCCTAGCCAGTTTGGCTCAATGGATAGAGTGTTGGCTGGAGGATTGAAGGGTCCTGGGTTTGATTTCGGTCCAGGGCATGAACCTCGGTTGCAGGCTCGATCCCTGGCCCTGGTCAGGGCATGTATGGGAGGCAACCAGATGATGTGTCTCTCTCACATCGATGTTTCTCTCTCTCTGTCTCTCCCCCTCCGTCCCACTCTCTCTGAAAATCAATGGAAAAATATCCTCGGGTGAGGATTAACAACAGCAACAAAAAAATCAATGGCTTATGACAGTTTCAACTGTTTTTCTGTCACTTGCCACCAATCTGACTCACTTAGCAAAGCCCTGCACTGCTGCGTGCATAGCTGGTGCTACCCCAGCTACTGGCTCCCACAATATTTTTTATCTAAATGAAAAATTTCTGTGTAACATGGGTGTTCAGAGATAAAAGAAAACACTGAGCACATTTCACTCATATATGCTTATTTATTTTAACAAATATATCTTTATAGATTTCAGAGAGGAAGGGAGAGGAAAAGAGAGATAGAAACATCAATGATGAGAGAGAATCACTAATTGGCTGCCTCCTGCATGTCCCCTAATGGGGATCAAGCCTGCAACCTAGGCATGTGCCCTTGACCAGAATCGAACCTGGGATCCTCTATCCACTGAGCCAAACCAGCTAGGGCCATATATGCTCATTTTATATGCCAAGAACAGATTTATTGTAGTTGTAATGTGAACTATCTATTCTCATAAACACTGTAATAAGTGCTTGTTTATACAGAATACCATTGGTATTAGGGGGTGTACAACACCATCATTTGATCAGAGAATTTTGGCAACTGGCCATTCCATTTTCCTTCTTAGCATAACATTTCCATTAACGTTGTGAGTGGTTTTACAAAATTCTTGGCAGTAGTACAAGTTGAACCTTTAGCATCCTGGAAAGCACAATTTTTAACTTATTCTGGAAATTTCCAGTTGGTTTACCAGAGAGGTCATTGTGCTTTGTTTATGAGCAGTATTCAAAGGCTTCAGTGACTTCCTGCCACTATTTGACAGTTGCAGAACAGGCAAAGCACAGGGATCTAGAGGCAAAATCTAATTTTTATATAATTACTGTATTTCTTATTCCTAGTCTTTTTTGTCTGCCCATCACTCTTGCCTCAGTAATACAGTCAGCTCTGTTTTCACATAGACTTCTTATGCATGTTGGCATTTATGAATTTATTCTGCACTGCAGTATTTAGATAACTTTTTCTTTCTTTACTTGTTGATTTGAAAGAGAGAGAGAGAAAAAAACACACACATCAATTTGTTGTTTCACTTTTTATGCATTCATTGGTTGCTTCTTGTATGTGCTCTGACTGGAGATTGAACCTGCAACCTTGGCTTTTGGGGACCATGCTCTAACCAACTGAGGTACTCGGCCACGGCCTAGATAACTTTTCCTTTATGCTTCAGTGGACCGCTTACCCAGTTTTACAAATTGGGACTATGAGGAAGCACTTTGGTTACAACTAAAAATGAAAATTGGATAAATGTTAAGTAATAATATGATGCAAGTGACATAAAAATACATGAGCTGAGATAAAATTCACCCTAGCAACTGAATGTTAGTTGAAAGAAACCGACCACTTGAGTCTTTATAGTGAATGTACGAACTTTAGGATTGTAATGATAATTGAAGTTGTCTGTGAAAATCATAATTTATTCTACATTTTCAAACTTATTGAATGTATGTAGACTCCGTTGTTTTATTTTTTCCTTTGAGACTCTTGAACTATGGACCCCTTCTGAGGACTGCACTCAGTCAACACGTCTCAGAAGATACTTGTTGGAAAGTGACCAAGGAGGTAATTGGGGACAGGAAAGGCTTGACAGTAGGAAGAACCATTGGCATCTACAGAAAGATTTATCAAAATATCAGCAGTATGGGACTTTTAAGATTTTCTCTCTTAGCAACTTGCAAGTATGCAATACATTATTAACTATAATCACCATGTTGTACATTATATCCCAGAAATTAGTCATCTTATAACTGGAAGTTTGTACCTTTTGACCAACACCTCCCCATTTCCTCCTCCCCTCAGCCCTGGTAATCATTCTCTGTTTCTATGAGCTCGATGTTTTTATATTTCATATATAAGTGGGATCATAGAGTATTTGCCTTTCTCTGACATTGTATGGATGAACTCAAGGTTCATATTGTAGCATGTGTCAGGATTTCCTTCATTTGTATGGGTGAATAATATTCCATTATGTGTATAAACGACATGTTATTTTAGCCACTTATCTATCAATGAAAATTTGGGTCAGATAATTATATTTTAAAATTTTAGTTATTATTTCACATGCTTATATTCTGTCTCATTGTTATATAAATTAACTTGAGGGAGAATTTTCATTTATTTTAAAAAAGAAAGCAAAAAAACCCACTCGGAGTTAGTCTTACTAACTTACTAAGTACATTTTGGCTATGTGGTTTGAAAATTGCTAAAAAGAAAGTTTTAAATTAATTTCACTACTTAAGATCTGAACTTAATCATTTCTGGGTTCAGGAAGCTCTTCTCTGATGAGTTATAGATATAAATAAATATTCATATATATTTATTTATGAATAAATATAAATAAATATTTATGAATAAATATATATATTCATATATATGTATAAATGTATCTATAATACAGAATCTTTGTATTATATGTTTCCTGTACTTTAAGTCAACTAGATATCTGAAAATCAAGGATGACCCAATAAATAATAGAGGTAATTAATCATTTAACAAAATGATTCCTAATAAGATTTATTTTTAAGCATGTCCTGAATTTGTTCAAATTTAATTTATCCTTATGAAAATATGGTTCATACAGTTTCAGAAACCTGTCTAACATATCCACTGTGTCAAGTGAGAGCTTACTGAGCTATTAAACTGCTTTTTCCCACAGGGCAGGAAAGAGAAATAGCTGTCACGAAGCCTGGGAAAAGGCTGGAGGCCTGCCCTCTCCACCTGGGCACTCAGATGGAGCTGCTTCATGTGGTCCCACTCTGAGGAACCACGGACTTCGGTTGGGGACTTTGATCCAGGGTAAGAAAGAGGGAGGGAGAGGCAAGATTTAAAAGAGCTCCATTTGGGAAGCCTCAGTTTTCACTGCTCTCCCTGCCGAGTCTTTATGTTTGTTTTTAGTTGAAGTAGTCCAAGGTGATCATGGCATTTGCATGATGTAATGAAGTGGCAAAGAGTGGCAACACCTGGTGTGAAGTGTTGCTTGTTTGTGTCAGTGTGGACTGGTATAAACTGGGAGTTAAATTCCAAGCATGACTTAGGTAAAGGAGAGGAACTAGGTGTTGTCTTACTCACCACACACTGTTCTTTCTTTGCTCTGACAAGGAAATAATGGAGAGGTGGTAGTGACATGCTGTGTATTTAAAAAACATGTTAAGAAATTGAGACATAATTCACATGCCATAAAATTAACCCTTTTAAAGTATATAATTCACTGGGTTTTAGTATATTCAGAGTTGTTCAGACATCAGTACTAATTCCAGAACATTTTCATCACCCCCTAAAGAAACCCTGTACCCACTGGCAGTCACTTCCCCTTTTCCTTCAATCTGCCCCACCCAACCCTAGGCAACCACTCTGTCTTTCTAGATTTGCCTGTTCTGGACATTTCATTGAAATATAATCATATATGTGGTCCTTTGTGTCTGGCTTATTTCACTTAGCATAATTTTTTCCAGGTTTATCCATGTTGTAGCATGAGCCATTACTTCATTCTTTTTTATTATTGAACTAGAGGCCTGGAGCATAAAATTCGTGTACTCGGGGGGAGGGGGGTCCTGTCAGCCTGGCCTGCGCCCTAAGCCATCAGTTGGACATCCTTAGTGCTGCCGTGGGGGCGGGAGAGGTCGATCTGCATATTAGCCTTTTATTATATAGGATAATATTTTATTGTATGGATAAACCACATTTTATTTATCTGTGCACTAGTTGGTGGACATTTGAGTTGTTTCCTCTTTATGGATACCTGAATCATTCTGCTATGTGTAAAAGTTTTGTGTGGACATATATTTTCATTTCTAATTGCTGGGTCATATGGTAATTCTGTTTTTAATTTTCTTGAGGAAGTCAGACTACTTTCCTAAGCAGCTGCACCATTTTACATTCCCATCAGCAGTGTGTAAGGGTCCCAATTTCTCTGCATCCTCATCAACACTTGTTATTATCTCTCTCTCTCTTTTTATTATAGTCATTCTAGTGTGTTATGCTATGTACTTGATGAACTCTCATACACTTGCCTAATATACATTTCAATCCCGTTATCTCTGGGGATGTAACAGGCTTGTAAAAGTTTTCTAATAGTGCTTTTCTTTTATTTTTGGGGTATGTGTGTGAAAATGGGGAAATAAATATACTTTTAATTGCATTGATCAAATCAATTGCTGTCTGGAAGGCAAGGGGGCAGGGGAGGCAGCTTCACAAGCAAAAATGTAAACATAAAGGGTAGCTACCAAGAGAGTCATGTTTCTCAGAGCCGCACGCCTGTCAGCTTCCTTCTGTGGAAAAGGGTTAAAACTTTTAAATGAACTGGTGTGATAAATGCAAACTCAGAAGGACCAAAAAGAATGAATGTAGAAACAATCAAAGTAAGGAGCAGGACCGAGGCTACCTTAACCACTCTCAGAATCCCTCATTCCTGATTGTCCGCAGGTCTCTAAATCTTCCAGCGTTTGGGACCAGACGTTTTCCTCTTGCTCGGCCTTGGTGCTGTCAGGAGCCCCTGTGCAACTGATTGTGGACAGGTCCCAGCCTTCCTTACTCATCTGGTAAGTCTGGCTCAAGCTTCCTCTCTGCTTCCAGCTCCTTCAGTCAGAGGCGTTGAAGTTGTATCCCAAGGCCTGAAAGCTAGTGCATTTAAAACACATCTACACACATTATCCCAATTGATTTAACAACATCCATGAGGTAAGCCCTTTAGACCCAAGCAGGGGTAATAGTGCTTTTCTAAAGGATCAGAAGTCTGTTGAGGCTTTGCTAGGTGGGATCGGGCTCCAGAAAGCATAGTTAAAGAAAAAAGAGTCCATTGGGTTACATGAAACGGCTGGTTTAGGTAAAAATTGAGAATGAGTTTCATGAACTCAAAAACTGTTTTCAATTCTTCTGTTGTACAAGGCCTCCGATTAAAGCCTGATTGTGCATTACAGTCTTTTAAAAAAATAGGTTTTTATTGATTTTAGAGAGAGAGGAAGGGAGAAGGACAGAGAGATAGAAGCATTGCTGAGAGAGAAACATCCATCGGCTGCCTCCTGCACGCCCCTACTGGGGATTGAGCCCAGGTTTTGGGTCGATGCTCAACTCCTGACCTACACCGGCCAGGCAAAGCCTTTTTCTATCAATGCAATTATAGCACTCCGGTGATAAACTCTTCAATTTTTTAAAACCCAGTGTTGGCAGGTGTAGTAATATGGAAATTGTTTGCAAACACATATTCTCCCAAGAGGTTCTGAAGCTAAAAAAAGAAAAAAATCCAGTTTATTAGTGGGTGCTCCTGTTCCCGGCCCCCATTTCAGTTAAAGGGTGGAGTCTTATGAAGATAATATCCCACATGTGAATAAACATCCTCTTCAAAATGAACATACTCTTCTAATTTCTTTCAGTGCAAAAGGCAGGCAGGCATTGTCAGCCAGATGTGCTGAACTTTCTTACGAGGTCACATTCTTTAAAAAATATCTGAGTAGTTGCCAGATACGTCACTATTTTCAAAGAGAAAGGCATGACCTAATAAACATTTGTCTAATGTTAGGTTCAAAAACACTTAGATAAAGGAGTCCAGGTGAGAGCTTGCATATTGGAATTAAAAATTGGACTGCTAAGGGAGGTGCTCATAAGGATTGGTATTTTCTTTAAAAATAAAATAAATATTTTATTTTGGAAAACGCAAACATAAAAAATTAGATTGATGTAAATCTCCCTTTGTACCCATCACTCAGCTAAAACAGTTGCCAATATTTTACAATTCTTGTTTCAAACAAATCACTCCCTGTTTTTTTCTTTTGTGTCTTGAATTAATGCAAATTCAAGATAGTATGGCATTTTGCCTATAGATAATATAAAATGCATCTATATGGGTTGTTTTTCATAAAGACTATTTCATTATCACACTTTAAAAATAAACAATATCATTAAACATAATCTAATGCATAGTCCACATTCAAATTCCCCTTATAGTTGACTTTGTTTTTGTTTGTTTTGTTAATCCTCACCCGAGGAAAATTTTCTCATTGATTGCTAGAGAGAGTGGAAGGGAGGGAGGGAGGTGGGAGAGAAAGAGAGGAACATCGATGTGAGAGAGACACATCGATTGGTTGCCTCCTGCATGTGTCCCAATTGGGGTGGGGATCTAACCTGTAACTTGGTATGTGCCCTTGATTAGGAATTGAACCTGTGATCATTAGGTCTAACCACTTAGAATACTGGCCAGGGCTTTGACTTTGTTTAAAATTTTTTGTATTATGGGAAATTCAGACATATACAACATAAAAAGAATAGTGAAATGAATCCCCTCATGTATCTATCACCCCCTTTCAACAAATATAAATTCTAACTCAGTTGCTTCATCTATAATCCCACATGCTCCCTCTATTATAGTTTTGTTTTTTTCAAACATTTATTTATTGTGATAACATTCATCTAACACAAAATTCATCATTCCCACCATTTAAAAGTTTATAATTAAGTAGCATTTAGTAATTTACAACTTTGTCCAACCATCACAGTTAATTTCAGAAGGGTCCCTATTCTCCCCTCCTTCCAGTCCTGATAAACACTAATCTGCTTTCAGTCTCTAGGATATGCATATTCTAGATATTTCATATAAATGGGAACTTCTTATAATTTTGAAGTGAATCTAAAACAATATAATTTCACTCATAAACTTTTCACAATGTGTCTTTATAAGGACTCTGTTTATACTTAACTATAAGACTGTTATCACACCTGAAAAGATTAAACAATAATTACTATCACTGACTATTTAGCCAGTGTTCAAATTACTGTTTGCTTCTTAAGTGCCATACATTTGTTTTAGTTGGTTTGAATGGGGATCCAAATCAGAACCACAGATTGTAATTGAATTATATGCACCTTAAATCTCTTTTCTTGTATAGACCCCACCCACAGCATCTCCTTTTCTTCTTTGCAATTTATTTGTTGAAGAAGTCAAATTGTCTTGTAGAGAATCCCTCTGTCTGGCTTTGGCTGCTTACTCCTCTGTGTTGGTGTCTAACATATTCCTGTCTTCTGCATTTCCTGCCCATTGATAGTTCTGTCTAGATAGTTCTGTGACTAGTGGCAAAGACTCTCTCCTTGACCAAACTTGAATCAACCTCCTCTGAGTGTGAACCTTTCTAACTAGGTTCTGGCCTTGGGCTTTGTCCTCCATCTTCTTAATTCAGTTTTAGCAAGAATTCTTCTGGGTTAGTTTAGTAAAAATCTCTCTCTCTCTCTCTCTCTCTCTCTCTCTCTCTCTCTCTCTCTCTCTCTCTCTCCCTCCCTCCCTCCCTCCTTCCCTCCCTCCCTCCCTCCCTCTCTCTCTCCACACACGCACACACACACACACACACACACACACACTATCTAATAAAAGAGTAATATGCAGATTGACCATCACTCCAACACACAAGATGGCTGCCCCCATGTGGACACAAGATGGCCACCATGAGATGGCCAGCAGGGGAGGGCAGTTGGGAGGGACCAGGCCTGCAAGGGAGGGCAGTTGGGGGCGATCAAGCCTGCAGGGGAGGGCAGTTAGGTCTGACCAAGCTGGCAGAGGAGGGAAGTTAGAGGGGACCCAGGCCTGCAGGGAAGGGCAGTTGGGAGGGACCCAGGCCTGCAGGGGAGGGCAGTTAGGGGCAAACAGGCTGGCAGGGGAACAGTTAGGCATCAATCAGGCTGGCAGGGTAGTGGTTAGGGGGTGATCAGGCTGGCAGGCAGAAGCGATTAGGGGCAATCAGGAAGGCAGGCAGGCGAGCAGTTGGGAGCCAGCAGTCCTGGATTGTGAGAGTGATGTCTGACTGCCCGTTTAGGCCCGATTGAAGTAGGACATCCCTTGAAGGGTCCCAGATTGGAGAGGGTGCAGGCTGGGCTGAGGGACACCACCCCCCATGCATGAATTTCGTGCACCGGGCCTCTAGTCTATATAATAAAAGCCTAAGCAACTGTTAACAGCAGAATGACCAGAACGACAGGTTGCTATGATGCACACTGACCACCAGATGCTCAATGCAGGAGCTTCCTCCTGGTGGTCAGTGTGCTCCCAGGGAGCGCCGCTCAGCCAGAAGCCGGGCTCATGGCTAGTGAGCACAGCGGCAGTGGCGGGAGCCTATCCCGCCTCTGCAGCAGCACTAAGGAGCAGCAAGCAGGTGGGTGGTAAGGAGCGAGGAGTCCCAGACTGTGAGAGGGCACAGGCTGGGCTGAGGGACCCCCCCAGTGCATGAATTTTGTGCATTGGGCCTCTAGTATATACTAGTATATAAAGCCTAAGTGACCATTATGAACGAACGACCGGAACAACTGGAACAACCAGTAGACCAGTTGCTATGACACTCACTGACCACCAGGGGGCAGACACTCAATGCAGGAGCTGCCTCCTGGTGGTCAGTGCGCTCCCACAGACAACCTCCCGTGGCCCCTCCCCCCGGCTGGCCAACCTCCCAGGGTCCCTCCCCCTGACCAGCCAGCCCCACCCCCATAGGCTTCAATCAGCAGCCAGGCCAAGGGACCCCACCCGTGCACAAATTCGTACACCAGGCCTCTAGTGTGCATGTGCCTGTGTGTGTGTGTGTGTGTGTGTGTGTGTGTGTGTACACTGAGTGGCCAGATTATTATGATCTCTGAACGCATAATAATCTGGCCACTCAGTGTATATCCTATATAATAAAAGGCTAATATGCAAATTGTCCCCTCGACCAGGAGTTTGACCAGCAGGCAGGCTGGCCAACCGCCCATGTCCCCTTCCCCTGGTCAGGCTGGCCGGACCCCACCCATGTACGAATTCATGCACCGGGCCTCTAATATATATATAAAATTGATTTCAGAGAGGAGGGAGAGGGAGAGAGAGATAGTAACATCAGTGATGAGAGAGAATCATTGATCAGCTGCCTCCTGCATGTCCCACACTGGAGATCAAGCCTGAAATCTGGGCATGTGCCCTTGACTGGGAATCGAACTCTGACCTCCTGGTTTGTAGGTCAATGCTCAACCAGTGAGCCATGCCGGCCGGGAAAATCTCCCACTCTTAATATCTTATCAAACTCCTCATCCCCTACCCTCAATAGCTTATCACCCTGGCCTACCTTCAGTTGAGTTCATTTTAGAAGAATCCCCCTAACTTTGATGTTTTGTCTTAATAATTTTCTATCCACTGGTCCCCACTCTGCTCTTTGGCTATCCTTGTATTCAGAGTTGAGCCCAGTCTTTCTCCCTACTGCAAAACCTCCGTGTAGTAGTCCCTCTTGAATAAAGTCTGCCTTACCATCTTTAACAAATATCTGAATAATTATTTTCTTTAACACTAGTTGAAATTGAGATGTGCTATAAATGTAAAATACGTACCAAATTTCAAAAATTTAGTACAAAAAAGAATGTAAACTATCTCTTTAATAATTTCATGTTGACATGATAATATTTTAGATATATTGGGTTAAATAAGTGTTAGTAAAATGAATTTCACATATTTATTTTTAGTTGCTTTTAATTTGGCAACTAGAAGATAGAAAATTACATAGTGTCTTGCATTGGACAGTACTGAGTTAGAGAGACTTGATGAAATTGAGGTTTGCTTTTTTTGGCAATTGTACTTCATAGGTAGCATTGCGTATGATTAGCCCAGCCAGAAGCACATAATGTCTGATTCTTTTTGTATATTAGCAGCCTTTGATGATTAATGTTTGGATTTATTTATTCATTAGGGGTTGCAAAATGTTGATATTTTAATTCTGTCATTCCTTTTGTAATCCTATTTCATCCACTCTTTGGTCCACCGGTGGGACAGCTCCATAGCAAAGGCAAGATTGATGTTGGATTCTTTCTCTTTATTAATTCTATCTCACAAGTCATTGACTTTAAAAATATATAAGAGAGCTTATTTTTATGTGATTGTCAGAACAATTTACAAAGCTTATATAGGAATGAAGATGCAAGTTTATAAGCAAATTGAATATTTCTGCTTGCAAACAGATAATAAATTGCTTGTAGTCTTTAAAAATATATTTTAATTCTTTATTGTTTAAAGTATTACATAAGTTTCCTCCCCCCCCCCCCCATTGACCTCTCCCTGGCAGCCCTCAACCCCCAGCACATGCCCTCACCCCCCTCCTACTGTCTGTCAATTGGTTATGCTCATATGTATGCATACAAGTACTTTGGTTGATCTCTTATCCCCTTACCCCCCCCAGCTTCCCTCATAGGTTGGACAGTCTGTTAGTTGCTTCTATGATTCTGGTTTTATTTTTGTCCATCAGTTTATGTTGTTCATTATATTCCACAAATTAGTGAGATCGTGTGATATTTATCTTTCTCTGACTGACTTATTTCACTTAGCATAATGCTCTCCAGTTCCATCCATGCTGTTGCAAATGGTAAGAATTCCTTATTTTTTTTACAGTAGTGTAGTATTCCATTGTGTAGATGTACCACAGTTTTCTAATCTACTCATCTGCTGATGGGCACTTAGGTTGTTTCCAAATCTTAGCTATTGTGAATTGTGCTGCTATGAACGTAGGGGTGCATATATCCTTTCTGATTGGTATTTCTGATTTCTTGGGATATATTCCTAGAAGTGGGATTACTGGGTCAAATGGAAGTTCCATTTTTAGTTTTTTTGAGGAAACTCCATACTGTTCTCCACAGTGGCTGCACCAGTCTGCATTCCCACCAGCAGTGCACGAGGGTTCCTTTTTCTCCGCATCCTCACCAACACTTGTTGTTTGTTGATTTGTTGATGATAGCCATTCTGACAGGTGTGAGATGGTACCTTATTGTCATTTTGATTTGCATCTCTCGGATGATTAGTGACTTTGAGCATGTTTTCATGTGTCTCTTGGCCTTCTGCATGTCCTCTTTCAAAAAATATCTATATAGGTCCTTTGCCCATTTTTTGATTGGATTGCTTATTTTCCTTTGGTTAAGTTGTAACAAAAATAAAATTTGGAGATTAAAACTGTATCGGTGATAACATTGGCAGTGGGCTTTCTTGTTTTGTTGATGGTTTCTTATGCTGTGCAGAAGCTTTTTATTTTGATGTAGTCCCATTTGTTTATTTTCTCTTTAGTTTCCATTGCCCTAGGAGCTGTATAGGTAAAGATATTGCTATGATAAATGTCTGCTATTTTGCTGCCTATAGCTTCTAAGATTTTTATGGTTTCCCGTCTTACGTTTAAGTTCTTTATCCATTTTGAGTTTATTTTTGTGTATGGTATAAGTTGGTGGTCTAGTTTCATTGTTTTGCATGTATCTGTCCAATTTTCCCAACATCATTTATTGAAGAGACTGTCTTGACTCCATTGTATGCTCTTGCCTCCTTTGTCAAATATTAATTGAGCATAATGGCTTGGATTGATTTCTGGGTTCTCTGTTCTGTTCCATTGGTCTATATGTCTGTTCTGGTGCCAGTACCAGGCAGTTTTGAGAGCAGTGGCTTTGTAATACAGCTTGATATCTGGTATTGTGATTCCCCCAACTTTGTTCTTGTTTCTCAGGATTGCTGCAGCTATTCGGAGTCTTTTTTTATTCCAGATGAATTTTTGGAAAGTTCGTTGTAGGTCTGTGAACTATGCCATTGGTATTTTAATGGGGAGTGCACTGAATCTATAGATTGCTTTGGGTATTATGGACATTTTAATGATGTTGATTCTACCAGTCCATGAACACAGTATATTCTTCCATTTGTTTATGTCTTCCTCTATTTTTTTGTGTCCTGTAATTTTCTGAGTACAGGTCCTTTACCTCCTTGGTTAAATTTATCCCTAGGTATCTTAATTTTTTTGTTGCAATGGTAAATGGGATTGTTTTTTTAGTTTCTCTTTCTGTGAGTTCATTATTGGTGTATAAAAAAAGCCATAGATTTCTGGGTGTTAATTTTGTATCATGCTATATTGCCAAATTCATTAAAATATATATTTTTATTTCAGGGAGGAAGGGAGAGGGAGAGAGAGATAGAAACATTAATGATGAGAGAGAATAATTGATCAGCTCCCTCCTGCATCCCTTCTACTGGGGATCGAGCCTGCAACCCAGGCTTGTGCCCTGACTGGGGATTGAACCCTGACTTCCTGGCTCATAGGTCTATGTTCAATCACTGAGCTACACCGGCCAGGCAATGACTTGTAATCTTCAAGAATTGTCAAGGTCATGAGATAAAGAGACCAAAGAACTGCTTCAGATGAAAGGAGAGTAAAGGGATGTGACAAATACAAAATGTGTTTCTGAATTGAATCCTGGATGTGGAAGGCCCGCCCCCCGCACTTTACTCTAAAGGACATTAGTAGGACAATGGTGACAATTGAATAAAGTTTATAGATTAGATAGTTACTTTCCTGATTTTGATAATTGTATAGTGATTATACAAGAGAACATAAGTGTTAGGAAATGTACACTGAAGTATTCAGGGGTAAAGGGATAATTATGCCTACAATTTATTCTCAAATGAATCAGAAAAGATATATCTAGAAAGAGTAGGAGAGAGAGAGAGAGAGAGAGAGAGAGAGAGAGAGAGAGAGAGAGAGAGGGAGGGAGAGGGAAAAAGGATACCTGGAAACATTTGAGGAATCTGGGTGAAATGTATAAATGTATACAGGAATTTTTTGTAGTATTTTTATAATTTTCTGTGAATCTAAAATTACTGCAAAAAAGGTTAGTAAACTAAATGCTTATGAAATTTAAAAACTGTGTTCTCATTATAAGGTTATAAATATATTGTTATCAGTTTAAACTCAAAACCATAGCACTTTGCAAATTTGAGAGTGACTTTGTAAAGAACAAGACAATAGTTAGGAACTAGTTCTTTGAAGAGTTGTGTGGTGATTTAAAATCTATCCATAAATTCTTTGTTATTCCGTTCAAGAACTGGAGATCAAGTCCCCTCTTCTTGAGTGTAAGTTGGACTTAGTGACTTGCTTCTAGCAAATAGATTATGGCAGAAGTGGTATGTCTCCTGTGGGACTAGGTCATAAAAGACTATGTGGTTGAAAAAGCACTGTGTCTTAGATCACTAGCTCTAGGCTAAGTCAGCTGCCTTGTCCTGAAGCCGCTCAGGCAGCCTTGTGGAGAGGCCTACATAAGAAGGACTCAAGGCCTCCTTCAACAGCCCTGTGAGTGTGCCATCTTGGACATCTGCTAGTAGTGACTGGATGGACTTCTAGAGAATTAAAGAAATGATTGAAAATGTAAAGAAGACATGAAATTGAGATAAAAATCATGTCATGAAAGTAGATTTAAACTAGGAGGAGATTTAGTGGCTAGGGTAAACATAAGCCATGAAAGGAAATCTTGAAAGGCTACTTTGCCATTGTGTTTCTAGTACTCTGCAGGTAATTCTGATTCCTCCTTTAATGTAAATCAATCATTTATTGAGCACCACATGATTAAGACATGTTCCTTTTTCTCAAAATGCTATTTGGAAACATCCTTGACTGTGAAAAAAATTTTTTCATATCCATTGTCTTTACTTAGTTCCTTTGTTTGTTTCTATGGTTCTATATTTGAGAATTTTATTATTTAAAATTTATCTCCAACTCCAGGAATTTGTGGCAGAGTGGGCAAATAATCGTGGCTTGATTGGCATCCTAATACTTGCATCATGTCGAGGCGCAAGCAAATGAAACCTCAACACATCACCTTGGAGGAGGACCAGGGAGAGCAGCAGCCACAGCAGCAGCCGCAGCAGCTGGCCCCGAAGTTTGCAGATGCGGCCACAGTGGTGTCTGCAGTGAGGGAGCCAGGTGCTCCAGTGAACAACCCGGGGACTGGTGAGGACATGAATGGGGACCAAGTGAAAGTAAAGAGACCTTGTTGGCAGCAGACTCACATCTGTGAGATGTGCTGTGGAGTGTTCTTTAACGTGTTTAAGTTCTTAGAACATAAGAAAAATTGCTCTAAATTTAGACCTGTCTTCATCGTGAAGGACAGTGGGGGGCTGGTGCCTTCAAAAGACTTCAGGGCTGTGGAGAGCTACCAACCACACAATCCAAGCAGTAAGGACTGTCCTAGGGAGCATGGTGGCAGCTCATGGGACATGAAGGAGAAGCCAGGGGCAGAGTCTGTTCTGCATTTAAAGAAGACTGCTCTGCCAACCACGTCCCAGAACTTAAGCTATTTACCCAAAGGCAAAGTGACCAAAACTAATGTCACTCTTCAAGCACTACGGGGTACCAAGGTGGCAGTGGGTCAGCAGAGAGCCAACATACTGCCTGCCCCCCTGCCTCCCCTCCTCCCCACCCCCCGGCCTTCCTTCCAGCCTTACCCCCGACCTCCCCCTCTACCCACCCCCCTGCCCACACGCCTACCTTCCCACCTGCCCACCCCACTGCCCTCACCCCTGCCTCCCCCCCTGCCCACCCCCATGCCTGCCCCCTTGCCCACCCCCATGCCTGCCCCCTTGCCTGCATCCCTGCCTTCCTCTCTATTTCCCCCCGTGCCTGCCCCCTTGCTTCCCCACCTGCCCACCCCACTGCCTGCTCCTCTGCCTGGTGCCAACAGCATCCCATGGTTCCTGGAGCAGGTCCTGTATCTGCAGCATCAGCAGCTACAGCAGATGCAGCTCACAGAGCAGATCCGCATCCGGGTGAGCATGTGGGCCGCCCACACCTTCCACTCAGGCATAGCGGGAGTTGATGCCCTGAAGACCATAGGCAGCCATGTGTCCCAGCAGGTCCAAGGTCTGTTTCTGGACCCCTTGAGACCAGCCAGCCTACCTCACGCAAATATCCCTCCCACCACCAGCTCTGTGCCCCAAGGGCTGGTAGCCATTGCCCCGAGGCCAGATGGGTCAAGGATGCTTCCGAACCACCTTCCAGGTGCTTTGATACCTCAGGCCCCAGGCTCTGTGCCCTTCCAGAGCCCTTTCTCCACTGTGGCATCAGACCCATCCATGAATGGGAAAGAGAGGCCATCCAATGTCCCCCCAGTAGATGTCAAATCCAGAGACAAGGCTGCCTTCTACCTGTACAAATGTAAACACTGTAGCAAGGTTTTTGGGACTGATAACGCCTTGCAGGTCCACCTCCGTTCACATATTGAAGAGAGACCCTTCGTGTGCTCTGTCTGTGGCCAGTGTTTCACCACAGAGGATGACCTCCAGGCGCACTTTAATCAACATTTCCAGGCGAAGGCGAACCCCCAACTGTTTGGCGAGTTCCACGACAAAATGGCGACAGGCGTTGGTGTTCCCTATGCACTCTCTGTACCTGTCCCTGAAGATGAATCAAGTCTTAGCAAATCTGCCCTGGTCACAGAGACCCCCAATGTAGGGCTACCTCAGAATCTCTCTTGTGGGACTAACCCCAAGGACCTAATGGGTGGCTCGCTAGCCAACTACCCTCGGCCCTGGCCTCCAGAAAGTGGGGATGGATACCGATTCTCTGGGGTGGGGACAGACCATAATTACCCAAGGGTTGATGGTTTCCAAGGGAGAGGGGCACCCAAGCGAGGGTCAGAGACTCTGAAGTTGCAGCAGCTGGTGGAGAACAATGATAAGACCACCACTCACCCCAATGAATGTCACACTTGCCACCGTGTCTTAAGCTCCAAAAGGTCCCTCAAAATGCATTACCGCACCCACACCAGGGAGAGTACATACCAGTGTAAGACCTGTGACCGAATCTTCTCCACCAAAGAAAGCCTGAATACACACTTAAAGACTCACCAAACTAAAACATCCACAAAGGCGAAGCATTCGTGCCCCATCTGCCAGAAGAAGTTTACCAATGCGGTCAGGTTGCAGCAACATATTCGGATGCACACGAGTGGTCAGATTCCCAACACACTTGTTCTGGAAAATCCTTGTGACTTTAGGGATCCTGAGCCAATGAAGATCGGTGAGAATGGCAGCACAAGTGCCATATGTCACAATGATGTTGAAATCACTGATGTAGACCAAGTTGGCTCCCAGGATGCCCCTAGCAGCTCATCGAAGATCCCCATGCCTCTTCCGAGCATCCACTCGACATCACCTACACCAAGTTTCACCATCACAGCTCCCCTGGTGGTGGGCCCTGCTCCTGTGGTCACACAGCAGCAGAGCAGCAGAGGAAAAGGTTTGGTGGAGAGTGGTGGCTTGACCAACTTGTCTTCAGTGATAGGAGACCAGAAGTATCAGAGCCGAAATCCAGACCTTCTGGAAGTCACGTCTTTTCAGGCTCTCACCCCAGTCAATAGCAAAGCAGAAAGCATCAAGTCCAAGTTTCCTGATGCTGATGGCAAAACAGAGAGCTCAAAGAACAGCCACACTGATATGAAAGGTTGGATCAGTCTCCCATTAACAATTGCCGGGGCCCAGCCAACCTTTGGCAAAGTTGAAGTTCCTGGTGCATTTGGACCCACTACCATATCCCCAGGCATGCCATCTTTGTTAGCAGCTCAGCCATGCCAACAAGACAAGCAACATGGCTGCGCACAGTTCGGGAAGAACTCATTGGCCAGTGCTGTTAAAATTCATGAGTGGACTCACACTGGGCAGAAGAAGCCCTTCGTGTGTAACATATGTAGGCAAGCTTTCACCACCAAAGACAACTTGCAGGCCCACTATATGACACACACGGCCAACAATAGCTCTGCACACTGTGGGAGGAAGCAGGGCATTGACAACACCATGGTTCTGTTAGGAACAGATGGAAAGAGGCTTCCTGAAATGTTTCCTCAGGAAACCATGGTCCCTTCAGTGAATGTGAACCCTGTTGTGTGCAACCAGTACACCACCATGCTCAGTGGTAGTCTGGCCAATAATACCAACCAGATCTCAGTGATTCAGAGTGTAGGTATCCCAACTCCCCCAGTTTCCCAGGGGGCAAGCTCTGCTGTGGGTAACACCACTGTCTCCAAGATAGATAGCTCTCAGTCAGCTGTTAGTGCTGATGTGGAAAAAGCAGGTGCTGCTGACAGCATTCCCAAACACCAGTCCCCTCACTTACTGGAAGCTAAGCTCCAGGAGAGCCCACTGGAAGGAGAAATGTAGAGTGACCACTCTTGAACCTTTTTTCTTCTTTTTTTGTTTTGTTATAACTCATCTCCTCCTGTTTGTTTTTGCTGATGAGCAAACGATGTTTACAGTTGTGACCACAAACTCAAGCAAGTCCTACAATCACAATGTTGCTGTGCTGCTTTGCGAAAATAACACACACACACACCAAAAAAACAACAACAAAAATCATACAGACTGGTGTTTCTTTTAAATTTTGGAAAGAAGTAGGTCTTGCAAAGTAGCTTGGTTACTTGCAACCATCTGTGTACATAAAACCTTTGTACAAGCTAGAGTTACTATTTCCAAAGACTGTCACCTGTTTCAAGTTGGAACTTACTGAACCACAATGGAAAAGACAACTGCTTAGCCTAATTGGGAGGAGGGGTGCTGTATACTGCTGTGGTGACTGTATGCAGGTAAATGGACAAGCTTTGTTGTCTTTAGGGACCTGCTTTGTATGCCCCTCAACCCTGCACCCACCCTTCCTTCCTTCCTTCCTTCCTTCCTTCCTTCCTTCCTTCCTTCCTTCCTTCCTTCTTTCCTTCCTTCCTTCCTTGAAATTTATTGATTTATTTTTAGAGAGAGAGAGAAAGGTAAAGAGAAACATTGAAATTATTCCAATGATTTATGCATTCATTGGTTTATTCTTGTATGTGCCCTGACCAGGGATGGAACCTGCAAACTTGGCGTATTGGGACAATGCTCTAACCAACTGAGCTACCCAGCTGGGGCCTTTTTTTCTCTCCTTTTTTTGAACGTACTTTTATAAAAACTAACATTGTAGAATTACAAAATTCCTTTAACCTTGGAATCTTAAGTAGGATGTCCTCAAATGGACTGATTTTAGTCCTTAGGGAATCAATGTATGTGCAGCTGCTTATTGAAGTACAGTTCAGTTGGAACCCTAAGAGTGCCAATGTATTATTCCCTATGCTCTCCAAATGCCACCTTCTTCCTGAACACCAGAAAAGGTGGGCACCCGAGCAGGGGCTCTCAGGTGACTTAGTTTAGTTCACCAATGCCTCTTCTATCAAATAAGTGGGTTTTCATTCTTGAAGAAACTCATGGAAGGGCATGTTTTCTCATAGGTTCACATACTATCCTCACTCGAGGATATCTTTTTATTAATGAGAAACAAATATTGATGTGAGAAACATCAATCAGTTGCCTCCTGTATGGGCCCCAATCAGGGATCAAACCCAAAACCTAAATATGTGCCTTGACTGGGAATCCAACCCACCACCTTTTGGTGTATGGGAGGATGCTCCAACTAACCAAGCCACCCGGCCAGGGTTTCACATACTAATTTTATTAAAAATTTCCTTGATGTAGCTTATGCCAAATAATTATGAAGATTTCTCTTCATGAGTGTTGCATGAAGGCTACAAAGTTGGAACAGGCAAGTCATAGGTATGAAAGCTTAGTTATCTACCTCATTTATTTTTTATTTTTGTAGCCTTAGTGTCTCTTTTTCTATTTTATGACTGCTGAAGTTTTCCTAGTCCATATCTTAAACCTAAGAGTTGATGTATTGGTGAGAGCAGCTGGATGTTCAAGATGTTTTTGTGATTTTTCTAATCTTTTTTTTTTGTGTGTGTATATGATATTATGTGAATGATGAAACATTGCTGTAACGGTTTAACGAGGAACAAGAAGGAAAGACCCTAATTTCTGTGTGGAGGAGTCTTTCCCCCTCAATATGGAATGTAAGACTGTTCTCAAAAGTTTGATTTATTGCACCTTACTTTAGGTTACAAAAAATAAATTTAGTTTTTTTGCCAAGTTGTGCCTTACCTTCTGTAATTGTAAGTGAACACAATAATAGTACCTGTTTATACTGTGAAGTGGATATTGTTACAGAGGACACACACCAGAAGCTTTCTCACTGTTAATAAGAGAAAGCCCAGTAGTTTTACCTGCTAATGCTGACTGTTGGAGAATACTTTGTGGATATCCGCCCCCCACCCCCATTATGCACAGAAGGGAAACGCTATGTGTGTGAGAATTACAATTCACAGAGCATAGGGCTGCGGATGTAAATCAGTTAACCGGAATTGTGATTTATGTACCTGCCCTCTCCTATGGGTTGCCATACCTTCAAAGAAGTGATATACGTATTTCTGGCCTTGCAAGTCTGAGACTCAGATCCTAGATGACCCAATAGTCCCATCAACTTGGTCAATATAGAAAAGGGCAGGAAAAAATGAAGAATGAGACCACAATCCATATTCACCATAAAATGATTGTGTTTGCGGCGCTGGGAAAGTGGTCTTTGTTTATTGAGTGTAAAACTATATATACTCTACTGAGATCACTTAAATATTTGCAGATCAACTTGTGCTGCTCATGCTTTTTCAAAGAGATGTGAGATGTATTATTCTGATGTAAAATCCTGGCTCAGGTTGGGTTCTCTGGGAGCAGAAACTGAAATGGAGATTCGAATTTAAGTGCTCTGTTGAAGGAGAGCTCTCAGTGAGGGAAGCTGGATGGGGCAGGGGAAAGAGCTGAGTAAGGATGTCTCAGCTGGAGACTTGACTCAGCCTCATCCTACAGGGCTCTCTGGAACATGATTTGTACTGTAAAAGTTGGTTTCACCTTGAGGCAAGGGGCTAGCTTTTTATCCTTCCTGTTAGCTAGCCATTGGCTATGGGCTGCTCTGCAGCGGGGGGTGGGGGGTTGGGGGGGTTGGGAGGGTGGGGTGGGGTGGGGAGGGGAGGCGGTAGGGGCGGGGAGAGTGTGGAGTTGTAACCTGAAGTGGCTCCAGTTGGCTACAGGGGAAGTCTTTAAAGAAAGTAGCAGTTGTGAGCCATTATCAGACAACACTCACTGAAGGGTGCATTGCCTGGTGACAGGAATCTTGGCAGTGAACTAACAGTGTCTGCAATAGGTCTGAAAGTTTTACATGGTAATTATGTCAGAATCTGGCTATATGTTCCCAAACCCATTTCTTCTTCCCGGGTATACAGCTTGACTACATTTCCCAGACTCCCTTGCAGTTTGGTATGACCATATGACTCACCTCTAATCAATAGAAAGCAGGCCACCTCTGGTCCTACCCCATAAACTCCACTGTGAAAGCAATCTTCCATGCACTCTCTCTTTCCAACTCTGCTGAGCTCCCTCTTTATTTTTATAACTGTCAAGTGCAGAGCACCTAGTGGAGGACTTTGAGGTCCCAGGGGATGGAGGAGCTACTAGAGGGTGTCTTTGAATGAACAACCCCCATCCATGACCATTGTTGTATTGTGACATGAGCAAGAAACAAATCATTACTGCTTGTTTCAGTAGTTAGCCTACCCTGACTCATTTAGTGAACCCCACATTTTTCAGAAACACGAATAGCTTCTGAAAAGTTGATTTTCAGAATTTTATCAATTTAATAAATAATAGTTCTTGCTCAAATTTATGATGACTGAAGTGCTAAATAAGAAATGTTTTTAATTCCTTAAAACAGAAAAAAAAAACTCTGAAGTATATTTGCGTGTTATAGGTGATTTAAAAAAGCACCATGAAAATATATGGCTAGGATAATTACTATCCAAAATCCTGTTCAGGGAAACAAAGCAGGAAGCTGCCTGCCTCAGGTTAGACAGCTTGCTATTGTTAATGAGTAGTGAGAACTGTTGGCTCCAGTTTGTCTGACATGACTATTGGACTTTCCCAGTGCACAGAAAGCTTTAACGTTTCTGCTCAGCCATTCCCAGGACTACCAAAGGCTTCATTCCATGGAGAGAGGTGAACTGTCTGATAACTTACATACGAGGCCAGCAGGGCTGTTGAGAACAAGCTGTTGCTTGAGAACAGCCACCTTCTCAATTTGTCAAGCTTTTTCTTCAGAGGATGGATCTGGTATTGGAAAAAGGAGGTCTTTCTCTCTCTCTCTCTCTCTCTCTCTCTCTCTATCTCTCTCTCTCTCTCTCTCTCACACACACACACACACACACACACACACACACACGGGTGGGTACAGGATATAATTTCATCAATGTTCAAAACTGGTTTTATGGGAGACTAACTTGTATGATTCCATTGTTATTAGTGGTTTGTAGGGCATACAAGGGTGCAAGTACTCCAATCCCTCTTTTTCTCTATGAGTGTAGAATGAATTGGGTAAGGTCCATGGGGATACGTCAGCTTCATAGTTGCTGGAATTGGACTGGACATTTGGACTGGACTTGTGGCCACAATCAGGTGTCTTCTTACTATCTCTTCCCCATTCCTTCCCCACTTCAGAGAGCATCTGCAAAATATGCCCTTACCTAGGAAGCTGAAAGGAAATTGATGTATTATACCCATCAGGTCCTGCAAGTAGGAACAGAGAGTGGCCCCAACCTAGGTGTGCTTTGCATGCAGAAGCAGAGATAGAGTGGAGTCCCCTATGAAGGTAGCAGAATTCAAGGGTGGTGGTGGTCGAGAGAGAGGGAGAGGGAAAGGAAAAGGGAAAGAGAGGAACAGGGGAGACAGAGAGGGACATAGAGACACTATTGGAACCAAGAATTATCAGTTTCTTCTCCCTTCCATCACTTCTTCCTTAGAGAAGAGCAAATGAGAAGAGCTGTGAGAAGTGGCAATGTTACTTCATCAATATTCCCTCCTAGGAGTAGAGAGGAAAGTTTCTCATGAAAAAATGCTGCCATGGGAATAGTATTCCCTCCCCCACTGTTAAAGATCTACCTTTCTTCACTTCTTGCAAAAAAAAAAAAAAAATTTAAAATCAGCCAAACAAATGATTATTTAATATTTACAGTAGCCCCTCCACCATATCTATGGGGATACGTTCCAGGACCCCCAGTGGATGCCTGAAACCTCGGATAGTACCGAACCTTATACACCGAGTGGCCAGATTATTATGATCTCTGAACACATAATAATCGGGGCACTCAGTGTATATCCTATATCACAAAAAGCTAATATGCAAATTGTCCCCTCGATCAGGAGTTTGACCAGCAGGCAGGCCGGTCAACCGCCCATGTCCCCTCCCCCTGGCCAGGCTGGCCGGATCCCACCCATGCACGAATTCATGTACCGGGACCTCTAATATATATATACTGAGTGGCCAGATTATTATGCGTTCAGAGATCATAATAATCTGGCCACTCAGTGTATATACTACGTTTTTTTTCCTATACGCACATAACCTGTGATAAAGCTTAATTTATTAGGCACAGTAAGAGGTTAACAATAGCTAATTATAAAATGAAATATTATAACAATATATGTAATAAAAGTTATGTGAATGTGGTCTTTCTAAAAATATCTTATTGTACTGTACTCACCTTTCTTGTAGATAATGTGAGATGATACAATGCGTACGTGAAGGGATGAAGTGAAGTGAATGACTTGGGCATCGTGACATAGCCTGAGGCTACTAAAAGCATGACTTGAAAACAAGTACTGTGATACTCCAGTCATCTGATAACTCAACTACTGAGTGACTAATGGGGGGGGAGGGGATGAGGAGTGAATCCAATGTGGAAACGCTGGACAAAGGCAAGATTCACCTCTCAGGTAGCATGGTGGGAGATTTCATTACGTTACTCAGAACGGCACACAATTTAAAGCTTATGAAGTGTCTATTTCTTGAATTTTCCATTTGATATTTTTGGACCATGGTTGACCAAGGGTAACTGAAACCATGGAAAGGGAAACTGTGATCAAGGGTGAGTGGGTGTGGTAGGCAGTTAGACATGAGCAGAGCAAGGATGATGGTACAGAAGGTCTCCAGGGTGGAAAGCCCCAGGTGGAAAGCCTAGCAAAGGACAATTGTAGGGTGGGGCCTTGTCCCTAGAGTGGCCTTTATCCCCTAGCATATTGATGTCATGCAGTTTGGACCCCCTGACCTTTCCTCCCTAGAGATAACATTTAGACCTCAGTTGTATTTTAGCTCCAGGCTGAGAAAAGCAATAAAACCAGACCAGCAACCCCATGGCTGACCTCAGGACCAGCTGCATTGAATAATGACCACACCCCACCCCCACCGACCAATCAGTGGAGACTTAGACCCTGAAAGGACACACCTGGAAAGCTGCTGACTATTCTATTAAGATCTTCCCCTGTGACCTCCCCTAAAATCTCCACCCTTAAAACACTTAGGGTGGAGGACCCAGAGGGCTCTCCCTCCAGGGAGCATGCTGGTGCCTTTCCCTTTTCAGTCTCCCTTTCCCCTTTTCCACCCTCTAGGCGCCTTGCCATCACTTTCCTCACTCCCAAGCTCCGAGGGCCCTTCTTTTGCTTCCACAACTCGTTTCCTCAGCCCATCTCTTTTACAAATTACTTCTTCTACCCCTATGATTTTACAAATAAAGTTTTCTTATAGTTTGGGTCTTGGCTCTGAATTCTTTCTGAGCCAGAACTCAAGTATGGAGGTTGTTGAACCCAGGCCTGGTCTGACCCCCACCGGTCTAACACCCAGTGTCTTTCCTGCCACCTACAACAGGGGCTACTGTACAGTGGTCAGTCCTCAAGAGTACTTTTTAAAGTTCACCAGTCTTTGAGATAGAATATAAAGTATCTCAATATCACTCATGAAAATTCAGAAGCTCAAATTGAATTCTCCATACCGCTCCCTCCCAGGTAACCCAAAGATTGGCTGTAGGCAAAAAAAGCTATTAGGTTTTCATACTTTAGAAGTCAACAAATTTTTTAAATAAAGGGTCAGAGAGTAAATATTTTAGGCAACAACCCAACTCTGCCATCATAGTGTGAAAACAACCACAGACAACACATGACTGTGTTCCAACCAAACTTGGTTATGGACACTGAAATGTTTCTTTTTTTTCTTTTAATACGTATGTTTATTGATTTCAGAGAGGGAGAGAGCGATAGAAAACTAAATGATGAGAGAGAATCATTGATCATCTGCCTCCCGCATGCCCCACACTGGGGATCTAGCCTGCAACCTGGGCATGTGCCCTGATGGGGAATCGAACTGCAATCTTCTGGTTCATAGGTTGATGCTCAACCACTGAGTCATGCTAGCTTGGCAAATGTAAGTTTCATATAATTTTTATGTGTCCTGAAATATTATTTGGTGCACAGGAAACACTAATTTTTTTTCAGCCATTAAAAAATGTAAAACCCGCCAAAACCGGTTTGGCTCAGTGGATAGAGCGTCGGCCTGCGGACTCAAGGGTCCCAGGTTCGATTCCGGTCAAGGGCATGTACCTTGGTTGCGGGCACATCCCAGTAGGGGGTGTGCAAGAGGCAGCTGATCGATGTTTCTCTCTCATCGATGTTTCTAACTCTCTATCCCCTCTCTCTTCCTCTCTGTAAAAAATCAATAAAATATATATTTTTTAAAAAAGTAAAACCCATTCTTAGTTCATGAACCATACAAAATCAGGCAACTGGTCTTAGTTTTACAACTCCTGCTTTAGAAAACTTTTCCCTAGAAGTAACCACTACCTTGTTCTGGGTTTGTGGTCATCTTTATGTGGGGCACTGATGCTGGATTTAAAAGGGAAAAAAAGCATAATTTAAAGACTATCTCTTGGCTACTCCCGAATATATTATCTTTCTGGCCATGATGGAGCTGAAACAAGTGTGTAAGTTTAGAACTGCAAGGGTATACAGAAATTCTCTTCTAAAATGTTCTTATTTACTGTCAGCCTTAAGTGATATGAGTGTTTATAGTTTTATATTCTTATCTGTCTATTTTGAAGTTTGATAACTATTTCTTGTATTAAAAAAGCTGTTGTAGAAGTAAAGAACAGTGCTTAGAATTCCTTAGATATTAAAACATTTTTTAAATGCCATTTTCTCCTCCTGTGTCCTTGTTTTAAATATTATTGCTATTGGGTCACTCTGGGTGTGCCTCTTGTCTGCCCGCCCATCCGTCCGTCCATCCATCCATCCATCCATCCATCCATCCATCCATCCATCCATCCATCCAGCTATCCAATGTTGAGCAGCTTCCCTTCCAGCATCCCAGAACCCATCAGAGGCCGTCCCTCCTTCCTGCTCCAGCCTGCAGTCCCTCATCCTTGGCACCAAGTCTCTGGGCTCTTGCCTCTCCCGTGATCCTACCTCTTTGTCTGGTCCTTCAGCTTCTCCAGTCCCACCCATTCGTCAACATCCATCTTGGGTCCCCTTCATCAAACCTTCCTGGTTGAGCTCTGGCTCATGGATTTTCTCTCTTCTCTAAACTCCTACAGCACTTAGCCCGGAGTACACAATTTAGCACTTAATTATATATTGTCTTTTATTGTTTGTTTTTATTTGTTGTATCAGTTTTGTCTTTTCCGGTGAGGCTGCAGACTCCTTGAAAGAAACACATCTTTATTTTTTTTTTTAAATCCCTCACAGTACTCCTGGAGGGGCACCATCAATACTCCATGTTCTACCAGAAAGTGTTGATTGATAGGCACAGATGTGAGTGTGAGACTTTCTACCCATCTCTGCAGTATCTGGTGCTTAAGAAATATCTGTCAAATTTATTACACCGAGTTGAGTAATGCAGATCAACTTCAAATATAGTATCACACCATCTCTGCATCCATTTTCTCATCTGTAAAATTTAGATAAAAATGTTTTTCCAACCTACCTGAGAGTTACTGTGAGGCTTAAAGGAGGTAATGTAGCTTTGAACTACATGAATGTTAGGGATTATCACACCTCATATTTCTTTTTGTAGGAGTTGTAGGGGAAATTAGGGTTTGGCATTTATCACAAAGAGTGTGTCCCTTTTAAAAATATTTTTATTGATTTCAGAGAGGAAGGGAAGGGGATAGAGAGACAGAAACATCAATGATGAGAGTCATCCATTGGCTGCCTCCTGCCCGCCCCCTACTCAGGGTGGGGAGCGGATCAAGCCTGCAACCCAGGCACGTGTCCTTAGCTGGAATCGAACCCGGGACCCTTCAGCCCACAGGCCAACGCTCTATCCACTGAGCCAAACCAGCTAGGGCAAGTGGGTCCCTTTTTAACCTTTGTTAGAATGGTGGGCCTTTCTCAGGGAAACCCAAGTACAATTGGGATGGTAGAAGAGAATAAATATGATTTCTTGGCTTGCAATTTTCCCGAGAAGGTCTTACAGTTGTGGCAAATACAATGGTGGTGAGATTTTGAAATGGAAGTTCCCCAGCTAAGTTAGTCTTTGCTGCTCCCAACTTACCTATCCTTCCTGTACTCTTGTCCCAAGCCTACTGCTGTCTTAATTCTCTCCTGGCAGGTCTGAAGCACAATGTCATGTAAGGAAAACTTAGTGAAGAACTGCCTGCTTTTGGAGTGGATCCTCTCCTCTATTTCATTTCTTTAGATTCCAAAAGGGAAGTATTACTTTGGCCACCACTTATGAATTGACATAATTTTTCTTTTTTCTTCTTCTGTGTCTCCCCCCTCCTTAACCATCTGCTGATGTTTTTTTCTTTTCCTGTCCTTGGTCCTTATTTTAGCTGACCCAAATACCAAAGTCTGTATCATCCGTGCTATTTCTTGAGATGTTGTTTGTTTTTGTTGTAAAATCAAAGTACTACCTTATTAAATGAGTTATTTTACACACTCTGAACATCAATATAGTTACAATTGTAAAACATTTTTATAACAAGGATGGACTGATTCTCAGATTTCCAAATTGGAGTCAACTGTACATTCACACAGAATTGTCTTTGCATGAAGCCCCAAAGGGAACAGCATAAAAATGAGTGTTTCTGTAGCCCCTTCATTTTTGCTGATCAACAGTTTGTTAGAAAAACAGCTGCAGGTTTGCTACCTAAGGTCTGAGACAGTAGAAGAGTCAAAGGCGTCATGAATTCGCCTGTAAACAGCGTTATGCCTGGACATCAGCCGATTCTGGAGGAAGTGGAGTCTTGGGATGCTTGCTCTCAAAGTGCGGCTGGAAGGTCTGAGGGTCTGGCATTTGTGCCCCACAGACAGTGCGGGTATATACTAAGGCAGCTCTGGCAGCAGCCTTTTGGTCCTGTCCTTGTTTCTTCTTCTGTCCAGATTGCTTTTTGTCATTTTTCTGCTGAGACGGAATCGTCTGCTGTCCACGAGCCGGGACAGTCTTGCTTCTGAGAGACCTCGCAGCGCGAAGGGGCCAGGCAGAGGGGCGCGGGGCGGGGGGGGGGGGGGGGGGGGGAAGGGGGGTAGGTGTCCGGACGCAGAGGAAAGGGGAGAGCACCCAGCACGGTTTTGGTCTCCTCCACACACTGAGGAGGGGAAAGAGGACCCACCGCCGCGTGCGCCCGCCGCCGCCTCAGCCTTGGGAAGGCCACTCGAGATGTCTATTTTTCCTTTGGGTTAGTGTTTCCCAGAGAGGCTTAATGCATGTACACGTGCTGTTCTTTCCAGGGCCTTTTTTTACTCCTATTACTCTAGTATTTAATATTAACTAACCAATGTCATTCCTTTTTAAGGCTCAACTCCAGCTTTGAGCCATCTCGCAGAAAGTGGCCTAACCTCGTCGCCACCCTGAACGCGATGGGGAGTCACCGGGACCTCAGTCGTCTGAAGATCTCCATCCTTCAGCTTTTCAGGGCCCTAACCAGTATAGCGGTGGAAAAAGGGGGCGCCTCATTTCCCTGGCGCGGTGGTCCCCTTTCTGGGAGGCACGCGTAGGGCCCGGGCACTCGTTCCAGCATCCTAGGGAGAAAACGCCACAGCTCTCCCCGCCCCCTGAAAAGAGCCATTCTCCAGGTGGGGCCCTTTCCCGGCCCGGGCGGAGAGCAAAGACCCCCCCCCCCGCCCGCCCCCCGCTCCGGTGCAGGGCGCGCTCGAATGGCGCTGGCCCAGCCCTGCTCTCTGGCCGGGCAGCGGGGCGGAGCCTGTGACCCCCTGCAGGGCGGGAGGTGCGCGGTATTTTTCACCAGGTGAGGCGGGGGCGGGGCCTGGGCGGGGCCAGGGCGAGACCCCCGGCTCCGATTGGTCCGCGTCGCGCCTGTCTCCATGTGCCGCGCCGCTGAGGCACAACATTCAAGTCCGGGGGCGGGGCCGGCGGCGCCGGGAGGAAGAGGCCGCGGCAGCTGCGGGGCGTGGGGGCGGTGGCGGCGGCGGCGGCGGCGGCGGCCAAGGCCAAGGCAGAGGCTGCGAAGGCTGCGGTGAAGGCAGCGGCGCCCCGACCCGGGGGGACAGTGCTCCGACGGGCCCTCTTCCAGGCCCGATGGAGGCGGCAGCGGGCGCGGGCTGCGGCTCCGGGCCGCCGCTGCTGCTGAGCGAGGGCGAGCAGCAGTGCTACTCCGAGCTCTTCGCGCGCTGCACCGGCGCTGCAAGTGGGGGCCCCGGGTCCGGGCCCCCCGAGGCCGCCAGGGCCGCCCCCAGCGCAGCCACCGCAGCCGCGGGCCCCGTGGCCGACCTGTTTCGGGCGTCGCAGCTCCCCGCCGAGACCCTGCACCAGGTAGGTCCTCGTGCCCCTGCGGGTCTGGAGGGGATCGTTTCTGTAGGGACAAGGGGTGGGGCGACAGGGCTGCTCACAGGGACCCGGAGGCCTCGGCCAGGTGGCAAGGAAGGGGCTTCGCGGCTGGGAACGGAGACGAAGCCCTTGTTCCCCAGGGGGACACCAGCTTCCTCTGCAGCACAGCCGTGCTGGGTGCGCTCAGCGTCCTCCTCCCCTGAGCCGGACTGGTACTCCCTCCCCTCCTCCAGCCATTTCTGGGGCTCTGAATCCACCCAGACCCAAAGTTTGCCTTGTTCTGGAAGTGGCGTTTGTTTTGGCTGGTGTCTGGTTTAACCTCTGCTCCGGGCTCCTGCCCTTCCCTCTCCTGGGTGGGTGGGAAGGGGTGGGCGCTTGGGGTGCCTTGCTGGGATTTGAACTTGAAGGATGTGTGATGTGTATGTCTATAGGGCCGGGGGCCCAAGACTAAATGTTGCCTCCCTCTCTATGTATATATCTACCCTATATATTGCCTACTAACATATTTCTGAAAATTAGTATTAAACTGGAAAGCCGTATTGACAGGTTGCAGAGCGTGGACACGGGCTGCAAAGAGGACATCTGGCAGGACAGAGCAAGCTTCCAGTTTAGGGCTAGAGGTGGGCCCCGAGGTCCACTGTGGGGGCCAGCTGTATTGCCCATATTATCATTGCTTGGACTTGGAAATAGAATTGGAAAGTAATGTGTGTCATAGCTACCTCTTTTTGGCCGCTCCAAACCTGGAAAATGAGGAGGGGATGATCCATAGCAGATGCTGTTTTTGTTTTGTGCTCTCCTTGGAGCTTGGAGAAAGACAACTTGATAAGCACATTGTCTTTTGATGTTACTGGCACTAAATGGTCATGAGATTCTTCATATCAGGCCCAAAACGTGAAGTGAAGCTTTTGTTAAAAGCAATAGCCAGTATGAAGTTAACATCAATGGAATATGTAGAGTGGGGAGTGGTACTTTAAAATCTAAAGGGTTTTATGGCTCACTTGCAGTATCATTGTTTGTAGATATTTTTTTATACCGCTGGAGCATGATTATACCTGTATGTGAGCGTAACTTTAGCCATTCTGTAATCTTTCACCTTTTAGCATTCAGGATTTCTGAAAATATAATTAGTATTCACGGAATTTAGCGTGGCTGATTGTCCCTTAAAAAGTCCTTGAAAATGGTGATGGAAGGAGACTTGACTTGGGGTGGTAAACACAATACAATATACAGATGGTATATTGTAGAAATGTATACCTGAAACCTGTATCATTTCATTAACCAATGCCACCCAATAAATTTTATAAATTCCTTGATATGTAGATAGTTCTGCCACTACTGTTGAGCAGTTGAGTTGGACCAGATAGAGAAAACGTCAGTGCCTTCAAATACAAACCGTGGTTATTACATCAGGCCCTCAGAATACTCCCAAGCATAATCAGTTTATTAAATGCTGTCACTACTTCTCCACTCAAAAAGGAATAAGTGACAGACCACACAGCATGTGACAGCTGGGCACCTTTTAAGGCTTATGTTGTTAGTAATGCATGGAGTGTGAGAAGGTGTGTATATTAATTCTGAGTATGTTGGGTGACTGCTCCTTAGGAGTTGGGGAGAGGGCTTTCCTGGTGTTAGAACCCATGCTCCCTTGAGGTAGAAGAACCCAAGGCACAGTGCCTTTGCATGAATGAGATTCTATTCTTGATGTTCAGTGGAATCTGCTTGCAAAAAGACTGGCAAAAGGGGACCATCAGATTCCTTGTAGTAAATCTCAGAGCTTGAAGCTCCCCTTTTCAGCCAGCAAAATAAAATGCACCCTTCCCCATTAACCCAACACAATCAGAACAATGTAGTATTCCTTTAAAAATATGTTTTTATTGATTTTCAGAGAGGAAGGGAGAGGGAGAGAGAGGGAGAGAGAGACAGAAACATCAATGATGAGAGAGAATCATCGATCAGCTGCCTCTTGCATGCCTGCACTGGGGATCGAGCTGGAAACCCACACATGTGCTCTGACCAAGGGAATCGAATCATGACCTCTTGGTTCATGGGTCGGTGCTCAACCACTGAGCTGCCACACCAGCTGGGCTCCAATATTGTTTTTACAGGTGAAAATAAACAGGAAAGGCATCCTGGACAGGGAAATGTAATTAGAAGAGATTAAAACAAAGCCAGCAGCCAACAGCCACTTAATTTTTACCAACCACTTTGGTGTTGTGTGGTGGTATGTGTCTGAGTATGTATATGTGTGTGTGTGCACACACATTCTTCATTCACCTTGAGTTGCACTACACTATAGGTATATTAGCTTTCCTTCCTCCCTTCCTTCCTTCCCTCCCTCCCTCCCTCCCTCCCTCCCTCCCTCCCTCCCTCCCTCCCTCCCTTCCTTCCTTCCTTCCTTCCTTCCTTCCTTCCTTCCTTCCTCCCTTCCTTCCTCCCTTTGTTTTTCAGTATGTTTTTATTGATTTCAGAGAGATGTAGGGAGAGGGAGAGAGGGATAGAAACATCAATGCCAAGAGAAAATCACTGATCAGCTGCCTCCTGCATGCCCCCTACTGGGGATGGAGCCCCAAACTGGGAATCGAACCCTGACCTCCTGGTTCATGGGTCAGTGTTCAACCACTTAGCCACACGGGCTAGGCAACATTAGCCATTCTTTAAAATATTTAGATGTAAGTTCAGGATTAAGTGGCCCAACAGGTATAACTTCTCAAATCATGAAAGCACTAGCTAGCTCAGATAGTTTCTATAGTAACAGTCAGATGTTCTCCTTAATAAGCATACAATTAAGATTACCATAATGTTTCAGGAAGGGCGAAAATCTTATCTGGATTAAGTGTTCTATAAAAATACTTAATTTTAGTTCTTACCATTTGCAGCAGCATGGATGGAACTGGAGAGCATTATGCTAAGTGAAATAAGCCAGTCAGGGAAAGATAAATATCACATGATCTCACTCATTTATGGAATATAATGAACAACATAAAATGGATGAACAAAAATAGATCCAGAGACAGAGAAACATCGATCAGACCATCAAACCTCAGAGGGAAGGTAGGGGAGGGTGGGGGTAAGGGGGAGAGATCAACCAAAGGACTTGTATGCATGCATATAAGCCTAACCAATGGACACAGACAACAGGGGGGTGAGGGCATGAGTGGGGGGGGTGGGGGTAATGGGGGAATAAGGACACACATGTAATACCTTAATAAATAAATTAAAAAATAAAAAATAAAATACTTAATTTTGTCTTCTCCTTTGAATAAAACAAACCACTACACCTGCTACTTTGTTATGGAAGTGAATTATCTTAGGAATTTTTTTTCAGTTGAAATCTATAATATTTATTATATATATATTTTAATAGACTTTATTTATTCAGAGCAGTTTGGGGTTCACAGCAAAACTGAGGGGAAGGTACAGAGTTCCCATATACCACTCACCCCCACACCTGCACAGCTATTCCCATGATCACCATGCCCCACCAGAGTGGTACATTTGTTACAATTGATGTAACATTAGCACATCATAATCACCCAGAGTTCATAGTTTACATTATGATTCACTCTTGGTGATGTGCAATCTATGGATTTGGGCAAATGTATAATGACATGTATCCATCATTATAATATCATACAGAGTATTTTCACTGCCCTAAAATCCTCTATGCTCCATCTCGGTGCTTCATCTCTTCCTCGTACCCCCAACCCTTGGCAGGCAACTGATCTTTTAAAAAAATATATTTTTATTGATCTCAGAGAGGAAGGGAGAAGGAAAGAGAGGCAGAAACATCAATGATGAGGGAGAATAATTGATCAGCTGCCTCCTCCATGCCCCTAACGGAATCAAGCCCACACACTGGGCATATGCCCTGACTGGGAATCAAACCTCGACCTCCTGGTTCAGAGAGCGGCACTCAACCACTGATCCATACTGGCTGGGCAGGCACCTGATCTTTTTACTGTCTCCATAGTTTTGCCTTTTTCAGATTGTCATATAGTGGAATCACACAGTATGTAATCTTTTCAGATTGGTTTCTTTCATTTAGTGATATGTATTTAAGATTCTTCCATATCTTTTCATAGCTTGATGGCTTATTTCTTTTTAGTGATGAATAATATTTTATTGTCTGGATGTACCATAGTTTGTTTATCCATCCACCAATTGGAGGACATCTAGGTGGCTTTTAAGTTCGGCAATTATGGATAAAGTTGCTATAAACATCTGTGTGTACTTAGGTTTTCAAATCCTTTGTGTAAATACCAAGGATCATGATTGCTGGATCATATGGTAAAAGTATGTTTAGTTTTATAAGAAACTGCCAAACTTTTCCAAAGTGGATGTACCATTTTGCAACCCCCTAGCAGTGAATGAGAGTTCTTGCTGTTCCACATTCTTGTCAGCATTTGTTGTTGTCAGTTTTCAAGATTTTGGCTATTTTAATGGGTATGTAGTTGTATCTCATTGTTCTTTTTATTTTATTTTTGGTTAACTCTCACCTGAGGATATTTTTTCCATTGATTTTCAGAGAGAGTGGAAGGGAGGGAGGGATAAAGGAAGGCGTTAGGGGGGAAGGAGGGGAAAAGAGAAAGAAACTCATATCGATTTGTTACTTCCCATGGATTGAACTTGCAACCCAAGTTCGTGCCCTTGACAGGGAATTGGACCTGTCACCCTTGGGTATGTAGGGTGACACTCTACCCACTGAACACCACTGGCCAGGGCTCATTGTTCTTTTAATTTGCAATTCCCTAATGACATAAGATTTTGAGTATCTTTTCATGTGCTTATTTGCCATCTTGAATTATTTTAATGCATCAAAATAGCCTATTTTAAAAGGCCTTTTGGATCCTTTATAGAGTATTTATGTTCATGTGCTGATTTATTTTAAAAGAAGGATTTTAGTATTAGCTAGAAAAACGGTAGAATGAAACACAAATTGAAAAAGGAGAATATCAATGTCTGAGAAACAGGTAAGTAGTTTTTGTTTAATACTTTAAGATAAAAAACTAGAACTGTTGGAGTGATGGGTTTCCCAGGTTGTGAAGTATCTCATTGGTATTCAATGGCTAGTATTTTACTAGAAGGCATAGGGTGTGGTGGGAATCAGGATTGGGTTTGAAGGGTATTTGAGTCATTTGAGTTTCTATTGTGCATCAGATAGACACTGTTCTAGCTGCTATGGTTATAGCAATGAATCAAATACAAATCCCTGTCCTCATTGAGCTTACATTCCAATGCCAATGTTTTTATTTTTCAGTTTGAGTAAGAAAATATTTTAAATATGACATCTAGAAAAAAATGTTTACCTTAAACTGGCAACTTTTGTGTATGACATAATGAATTAACAGACTGTATAGATTCCTTTATAATATATATCTCTTAGGATGGTATCTTAGTCTCTGGGGATGCTGTGCATATTTCAAGAGTCATAATTATTTTTATGATAGTTAACTTTTTTTTTGTTTTGAAATAATGTCTTTATTTTTCATTGAGATATAATTGACATATATAGCATTATGTTAGTTTCAGGTATACAACATAATGATTTTATATTTGTTAATATTGTGAAATTATTACTATAATAAGTCTAGTTAACATCCATCACCACACACTTATACATTTTTTTCTCATGATGAGCTTATTTGATTTACCCTCTTAGCAACTTTCAGGTATATAATACACTATTATTAACTACTAGAGGCCCGGTGCACGAGATTTGTGCACTGAGGGAGGGGTCCCTCAGCCCAGCTTGCGCCCTCTTGCAGGACCCCTCAGGGGATGTCTGTTGAGCCCACAACCCGGGCATGTACCCTTGTCTGGAATCAAACCCAGGACCCTTCAGTCCACAGGCCAACGCTCTATCCACTGAGCCAAACTGGCTAAGGCTATGTCTTTTTTTAAAAAAAGAGAGAGAGAGAGAGAGAGAGAGAGAGAGAAAGAGAGAGATTTGTTGTTCTTTATTGGTTGTTTCTTGTACGTGCCCTGACTGGAGATCAAACCCACAACCTTGGCGTATCGTAATGACACTCTAACCAACTGAGCTACCTGGCCAGGGCCTTATGTTTCCTTTTAAAAAATCTTCATTAACCACTCTTACAATGACTCATAATTATGGTGTTGTAGAGACCTTTATGCCTAAGGAAAGTAGGTGTCATTTTTTTTTATATAGAATGTCATATGACCAGGGGACTGTTCTAAACACGTACAAATATTAAAAATGCCTTCATAGATACCAAAATGCACACTGATATTCTTGAGAGTGTTAGAGGATCTGTATTAGGCTTTCATAGGCTTTTTTCTCATCCTTTTAAAAAATCGATATTTTCAAACAAACAAGTGGATGGAAAAGTTCATTAAACTCCTCTGCACTTGTCACCCAGGCTGAACAGCCATCAATACATGATCAATTCCATTCTATCTGCATTCCCACCTTTGTTCCCTTCCCCTTATATTATCCCGAAGAAAATCTCAGACATCATATGATTTATAGGTTTTATATTTAAGGAAGAAATCTGGGGTTGGTAAGAGGAGATGAAACATTCAGGGATTTAATATGGGCAGAAAAGTAACTGGTCTATGGTCAAATGGCAAGACTGATAGATGGTTCCACGCATTCAAGCCATTGGCAGTCTTTAAGATAACAATGTGTGAGAACTGATTTAGAATAATTGGGGAAACCAACAGGGACTTGGAAAAAGTAACAAGGTGAAGACTAGAAATATAAGATGGATTTGAACATTGTCCTAGTTTTATACTCATAACTAGGGACTGCCCTACTTTAAGGGTATAGAAAATTGATTTTGAGGAAATCTTGAGTTGTTTCACTAATTATTGGCAACTTTTTGAAAAATATAATTTTATTGATTTCAGAGAGGATGGGAGAGGGAGAGATGCCCAGCTGGCGTGGTTCAGTGTCAACCTATGAACCAGGAGGTCACAGTTCGATTCCCAATTAGGGCATATTCCGGGGTTGTGGGCTTGATCTCCAGTGTGGGGCATGCAGGAGACAGCTGATCAATGATTCTCTCTCATTATTATTATTATTTTTTAATATATTTTATTGATTTTTTACAGAAAGGAAGAGAGAGGGATAGAGAGCTAGAAACATCGATGAGAGAGAAACATCGATCAGCCGCCTCCTGCACACCCCCTACTGGGGATGTGACCGCAACCAAGGTACATGCCCTTGACCGGAATCGAACCTGGGACCCTTGAGTCCGCAGACCGACGCTCTATCCACTGAGCCAAACCGGTTTCGGCCTCTCTCATTATTGATGTTTCTTTTTTAAAAATATATATTTTTATTGATTTCAGAGAGGAAGGGAGAGGGAGAAAGAGATTGAAACATTAATGATGAGATGCCCAGCTGGCGTGGCTCAGTGGTTGAGTGTTGACCTATGAACCAGGAAGTCATGGTTCGATTCCCAGTTAGGGCATACGCCGGGGTTATGGGCTTGATCCCCAGTGTGGGGCATGCAGGAGACAGCTGATCAATGATTCTCTCTCATCATTGATGTTTCTTTTTATTTATTTTTATTTGTTTATTTTTAATATATTTTATTGATTTTTTACAGAGAGGAAGGGAGAGGGGGAGAGAGCTAGAAACATTGATGAGAGAGAAACATCGCTCAGCTGCCTCCTGCACACCCCCTACCAGGGATGTGCCCGCAGCCAATGTACATGCCCTTGACCGGAATCGAACCTGGGACCTTTCAGTCCGCAGACCGACGCTCTATCCATTGAGCCAAACCGGTTTCGGCTGATGTTTCTTTTTTAAAAAATATATTTTTATTTCTTTCAGAGAGGAAGGGAGAGAGAGATAGAAACATTAATGATGAGAGAGAATCACTGATTGGCTGCCTTCTGCACACTCCACACTGTGGATCGAGCCCACAACCAGGGCATGTGCCCTGACCGGGAATTGAACTGTGACTTCCTGGTTCATCGGTCGATGTTCAACCACTGAGCCACACTGGCTGTGCATTACTGGTAAGTTTTTAAAGAAGGTTTGGGTCCTTTCCAGGTTTTTTGAAACTTTCTATGTTTTCTAAAGGCAAGCATCTAGTATTTTTGTATTATATCATTCTGTTCTTTTTTACATGTCTATGGGTGGGCAACTGTCTTAGTCTGTTTGGGCTGCTATAACAATTGCTACAGATTGGTTGCTCATAGATAACAGATATTTATTGCTCATAGTTCTGGAGGCTGGAAGTCCAAGATCTGCATATTTGGGGTCTGGTGAAGGCCCCTTTCTGGTTCATAGCTGGTGCCTTCTTGTCCTGTCCTCACATAGTGGAAAGGGCTAAAGAGCTTTCTGGCCTCTTACTATAAGGGCACTAATACCATTCATGAGGACTCCACCCTCCTTGCCTAAGCATTTTCCAAAGGCCCCATTTTCTTATACCATCACGTCAGTCATTAGGATTTCAACATATGAGTTTTGGGGGGACAAACGTTCAGATCATAGCAGCAACCAACTAACCTGGGTTGCTCCAGACAGATGTTTCCTAGGATGTGGAGATTTCAGTTTTCAAACCAGGACAGTCCCAGGCAAACTAGGTTGGTCGTCCCCTCTCCCCCGCATTGGTTACTGCATTAGTTACCTATTACTTTATAATGAATTTCCATTAATTTAAATTGAAGCTTAAAACAATACATTTATTATCTCATTTCTGTGGGTCAGGAGTCCTGACATGGCTTAACTGGGTCTTCAGTTCAGAGTTTTACAAGGTCAAAATCAAGTTGTTGGCTGAACGGCATTCCTTTCTGGAGCTTGGAGACCTCTTCCAAGCTCATGTGGTTGTTAGTACAATTCAGTTCCTTGTGATTTTAGGACTAAAGCCCTCAGCTCCTAGAGGCCACCCCGAAGTTCCTTGCCACATGGCCCTCTCCATAGGCAGTTCATAACATGCCTGTTTGTTCCTCTGAGGTCAGTAGGAGATTCTCTCCAGTTGACTTAGATGAGTGACATCCCATCACCTTTGCCATAGTCCGTTGGTTAGAAGCAAGTCACGGTTCTGTCTGCACTCAAGGGGGGGAGAGGATTCTACAAAAGCACAGACACCAGGAAGTGAGAATTATTCGTGGTGAGAGGCACCTTAGCGTCTTTCCACCACACTTGCCTTGCAGAGTTTTCTGAAGCAGAAAATTATTCTGATTAGTTTTTTGCGGCCAGAATATGTATATATAGCTTCACCACTCATTTCAAGATTTCTTTATCTTCCTAAAAACACTTGCATACATAATTCATTTTCTTATGCCAAGTAGAACTGGCAAATATATATCTTCTAAGTTATTATTTCCAATTTTAGCCTTTAGGCAGTTTGTTTTTCCTCTCAACTAGTAGGAGGCAGGAAAAAAAGTGCAAAAGCAGATGTGAATGCCCTGCATGCCCACTCCAGCACAGAATACTCTAAAGCAGGGTCCAGTTCAGGGACCGTGAATTTAGATGTGGGAAAAATACATCTTTATACTAACCCCTGACTGAAATCGAGCATTTCTTTCTATTATGTGTGTACCCAACAAACCACAAAAGGATTAGCAGTACCTGTGACCTTATCATCTGTAGAAATAGGATATTTAAAAAATCATATTACAATTGTTTCAGATAATTCAATGACAATTTACAATAGTTTAGACACATTGGCTGATCTTACTCATTGTGTTAATAAATAAACAAATGTGTTACTACCAGAAACTTGTTTTTTAAATATTTTGATAGCCGCATTTCAATATATTTTGTTTATTTATACTAGTAATCCTATGCGGGATAAGGACACATATGTAATACCTTAATCAATAAAGAAATTAAAAATGTATTTTAAATGTTTAATTCTATGCATTTAAAAACATTCTGAGAAGAGGTACATGTAGACTGCCAGAGGGGGCCACAGTACAAAAATGGTTAAGAAGCCCTGCTCTGAGGTGTCAGGACTAGAAATTCCAGTTTTCGGAGTTCATTATTTTCAAAGTCAGAATGGCAGTAGCACTCCTGGCCAGCCCAGGTCCCTCCCCCTCTAGTCTGTCTTACATTGGGGAAGGAAGCCCACAGTGAATGAGTGCTCTGCTTCCTCTAGGATCTTATGCTGCAGTCTCTGCAGACCCTGTAGTCCTGGCCCTGAGTTCTCTGTGCTCTTGACCTTTCTATCTGGCCCTCTCAGCTCCGCCTCACTCCAGAGCAGGTGCCAGCTGGCTGTTGGGCCTCTTTTATTTACCACTATTATTTCTACTTTCAACACTGTCTGGACCATAACTTGAAGGAAGAAGTGATTTTTAAGTGACTAGAGAAACCTAGCTATCTTTAGAATAAGTCGGGCCTCGGGGGGAGGGTAGGGAAGGGTGGGGATAAAGGGAGAGATCAACCAAAGGACTTGTGTGCAGACATATGAGCCCAACTAGCGGTTAAGGACAACAGGGGGGTGGGTGCATGTGTGGGGAGGGGGGTGGGATGGAAATGGGGGGACGAGGACAAATATGTGATACCTTAATCAATAAAGAAATTAAAAAAAAAAGAATTAATTCATGACCAGGAGAGGCTATTAACATTAGGCTAGTAGTAAATGTTTGTTTTGACTTAATTCATTTCTAACACTTTGCCATTGGTTTACAGAAAAATATCTTTGTTCAGCCTCCTGGGGGTAATTAAGTGGTTCACTGTGTTAATTTCCTGACTAATTGAAGTATACTCATCAATGCCAGCAATTACAAATTGTTTTTTTTTTAAAAGCAGGCTTTCTTAAATGTGTAATGTTTGCCCCATGCCTGCAAAAGAGCATATTTAATATAATAATCTCTTTGTTTCTCCCGTAGTTCAGGGTCAGCCTCGTGAAAAACATGATTATATGTAAACAGCTTTTTGCCCCAGGAGATGTTTGGTGTGCTTGCTTTTTTAGTTTTTTTTTTTTCTTTCAAATTTAAAATGTTTCAACTCCTCTCCTTTGCGTACACCCTGGTACCTTCATAGTCCTACTGCTGAGAGATGGCAATGGAAGTAAAGCAGGTGCATTTAGCATGTGGATGTTTTAGATTCTGTTAATTTATTCATTGTCCTAGATCAAGGGTTCTCTACCTCAGCACTATCGACACTTTGGTCTGGGTCGGGATGTCTAGCAGCACCCCTAATCTCTACCCACTAGATGCCAGTATCTGTCCCTCCCCTGTATGCTAAAACAAAAAATGTTTTCAGACATTGTAAAGTGTCCCCTGAAGCAAAAATGTACTCTGGTTGTAGCTATATGATG